>NC_087498.1:2392395-2992395 GCF_036417665.1 Passer domesticus
ACCACAGCCTTCCCTGGAGACCACCGTCCTTCTGCCCCCAGCTGATCCCTTCCACCACCTCCGGGTGTCCTGCCCTAGTGCTGGGGACAGGCAGGAGGTGGCACCAGGTTCCTTCTGTCACACTCCCTTCAATATTCCCTTCAATAACCCGCTGTGTTTTACTGCAGGGAAGAAAAAGCAGCAGCCAGTGCTGGTGCCTTGCTCAGCATTGCAGCTCCCACTGCAGCCAGTACCCTCCCAGTATCCTCCCAGTATCCTCCCAGTGCCCAGTACCCTCCCAGTATCCTCCCAGTATCCTCCCAGTGCCCAGTATCCTCCCAGTATCCTCCCAGTATCCCCCCAGTGCCCAGTACCCTCCCAGTATCTCCCCAGTGCCCAGTATCCTCCAGTATGCCCCCAGTGCCCAGTAACCTCCCAGTACCCTCCCAGTATGCCCCCAGTGCCCAGGAGAAGCCCAGAGTTTTCTCTGAAAAGACAGAACGTTCCTCCCCGTTAGGATGTATCCAGCTGTGAGGGCACAGCTGGGCAGGCTCTGGGCGTTCACCTGCAGAGGGATGGATGCTCTGGGATTTGTCCCCTCCTGGGATTCCCACTGCTGGCCCCATGCCACCTCCCACTGCCCCACACCAGGGGCAGGTGCCATGCTCAGATAATCTTCCAGGAATCTGCAATTCCTCCCCAAAAAATGCCGTTTGCCTCTTTAATTTTGCAACGTGACCAGAAACAATGCAGCGTCCGAGGCTCAGCGCCTTGATAAGGCGCCGGTGGGGAAAGCCTTTCTCTCCTCCTCACGAACCTGCGGTGAGCTGATAACGTGTAAAGCACCTCGGGGGGAGGACCGGGGCACGGAATCTCCCCGTCCCCCCCGGGTGGCCTGGGCGCGGGGCTGGACCGTGTCCCGGCCCCGGGTGACCTCCAGCATCACGTCACCTCTCGGAGGAGCTGAGTTCATGTCTGGCCGTCCCGGAGCTGGGATCGCTCCCGGCCCGTCCCTGCCGGTGTGCCGGGCTGAGCCGGGGGCCGGGGTGGGCTCAGCCCGGGTGGGCACGGCCCGGGGGTGCAGGGGTGTCCCGGGAGCGGCGCGGAGGGGCTGGCGGCGCGGGGATGCTTTCCCGGTGACTCACAGCATTCCTGGCAGGTCAGCGGCGGCCGCAGGACACCCCGACAGCTCCGGCCGCCCCTGGCCTCCGCCTGAACTCCGCTGGCAAAGCAAATTCCCCCCTCTGCCAGATGCCGGGGTTCCGGGGGGCCGGGGGGAGGCAGCGGGGTCCCCGCGGGAGGATGGGGACAGGGGACAAGGGACAGAGCTCACAGCAGTGTCTGACCCCTCTGTGGCCTGGGTGCTTCCTTCTCTGCCGCTTCTGCAGAACCCCGAGGAGGAACGGGCTCCCCACAAACAGCCCTGCTGCAGCCCCGACTCCGAGCACTGCCCAGCTCCGTGACTCAGTTTCCCTTCGCTGAGGTGAGGAGAAGCAGTGCTGTCCCCTCTGGTGCACAGAGACAGAGAATTCCCACTGCTTCTCCCCAGCAGCTCCTTTTGGGAACATCCCAGCCCATCTACCGCTTGCATTTCCCCCCACCCAAAGAATTCCCCTTTATCTTTTCAACTTCAGCCCTCTGAATCCCCTCCTGGCTTCCCTCAGGGTGCTTCCCCAGCAGAACTCTCCATCTTTCTGCATCCCTTTCTGCATCTTTCACCACCCTCAGCCATCCTGCTCTGCTGCCGCCCTTGTTCACGTCACGAGTGGGTCAGTTCCCCGCGGCCGGGGCCGGGGCAGGATGGCTGCTGGGGACAGGAGGTGGCAGCAGCCAAGTGGCCCCGAGGCACGTGAGCCCCGCGGTGGCCGCGGCCCGCCCGGTGCTCAGCACGCAGGAATGCCGTGAGCTTGCAAAGTGGTTTCAGCGAGACGTTATCTAATGGAGGAGGAGGAGGAGGAGGGTGGATTAAGCCAAACCCACAGCACCGGCTTTCAATTACACCAAGTGAATTTACGGCTTCTCCTGACACAGTAAACACGCGCTGACGGGGTCCTGACCCGGCATTTCCCCTCCGTGCCCCGGCCGGCAAAGCCAGCAGCCTCCCGCGGGTGCTGCGGCAGCGAGGAGCCCTCCGGGCTGGGCTCTGCATTATTCATCACATCACACATGCCGTGGTGCTGCGGTGGGCACTGCCCCCTGAGCTGCCCACCTCGGGCCGCCAGGGATGGGGAGTGATGGAGACCTGGGAGGAAAACGGCCTGGCAGCGTCCTCTGGCTGGGAGTGATGCAGCCCCGGGGCTCTGGGTGACTCTGCAGCACCCGGGATGGAGGGTGCTGCGCTCCCATGGGTGGGTGATGCTCGGTGACCTTCCCTCAGGCTTCACTGCATGTCCCTGCATCCATCCTGCCATCCCCGTGCCTCAGTTTCCCCCGGGAGCAGGGAAGGCTGGGTGTGGCAGCAGAAGGGTGAGCTGAGCAAGCTGGATGAGCCAGGACAGGATCTCACAGCCGGGGCCGGGAGCTGCCCGGTGGCACTGCAGACCAGGGCTGGGTGTGAGGTGCCCCAGCACATGTGCCGGGGCATGCCTGGCATCCCCTGCCAGCCACCTCTGCTGCCTGAGCCGGGCGAGTCAGCAGCACCCCTCACCCTGCCCTGCTCCAAAGGGGTCCAGTGAGGGGCACCTCACTCCTGCAGCCCCAGCCCAGCTCTGCTGGGCACCTGAAACCCACAGCCCTTTTGGCCGTGTCAGAGGAGCCCTGGCCATCTGCTGGCAGCTGGCTGTGGGGGTGAGGCGGGGCTCGGTGGCACTTTGGGCAGTGCAGCCTCCCAGCCCCAGGGCCACAGCAGCGCCCCGGATCAGGCACCTGGCCAGGAGCATGAGCGGGGAGCCCGGCAGCGCTGCTGGGGTGACGTCCTGGCAGCGCTGCTGACGTCCAGCACAGGGAAAAGCCCTCCCTAGAGCAAATACACAGCGGGGCTGTGCAAACCCAGCTTGGAGGGTGGCTCTGGGCTGGTATCTGGGTCCCATCTGGCTGCTGTTTACCTGTCTGCTGGAATCCACCCTGCAAACTTCCTCCTTGGACGGGCCAAGGGGCCCAGCTCGGCCGTGCCAGGCTCGCAGGGAGGACCCTGGAACCCCAAACCCTGATGGTGATGCTTTGCCCCTGCACAGGGAAGTGCAGAGTGGATCCCAATGGGGTTTGGGAGGATTTGGGCAGCAGCCCCTGCCAGGTTTCCAAGCCCACAGCCAAACCCTGCCAGCACCAGCCTGGCCCCACGCAGCCCGCAGAGCTGCAAACCAGCAGTGTCCAGGGGACAAGCAGGGCTGCTGGGTCCCTTTCCAGAAGGGTTCAGGCAAGTCATGGCATTCCCACCAGTGCCTCAGTTTCCCCCTCAGCCTGTCCCTCCCTGACCCGCAGCGGTGGCTCTGTGGCGTGCAGGGACCTGCCACCACGCAGGGAGGGGACAGTGACTGAGGCAGGACCCTGCCTGCCCTCCCCTTCACAGGCAGCTGCGACCTCTCAGCCCCTCGCTGCACACAGGAGCCACCGGCTGCTCTGCCCTGGGCACAGGGGGACCAAGAAGCCCCCAGCCCAGCCCTGTCCCATCCTGCACCCCCAGGGAACAGGGGGACCAGAGAGTGCTCGGCCACAGGAGCAGCTCCGTGGTTCAGCCCATGAGCCCTTCCCTGGGTGCTCCCAAGGCAGTGAAGGAGCCCCCAGTTCTCCTCACCCCCCCAGTCCAAGGGCTGCAAAGGGAACCTCCAACACAGCCCCCGCCACCTGGATGGACGGATGGATGGATGGACGGATGGGTGGATGGATGGATGGATGGATGGATGATGGATGGATGGATGGATGGATGGATGATGGATGGATGGATGGATGGATGGATGGATGGATGGATGGATGATGGATGGATGGATGATGGATGGATGGATGGATGGATGGATGGATGGATGGATGATGGATGGACGGATGGATGGACGGATGGATGGATGATGGATGGATGGATGGATGGATGATGGATGGATGGATGGATGGATGGATGGATGGATGGATGGATGGATGATGGATGGATGGATGGATGGATGGATGGATGGATGGATGGACGGATGGGTGGATGATGGATAGATGAACAAACGGATGGATGATGGATGGACGGATGGCTGGATGGATGATGGATGGATGGATGGATGGATGGATGGATGGATGGATGGATGGACGGATGGGTGGATGGATGGATGGATGGATGGATGATGGAGGGATGGATTGGATGGATGGACAGTGAGTCTGAGGCCCAATGTCTCTCGTTACACCCTGCAGTGGAACACCCCCACACCCTCACTCTTGCAGTACTCAAGGCTCTGTTCCCACCTTGGAAAGGGGGGAAACTGAGTCAGGGAAGGCAGGGCATGGAAGCTGGGCGGGAAGGATGGCGGCAGGGCAGGGATGAGCCCAGCCCCAGCGCTGTGCCCGCGTTGGTTGTGAAAGCAGCTGGTTATCAGAGCGCGGGCGTCACGCCGCAGCCAGCGGCTTCCAGGAAAGGAAGGAAGTGTGGGGTCACCCGGCCCCGCTGCCGCCCTTTTCCAGCAAACAGCCCAGGCCTGCTGATAACGGGGCCCTGCCACGGCCACCCAGGAATTCAGAGCCAATGGCCACACGTGCTGCCCTAAATGCAGGATTTTCCCCCGTTTCGCCTCCCACAAAAGCCAGAGATGGTGCTGGGCAGCAGTGGATGGTGCTGGTGGCACCTGACTCCTGTGCAGGGCACAGAGCAGCATCACAGCAGCAGCAGCCCAGTTCCACCCCAGGGAGCCTTACTGGTAGGACCTGGGAGTCACTGGCTGGGTTTGCTCCTGTGGAAAGGTGCTCTGGGATGTGTTTCCTGCAGGGCTGCCCCAGCACGAGGTGGATAACCCCAGAGCAAGGCTGGACGGGGATGGGGGGTGTGATGGGGAGCTGCTCCCACCCGCCTGGGCCTCTCCCAACGCCTCGCACTGGACAGAGCTGGAGGCCATAAACCAGCAGGACACTGGGCAGTCCCACTGCAGTAACACAGCCCTGCAGCAGCAGCAGCAAGGCAGGATCCCACTCCTGACACCTTCCTGCCATGCAGAGCGGCCCAGGAGAAGCAGGAGCCTGGAGCCTGCTCCTCCCCGATACTGGGAATAATTACATGATTATGCGATTTGGAAGCAAAGTGCAGATTAATCTCTGATCTTGTTAGCCTGTGTTTTACCATCTGCTTCGTGCAGGCAGGAGAAGCCCTCATCCCACGCTGGGGAAAGGCGGCGGGAACCCCCGGGGAGAGGTGAGTCCCACAGAGCAGGGGGTGCTGTAGGAAAAGGGTGGCTGGGGAGCCGAGCACACCGGGACAAGCGGATGCCACCCAAGGCACCAGCTGTCAGGCACGGCCGCGATTCCTGGAAGCCGGGCTGGATCCGGCTCGGCACGCACGGGGCTGGGCTGCGCCGCGGCTCCTCCTTTGGCCAACAAGGGCAGGTGACAGCGATGACGACGGTGGCCCGCGGTGGGGGAGCTGCCGGGAGGGAGATGGCAGAGTTCAAACCGCAGGGAGAGGTTTACAATTGTCCAGGTGGGATACAGAGATAGAGAGGAGGGACGGAATGCAGCGGGTCTGCGGCAGAGGACGGGGTGGCCCCGGGCTCCTCAGGGGTTCTCCCTTCTCCTCCACTCAGGAGGATTTTGCCAAACTGGGAGGGCAAGATCTGCCTTTTATTGTGCTCGTGCCAGGAGATTTGTTCCTGCTGCAGCAGCCCCGTGCAGAGCCAGGCCCAGCCTTTGCAGCAGTGCCAGGTCTCCTGCAGATGGGGATGGGTTCCCACTGGGATCTCTCCAGGACGGGACAGCACCAGTCCGAGTCCCTCTGCACTCTGGAGTGACACTGGGACAGTGACGGCACCCAGGAACCTCCCTGTCACCAGCTGGGCTGAGCTGAGAGTTGGTACCTGTGTGCCACGGGCATTGGGGTGCGGGGTGCCCCTCTGCCCCCTCGCCCTGGATTGCAGCAGGGCCCGGTGACGGCTGAGCTGCACAAGGGGACAAACGGCACAGCCCATGCCGGGGGTCCCTGGCCAGCCCAGCCCATCCCCAGAGCACCCACCCCGATGCAGCCTCCTGCAGCTCGGACCCCGCACCCGGCCCTGCGCAGCCCCCGCGCTCCCGGCCGCGTGTCGGGGGCAGATGAAAGGGATTTCCCCGCTGACCTCCTCACCCCGCACTGTTTGCTCCTCCTTTCCCGCACGCAGACAGGCATTTTTCCCATGCTCAGGGGGTCAGGGCCCTCCCTGCACTCCAGGACGGAGCAATGCCAGGAATGTACCTGGGAACGGCAGGGTTTTGCAGGGTGGGGGGGAAGAGGAGAGCTCAGCCCCCTCCTGTCCGCAGTTAGCCACCGACACTTGTTCCACAGCCATTCAAAGGCGCTTTTCTTGTGCAAATGCTCTGCAGGAAGAAACCTGTTAAGCGGGGCAGGTGGGGCTGCACTCGGCCCGAGCCTCGGGCACGGATGTATTTTGTGTCCCCCAAGTGGTGCCAGTCCCTGGTGCTGTCACCGGGCCAGGTCCAAGTCCCCAGGCACGGTCAGGGGTCTCACCAGTGCGGCTGCACCAGCTCAGCCTGCTCCAAAGAGCACTCAGCTGATTCCAGCCACGGCTTCCCCTTGCTCTTTCATCCCCTTGATGGGGTGGAATAAGCTCATTTCCCCACTCCAGCCTCACAGGGGCTTCTTGGCCCCCCTATGCCTCAGTTTCCCTGGGCTAAATCAGGGACAACATCCCCTGGAAGTGGAGCCCAGCTGCCCACAGCACATTCCAGTGTCTCTGCCATTACCCCAGGGTGGGCAGCCAGCTTGGATCCTAGAGTTTTCCTGGGCCCAGCTTGGAGGCTGCAGTTCCACCCTGTGACAATCCCTCCCCAGCTGTGCCAGGATGATATGGAATAACACAGGAGAAATGTGATTCCCTTTACTCCTCCCCACCTCGGCCTTGCATCACCCGGGATAACAATGAAGGGGAAATGAAAATGAAGTGTTTTGGGACAAAACCTGGGCCCCAGCTCAGGAGTGGTGGGATGGTGCCAGGAGCTGCCCAGGGTGTGCTCCCATCACCCAGCAGGGAACAAGCCCCACGCCCGGGCACTGCCCCCAGGCTGTGTCTGTGCCCCCTCCCCTCTCTTTATATCCCTGCTCCTTCTCCAGGGGGTGACACAAATCCTCTCCTGGACTCTGCTGCCTGTGCACAGGGATGATCCGGGTGTCTGCAGCTCAGGGTGACAGAAGGGTGGGAACCCTCCTGGGGGACAGGAGGGGAAGCCAGGCTGGGCAGCCCAGGACACGCCACGTGTGCAGGGGACAGGCTGCTGGGACCCTGCTGGTGCTGGGGACAAAGTCTCTCAGGGGCTGGGGGATCCCCCGCTGTGCTCTCAGGGAAGGGATGTGGGATGTGGGTGGCACATCCATCACCCCACCATCACCCCGTGCATCCCACTTTGCCCTGTTGCTCTCGGCAGGAGGGTTTGCTTGTAAACAGCAGCCCCTGGGTAACACTTCTAATCCCTCTCTTGGCTATTATTCATCCCCAGCTAACCTTAAAGCCTCCCCCTTTTTCTCTGCGAGGCACCCCCAGAGCAGAGGAAATTCCTCAGCCCTGACGTGATGTGAAACACGAGCGGCTCGGCCCCAGCCGCCCCCTTCCCTGCCCCAACCTACCCGGGCCATTTCCCAACCCAGGTTTCCCTGTAGCATCGCACTCCCCCCTCTCCTTTTTCTTTTTTTTTTTCTCTTTTTTTTTTTTTTCCTCTCTTTCTTTCCCCAACCACCCTTTTCTGCTTTAGACATTGTAACCCGAGAGGCTGGAAATGCAGCTCCTTTCATCTTCCATTTCCCACATCCTGAGAGTCTGGGGAGAAGGAGCCCACCCAGTTGAAGGAATCCCAAATATGCGGCTCCTTCCACCTCCCCGATCCCCTCCGCCGCCCCCCGTGAGGCTCTATTCACAAAGCAGATTAGCCATGCTGCCGCCTCCCCGCACACCTCGCCCCAAAAAGCCCGCGAAAAAGCCAACATACAAAAAAAAAAAAGAGGAAAAAAAAAGAAAAAAAATTAAAATTATTAAGCAGAAATCCCCGTGGCTGCTCCTGCCGGGGAACAGGATGGGTCTCAGCACCTCCTGCCCCCTCTCAGGTCCCATCACCTGGTGGGAATTGGCACCCAAATCCTGGGACTGGGTGCTGCCTGAGGGGGGTTTTGGGGAGCTGCAGCACGAAAGGTCCAGCCAGGACCTTTCTCCTGCCTGTGCTCGGGTGATTCCAGCCCCAGGATGTGCCGTGTGGTCCCCAAGCTGTCACCGCTGCCTTGTGATCCCCGCCGGGTCTGGGGGGACCCTGAGGATGAGGATGAGGAGGAAAAGCAGCGCCCAGGCAGTGCCCTGTGCCTCGCTGCCTCCCAGCACCCGTGATCCAAACCCACGGGACCCTGGGAGCCTCCCCTGTCTGGGGGACACCGTGCACCCCGGGCTCGGCCTCACCCTGCAGGGATGTCCCTCACACACCAGGAACGTGCACACATCTCACTGCACTTCAAATCTGAGACCCCAGAGCACCTTACTGCGGCTGTGGGGTGGCTTGGAGCAGTGGGTGACACACGGGGTGTCCCAGAGGTGGCACACACAGTGTGGGGTGGGATGGAGCAGCTGGTGACACACAGGGTGTCCCAGAGGTGGCACACACAGTGTGGGGTGGCTCGGAGCAGCTGGTGACACACGGGGTGTCCCAGCAGTGACATACAGGGTGTCCCAGAGGTGGCACACACAGTGTAGGGTGGGATGGAGCAGCTGGTGACACACGGGGTGTCCCAGCAGTGACACACACAGTGTAGGGTGGGATGGAGCAGCTGGTGACACACGGGGTGTCCCAGCAGTGACATACAGGGTGTCCCAGAGGTGGCACACACAGTGTAGGGTGGGATGGAGCAGCTGGTGACACACAGAGTGTCCCAGCGGTGGCACACACAGTGTGGGGTGGCTCGGAGCAGTGGGTGACACACGGGGTGTCCCAGCTGGTGACACACAGGGTGTCCCAGCAGTGGCACACGGGGTGTCCCAGCGGTGGCACACACAATGCCAGCAGGGATTGCTCACTGCGGGTGGGTCCGAGCATCCTCACTTTTCTCTTCAATCCCTCATCTCCTCCTCCCTCTCCGGGCTCCCACTCCCCACAAGCCAAGGTGGGCAAAGGCCGTGGTGCCCCTGCTCCGTGGGCACCTCCATGACTAGCATGTCTAAAATTCCTCAATTCCATTTTTCAGGTGTCATATATAAAAATTATATAATATATATTTTTTATTTTCTCTGCCTCACCCCGCGCCCTGGCCAGCGTGTTCCCCCGAGCTGGGGCAGCCCGAGCAGAGCCAGCCAAGGCCAGGCAGTGCCTCAGAGCCGCCGGTGCAGAGGCACAGCCCCGGGGTGTCACGGCGCCCCGGCCCCGCATCCTGCCGGCCGGGGCTGCCCGGGGGCACTGACCTTGCTGTTTTTTTCCAGGACATCAGTGCCAGCCTGAATTATAACCCCTCGCCCCAGGAGCTCCTGGGGAGCCTCTGTCTCCCCGCTGGGTATCGCCCCGGCCCTCCCCGTTTTCACCGATTTGCTAATTGTGCTGGCGGGGAAGGCGAGGGGGAGGAAACACAAAAAGTAAACTGCGAAAGCAACACTGCGGCTCCAAGGGCCCAGCACAGCAATCAAGCGATAAAGCAGTAATTAAGCCTGATTATCATGCAAGGCAGCCCCGGTTAGACTGGAATGCCGCTGAAGAGCCTGAAAGCTGCCGGGATTGTTTGCAGGGCTCGGAACTGATCTTTTGATGTCTGCTGGGAGCTCCTCTCCCCCAGACCTGCCATCAGCCCCATGTGCCACCCCAGGGTCCCGTTTCTCCCCGGGCACGGCCCTGGTTGGGTTTTTCCTCCTTGCAAGCCCTGAGGAGTCTCCTCCGGGCTGCAAACTGCTCGCCGAGAGCTCACGGCGAGAGCTGGGGCTGCTGCAGGATGGGCAGGGGACAGGACCACGGGACATCCCTGCCAGGGCAGTGTGGCTGCTCTCCTGCACCCACCATCCTCGGCGGATTTCATGCCAGGGGAAGAGGGCTGGGAGAGAAGTGATCCCCAGGGATGAGGGCAAAGTGGGTGAGAGCAACAGGATGGGGTTTATTTAATTTATTTTGAATGTCTGACACATCCCCACGGCCTCGCCCGGGCTGGCAGGGGAAAGGTGAGTATGTGGAATGGGCTGGGGGGGAAAAGGTGACTCCTAGCCCTGCTTTGGGGTCATTTTGGGAACAGGAGTGCATCTGGCTGGGTTAATCTGCAAAGAGATGGATAGGCTGGGAAGGGTAGGTGCCCCCAGCTCCACATGGCCAGGACATGGAGCAGTGAGCTCCCCAGTGCCAGGAGGGGTTTCCCCATCCAAGAGGATCCTGTCCTGAGCTCCCCAGTGCCAGGAGGGGCTTCCTGATCCAAGGAGACCCAACCCTGAGCTCCCAATGCCAGGAGGGGTTTCCCCATCCAAGGAGACCCAAACCTGAGCTCCCCAGTGCCAGGAGGGGTTTCCCCATCCAAGGGGACCCAGCCCTGCTGGCAGCAGGAAGAGCCGGCCGCTGACTCAGTGGCGGCCAAAGGAGCAGCCGGGCAGGTTTCCACACGAGGATGACTCCGGCCCCAGCTCATCCCGGCTGCGAGGCACGCTGCTCCCTCCGACGCCAATGAGCAGGTTCGGGCAGAGCTGCTTCTCCCAGGAGTCAGGGACAGGCAGCCCCCGGGACAGCCCAGCAGCTCCGGGCCGGCTCTGTTTGTCAACAGGTTTGCAGGGCAGCCCCTTCGGTGCCTTTCATCATCCTGGCAAAGAATTTGATAATGAGTTCGGGGCCAAATGCTAAGTCACCTCATCCCACGGCGGAGCGGCGACTGGCAGAACCAGTTGTCCCAAATATGCCCAGGCGTCTGGGTGGGAATAAGGCAGGAGAAAGGCGCTGCCTGCCCCTCTGCCTTGCATCACCTCGAATTGCAACAACAATATATTAATTTTTTTAAAAAAACAATTATATATTTTAGACAAAGAGGAATGGAAGTGCTGCGTCAGATTTTCCACACTTTTCCCTAAATAAAAATGTCACTTTCTGGGTAAAACGGAAGGTAGATTTTCCAGTTTTTGGTTGGCGCAGCCCGTGAAAGAGGATGTGTCACATTCTGGGTAAATCTAAAAGCGGCAGCTGTGGTGTGAGTCCTTCCCGGCCACTGCAAGGGCTGGGCCCCAGCTCCAAACCCCACTTTGGGGGGTGCATCTTGGTTGTATTTAATCCCTTTTTTTCACACTAGAGGGGATAGGATCTCAGCAGCATTTCCAGTAAACCCCATTCGATTTCAAGCAATTCATGCCACAAGTATGTGTGGGATGCCAGGAACTCCTCGGTCTTGCCGAGGAGCAGGAGCCCAGATGGGCTTTGTCTGGAATAACTCAGCTCCCAGCGGCTGGAGCTCTTTGCTCCAAATGCTAATAGAGTGAGTAATCAGAGCTCTCCATCCAGTAAATTATTTATCTTATCTCTGGAACTCGGGGAGCCATCTCAGCCAGCGACTTCTGCGGAAAAAAGACGACCGGGGCGGGCGTGTAAAAAACCTAAAAAACAGCGATATTAGTCAAGAGTGCCCAGCTGGAAGGGCCACTTTTACTGGAAAGGGGAAAAGTTCAGGCGGCGCGATGAGGCAAGCGCGGGGCGCGGGGCGCGGGAAGCGCCGCTTCCCGGGAAAACGCGGGGGGCGTGGCCGCGCCCGCGGGGGCGGGGCCCCGTGACCGCGCGCGCCCGCCGCCGCCGCGCCCGCTCCCCCATTGGCCGCGGGGCGCCGGGGAGGGGCGTGGCTCCGAGGCGCGGCCCCGCCTCTCGGGGCGGGCGGCCCCGCCCCCGGCCCCTGCGGCTGGCGGGGCCGGCAGGGGCCGCGCGCCACACGCGGCCGGGCCTCGCGCGGAGCGGCCGCAGCGCCCGCCCGCTCCCGCCGCCCTCACAGCCCTGCCCGGCCCGGCCCGGCCCGGCCCGCCGCCCTCACAGCCCGGCCCGCCGCCCTCACCGCCCTGCCCGGCCCGGCCCGGCCCGGCCCGCCGCCCTCACAGCCCGGCCCGCCGCCCTCACAGCCCGGCCCGGCCCGCCGCCGGCATGCTGCTCTCCAAAATCACCTCGCTGGCGCATCTCCGCTCCGGCACCGCCGGCGAGCTGCACCCCGCCAAGCTACAGCCAGGTCAGGGGCGCCCGGCGTGGGGGGTGCCCGTCCCGGCTCGGGGCCGGCCGGGGCAGCGGGCGGAGCGCTGACGGGCGGGTCTCGTCCACAGGGAAGGAGAAGGAGCCGCTGGAGCAGCTGTACCGGGTGGGCCCGCTGCTGGGGAGCGGCGGCTTCGGCAGCGTGTACTCGGGGATCCGCCTCTCGGACGGCGCCCCGGTAAGTGGCGGGGCCGGCGGCGGGCGGAGCGGGAGGGGGCTCGGCGGGGCGGGCGCCCGGCTCATGCCGCCGTTCCCCTTGGCTCGCAGGTGGCGATTAAACGCGTGGCCCGGGACCGCATCTCGCAGTGGGGCGAGCTGGTGAGTGAGCGGGGGAAGCCGAGGCGTGGCGGGCGGGGATGAGCGGAGACGCGGAGGGTGGAAAGCGGGACGGCGCGGGGGGAGCGGGTGTGGGGTCACCGGGGGACGCGGGGCATCCCGGGCCGGGGAATGCCTGGCGCCGATGGGGGCGGGCAGCGGGACACCGGGATGTCCACGAGCGGTGGGAGAGGGCAGGGAGACACCGGAGCATCCCCTGGACGCGGGGATGCTCAGCACCGGTGGGTGCGGGCAAGGGAACACCGGAGCTTGCCGGGGACGAGGGTGGCTCAACCCCGCTGATGGCAGCGTGGTCCCCCCGCAGCCCAGCGGCAGCCGTGTGCCTCTGGAGATCGTGCTCCTGAACAAGGTGGGCTCTGGCTTCCACGGCGTCATCCAGCTCCTGGACTGGTTCGAGCTCCCGGACAGCTTCGTGGTGGTGATGGAGCGTCCGGAGTCGTCGCAGGACCTCTTTGACTTCATCACGGAGCGGGGGTTCCTGCCGGAGGAGATGGCGCGGGGGCTGTTCCGCCAGGTGCTGGAGGCCGTGCGGCACTGCAACAACTGCGGCGTCCTGCACCGCGACATCAAGGACGAGAACATCCTGCTCGACCTGGCCACGGGCGAGCTCAAGCTCATCGATTTCGGCTCCGGCACCTTCCTCAAGGACACGCTCTACACGCAGTTTGACGGTGAGCCTGCGGCCGGGTGCGCTCCCGGGGCCGGGCTCCGGAGGTTTCCCCGTGGCGGGGGGCACGGCCTGAATTCTGCAGCCGCTGCCAAGTTGCTGTTTGGCACGGGGAGGATGTTGTGAAACGGGAGCCGGCTCCCGGCCCTGCTGACAGCCTCCGTCACCCGGCCTGGCTCGGGCTGGGGCGGGGAAGCCAGCGTGACAAAAACACCCTGGGGAGGGGGGAGCAGAGGGGGGTTTGCAAAACCCGAGCACCGGCCGGTTTGGTTTGCAGGTGCGGAAGGGCTGGGGCTGCTCCTCTCCCCTTGTTTGCCTTGGTTTATAATTTTAATTTTTTTTTCCCATCGCGGGGGGGTGGAAAGGCGTGGTTTTTCCCCCACCCGTAGGTGGGTTTTTTCCTCGCCTGTAACGGCCGGGCCTTCCCCGGGCCCTGCTGCCCTCTTCTGGCACCGGCGCTCTCCTTTTACAACCCAAAGTTTGTAAACAAGAGTCACGTGCTGGCGGGAAGGCGGGCGGGTCACGCCGGGTGCCGCCGACGCCCGGGGATGCTGTGGCCGGGGCTGACGGGCTGCTGTGTCCCGCAGGAACGCGGGTGTACAGTCCCCCGGAGTGGATCCGCTTCCACCGCTACCACGGCCACTCAGCCACCATCTGGTCTCTGGGCGTCCTGCTCTACAACATGGTGTGTGGGGACGTCCCCTTCGAGCAGGACGAGGACATCATCCGGGGCCAGCTCTTCTTCCGACGGCGCATCTCTCTCGGTGGGTGCCCAGCTCTGGATCCTCAGATGTTCTCAGCAGCTCTCCCAGGGGGCTCTGCAGGGCCTCCACTGCCCTGGGGGGCTGCAGGAGGTGGCACATGTGTTGCCATCCTGCTCTCCTCCCAAGCAGAGGGTGGATGGGGAGGCTGGGGACAGGCTCTGCCCTGCAGACAGTGGCACAGGGTGGACAGGAGCCTGCTCTGACTGACCACTGCTTGCTGCTTTCTCTCCTCAGAGTGCCAACACCTCATCAAGTGGTGTTTGTCCATGCGCCCCTCGGACAGGCCATCCTTGGAAGACATTTTCAACCACTCTTGGCTGCAGGACATTCACCTGGAACCAGCTGAGATCCACCTGCACAGTTTGATCCAGGAGCCTGACAAGTAACAGCTCCATGCAGCTCCTGGTCATAAGAAGCAAAGAAAACCAGACTTTTTCATCTTGACTGTAACACTGAGCAGGGATCCTCAGCTGTTCTCAGATGGGAATGTGCACATCTTGCCCTGGAGCTGGGCTGGGGACCTGCTCTTCCAAGTTCTGGTAGCCACCCTCCCAGCCAGCTGTCCTGGACTCCATCTGAATGACCTTGTCTCTTCTGAGATTTTACCAGTAATTTTTTTTGGACTGGTTTTGGAGGCTCTCAAGTGTCATCTTGACCTGCAGAATTGGATGACTGCAAGAAAAGTTTCAATGGGGGGAAATCGTGGGGAGGGCAGAGCCTGTGGCTGTCCCTTCTCACTGTCCCTTCTCACTGTCCCCATGCTCGTGTGCCTTCTGTTTGATCTGAGCTGTGCTGGAGGAAACACTTGACTTTTCCTACAGTGCTGCTTTTCTGAGACTCGCCTGGCCTATAGTTCCTTTTCCCCTTTTCAAAAAGGAAATGGGTCAGAAGATGCTTGGGAACCAAGTGGGTTTTGCCTCGCCTCCTGTGCCTCCATCCCACACGGGTTTTCTGGGGTTCTTTGCTTCTCTGTGCCCTCACGAATGCACAAACAATGCAAACCAACAGCTGTAAATGTGTACATAGTTCTACAGGAGCAAAGCTTGATGTACAGTTGTGAATAGTGATAACATTTTGCCTTTTTTTTCTCATTTCCAGTTTTTGTTTTTAATTTATTTTCATAAATTTGTTGTTCGTTTGTTTTTTAAAGGAAGAGTTCTAGCCGCTAGGATAACTTATTTATTTATTTATAATTCCTGTGGGTTTCCAGCCCATGCCTTGCTTCTACAGCTGCTGATCCCCTGGTTTTCCATTTGGGTCTTCCCTCTGTTTCTGTCCTGTGTCCATCCCCGGGCCCGTTGTGTTTCCATTGGATGTCTGGTGGAGGTGTGGGGTGGTTGCTTCTCCCCAGCTGTCTGTGTACATAGTTCTGGGTGCTGTTCTTTCCTTGCCACGTGCAGATCTCAGTTTGCAGGTGAATTTGGGTTTTTTCCACGGGTGTCTTGTTTTTTGGGCTGGGGAGGGGGGGCTGGCCTGGGCTGTCTGCACTGTCCAGTCTGTACCTGTAACCAAGTGTGTAGCCGGCGGGTTTTGTTAATAGTTAATATTGTACAGGGGAGTTGAGAAATCTTATTTTTTTTATGCGGTTTTAAATAAAAACAAAACACTTGCTGTGATGGAAACATCCTTTGTTGCGGGGTGGGATGGAGGATATGCTGTGAGTTGTGGGGTACCAGTGACCACACCAGCCACATTTGACTCCAAAGATCCCACCCCAGCCCAAACTGGGACCAGCCAGTCAAAAGCACCACGAGGACAGTTGGATCCATCCCTCCACGGGGTGTTTCCAGAGCTGGCAGCTCTCCTGGGAGAGATCAAAGAGGTGCTGAGCCCTTTTCGCTCCCATTCATCCGCAGGCTGGTGCGGAGCATGTGCTGGAGCTGGCGAGTAAACAAACATCAAAGCGCCCTTACGAAACGCCGGATGTTGTCAGCCAAATTCAATTTTGGTAAGGCAGATCCTGTTGCTCCGGCTCCGTTGGTGTGGCGTGCTGGGGGTGGTGGGTGCAGGAAGCTGCCAGCGGGCTGTCCCCACCTCCAGCCCGGCCAACGCAGAGGAGCAGAGGAAGCTGATCTGCGGATTACGAGAAGTCGGTCGCTATCAGTCAGCAGCGGTCGAGTTTTTTTACCCTCCAAACTGTCAAACCCCATTTCCAGCTCTGCGGCACTTCGGGGATGTTTGTTTGTGTGTTTTCTTATCTTGGTTTGGGTTTTTTTTTTTTTTTTAATTAGTTTACATGTGTTGAATTTTGGAGCCCTGTTTCTGCGTGACCTGCAGCAGCTGCTGCGTGCACAGGGCTGTGTCAGCTCCAGGGAAGGGACAGCTTTCCCTTTCTGTAGGTGACTTTGCAAGTCCCCAGGCCAGACCTGACACAACAGGACTCTCCTTTCCTTGGCTTGCTCCAGAGCTTTTTCCTTAATATCCCCATGTCCCCTGAGCAGTCCCTTCCCCAGCCCACCCCCAGCTCTCCTGTCCTGCTTTCCAACCCATGAACCTGCTAAGAGGGGAGGGGGGTCCTGGAGCCACATCCCAGCCTCGTGGAGTGACCTGCTACCATGTCTGTGTCTCTGCCTCGGTGAAGAGAGTGTTAAGTTGGTTTGTTTGTTTTGCTTTTTTCTTTTTATTTTTTTTTCCTATTTCACTCAGCTGCATCTTTCATCTCCTTGGGGCTGCTCGAAGCAGGAAGCACAGCTCCAAACGCCATCAAAGCTTAGGCCTATTTTGAGATGTGGTTTAGATCTACCCTCCTCTCTCTCTTTTCCCCTCAAGACCATCCAGGAAGCTGCTCTTACACGAACACAAACATCCCCACCACACCTTCTGCCACCCTGAGCCCCCCGTGTGCCCCCCGTGCCCCCCGGCAGCAGCAGAGCACTATCGCGGCCTCGCCCTTCCCGTAAGCGCTCGCGACTGTTGCGGTGTTTCTTAGAAAACTGAGCAGGTCCCATGTGGAGCTGGCTGCTGATAGTCCCTTGGCTTCCGCCTGTGGCTGGTGATTTTGTCACCCCCAGGCTCTCGTTGCAAGAGCCAGAGTGTCCCCAAGGTGCCCCTGTCCGAGGGCTGGGTGTTGGATGGTGTGCGTTTGATCCCCAGTGCAGCAGCAGTGCTGAGCAGCAACACATGCACAAGTCTAAGTGCCACCAGATTTGTGTCCCAAGCCTCTCTGGAAAAGGATCAGCGCGTGTTTGGTTCCCTGAGCACCAGCCTTCCTGAGCAGTAGCACCTTCATGAGGATAAGAGCCACCAGATTCATGTCCCAGGTCTCTGCCACAGGGAAAGGATCATGGCAGACGTGATGGGAGACCTAAGATGGGCAGTTACAGCATCAGTTGCCTGCTCTCCCCTCCAGGGTGCCCACCACCATTGCACTCAGGGCCTGGGGGAAAGAAGAGCCCTTTTCACCCCTCACTTTTCCTCACTGAGGGGATATTTCCTGCACTTTGGGGACATCAGATATGACAGGAGAGGATGAAAACACAGGAGTTATCCATTGGAAGGTGACTCAGAGGAAGCACTGCTCTCCCACCTCCCTTTTACCAATTTTTCTTGCTCCCCTGTGTCAGCAGGCAAAGCACCCACAATGCAGAAACTGGAAAAAAACAATGAAGCAGGACCAGGAGGAGATTTCAGGCTGGTGGAACTCCAGTTCTGGGAGCACTGGAATCCCATGGATGACTGAAGTCTTTCAAAAGGCCAGCACTCATCACAACTGTGCCTTTCTGCAGACATCCCTCCCCAGCTGAGGTGCTTGGAGATGCAGGAAGGACCAGCCAGGGGAGCCTGGAGCTGCAGCAAAAGAGACATTTATGTCTCACACATAAATGTGAATGGGAGACGAGCAACAGCCAAGCTTCTGCCACGGCTGGGGAAAGGCAGATGAGCACCAAGGAGAAAATCACCTGGGGAGCAGGGCCCGGGCTCACCACAGCGACCTGAAGAGCCAGAAACTCAGAGGTGGCACCTCACCACCTCCCTGTCCTAAGGAAAACATCCAGGTGTCCCCAAGGCACTGTCTCAAACCCTTTGGCCTTCTTGGCACAGTGAGTCACAGCAGCTATTTTCGACTCCTGCCTGAGGTCTTGGGTCGGGGTGAATTATCAGCAAACCGTGTCCCAGGGCTCCAGCTCCCCGGGAATGAGCCCTTGTGGAAATCAGTCTCTGAGCGCTTTGCCAGCGGCCTGTGTGGCAATAGCATCATCTCCATGTGGGGAAACTGAGGCACAGTGACCCAACTCGCTGGAGATCTTTTGTGGTGGAGCCTGGGCTCACCTGCTTTCCCCTGCCCTCTTTCCTCAGGCTGAGATTTGTGGCAGGAGCTCCCAGCTTTAATCCCCCGGTGTCCCCACGTCCCCTGGGCAGGGGATTGAATCCTGCAGGAGCTCAGACCAAAGCCCTGCCCCCTCTCAGTGTGAAACCAGGGTGAAACTTGTCCCTTCCCAGGCCTCCTGTGACACCCCCACTCTGCTGGGACAGCGAGGGGGGCCAGGTGCTGCTTTCAGGCACCTGGAGCCCCACTCAAGACCAGAGTCTCATGTTTTGGAGTTTACAGTGACTCTTCCCAGAGCAGAGCTGCACTAACCCTGCCTCCGTGACACATCGAAACTGCATCACTCAGCTTGCGAGTTGGTGGGGGTTTTAAAGAGGAAAAAACACTTATTCACCATAAAAAAACCCAAACCGACCGCAAAACCTTTCCAGCGTGTAAAGTTGAGTCAAATTTAGCAGCTTCAGCTAGAGAAACATATTTTGAAAGCTGTAATGGGAGTGTTTCTTTCATCCCTTTCCAAGCTTTTGGTCCCCTACCTCCAGGGTAATATTTTTGTGTCCTTACTCACTGGGTTTATTACAGTTAGGAGGGGGTTAAGCAACCCCAAAAATGAAACAACATCTCCTGTTACAAACTGCAACAGCCACTTCAGTGGCCCTCAAATACCACAGAGGCACGTGTGTGAATACGAGGGGCGAGCGGGTGTCGGGATTGAGATCTCACCTGCTGAGAAAGCTGTGAGAGAAACAGAAGCGGCAAAATGTCACTTCGGGTCACCCAAAATTCTCCATCTCCCTCCCTGAAATGGGCAGGCAGGGCTGGGGCCCTCAGCAGCAGCCCCAAGGGACTCTGGCCATGCCCTGCCAGGCGTGCAGCAGGGATGTGCCCTGGCAGCACCAGGCTCAGTGCCAGGCTATCCGGGGAGCAGATTGCTCCCTGCAGGCTGCCCACACTCTCAGGGGTGCACACACATGCCCAGGTGTGTGTACATCCCCCCCAAAGCACACAGACTTGGCTCCATTCGGCCCAGTTTGGCTGCTGCCCTCGTTAATCAACCCTGGCACAATCAAGGTGCAACCGTGAGTGCCAAGGACTGGGATTTCACCCTCGGGGTGGGTCTCCTCACCTCTGGGGAGCGAGCAGGATGTGGGCAGAGCAGACAATGAGCCCCCCACCCTCGCCAGGGCGGAGGGGTCACTCCTCTGTTGCTCTAGCAGGGTGTTTCCAAACAAAACCTCGATAAAGCCAATAAATGCGCGGAGCAGGAGAAGATGTGTGAATTGCTACGGAAAAGCAGGAGGGGAAACTCCAGGAAGCATGGAGCCCTCAAGCTGGGGAGGAACGGCAAAGCCAGCCCAGCCTGGCCGCAGGGAGGGGACAGCAGGACCCAGAGGAGCCCTGCAGCGATTCCCAGACGCTAAAAGTGACTCTGGGACAGATGGACAGACTGTCCCTGCTCAGCCCCCGCGGGGGATGGGACCCATTTCCCAGAGTTTGTTACGGGATGAGGGGATTTGCGATAACATTGTTGGATGTGTAATGTGTGATAAATGTGCCAGGGGTTTTGAACTCCGCCTGCAAGGAGCGGCGTCTCCACCCAGCTCCTTCCTGGAAACTCGGCTAGTGCAACACAGCCCCTCCGGCCAGCAGGGCGCTGCTCTGCCCGCAGCTGGCTACCCCCAGATGTGCTGTTTTTGCCAGCTCTGAAGTTTCCTTTCTCCGCTTCAGCTTCGGGATGGGAAAAGGAACCGATTCTTCTGTCTCGAGTTTCATTCTCGTTCAGAATCGAAAGCTGCTGGAGATGCTGGGCTCGTTGTCAGAGAGCCAGGGCTCGCTCTGCCCCCTGAAATATCTCCCCGTACCCCGGAGCGGGTGATGGAGAGGGAAAGGACACAAAGCTCGGGGACAGCCGGCAGGTGCCGAGACACCGCGGCGAGCCCCTGCCGCCCTCTGCTGTCAGTCCCAGCCTCCCGAAGTTTGCAGAAAATCCCCTCATTTTGAATATTTCTTCCCTTTTTAAAGTGCTTCCAGCCCTCCCGTGTCCTGAAAGGCTTCTTCTTCCCTAGGGCTTAGTGGCCCTAAGTTCACAAAGGTGAACTTTGTGTTCAAGAAAGGACTGGACCCAGTGCTCTGGTCTAGTTTTCAAGGTGGGGAACAAAGGTTGGACTGGGTGATCTCAGAGGTCATTTCCAGCCTAAATAATTCCGTGGTTGAATGCAGCTGTGGCACATCCCTCCAGACCCCAAGTGAGGCCACCATGCTCTGGAGGTTCCCCCTTGGCTGGGGGCGATGGGATTAATTCCTCATCCACTGCCAGGCTGCTGTTTGGCAAGAGAGGGATGCTGTGAAACAGGAGCTCCTGGCCCTGCTGACAGCCTCTGTCACCTCCAGAGGCTCTGCTGGGGCTGGAGCTGGAGCCAGTGTGACAAAAACACCTTTGAAGGGGCAGCAGAGGGGCTCCAGAACCTGGGCTCTGGCTGGTTTTGTTTGCAGGCACAAAGGGCTCGGGCTGCTCCTCTCGCCTGGTCTGCCCTCACTCATGATTGGGGTTTTTGGGCAGTGAAGGGGAGGATAAACACGGGGTTTTCCCCACTCGTGGGTGGGTTTTTCTCTGGCATATAAAGGCCAGGCCTTCCCTAGGGTTGCATTGCCCTTTTCCAGCTCCAGTTCACCCCAGGGTTTGTGACCATGGCCCAGGGGCAGCAGAGAAGGCAGCAGAGAAGGCAGCAGGTCCTGCCAGGTGCCCCAGGGGTGCCAGGCCAGGGTCTGGAGCTCCTGTGTCCCACAGGAACGTGGGGTACAGCCCTCCAGAGCAGATCCACTTCCACTGCTGTGAGAAATGGACTTGTAAAGAATCCTCAAAACCTAGAACTTAGAAACGTAGTCCTGTAAAACTTAGAAAGCTCACAAATCTGTATGCAAACACTGAGACGGTGTGCTGACTTAGGAAGGCCATGGAATAGAGATGACATTGCTGAGAGAGAGAGATTGAACCAGAAACAAGTTCCAACGAGTTTCAAAATACGGCTTTGCAAAAATAGATATTTTAGACAATAAAAAACTATAAAAGATGCATTGCAACAAGACAACGTGGGGTAAAAATATAGGTGATTTGTGTTAGAAGTAATAGCAGCATTGTGTGGCAAAAGCTAACAGGCTGAAAAACATTTATAAGGAATTGTAACCAGAAAATGGGCTGGCTTCTCATGGAATGGCATTGAGTTTTACATCTCTTATGTCTCACCCTCCATCGAGACTGATAATGGAATGAAATCTTTTAAAACAAACACCTCTCAGTTACCTCATCTCTATAAAAGCTGGGAAAACCAACACACAGCCACCACGGCCACTCAGCCACCAGCAGGCCCCTGGGTGCCCTGCTCTAAAATGTGAGAGCAGCTCTCTGGCCACAGAAACACACAACTGTGCCAGGCCTGGTCCTGGGGAAGGCTGTGAGAGATCAAAGAAGGAGAAACAATTCTCATCTTCACTTGCTGCACCTGTAGAATTTGTTTACCAAAGGGTGGTTTCTGAATCAATCAGTGCTGATGGTGCTTGGACTGGGGGAGCAGTTAGGTCCAGCTGTATCACAACTGTCTATAAAATATACAGATGGTTAATCAGCCTTCTGCAATACCTGGAGTCTGTGCTAATTGTTACCCAGCCGGGGTCTGCTGTGACAACACCACAGCATGGTGTGTGGGGACGAGGACAGGACCAGGACAGGACCAGGACAGGACGACGACAGGACGAGGACAGGACCAGGACAGGACAAGGACAGGACCAGGACAGGACAAGGACACCACCCAGGGCCAGCTCTTCTCTCTCGGTGGGTGCCAGGGCTGGGGGAGGCAGCAGCTCCCAGGGAGCTCCTCAGGGCCCTCATCTGCCCTGGGGGCTGCAGGACGTGCTGCTGCCATCCTGCTCTCCTCCTGCGAAAAACGCCAACCACTTGGTTTTAACATTTTTAAAGTTTAATAGTAATGAAATGGTCAGAAAAATGGTAATATAATTAGAGTAATAAAAGTTTGGAAAATTAGGATTTAGGACAGAACTAGACAATAAAAAACAAAGAGTTACAGACAGTCCAGGTACCTCTTTCTGGGCAAAATAAGCCCAAAAAAGGACCCATGTTAACAGAGGATTAACTCTTAAAAGCACCAGCCTGTTGCATATTCACACACTTCACACATGATGATTCTATTCAGACAAAGGATTCTGTCTGGTCAGTGTCAGCTTCTTCCCCTGAATCCTGACAGCATCTTCAGGGCTGAGCAAGGTGGGAAAAAGTTACTTTCTTCTGATAATGGGGCAATAAATTCTTTTTCTCTGAAAGATTTAGGTGTCCTGTGGCTGCTATCTCAGTGTATCTTACACAGCATAGTTTCTATTTTAACATTACATCATAACCTAAAACTATATTTAACACACTACTTAAGGAAATTAACACAGCATAACTTTCTAACATAACACGTATAATACTAATTTTAATATTTGCAAAAAGCCAATCATAAAATAGGCGTTTTTCACACCTCCCAAGCAGAGGGAGGATGGGAGGCTGGGCACAGCTCTGCCCTGCAGACAGTGGCACAGGGTGGGCAGGAGCCTGCTCTGAGTGACCACTGGTGTCTGTCCCAGAGTGCCAACACCTCATCAAATAGTGTTTGTCCACGTGTAATAAATTAATAACTGAAATAAATGAAAAGACATTTTGTGTGTAATCAGAGTGGGGGTTTTATCTGGTGGGTGGTTTTTTTTTTTTTGTTTTTTTTTTTTTTGTTTTTTTTTTGTGCGTGTGTGTGGGTTTTTTTCGTTGTTGTTTTACTTTGTTTTTTTTGTTTGGTTGGGGTTTTTTTGTGGTTTTTTTTTTTTTTTGTCGGGTGGTTGTATTTTTTTGTTGGGTTTTTTTGGGTATTTTTTTTGTTTGGTTGGTTGGTTTTTTTTGGTTTTTTTTTTTTTTTTGGGTTTTTTTGTTTGTTTGTTTGTTTTGGTTTTGGGGATTTTTTTGCTTTTTTTAATCCTAGAATGGTTTGGGTGGAAAGAGACCCTAAGTTCATTTTGTTCCAGCCCCTGCCATGGGCAGGGACACCTCCAGGCGCTCCCCTCCAGGGCAGGGCAACTCGCAGGCTGCTCCAGCCCCATCCAGCCTGGCACTGGGCACTGCCAGGGCTGCAGGGCCTGCCCAGCCTGCAGGGAGCAATTCCTGATTCCCGGTATGCCATCCCTGCGGCAGCCATTCCCGTGTGCTGCCATTCCCGTGTGCTGCCATTCCCGTGTCCTGTCATTCCCGTGTCCTGCCATTCCCGTGTGCTGCCATTCCCGTGTCCTGTCATTCCCGTGTCCTGCCATTCCCGTGTCCTGCCATCCCTGTGGCTGCCATTCCCGTGTCCTGTCATTCCCGTGTCCTGCCATTCCCGTGTCCTGCCATTCCCGTGTGCTGCCATTCCCGTGTGCTGCCATTCCCGTGTCCTGTCATTCCCGTGTCCTGCCATTCCCGTGTGCTGCCATTCCCGTGTGCTGCCATTCCCGTGTGCTGCCATTCCCGTGTGCTGCCATTCCCGTGTCCTGCCATTCCCGTGTCCTGCCATCCCTGTGGCAGCCATTCCCGTGTCCTGCCATTCCCGTGTGCTGCCATTCCCGCCCGGGGCCAAGGTCCCTCACACGGAGCCCCTTTACGCTCTCAGGTGTTCCCGGCGCCCTCCCTTCTCAGGATGAACACTCCCAGCCCGGCTCTGGAGCAGAAGGATGGATTTTAACCACGAATTTTAACCCTGCATTTTAACCATGCATTTTAACCATGCATTTTAACCATGCATTTTAATCTCTTTTCCCGGGCGGTTTCCCCGTCACCGCCCCCAGCCAAGATGGCGCCGCCGGCGGCGCTGGGGCGGCCGGGGGGCTGGGCCCTACTGCGCATGCGATCATTGCCTGTGCAGCCAAACTACACCTCCCGGCATGCACCGCGAGCGCAGCCTGGCCGCCCTGCAGCTTGGAGAGCAAAGACTCCAGTTCCCGGCATGCTCCGGGAAAGAAAACGCGAGCGCGTGACTCCGCGCTCTGCTGCTTTCTGGCCCTGCGGGGACACCGTCCCGCCCGGTGAACCCGGAAGTGGCGGAGCGCCGCGTGGGTCGCACATGGCGGCGCTGGGCGCGGACAGCCGCGGGCGCTCGGGCCCCGCACCGCGCCCGGTGAGCGCCCAGCGCCGCCCCGCCCCGCCCCGCCCCCAGCCCTCCTCCCTCGCTGCAACGGCAGCCCGGCGCCTTGGGCAGCTCCGCTGCTGCCTTGACTCACGGCGGCCCCGGTAGCGGCAGCACCGGCCCGTCCGTCATCAGCCGTGCCCGCACGGCGCGGGGGCAGCTCCCGCAACCCGCACCGGGGCTGGCCCTGCTCACAGCTGGAGCCCGCAGGAACGCGCGTCTGTCCCCGCAGTGTCCCCGCAATGTCCCCTCGGTGTCCCCTCGGTGTCCCCTCGGTGTCGCCTCCCCCCAGCCGGGCCCGGGCAGAGGAGCCGGGGGGGTTTGGGGTGGATTTAGGGATGGATTTAGGGAAGGTTTCCCCCGGAAAGGGCTGTCCAGGCGGGGCACAGCTGCCAGGGCGGGGCTGAGGCTGGTCCCGGTCCCTGGAGGGGTTCAAGGCCGTGTGGCACCGGGGACACGGGCAGCGGTGGCGCGGCAGTGCCGGGGCTGCTCGGACTCCGATCCCAGAGGGGTTTTCTGGCCCGAGCCGTTCTCTGTGCACCCAGCCATCTCTCTGGGGAATTTTCCCGAAATTCCCAAACAAACAAGGGAATTTTCCTGTGTCCAGTCCAAGGACAAACACTGCCCCTCTGCCTGCTGCCTCTCTGGGTTGTTGTCCTGCACTTTAGAGCACTTTATTTTGTTTTTATTTATTGTATTTGTGTGTGTTTGCAGTTGATCTGCTTTAATAAAACAGACAAAGCTTTGCTTGTATTTCCTCACAAACCCATTCTGTGAGCAGCTGTGCTATTTCCACGTGCCTGCAGTGGGTGCTGAAATGATTCCTTGAGGATTTCTCTGTAATTACAGAAATGAGACCTTCACACATTGCTGCATTTCTTTGCTGTTTGGTTTTTTTTCCCCCTCTGCACAGAACCGTTTGCTGTCAGTTTTTAATGTGCCACTGAGCAGCTTCCAGGGAGCCCTGCAGGATTCCCAGGGAGGGGATTTTCTCCAGAGCCCCTGCAGAGGCAGGAGGGTGAGATTCCCAAAGGCCTGGGGTGGTTTCCAGGCAGGATCCCAGAGCATCCCTGGCCCCGGCAGAGAGGAGGGCACAGAGCTCTCTCCCGAGGGCAGGGGCACTCCTGGAGCTGCTCCGGGAGGGCTTTGGTGCCTCTGAATTCCCATCAGCATTTCCTGCTGGGCTTGTGCTTCCAGGGGAACCCGGAGCTGTTCAGACTCTGCTCTCTGGGGACAGCCTGGCTGCTCCAGGGCTGTGGGGACATCGTGGCAGAGTGCCCAGGGCTGCCCCAGTGCCCAGCACGGGGGATTCAGAGCCCAGGACCTTCCTCTGGCTGGCTCAGACCCTGCAGGGGCTCAGAGAACCCCCTGTGCCTCTGGTTCTAACTGCCAGCTTGTGTGAGGAGGTGCAAGCCTCAACAGGGTAAGTAGAATGAAAGTTAACTTGTCACAGGGTGAAAAAAATAGAATTTGGGGGTTTTAGAATGGGGGGATTTGGATGTGCCTTGTCCTTCCTCCTTCTCCTTTTTAGCCTCCATCCTCTGTGTGATGGTGGCACTTTCAGATTGGTTTAGAGACAGACTGTCTAAGGTAGGTGACAGGTATTGAGAAATTATTGTAAAGAAAGTTATTGTAATTTTATTGTAAATAAAATTATTGTAACTAAAATTGTTGTAATTTTATTGTAACTAGAATTATTGTAAGTAAAATTATTGTAATTTTACTGTAAATAAAATTACTGTAAGTAAAATTATTGTAGTTTTATTGTAAATAAAGTTACTGTAAATAAAGTACACGTGGTTCTTAGTATAAAAAACAAACAGCACCCCAAGGGCAGGCACTGTGCCACGAGCTGACCTGCCTGACAGAGCTCAGCAGGTCAGGGAAAGAATGTTCTGGATGAGGAAAAATAACCTTGAGAACAAGAATAGAAGAGTCACAGGAGGGGAATTGTGGTTTCTGGGGCCCCATTGGAGGAAGGAATGATGAATCTGACTCCACGTTCTCAGAAGGCTAATTTATTATTTTATTGATTATATAATATTAAAGAATGCTGTACTAAACTACACTAAAGGATAGAGATAGGATGCAGACAGAAGGCTACAAAGAATGATAATGGAAACTGTGACTCCTTCCAGAGTCCCAACACAGCCTGATGGTGATTGGTCATTAAGTCAAAACAATTCACATTGAACCAGTGAAACAATCACCTGTGGGTAAACAATCTCCAAACCCATTCCAGAGCAGCAAAACACAGGAGAAGCAAATCAGATCATTATTGTTTTCATTTTTCTCTGAGGCTTCTCAGCTTCCCAGGGGAGAAATCCTGGGCAAAGGGATTTTTTAAAAAATATGACAGTGACAGGGAGTGCGAGGTGCAAGGTGCTGCTCCTCCTGCCTCTGCTCTCAGGGCACACCCAGCCTGCCTTCGGTGTCCTGTTCCACCTGGGCTGGCTCCTCCTAAAACACCTGAGGGGAATGACAGATTTGTCTTTCCAAACAAGCTGTGGGTCTGCTGGGAGACAAAACCAGCCCTGGCAGATAAAAGAAACAATGGGAAGGATTCCACTGATCGATGAATGGAAAACGATATTTGCCTTTACAAATAAACTTTAGATTTGCTGAGAAATGAAATTAAACATTGAAAGATTAAAGAAGCGATGGGGAAAAACCTTAAATTCTATAAGAATTAAAAATTTAAAGGGAGGGTTGTACATGAGAGGGGAATCTCTGGTACCAGGTGTTTTGGGAAGTCTGTACCTCTCAAGAACCTCAGAAATGGGGAAAGAGAGAGGGAAATAGGGCTGGGAAATTGGGATAAAAAGGAGGCTGTGTCCTCCAAAAACGTGAGAGACCCCAGGGAATGCCCTATGGCCTCTCCTTTATTGGAATAAAGTCAAAGGACTCCTCTGTCTCCTTTTTGGACATCAACCCCTGATGTTTGTGGATTAATTTTCCTTACGCACCCAAGTAAAAAGCGCGAGCAGGAGGCGTAAATAGCTCAGATCGGGGCACACGCGGGCAAAGAAAGGCAAAAATCGGTGAAAAGGGCTCAGAACGGCGCTGCGCCCCGAGCTGCGCCACCGCCGCCCGCCACCAGGGGGAGACAGAGCTGCGGGCCCGCCGCGCCGGGGACGGGGACAAACAGGGACAGCGGGGGACAACGGGGGAGAACGGGGGACAAAGAGGGACACTGGGGGACAGCGAGGGGCACCGGGTGACAGCCGTGGCGGTCCCCGTCCCTCCCGTGCCGCCGGGGCGCGGCGGGGCCCGGCCGGGCGCTGCGAGGCCGCGGGGCAGCGCCGCGCTGCAGTACCGGCTGCGGCCGCGGGAGGGCGCGCGGGGCCCGGCGCTCGAGTGCGAAAAACTGTGATTGTAAAAACCTCACACCAAAAACTGTGATTGTAAATGTCACATCAAAAACTGTGATTGTAAAAACCTCACACCAAGAACTCTGATTGGAAATGTCACACCAAAAACTGTGATTGTAAAAACCTCACACCAAAAACTGTGATTGTAAAAACCTCACACCAAAAACTGTGATTGTAAATGTCACACCAAAAACTCTGATTGTAAAAACCTCACACCAAAAACTCTGATTGCAAATGTTCTGACACCAAAACCTCTGATTGTAAATCTGACACCAAAAACTGTGATTGTAAACATTCTGACAGCAAAACCTCTGATTGTAAATCTCACACCAAAAGCTCTGATTGTAAACATTGACACCGAAACCTCTGATTGTAAACACTCTGACACCAAACAATCTGATTTTAAACATTCTGACACCAAACAATCTGATTTTAAACGTTCTGACACCAAAAACTCTGATTTTAAATCTTCTGACACCAAAAATCCTAATTTCACACCTTTTGACACCAAAAACCTCGCGTACCTCAGGGGCTGCTGATCCTGAGCAGACAAATTCCAGTGAGAAGCTCCTTTCCAGCCACCCACGGGTACCTGAACCAGGAGAAATTTCCATATGAGGCACTCCCAGCGATCCCCAGTGCTGATCCCTGGGGGATACCTGATGTGCCTTGTGCAGAAATTAATATTTTAATATTTTTTACCTTGTATATTAATAAAAGCTACCAAGCAGAAGTGTGCCAGGCCGGGTGGGACAGGGCTTGGAGCACCTGGGGCAGTGGAAGGTGGCCCTGCCATGGCAGGGGTGGCTCTGGGTGGCTTTGAGGTCCCTTTCCAACCCAAACCATTCCAGATTCTGTGATCCCTGCACTCTTCCCAGTGTCAGTGCTGATGGCACTTGGTGTTTCTCCTCTCAAACACTTCTTGCTCCTTCCTTTCCTGTTTGCTCCCCTTCTGTGTTTACACACGTCCTGGGAAAATGTCACTGAAATGAACAATTCTGGTCACGTTGCTTCTCCTCCAAATTGCTCCTCAGAGCTTTACCCTGCAAAAAATCAAGGAATTTGCCTTTGGGAGCACTGAGGAGGGGTTTGAGGGTGTCCTGGGTGTTTTGGGGCAGGATTTAGCTGGTGCTCACCTGAGGTGGTGCTTAAAGAAAGGGGTGGCAGAAAGGGGAGAGAGAAAAAACGAGGAAAAATGAGGGAGAAAAAACAAGGGACAAAAGAAGAGGGAGAAAAAACAAGGGAGGAAAAGGGAGGGAGAAAAAAACAAGGAAGGAAAAAGGAAGGAGAAAAAACAAGGGAGAAAAAGGATGGAGAAAAAACAAGGGGGGAAAAAGGAGGGAGAAAAAACAAGGGAAGAAAGGAGAGGGAGAAAAACAAGGAGAGTGATGGGACAAGGGAAGGTGAATTTTTAAGATGGGGAGGAAAAGGCAGAAGGAGAAATGTGGGGCAAGTGTGAGGGGAAAGGAGAGAGAAAAGAAAGGATGGGCAGGAAAAAAGAGGGTGAGACAGGGAAGGGAACAAGGAGAGAGAAGTAAGAAGTCAAGTGGGGAGAGGAAGGGAAGAGGGGAAAAAACAAGTGGGAAGTGAAGAAAGGAGGGAAAAGGAGGAAGGGAGGGTGAGGGGAAATGAACTGGGAGAGGAAATCTGTGAGGTCAAGGAGCTGCCCTGTGGATTCCCCGGGCAGCATCTCCCCCTCCCAGGGCTGTGCAGAGACAAAGATGGACCTGAGTGAGAATTCACAAGAGGAGGGGAGAGCCTGGGGTGGTTTTTAACTCCAAGAGAAGATGCCCAGAGTATGGAGATGCCTTTGAGAAATCAAGGGTGGGAAGCTGGGAGGCATCTCTGGCTCAGCTGGGACCCAGGGGGAGATGCTGGGAAGGGGAAGAAGGGAAGAAAGAGAATTCCAAATCTCCAAGAGCAGCACAAGGTTCACACAACCAGAAGTGTGCCAGGCCAGGTGGGACAGGGCTTGGAGCACCTGGGGCAGTGGAAGGTGGCCCTGCCATGGCAGGGGTGGCACTGGGTGGGCTTTGAGGTCCTTTCCAACCCAAACCATTCCAGATTCTGTGATCCCTGCACTCTTCCCAGTGTCAGTGCTGATGGCACTTGGTGTTTCTCCTCCTTGGTGCCTGAGGGATGCCGGAGCTCTGGGGGCAGGGAGGGACCCCAGGTGCTCTGAGGTCCCACCAGGTGTCAGGTGTTCCCCATCTCCCTCTCAAAAGCTGTTTCCTTCTCTGCAGGCTGCCCCTCACCCCCTCAGGTGCCCCAAAGACCCCCACACCTGGCTCCATCCCAAGGCAGCCCCCCCCTCAGGGCTCTGTGCTTGTCCAGCGTGGGATTCCTCTGCACAGAGATTCTCTCCTTTCCATTTCTCATGGATATTGGCACTAACTCTGTGCAGGATGAGAGCCAGATGGACATTTCTTTAATTAAATCAAACATACAGTCTGAGAAACATAATTGAATTAAAAATACCCACGTCCAGGTGGAAGCCAGCCTTTATCTTGAGGAGACAAGGCACAGAAAGTTCTGACATCTTCTCAGTGTTAGAAGATTCTTGCTGTTTTCATTACAAAGCAGCTTTTCCTTTTGTTGCTGACACGAAGTTGTGGGGGAAGAAGTGAAGAGCTTGGTGGGTTTGTGCCACACCACACTGACTTTGGAGTTGTCCACTCACTCTCTATAAATATTTCTTGACCACACTGCCCATCTCACAGGGTTACTGTGACATCAGTCACAGTAATTGTGTCAGTCTGTGACTGGTATTAGTCACTTTTTGTGAAAAATCTGCAATAAAAACCACAAGTTAGTGCAGAGAGGAAATACATTGAGCAAGCTCGAAATAACACACAGACTATACAGAAAATAAAAGAGATTTTCTAACAGAGGTGAGTGTTCTGGTGGGCATCCCAGGGCTGTACCAGACAATGCATTTTGAATTTGCTGTCAGTTGTAGAGCAGGCTCTGCATCTCTTCCTTTGTGTTTGATTTGAGGTTCATGGGGTTTTGATGTTTTACATGGTGTGATTTTTTTTAATATGTTTCTTTCTTGCACCATCTTTCGTGCTTAGGAAATTCACCATAAACATTTGGGTTTTCTTGTAATACAAACCCTTTTCTTCTTAAAGGAATAATGAGCATAAGGAAACCATCACCAGTGGGTTGGGCTGAGTGAACTCAAACCCACTGCACCCACACCCTTTCCAAAAAGCCACTCCTGCACAGAAATCCACCTCGTGTTCCAGCAGAGCTTCTTCCTTCCCTCTCGTCCACGTTTGTCCCAGATGAGGCAGCTCAGCCCCACCTGCCCTCCCCAGGGCTCTCCCTTCCCTGCAGCACCACAAACACGCACTGGTCCATACTGGGAAGGATCAGAAAGGGCAGAAGAAAAGCTGGGGAGGAAGAAAAGGGCCACCCAGGCTGACCTGAGGCTGCTGCAGCCCCTGCTGGGTGGTCTCAGCCTCCCTCTCCCCAGCACCTCTGGCCGGGTCATTCTCAGTGGGTGGGCAAGAGAAATCCTGGTCACGAAGGGGAACGTGCTTGCCACAGCCCTCATCCAAGGAAAAGCTCACCCCAGGCTCCACCAAGGCTCAGTTTGAGTGTTTTGTGCTTCCTGACCTAAAGGGATCAAATAAACTCTAGTGAGCGTGTGTTGGATTGTTGGAATGAGGCTGCTGAAGGAGGAAGGGCAATTTTGGGAGATAGGAAAGGGGCTTCTGGCCTGAGAGGCCAATTCCTCAAGTTTCCCTTCAAAGTCATTGAGGTTTTTACAATTTCAGAGCTGTCTGTGGGTCCCTGTGGGTGAGTGACCACCACAAACCCTGGAGGTGCTGCCCTGCCCCATTGCAGGCTCGTGTCTCTGGGCTCCCACTCTCACCTGGCTCTGCAGAACCTCAGAAATGGGGAACCCTGGAATGGTTTGGGGTGGAAGGGACCTCAAAGCCCATCCAGTGCCCCCCTGCTGTGGCAGGGACACCTTCACTGTCCCAGGCTGCTCCAGCCCCTGTGTCCAACCTGGCCTTGGGCACTTCCAGGGATCCAGGGGCAGCCCCAGCTGCTCTGGGCACCCTGTGCCAGGGCCTGCCCACCCTCACAGGGAGAATTCCTTCCCAAAATCCCATCTAAACCTCTGCTCCTTTAGCTTCAAACCATTCCCCATAACCCTGCCCATGTGGATGGATTTCCTCATGGTTTTCTCCAACAACTTAGACATTTCCTGAGAAGTTTGAGTGCATGACCCTGTCCAAACCTGATCTGAGCACAGACAGAGCCCTGGGCAGTGAGGGAGGGAGATTGCAAACCTTCCTTAGGGGTCAGAGCTCCAGAGCTGTGTCTTTCAGGAGTTCATCATTTACTCCAGCAACCTCCAAACTGCTAAACATGGAGTGTGAATCCCACAGTGGTCACTAACTCCAGGGCTCAACCAGAGCAAGAGCTCAGCTAGAAACTCCTGGCAAAGCCATCAGCCCTAAGCAACACCACTAAAACTGGGTGAAAACCTGGAAATGCTCTTAGCAGTTGCTTTGCAGCTACTTTGGGGGTGATTTTTTGGGGGGAGACAAGGCAAAATAGTAGAGCCTGGCTGCAAAATGGTATTTCTGAGAAGTCTTTTACACTAAAAACACCTTTAACCTGTTCACAATTCCAAAAACCCCCTCTCCTCAATTAAGGCATTGAATGGTACTTCCTATGATGAGCCTCAGGAAAAAAGAGGCCAAAGCAGCCTTGAACACCATGTGAGGTAATATTAACCCAAATCAAAGGTTACTTCAGCAGGTTGGGTGCCAAGGCAGGACAGGCACTGACTGAGAGCTCTGGGGCAGAACTGGGATGCTGCAACATCTCAGGCAGAAAAGATTTCACAGTGAATATTCCTCAATGTGCTGTGGACAGAAAGCAGATGAGAACAACCAGAGGAGGAAAAACCCAACCAACACAACAGCTTTTGTGATCCTGTGTAGCTGACCCTTTCAAAATGCAGCTGAAATGGAAATATCTGAGCTTTACCTTTGCAGCAGGTGATATCCCAAAGTGAACCCAGCAAAGAGAGAGTGAGGATGTTTGCTGGGTCACTGATTTGTGCTCTGTGCAGCTCAGGCTTGGGGCAGTCTGACAGGGCTCAGACACAAACCCCACATTGTGACCAACGTGAGGACAGAGCTGAGCTGTGACCCCAGAACACGGCTGATGAAACACAAAGAATTCAGGCAGAGCCAGGGGTTTTCTGATGGTCCCTTCCCTCCAAACAATTCCTTCATTTTTCACCCAGCAGCACCATCCAGCCTCAACAGCTAAACTCGACAGGCATTTTTGCCTGCTGGGGTTTTGCAGGGGTTACTTTGACTACTGATAAAGCCTGTAGTGTTATGAAATTAAGTCACATTAAATGGATTGAACAGAGAGCATTAATCTGGGCAAATTACTCCCAACCATTAGAAAACCACGGCTGTGGCAAAGGCAGACAATGGTTTCCATTAGAGAATAGAAAATTAATGACATATATAACCTCCTTTCTCCTAGACCCTACAGCTCAAGGAAGCTTTTTGTTCTACTGTGATACAATTTAGAAAATATTTCCTAGATCTCTGGCAGTGCAGATGATTTGTTTTCCCTGCTCAGTTACTGTGAGGGGCTGGCATGATGGGTGAGGACACTTTTCTTTTGGAGAGCCCTGAACTCCAGAAATGTAGGGTTCTTTTATTTGTTTTGAAGTGTCACTGGAAGTTAAACCAGGCTGGTTTCACAGTCCTGCTGTGAATTTCCAAGCCCTCTTTGCCATCTGCAATAACACCTGGGCAGGAGAGAGGCGTGGAAGAAATTATTCATTCTGCAATTAGACTGGAGATAATCAGGAAACAGGAGAAGTTTCCTCAGGTCTAAAGCTCCTCTTGTCCCCTGAACTCCCTCTTTTGAGATTTTTCTCCCATATTTCAGCCATTCAATAATCTGCTTCCATCCAACCACTGCCCAAACTCTGTTTTCCCACCTGTTCCTGTGTTCTCATCATTCAGGGATCCTGACACCTGCTGCCTCCAGTGCTTGCCTCTTATTTTCCATGGAAAAGTCTTTGTATTCTGCTAGGAATGGCTCCCTTATCTCATAAAAATACATCAGACACACAGCCATTGCTTAGACAGCCCTTATTTCTTCTTAGAGTGACCTTTTCTTTAGTGAATTTGTAAATGAGTTTTCATTTCAATAATTTATCATCAAAAGGTTCTTTTTTTCCCCCCTAGACTGGATCCATAGTGCAGGAGAAAGTTATAAAAGAAAGCCTCTTATCACTGTGTTTATTTTCTCTAGGGCCCATATTCACAGGAAATTAAACATCTGAGCACATCAGTGTAGACTGAAAATAGTCACCTATGTTATTTATCTTATTATCAAAAAATGCTTTTGAGACAAATTTTAGAGGAAAATTTACTGAAGCCCCTTGAGTAAGTGTTTCTCTCCCTGAGTTTCTCTGAATTACCAAGGACAGAGTTGAGCAGTTAAATGCACTTTGTATGCATTTCAACAGTCTCAAGCATCCAAAAGGACACTGAAAATCCTCAAGGCTCACACAGAATATCAGAATAATCTTTACGTTTCAAGCATCCAAAAGGACACTGAAAAGTCCTCAAATCTTACGTAGAGTGTCAGAATAATATTTACAAAGATTAAAAATAATAATGATAAATATTACGAATCATTATTATTTATTATATAAATGTATAAATTATTATTATACATTAATAATATTATAAATGCTATTATAAATAGCAATTGTAAAGCATTCTTGGTGGGACACATGTGGAGGAAAAATCCAGTGCTTTTATCCAAGTGCTTTTGATCTCTCAGCTCCATCCTCAGTCAGAATATTCCTGTGCTGGCAGCCAGAGGAGAAAACTCCACGTTTTTCATTCTGATCATCAAAATCCCTGTGCTGAGTGTTGAAGATGAGGACAAAGCCTTCATTGAGGGAAGCAGGGAGAGTGCCTCATTCATGAGGGCAGGGAGAAGGAGTCAGGAAGATAAAATGACATTTTGCAGGCCTGTGGAAGCCCTGAATGGTGGCACGGGAGCACTCTGGAGCACATTATCCACATGGAATTGCCTGATGGAGGGCTCCTCACAGCTGGCTTTGCTCTGCCAGCCTGAGCAGCCCTGGGCCCAGCTGTCACCCCAGCCTGGGGACACCCCCAGAGCACTCAGGGGCTGTCACAAACCCACTCTGGGCTCACGGGAGCTGTTGGTTCAGCTCAGCCTGAGCTCAGGAGTTGCTCCTGCAGAGCTCCAGAGCTGGCTGCGGGCAGGACAGGAGCAGCAATCCCTGCTGGAGCTCTGGGGTCAGCTCATGCGGGGCTGCAGCCTGGGAGAGCTGGGGGGGCTCACCTGGACAGGAGAAGGCTCCAGGAGACCTCAGAGCCCCCCAGAGGAGCCCTACAGTAAATCAGTAATGAACTTGTTTGTCTGACCCATTTATTCATGACCCATAAGTGAGCTTCTGCTTTCTTCTGGAAACGTCTCCCCCACACACACAACCCCACAGTGGTGCTGCACAAACCCCCAAAGGCAAAAGAGACCCTCAATTTCTCTATCAGAACAGACCCTCAGTTTCTCTATCAGAACACATCCTCAATTCCTCCATCAGAACAGACCATTAATTTCTCTATCAGAACAGACCCTCAATTCCTGTATCAAAACAAATCCTCAGTTCCTCCATCAGAACAGACCCTCAGTTTCTCCATCAACCTTTCCATTTTCTGTAATGAACACAAGCAGAGAATTTGCATTGTGACCGTTCCTTCCAATCTCTTGATTAACTTTTACTCAGCCAAACATGGGTGAGCTTCCTCCAGCTGAGCTGTACAAGTTGAACATCTCCTCTGGAGGCAGCTGGGAGAGCTGGGGGTGCTCACCTGGAGAGGAGAAGCTCCAGGGAGAGCTCAGAGCCCAAAGGGGATCCAGGAGATTCCTTAGAGCCCCTTCCAGAGCCTAAAGGGATCCAGGAGAGCTGGAGAGGGACTGGGGACAAGGGATGGAGGGACAGGACACAGGGAATGGCTCCCACTGCCAGAGGGCAGGGCTGGATGGGATTTTGGGAAGGAATTGTTCCCTGTCAGGGTGGGCAGGCCCTGGCACAGGGTGCCCAGAGCAGCTGGGGCTGCCCCTGGATCCCTGGCAGTGCCCAAGGCCAGGCTGGACAGGGCTGGGAGCAGCCTGGGACAGTGGGAGGTGTCCCTGCCATGGCAGGGGTGGCACTGGATGGGCTTTGAGGTCCCTTCCAACCCAAACCATTCCAGGATTCCATGATTTGGGGAGTGGAGAATGGGTCACATCAAAAAGCAAATGGTTCTGTGCCTTGAAAAGCTCTTTGCTTGCAGGACCTGTAAGTGCAAAATGTGCCAATCAAAACAAGCTTAGTTTCCTTTTCATTAAAATTATCCCCAGAATCCAAAGAAAAATGTACAAACAGGGAATGTTGTCTGGAAAATTATTAGGAAAGAAAATTGAGTAAATTTACTAAATTAATTGCTTCCAAGAAGAGCAGCAGTCAGTGCAGCCTTCTCTCTGCACATTGACCAGATGCCATCAAAGCAGCTCCTACACAGAAAAAAGATAAATTAATGCTCATTTGTCTCAGTCAAACACAGCAAGTAAATTACTTTATAAATAAAAACAAACGTCAATAAACATAAACAAACATAGTCAATAAACATAAACAAACACAGTCAATAAACATAACCAGAGGATGTTGTAATCTAAGGCATGATACAATTTGGAATGTTGTTCTCTGTCATTCTTGAAGCTGCTGGTGTGTTTAAGGTCCCTTCCAGCCCAAACCAGCCTGTGATTCTATTCTCTGATTCTCTGTAATATTTTTAATTCCACAACTTCTGTGTGCTCCAAACCAGCTGGGCCAGGGCCCTCAGAGGGCAGAACCCACCTCAAAAATCCCCTGGAGAGCTCTTCTGTCAGCCCAGTGCCCAGGCTGGCGATTCCTGAGGAACAACTCCATTTTCCCTTCCATCATTATTTGCTTTCCCTCTGCACAGGTTGAGCTGCACGTCCCAGAACACAGAATTTGCTCTGCTGGGTGCTCTCAGGAGGCTGATTCTGCTGGAAATCCAAGGGTGACTCCAAGGCAGGACAAAAGGCAGCCTTGTGTGGGATCCTCTGCTGCCCAAGGCACTCACACACAGCACTGCAGCGATTCCAGTGAACGTGAAGGGGTGCAAAGGATATTTTCACCTTTATTTTGCTCTGTAGGAGTGAGTGGCGCTGCTTATGTTTAAATAATGCATTTACTCTTTCAAAAAGGAGTTTGGCACCCACAGAGGTGAATCCAAGAGGCTGGAACTGAGCAGATGGAATTGTGCATTCCTCTCCTTGGATGCTGCTGTTGCAAAGAGCTGGAAAGAAGAATTCAGGCACCCTCAGCTCCAGGAAACTCCTGCAAGAGCAAAGGGTCTCCCTTCCCCACCCAGCTCCCACCAGGACCCTGAATCCCCCTCCTCATCCCCGAAAGCTCCCTCTGCCCCAGCAGCTGCACGACTCAAACACAGAAAGGCTTTCCCAGCCCTGCAGCCTCTCAGGTTGTGTTCCCAGAGCTCCTTTTCCTCTTTATTCCGGCTGCAGAGGGAATGGGAAGAGCCCCAGGCCAGATCACAGCTGGGGGAGGTCAGAGCAGCCCCATCCCTGCCGGGCCTGGTCCAGGAGAAAGGCTGGGAAATGGGACTGGGATGCTGGGGGAGAAAAGCTGAAAATATGGAATTTTTGGGGGTAAAATGTATGGGAAAACCCCATCATTTTCCACAAAAAGGAAAAAAAAAATCATCTTTCCCCATCCAATTTTTGGAAGGGAAACACAAACTCCAAGCTTTGTTTGTGGCTGCTCCTGAAAAGCCTGGGAGGACACGGGGTCCCAAAGCATCCCCCCAGTGACCTCCAGTGAGCTGGGGACACCTGTGGTGCTGGGGACACCTGCCTATTTCTGGGGCAGCTCTCTGTGCTTCCCTCCCCTGCAAACCCCCCACACGGGGGGGAGAGAAATGAAAATATCTCACTGCTTTGTTTCCTTCCCCCTGTGACAAATTCAGAACATTTATTGACAGAATTTTCCTCATTGAGCTGATGACTCCTCAGGTGCAGAGCAGTGAGTTCACTCTTTATTCCAAATATTCTGAACGGAACCTCAGACTTAAAATGTGTTGTGTAAAAGTGCATTCACTTCTTGGCTGACTCAGCCTCAGACATTTGCCTTTCTCCTTTATTTGTATTTCAGCCACTATAAATTCTCTAATATTTCTTCAAACTCACCTTTGTGGAACTCACTGCTGTTTCTACTGCATGGCTGGTACAGCCCCAAAAGCAGAAAATTCTCCACTTGTGAGTTTTTAACATTTTATTGGTAACAGGAGAGTGAATTTCTTTTCTCTCTCATCTTACCTTCAGCAACTGGAGAGTGATAACAAAACAAAACACAACAAAATACAAAGGTGCCTAAAAGGAGGTTTCTTGTTTCTTTTTTCTTGTTTCTTTTCCCAAATATCAGGCATACAGACAACACACATTGCTTACTGAGATGAGCATTTGGGAGATCTGTGTCCAAAACTATTTCTGTGGGTGAAAAGTGTTTCTCACCTGGGAATGAGCTCTTCCTGTTTGTCACACTGATCAAGCAGACAGGGATGGGATTTTACCTCCCTGAGAACCCTGCACTAGGCTAGAAATGTGCTCCCAAAGCCTGCAGGAGCAGGAACTCCCCTGCCCAAGCAGGTCATGGTGCAAGGAACCAAATTCTTGTTCCCAAATACACACGTGCACAGGAGCAGGGATCCTCACTGCTAAGCCTTGCAATAAACCTTGCTGAGTTTTATAAGAGATACAAGAAATTTCCTTTACAAGCTCACTGTAATAAATAAACTTCCCTTTGGTTTCAATTTTCAAATCAAATATATTTGTAGGAGGTGTTTAAATTCCCCCATTATTTCTGTGGCAGTAACTCCATGCAGTTTTTTGAGCTGTTACATTTAAAAAAAAACAACCAAAAAACCCTCAACAACCCAAAATCTCTTGTTTCTTGCTGTAAATGATGACATTATGCTGAACTGGCACTGATGGAAACCAGGATCACAGGTAATGAATACATTTGGTGCATGAGATTTGGCTCTGACATATTTATGAAACACTGCAGCTAAACTACTTCGTGTGGTGTTTATTTCAGTGTTAGACATACAGAAAGCAATGGGATTTTGGGAATTTGTTGTTACTGGGAGAGTGCACTGGTAAACTGGTCTGTGTCCTTTGTTAACTGCACCTGTAAACTCATATTTATTCAGGATTTCCTACAGGGAATGATGACAAAGGGGAAATGTCACTGGCAGAATAAAGCTTGAGCGCTGCAATGCAAACGTTGCTGTTTTCATTGGTGAAAAATACACATTTAAATTGCACCTAGCTCGGCATACAAAGATCAGCATGCTGGTTAATCCCAAATTATTGATCAAATTGAAGCAAACTGGGGGTTTTGAGGAGGTCAGCCTGGCTGCAGCACGCCAGAGCAGCAGACAGCAAATGCAAAGCTAAATTGCTTTTTCCACTCAACTGATCCCAGCACAGCCCACGGGCCCAGCAAGTGCAGTTTGTTCAAAGTGGGTGTTTGTAAAGCAGTGGTCACCAGCTCTGGGGAAAAGCCACCAGCTGCCTCAGGTGGGAAAGTGTTTAAGAGCACAGTGAAAAGACAGCTTAATTAGCCCCTAATTGTGATGAACTTACAGTCTATTAATTCATACAATGGACAATACCACAGGAGCATCAGCACAGCCTCTGGAAAAACTCATCTCTCACGGTGACCTGCTTTGATAGCTATTTTTGGCAAGTCATACCCAATCCATAGACTGACAATACTGAATTGACTCATGGATTATAACCAAAAATGGGGTTTGCCTACAGCTCTGCATCAGCAGGTTTTGTGTTTAAAGCTTGGCAAAGGCTTATTTAATATCAAAATTTTAGATTTGATAAAATTGATAAAATTTAAATATTTTTATATTTAATATAAAAAGTAGATATTTTAAATTTGATAAAATAGATAAAATTTAAATATTTTAAATTTTAAATATTTTATAAAATTGATAAAATTTAAATATTTTAATGAAAATATTTAACTAAGTTTCCTGTAGGATCCACAGTGGATGAGGAACTTCCCGGGTTTTATTTCCAGCCCCTGCCCTGGCAGTAGCCCCTGGCAGGAGTGTGGGGATCGATACAAACCCTGCCCCTGGCTGTCAGCTCCATGTGCTGGTCCATGCTCTGAGCAAGGCACAAAGCCAGGGAGAGGCTGGAAAAGCACCCCTGGGATGGATGGAAGGGGAGAAATGAACGGAGCAGGAGGAGGAACCTTCCTGCTGGATTTAAATCTGTGTGTGTGACCCTCCATCCAGCCAGAGCTCAGCAGAGGGATGGACACCTGGGAGAGCTGGGGGTGCTCATCTGGAGAGGAAAAGGCTCCAGAGAGAGCTCAGAGTGTTGTATTCACTAAGTGGTTTCTTGAGTTGTTGTTTTGCACTGGGCGTTTGGTGAGAGCTCAGAGCCCCTTCCAGAGCCTAAAGGGGCTCCAGGAGAGCTGGAGAGGGATTTGAGACAAGGGAAGGAGGGACAGGACACAGGGAATGGCTTCCCACTGCCAGAAGGCAGGGCTGGAGGGAATATTGGAAAGGAATTGTTCCTTGGGAGGGTGGGGAGGGGGTGGGATGGAATTCCCAGAGCAGCTGTGGCTGCCCCTGGATCCCTGGCAGTGCCCAAAGCCAGGCTGGACAGGGCTTGGAGCAGCTGGGACAGTGGAAGGTGTCCCTGCCATGGCAGGGGTGGAATGGATGGGCTTTGAGGTCACTTCCCCAAACCATTCTGGGATTCCAGGACATCACGGATGTTAAACACCCCTCTCTTTGCCACAGTCCCACAAACCCCAGCTCTTCCTGCTCCCTGCTCCCTGCACCCAGCCAGGTCCTCCCAAGCCCAGAATTCTCCTGGCCACACTTTGCTCATAATTCACCCAGCACCTTCTCCAGCTGCTGATGGAGCTCCTACAGCTGCTCTCCACAATCCTGCCTCCCAGCCACACATTCCAGCAGGAAGGCCAAGTGTCTCCCACAAATCCAGCTTTCCAGGCCAAAACCAGCATGGCTCCGGGAGAGCAGCAGCATTTTAAGAGCACTCTTCAAATAAACCCAAGTTCCAGAGTCCTTCCTCAGGAGAGGAGCACGAGATCTGCTGGCCACAGTCTGTGCCCAAGTCCTCACTATGTTAATAAGGTCAAAAATAAAGCTCAGGGAGTTTTAATACTGAATAGTTTAATATTAAAAACTCACTCTTGCTATCAATAACCTTTCAAAGCCCCTACCTGGAATCAGTGCCTCTTCCAGGGCTGTCCAGGTGCAAAGCCACCACCCAGAGCAGCCTGCTGTCCTGACTAAATGAGTTTTAAATGAGTTTTCCAGCCCCTTTTCCAAGAGCAGAGCCTCCAGCAGTGCCTGTTCCTTCCAGGTGAGGGGCAACCAGAGCCATTCAGCACCTACTGGCAAGGAGTTTTGAGCATATGGCTTAAATATAATCTTGTTTATTTAGGCAGGTTAAGTGGAGATGACAGCACAGTGTATATATAAGCATATATAAAATATAAATATATAACCACACAAATATAAATATATAAATAGATATTTAATGTATAATAATATGTATTAAATACATAGGAATATATATATGCACACACACCCCCGCCTCAGGGGCTTCAAAAAACCTGTTAAAAGCCATAACAGGCCTTAGAACACACAGTAAAAATACAAATATAAAGATATTAAAATATAAATAAATATATGTATATATTTAATGTATAATCATATGTATTAAATACATACATACATACATATATAAATATATACACCCCAGCCTCAGGGGCTTCAAAAAACGTGTTAAAATCCATACCAGACCTTAGAGCACACAGCAAAAATCCTCATGAAAGGAGCAGTGACAGATCAGTGCCCAAGCTGGGTCAGGGAAGCCCAAAGGGGAGGAATGCTGCTGTTCCAAGGGCCCTTTTCCTTTAAGTGCTGGTCCCCAGCCTGGCCCGAGTCAGCAGGGCACAATTCTCTGTGCCTTATATGGCTTGTTCTGAAATTATTTTTTTTAAATGACTCCACGGATTTTTTTCATCCCATAATCACACAAAAAAACTTTTTCACATAATTATCTTCATTAAGTGAAATCGTCAGGGCGCGTGAGAAACATCCTGGGCCTGACTCTGCCGTGCAAACCTTCCCATGGAATCCTCACCAAGTGAATTTTGATTTTATTTGAATTTCAGTTCCTGTGGCTCTCAGAAGGCCTTGCCCAGCACCCCACAATGTCCTGGGACTGGTGCTTGAACAAAGAGGGTCCCAGTTATGAGGCTGCTGCTTTGGGGCTGTTTGGGGCTGGTTTGGGGTTGGTTTGGAGCTGTTTTAGGGGTGGTTTGGGGTTGGTTTGGGGCTGGTCTGGGGCTGGTTTGGGACTGTTTTAGGGCTGGTTTGGGCTAGGTTTGGGGCTATTTTGTGGTTGGTTTGGGGCTGGTTTATGGCAGATTTGGGGCTGGTTTGGGGCCGATTTGGGGAGATTTTGAGGCTTTTTTGGGCCTCTTTTGGTACAGGCATTGGAGCTGATTTAGGGCTGGTTTGGAGCTGGTTCTGGGGCTGTTTTGGGCCTGGTTTTGGGCTGGTTTGGACCTCTTTTGGGCCTGTTTTGGGTCTGGTTTTGGACTGATTTGGGGCTGTTTTGGGCCTGGTTTGGGGGCCGGTTTGGGGCTGGTTTGGAGCTGGTTTTGAGGGTGGTTTGGGACCTGTTTTGAAGCTGGTTTGGGGCAGTTATTGAGGGTGTTTTGGGCCTGGTTTGGTGCTGGTTTAGAGTTATTTTAGGGCTGGTTTTGAAGCTGGTTTTGGGGCAGATTTGGGGCTGTTTTTGAGGGTGCTTTGGGGCTGGTTTTGAGGGTGATTTGGGGCTGGTTTTGGGGCTGTTTTGAAGCTCTTTTGGGACAGGTTTAGGGCTGGTTTGGAGGGTGGTTTGGGGCTGGTTTTGAAGCGGGTTTGGGGCTGTTTTTGAGGGTGTTTTGGGCCTGTTTTGGGGCTGGTTTTGAAGCTGGTTTGGAGCAGGTTTGGGGCTGTTTTTGAGGGTGTTTTGGGCCTGTTTTGGAGCTGTTTTGGGGCTGGTTTTGAAGCTGGTTTTACACCCCCTGCAGAAACCCAAAGGGGTTAAAGCCAGCCCCGTGAGGGACCCAGGCCCTGCCAGGCTGTGCAGAATCCCCTCCCACCACCTTGTTCAGAGCTCCAAGTGCTGAAAAGAAACTCCCAAAGTCTTCCGCTTGTTTGGCAACCGACAGAGAAATATTTCTGTTTGCACTTAGCAACACCCCGAATCAGAATTTTTAGCACAAAATCAGTTTAGGGAGCCTTTCCTGTGACTCCAAGCTCTTCCCAACAGTTTCTCTCTGGCTTCTTGCCTTTTAGAAATCTGCAGGGCTGAGAAATTTTTCAGGGGACTCCACTCAGGGAAAGATGTCCAGAGTTTCCCTTTTGCTCTTTCAGAGTGTCTTGCTTGTTTTTTTTTTTTTAATGAATTTATAGGAAAGCCAGGATAGCACTAAAAATACCTCCAAATTAACATGGGAGCATGGAAATAGAAGTATATAAAATGACTGCAGTATGACGGGGTTTTTTTGCTTTATGACAGAAAACAGAGCTGTGCTGTCTGCACACAAAAATGGGAACTTCATTATCTTCTGTCTCAAATATGAGTTATATAGAAAGTATTTCATACATTATATTACATATTAGAACAAATATAAATTATTTACTCTAAATATTGAATATAAAGTATTACATACTCAAAAAATTATATGGAACTGTTTCATATAATATAATAGAGTATAATATTTATATATGGAAATTATAGATAACATTATATATTCCATTAGAATAATATATAAAATATAATCTTATTATATATTTTAATATAGTATATTTTATCATATAATATATATACTATATACCATATACTATATACTATATAATATAGGAAATATTTTAAATTATGAGCTCAATTAATGCACTTATTAAAATGAATAATGTAAGAATGGGTAAAGTTTGTTCCTTCTCAAAGCAAAGTTGCCTTCTGAGCTGCCATCTGAATTCACAGTTTCTCATCTACTTTGGCTTAAAATTAGAGCAAGGAATTTAAGAGCTGACCTTGCTGCAGTTCAATAGAAAACCATTAAATATGGATCCCAATCCTGAATATTGTCTGTAACTATCTGAAAAGTTCTTGCTTTATTAAAAAAACAAAGCAGGGCAAAAGGGAAAACTGGTAAAACCGTTTCAAGGCAGCTGCCTGGAATTTTTCATGGTAATTAGCTCAGTTTATAGACTTCAGAACTATAAACAAGACTCATTAAATACAGCAGAATGGAATTGTCTACATTTACAAAACTACAGATCAGCATTTGTGAGCCCTCAGGAAGGCATTTAGCCCTCATCCTAATCAGATATAGTGGTTTAAAACCCCCCAAAAAGGGCGAGGTGGATATCCATTGTTTTTTTATCAATGATAGCATCTTTAATTAGAGTAAAATGGTGCACACAGGCTTTGAAACACAGGATGAGTGCTGGTCTCTGTAGTTGTGCCAACAACAAACTCAGTTCCATGTTCTGGTGTTGCACTTGACTGCCTCTCTCCTCAGTTTAAGGGATGTGGCCTGAGGCCACAGCCATGATAGAGAACTATAAATAGCCCTGGCAATCAACTGCCTCTGGAATTCTCTCAGGAACTGGGAGAAAACAATTCTAGATCTGCAAATGCATTAAACTGCAAGGGTGAGCCTTGTGCTGCACCTTTGGTGGGAGCTTTAGCAGAGAATTGAAACCCTCACATGTGCGTGAGCAAGGTTCACATGTGGGTCATCAAAACATGGAATTACAGAATCCCAGAATTACAGAGTCCCAGAATCCCAGACTGGGTTGGGTTGGAAGGACCTCAAAGGCCATCCCATCCCATCCCATCCCATCCCATCCCATCCCATCCCATCCCATCCCATCCCATCCCATCCCATCCCATCCCATCCCATCCCATCCCATCCCATCCCACCCCTGCCATGGCAGGGACACTTTCCACTATCCCAGGTTGCTCCAAGCCCATCCAGCCTGGCCATGGACACTGCCAGGGATGGGGCAGCCACAGGTCTTTGGGCACCCTGTGCCAGGGCCTCCCCACCCTCCCAAAAATACATTTTCTGGAACGTGTCTCTGTGTTTTCTGTGAGAAAATACCAAATATCTGTGAGGAAATGCTATTTTTTTTTTCTATCCAGAAGCAGAACTGAGGAGCAGGAGCCATCATCAAGCTTCCCTTTTCCCCCAGACAGAAACTCAACAGCTCTCAGAGAGGAGCTGGGGATCCCTTGGGCATCCCTTGGTGCTGGGTGTAGCAGCACCACTTCCCTGAACTGCAGAATTCAGGGAGAAAACTGCTGTGCCCTGCTACTGCAAGATATTCATACAATATTTGTCATTTAAAAATAAAAAATCACTGCAGTGAGAGCTCTGAGAGCTCCAACACTGTCAAAAGATTAGAAGCTAAATACATTTTGAGTAGAAATATTGGACTTTGATGAGCCTTGTGAGTCCCTTCCAGTTTGGGATTTTCTATGATTTGATGTTTTAACTGTTTCGTATACCAAAATATTGCAGAAATGGCAAAGCACAGAGCAGGTATGTTCCTACCAGAGCAGAGGTTTGGTACAGCTGAGCTGAAATGCTGTGCTCTGATGCAGATATTGATCTACTGATCAATTCAGATATTGAGGAATTGTGTGGGCTGTCACAGGTGGGGCAGCTCAGACCCAAGGCTGTGCCTGCACTGGTGGTTCTTAGTTTGGCTGAACTGGAGCAAAAGGAGAGGAAAGCCACAAGAATTGTTTAGAAATAACAGTTTCTAAGAGGGGAAACTGTAAACAGTTAAAGAGCTCAAGGGATTGAAGGGAAATCAAAGCTAAAATCACAGAATATCCTGAGCTGGAAGGGAGCCACAGGGATGATCCAGCCCCACTCTGAGGCACAGAACAACCCCAAAACCCCAGCCTGTGCCTGAGGGTGTTTTCCAACATGATGGTCTTTCAAAGGCTCAGGACAGGAACAGGTAGTTGGACACGATTATCCTTATGGGTCTCTCCTAATTTCAGATATTTTATGATTATTAAAGGAAAAATATTATGACTTGTGTGGGGTCACAGCCCAGAGAAGACTCTTGGTATGGCCCTGCTGAGCTTTCATCAGGCACTTTGGGCCACTGTGATGGACACAGGTAGCTCATCACAACCTCAGCACCGCCACATGAAAATTAATTCAATATTGGCATTGGAGTTGAAAGGATGAGCTGATGCTCTGATTTCTCTTTACCAATGCCCATCTAATTTCTCTCTCTCCTCAGTTTCAGTTGAATTAGGAGGACATTGCACATCTCAGTGCTCTGCAGGAGTTCCAGAAGCAGCTTGTGCCAGTGGGAAGGGAGAAGTTAGCATCTGAATGAATTTCAGCCTCGTGTTTTGTCCTGAATGCTTGCTGTCCCCTTTTCAGATCTGGAAAGTTGCAGAATGACATATCTCTGGATTTTTGATGTTGTGATTCTTTTCTCCTAGGATCTATGCCCTGCTGGTTCTGGGAAACTTGTGACCTCTGCATTTTTAATTAGAACTCGTAACTTTTTCCATAGCAACATATTTTGATGCTGCAAATACAGAATCTGTCAAATCAAACAGCTCCTGGTCAGAAGAAATCCAAATATATAGAAATGCTGAGCAGTAATAAGATGTAGGATATGGCATAGTTAAGGAAAAAAAAAAAGAGACAATAAAAGAATGATGGAAATCTTTGATTAAGTTCTGAGTTTGATTTTAGTAATTAATTAATCAATACAAATTATTAAATTGTTGTGTCAGTACCCACCTGGTACAAAGGAATGAACCGGTCTCAGGAAATATTTTAGATGTGGAAAAGTCTCACTCACAGGGATAAGCAGTAGAAGCAGGTGGTGAAAGCAAAAGAAATCCCAGCAAAACAAAACCCAGAATTTTAATTTCTGTTATATTAACAGAAAAATGGAATTCAATAGGATAGGTTAAGGCAAATAATTTAGTTAAACACAGTTCTACATGGACGTTTTCAAAACCATTGATTTGTGATGCATACCTTGCATGTGCTAAAAAAGCATTTCCTTCAACAACAAAGTTTCGGAATTTTTGTCATTTGGCCTTACTGTTTAAGGGTTACTGTAATTCATTCACTTATTTTCAATTACAGACATTTTTGGATATTATTGTTTTTACTATATTTATTTACTATATTTATATACTTTATATACTATTTATATACTTTATTTACTATTTTACTGTATTTATTTACTATTTCTTGATTTACTATATTTATTTCATGCAATTTGGTATTATTTATTAATAATTTACTATAAAGTGGTATTACTGTTTTTGACATCTCTGGGAGCTTTTTTAAGACATTTCTGTGTCAACAGAGACCTGTACAGAATATTGTCACCTGTTCCTTGAACTTACCGAGTAAGGCACTACTAAATTTCCTCTCTAGCATGTAAAGTCTTGGACAAAATTATTATTTTCTGATTAACCAGACTTGTGCTCACTCTCACAGTCAGTTACTTGGGGTTCCTTTTCCTGCTTTAAACAAAGATTTTGTTTCAGGCTAAGAAATCATCTTGCCTTTCCATCCTGCCAATCTCCCACCAGCCCCTGGCCCTTCTGCAGGGCCATCCCTCTGGAATTCCCTGTCAGGCCAGCAGCCAGGAGACATCCACGGGCTTGTCCAGGTTTTTAAACAAATGTTGAAGTGCAGGAACATCTTCTAGAAGCGAACACCAATGTGGGAATAGCTGCTTTGGTTTCTTCCCTCTGGTTAGTGTTAGACACATGATTACTGTGCCTTTGTCTAGTCCATCTGTTTCCACTTTCCATAAAAAATGTTGGGATATGAAGTTCATCTTGGTGTGTTTTAACCTTGCTTTGCAAACAGGGGTTCCTGGGTGCTCCCTTCTCACAGAGGCCCTGGGGGTGTGTCTGGGCAGAGGGTCACAAAACCCTCACATTTCCTCACAGATATCTGATATTTTCCCTCAGAAAACTCAGATCCACAGTCCAGCAAAATGTCCTTTGTAGTCTGCAAGGCTGTCTAAACAGAGTATGAAAATAGATGACATCACTTACACAATTTGGGTTTTCTCCACGAAAATGAAAAGCTCCATTCGTGTGAACTCCCCGACAATTGTCAGAGGAGGGAACTTTTCAAATGAAATGCTTCATCTCACTAATTTAGAGCAACAAAAACCACAACACTGCTCTGCAAGCTTTGATTTCCAAAAGCCATGACGTTTTTTAATTTATTTAGAAGCACGATGGAACAGTTTCATAAATCTCCTGCCACATATACCATCCACTTAGGCAATCTGACAGCTTGCTTGCCGGAATACATGAGGCACAGAAGGAGCATCACTATATTTATGTGTGCCCAAAAAGGACACAATATTATTTTTAAAAACCAAATAGAAAAAAATTGGAATGTTTTGGAGCTGGAGGAATGAAATTTCCCGCATTTTGCCTTCCAAGTATAGATGGTTCAAGGTTCTGCCTGCAGCAGCCAGGCGTGATTTCTGCCCAAGGAGCTGGGACTGGCAATGCTTGGACCAACCCAGCCCCAGTCACTCATTTCCTTTGTGTGGCTGCAGTTTTCCCAGCTATTTCCACAGATCCTGGCTGCTCCTGGGTCCTGAGGATGCCACAACCCCAAAGAGTTTTATAAATCTAGAGGGGGAAATGATCTGTCTGTTACAGCCATCAGAGAGCCCACGAGAACGTCTGTGGGGTTTTACCAGCAAAGCTGCTGAAAAAGGAGCCAGGATGGGATCCCTGACCTTTCCCAGCCCTCCTCCACCCCGAGCAGCCCACAGCCTGCTCTGGAAAAGCTTCAGCTCACCCAGGCAGCAAAATTAGAAATCTTCTCCAGGGACACTCTTACTCTTACACCAAACCTCTCCTGCGTGTGATGGGGGATGGAAGGCAGGGAAGAGTGAGAGCAGACAGTGCCTGTCCCTCTCTGAGGGTTTCCCACAGCTCACTGGGAATGCCCAGACACGCTCAGGCAGCTGTCGAGGGGTAGGAGCAGAGCCAAGCCCTGGCCTGTGATTCATGGAGCAAGAAAATCATGTTTGAGCTGAGGAGCAGCAGCACTTCCCAAGTGTCCAGATCCTCTCATCCCCACTGCTCACACAAACCTGACTGGCATTCCAGTAATGGAGTAATTTCCCAGAAATTTTTGGGCTTATGACTGTTACTTAAGGCTTTTTAAAGGTTTGTGATAACTGTATAATTTCTTAGAGAAAACCCTGGTTATTATAGTCTTGTTTTTATCCTAAGTCATCACAGCAAGGCGAAATAATAAATATGGAGAATTGTCCAACAAATCAAAAATCAGATATTGCAATGAACTAAACCCCAGGCATTTCCAATATGAGATACTACAAATAACTAGCTGCAGTACAGTAATGTTTTTAAGTTTAGGACAATAGTTGTTGGGTTATGATTAGAGGTTTTAGGTGAAAGCTACCAAACAGTTTGTCCAACTTCTGTGACCACTTCGAACTCCTGTCCTGCTCTGGGAAAATGCAAGGACTGGGGAGATTTTGGGAGGATGAGAGGTTTTGGGAGATTTTGTCCCACACAGTGCAGAACCTGACCCTGCATCAGCCAGAGGGAGAGCAGCTGCTCCCAGGGAGCTCCAGGTGTGTTTTGGAAGGGGAAAACAGAATCAGCACAAAACCCCTGGAAGGTTTGGCAGCTGCTGCCCCACAAACACAGAGGTGCTGTTATTCCAGCAGCCTCCACACCCTGAGCATCTCTTTTGTGTGCTCCAAAATCTCTTCTGTGGCCTTAACAAGCTTCTGTCCCTCTGGCTGCTGGGGGAAGTGAGGGCAGAACCACAGAATTATGGAATTATTTAGGTTGGAAAAGCCCTCTAAGGTCATGGAGCCCAACCATTACTGCAGCACTGCCAAGGCCACCAGGAACCCCTGCCCCATGTGCCACACTCTCTTTCCAAACCCTCCCAGGGCTGGTGCCCTGGGCAGCCCAGTCCAGCCCCCTTGGCAGCCCTTCCAGTGCAGAAATTTCCCCAATTTCCACCCTGAGCCTCCCCAGCCCAGCCTGAGGCCGTTCCCTCTCCTCCTGTCCCTGTTCCCTGGGACAAGATCCCAAATCCCCCCCGGCTGTCCCCTCCTGGCAGGGACTTGTGCAGAGCCACAAATTCCCCCTGAGCCTCCTTTGCTCCAGGCTGAGCCCCTTCCCAGCCCCCTCAGGACTCTCCAGACCCTTCCCAGCCCCCTCAGGACTCTCCAAACCCTTCCCAGCTCCCTCAGGACTCTCCAAACCCTTCCCAGCTCCCTCAGGACTCCCCAAACCCTTCCCGGCTCCCTCAGGACTCCCCAAACCCTTCCCAGCTCCCTCAGGACTCTCCAAACCCTTCCCAGCTCCCTCAGGACTCTCCAGACCCTTCCCAGCCCCCTCAGCACTCCCCAAATCCTTCCCAGCTCCCTCAGCTGCTCCTCACCAAAGCTGTGCTCTGTTATGTGCACACAAATCTGAAATGACAGGATTTTCCTGCAGGAATGTGGGAAACACAGGACAAAAGCCACAGTGCCCAGCGGCTCCCAGCTCACCCCAGGGGTGAGCCTGGGCCCAAAGTGCCTGGTGAAAGCTCAGCAAGGCCATACCAAGAGTCTTCTCTGGGCTGTGACACCATAAAAGCCATAACATTTTTCCTTAAATAATCATAAAATATCTGAAATTAGGAGGGACCCATAAGGATAATCATGTCCAACTACCTGTTCCATGGAGGGACACCTAAAACTAAGCCATAAGACTAACAGCCTCACCCAGAAAAAAAGTAAAATAAATACAAATAACCTATAATATATAATATATATATACTGTATTATGTATGCAATACATTACAGAATATATAAATGCAATCACCAGAAACATAACAGGATGTAAAAATTACTTTCTCACCTTCATAAATCTTTGTATTACAGTAACTATCCACTATTTTTCTGTAGCCTTTTACTGGATTTTGTGCTTACACTGACAGACTAAGGTACCTCAGATAGCCAAGTGCTTTAAGTGCTGTGTTTATCCAGAACTGAGGAGTATAAAAGCCAAGCACAGTAAATAATTGACATAAAAACAGGTTTTCCTCCTCCACTCAACCCTCTATAAAGGAAAAAAAAAAGAGTGGAAAGAAGATGTCTGCTCTCAACTGTCTTGCTCAATGTAAAAACTTCAAAACTCAAAACTTGGCTTCCTTTCTCAATAAATTCCATATTACACAGTGGCAGATAAATGTGACAAATATTTGACACAAGCTGCCTTAACATAGGCAGTGGATCAGCTCAAACACTGTTAAATTAAATATAATCTATCTTAATTAAATATCTTCCCTACAATCCTCTAAAGGACATGGAAGTGTTTAAGACTGGGACACACAGGTATTAAAGGGCTCCAGAGTATTCTGTCTTCCTCAGAAAGTTGCATTTTAGGGGTTTCTCAAGTCAGAAATCAGCACTGGTCCTGCCTGGGTTTCCTTCCCAGGAATGTGTTCATTTTCCCCAGAATCTAGAGAAATTTCCCACATTCACAACATTCTACAGCAACGGGAAGAACAGCCATCCATCCTCTTTCCTGAGAGTGGATTTTGTTGCCCCCTGCTTCCCATGATGTAAAAGCACAGAGCATCACCTTTGCCATGGCTCTCAGGACTCAGTTCCATCAAATCCCTCCCATTTGCCACATTATTTTACTCATTTCCCCACTATTTTGCTCCTTTCCCCTTTACTTTACTCCTTTTCCCCATCACTTTACTCCTTTTCCCATTATTTTACTTCTTTCCAGTCTAAAGTATTCCAAGTATTCCTCTCTTTCTGCATAAAAAACAACTGCATCCCCTTCACCTTAGTCTTGTTCAAGCCTTTCCAGCTCCCCTCCCTTCCCTCTGGAGCAGTGGAATACCTGCACATGTCCCCAGGCAATTTCCACAGGGATAGAATTTATTCTGCAGGTTGCCTCATGTTAGAGACCAATTAAAAACAAATCATCCAAATGTAATTAATTTTCCTGATTCTGAGCAGTCAGCTCAGAGCCAATCACTCTTAGTGCAAAATTAGGTTTTTGAAGTTTTTTTTTTTTTTTTTTTTTAAGAAAATGTAATCCTGGTGCATCACTTCACATCCCTACACTGACCTTTACCTTTCATTGCATTTGACAGAAAATGTGATGTAATAACATCCTCCTGCAACTCCTCAGGGAGTTTGAAGACCAGAGCTCACCATGAAAACAGAGTCTCCTTGCTATTTTCCCATTCCTAAATCACTTCTGAATACCACGAGCCCAGGTTCAGACCCCAGCACCTCCTGGAAATCAACTCTTTAATCCCATTTTTCTTCCTACCTTCTAAAAGATCCATAAGGAATTTCCTCTCCTGGACCAAGACAGCCCAGCAGTGTCAGCACAGAAATTGCCTCTCTGAAATGCATGGCTGTGATTTTGAGATTGTTTCAGACTTCAGAATTTAATATTTTTATTTGGTTCCATTTAGGTGAAACCACTTAAAGAGTGGAAGCATTGCAGGAGGCTCAGGGGGAACTTGTGGCTCTGCACAACTCCCTGCCAGGAGGGGACAGCCAGGTGGGGCCAGGGACAGGAGAGAGGAAATGGCCAGGGAGGCTCAGGATGGATGTGGGGAATATTTCTTCACCAGGGTTGGTGAAGAAATGATCACATTTCTTCCTGGCACAGCTGCCCAGGGCAGCGGTGGAGTCACCATCCTGGGGAGATTTTAAGGCCATGTGGATTAGTGGTGGCCTTGGCAGTGCTGGGTTACTGGAAATGAGGAATTCCAAGCAGGATGAATAGGAGGAAAAGAGAGAAATGCTCACTCAACCCAGATTTTTTGTAGTTTCAATTTCTACAGTTCCTTACAGAACTTCTGATTGAGCACTTTAAGAAGAGGGGCATTACTGCTGTCTGTGGTTTGAGCTTACAGAACAGCATGAAGTATTTCTATCTATGCAGGTACAGTCACCTGCTACCATAATGAGATCAGTTCATGCAGACATCACACCAGGGACAAGTGAAATTTTATTTGAAGGTCTCTTAAAACAAGAAACAAAAACATAGCAGTATGTTTTAGCAGTAGATAGCTTTGCCACCACTAGAACAAATAGAGAACATCCTGCTAGAGTCAGGAATAATTTTTCCTGAAGGTAACTGATTTTATAGTTGTCAGTAAGTGGAAAATAACAGGGGCTCCTCAGAGAAAAGCACTTGGATTCCCCCAAGGCTGGGGCTGTAGTTGATGTTCTGTGGCAGAGGGGAAGAGAAAAGGAAGGGGAAGGGAGGAGAACAGGGCAGGACAATGGTAAGGAATTGTGGAGTTCCTCTGCCTTCACTGCTTTTAGATTTTGTCAATTATCAACTTCAATTCTATGCCATAATCTTACACATATTTTTATAAGGTAGTTAAATCCTTAAACAACTTGATTAATAAAAAACAGTGATACCAAAATTTACCAGTGTTGTCAGAATATTTTGTCTCTCAGCTGATGTCAATAATCCTAGTTTACCAAATTCTGCATATCATAATTTTAAATCTTTCCAGACAACTTTAAATCAATGATGGAAACCCTGAAGTTTTCCATGGTTGATCTCAGCTGTGGAATTGTGAGCCATGTTTAGGGGATGGAATATCCCACATAAAACAGGGAACGAGGCCCTCAGAGCAGGGATTGTGTCCCTTCCATTCAGAGCCTCAAGGCACCACAGGGCTCAGCCCTTCCAAGTCTGCTGCATCTCCAGGGAATTCATTAACTTGGAAATAAAAGAGCAGGATGGCAGCTGATGGGAGTGCAGCAGATACAGAGGTTTTTCCACATCACTGGTTTAAATTTAGGCGACCAAACTTCGACCTCTGGTTCCTGCACTCCGAGTCTGGCTCTCTGTAGAAGCCTTTGAATGCAAGGGGCCGTGTCCAAATGTCACCTTTTATCTGGGCTGGATGGGAGGTGATATTTTTGGCAGCATTAAGTTTTTTTCTAGAATTTCTTTATGTCCCATATTCCTCAGTATTTATTTTATAGTTGTGTGTCCATGTCCTCTGGGAGCCTTGCTCTGAGAACTTTCTGCCGTGGTTTTGGTCGGTATTTGAATGCACATTTAGCTCCTTTTTTGTGTCATTCAGTCACGTTTCCCCCCTTCTGAATTTGGGTTTCTTTACCCCTCTTTGGAGAACTTATTGTCTGACATTAATTCCCTGAGGCTACAGATTAACCACCCTGGCATATTTCAAGTCTAAAGTTTGAAATCCAGTGAGAAATAAAGGTGAAAAAAGACACAATGTGAGAATAAAAATTATATTGATCATCTGGCAATATTTCAGGAGCTACATGGAATTTGTTCTCATCTCTTAGTGGCAGTCAATGAATCTCAACTTTCTTTTCCTGGAAATGGCTATAGGGAATTATTTTTTAGTAGTAAAATGTCATAATACCAAATAATATTCCATTATCATAATTTCAAACATAGCAGCCTATTAAAAGTTGAACTTAGTGATCTGCTGCTCTGGAGCTTAATTTTGCAGAAGGAAAATCACTGTTCCTCAGGTACTGACTCCTCAGAAATGGCATTTGACTTGGTTTTTCCTTGCTGAGTTCCAGCTTTATCAGCAGAGATCAGCCTTTGTTTCTCTGCTGGGAAGACCCTGCAGAATTCCCTTCGCTCAGCACCGTGTGCCAACAAGCAGCCAAACTTCAGAAAAAGGAAGAAAATTCCACACTTGGTGTGTCTGGAGAGCTGCAGGCCATGGAACCACTTCACCCAGGATAAAAAGATGGAAAATAAATAGACTGTGACAATAACCAGGCATTTACACATCAGTCTAAACAGTTTTGAAGAGCCACAGGTGTACTCTGGACCACAGACTTCTCCTTTCCCCAAGAGAAAACATCCAGAGAAAACCAGGGAGTGCTGTACATCAGGATTATATCCTTAACTTCGTAGTCACAGAATATCCTGAGCTGGAAGGGATCATTAAGACACCCCAAATCCCACCCTGGGCAACCCTGGAGTGGTGTCCAAACTCTCCAGGAGCTCTGGCAGCCTTGGGGTTGTGCCCATTCCCTGGGCAGTGCCCAGCACTCTCTGGGAGAAGAATTCCTTAATTGCTCTGACTGGATTTGAAATTCCTTCATGTTTTCCACTGCTGGCTGTTCTCAGTTCTAGGAATTCCAAGGGACCCTTGAATACTGAGAAACACTGCAATTGTGGTGAAAAGAAAAGCAACACCTTCCAAAGAGCCTGGAACAGCTCTGGAACAGATGCTGATCTTTGCCTTGAGGTTAATATGTGTTGGTGAGTCACCAGGGCAGAGATTAGAACGCTGTGTTTGTGTTTATCTGCTGTAAACACATCCGGGTGACTGTCCTGGGATTAATGGAGGCTGACATTTGTGTGCTATCACCTCATTGTTATCTGCTCCTCACAGGCTTTGTTGGCAGTTCCATAACCGCCTCCCCCCTTCAGCTGAGGAAGGGGAATAAGAAAGTGGAAAAGGTCAGAAGTCTGCAGTGATCTTCACCATGTGCTTCACATTTCCATCACAAAAACGAATGGAGTAACTGCAACCCCAAGAGCCAAAGGACAAAAGCTCTCTCTCCTCTGGGGTGCAACCACCTTCCCACACAGGATTTGTGTCTGATTCTTCTCCCAGCTGCGTAAGACAGTAACAGAACGAGGGGGAAGAGTTTTAAACTAAAAGAGGAAGATTTAGATCAGATATTAGGAAGGAATTGTTCCCTGTGAGGGTGGGCAGGCCCTGGCAGAGATGCCCAGAGCACCTGGGGCTGCCCCTGGATCCCTGGCAGTGCCCAAGGCCAGGCTGGACAGGGCCTGGAGCAGTGCTAGCAGGGTGTCCCTGCCACCCTGGGACTGTGGAAGGTGTCCCTGCCATGGCAGGGGTGAGACTGGGTGATCATTAATGTCCCTTCCAACCCAAACCATCCAGGATTCTGTGATTCTGTGATAAGGTTTTTTTGCACCCTGGTCTGTAGCTGAAGTTTGCTGAGACACTTCTGCTTTTTCCTTCTCCTGCTGGAACTGGAGCACCACATTCCAGACACCTGCTCTTCCCACAGGGAGAAATGTTCCAGCTGAGAAACACCCAGAGGAACCCTGGAGTGGTTCCACCATGGGCAGGGATGGCTCCCACTGCAGCAGGGGAGGTTTGGGGTGCTGGAGAGCACAGCCTGAGAGATCAGAGCAGAGCTGAACTCCTGACATAAACACATCTCATCCAAAGCTGAAGGCAGAGAAATGCCCCAGCTCAGCACATCTCTTCCCTGCACAAAAGAACTCCAAATGCCAGGAAGCTCTTCCCAGAGAACGTGGGGAAATCCCATCTGAGAACTCTCCCAAAGATGCCTTTGGACTGTGCTGGTGCCAGAGGGAGCTGCTCCCTTCAGTGACACTCAGAATGTGAATTTTCTCTCCTTGCTGGCTCTCTCCTATAAAAGCTCCCAGTGGGACCCATTGGTTTCCAGAACCAACACAAGCAGCCACTTTCCAGGAGCACCAATTATCACTTCATTGCACTGCTTTACAAGGCAAAACTAAGAATCTGAGGGGGAAAATAACCCCAGTTTATAAAATTCACAACAATAAGATTTAATATAATGCATTAATTTCTCCTCATTTGGTTCCAGAGAGGACAATGTGATTCCAGGAATGTTCGGGCCAAAAGTTTTAATGTCACTGAAAGCCTAATCCTTAGAAAACATTGGAAGATGAACTTTGACTGTATAGAACTTTAAATAAAAATAGCATTTTTACTAATGTATTCTTCCCAAGTGCCTGCTTCTTCCTAGCATGTTTCCCATCCCAATACTGTTTTTGCAGCTGGCAAATGACACTGCCAATGAGTCTTTATGTTCAATGTTATTTAATATATTCCCATCAGAAAGCTATTTTTACTGTACAATTTCAATATCTTCTTGAAGTGTCTTGCATGTAATGTTCATATTTTAATTTACATTTCTTTCCCATAGGATAAGTAAGTAGAGATTCAAACAACAATGTTGAACCAATTTAGGTTTGTTTGCTGAGAGAAGGGATCTTATAGAATGGAAAATTGCTTTGTTTTACTGAAAATAAAAAGAAAAATGCAACTGTTTCAGGCAGTTATCCTGGAGATAATGGATAGACCACCCTCCTAATGGGATATTTGCATTTCATTTTACAGTTTTGGGGAAATAACGTGGTCAATAATCATAATAAATGGTGGGATGGAATGTTCTCAGAATCCTGTCCCATTCATAGAACAACAACTTTGACAGGTACAACCTTCAACCTGAGGGAAGCACCAGCCTGGCCCGGGGCTCAGGAGCATTTTATCTGGGGTTTGAGGAGCAGGTCTTAGTTATACAGGTTTGCCCAGGACAGGTCTCACCACACCAAGATATTCAGTCCCTTCCTGCTGTACTCTACTGTGCAATAATAATAATAATAATAATAATTAATACACATCCACTGATCCTTCTCTCAGACTGAGAAAATTTTTATTCACACACAACCAGTATAAAAATACTGTGACCTCTTTAACAATCTTCAAGCCAATACTTTCTGCTGAATTGGAAAAATAATCTTATGTGGCTGCAGAAATAATGTTTGTGTTTTATCAGTGCTGTTCCCGCCAAAGGCTGGATTATCTGTTTCACATCCATTTAAACACAGGAAGGTTATAATGGGGCAGACAGCAATCTGGGCTTTATTGGCTGGGAAAACTGACCTCATAAATCTGATTTGATACATCTGTCCTTTGGGCTGTCTGCATGTATGCCCATGCATCCACTTGGCCATGTGCCTGCTCAGTGGTGGATCAGCTTCTGTGGCTACTGCTCAGAGGATTTTCCATCTCCCCCTCCCTGCTGCAAAAATAAATACACTGAGGGAAGTGCAGAAAGGAAGATGTGTTTATGGTGCTTGGAGGTGCTTAAGAGAGATGAGATATTCTTGGAGGAACGCTCAGGAAAACATTGAAACCACCCAGAGCAGTGCTGATTCTTCTTTTCTGGCAGCAGACAGGGGTGCTGCTCCCCCGGCACAGGGTGCCCAGAGAAGCTGGGGCTGCCCCTGGATCTTTGGAAGTGTCCAAGGCCAGGCTGGACAGGCTTGGAGCACCCTGGGACTGTGGATGCTGTCCCTGCCATGGCAGGGGTGAGCTGGATGAGATTTAAGGTTCTTTCCAGGCCAAACCATCCAGGATTCTATGATTCTATGATTCTATGATAAGATTTATTTCCAGCATCCCAGGCTGTAGCTGAAGTTTGCTGAGACACTTCTGCTTTTTACTTCTCCTGCTGGAACTGGAGCACCACATTCCAAGCACCTGCTCTTCCCACAGGGAGAAATGTTCCAGCTGAGAAACACCTGGAGGAACCCTGGAGGGGTTCCACCATGGGCAGGGATGGCTCCCACTCCAGCAGGGGAGGTTTGGGGTGCTGGAGAGCACAGCCTGAGAGATCAGAGCAGAGCTGAACTCCTGACATAAACACATCTCATCCAAAGCTGAAGGCAGAGAAATGCCCCAGCTCAGCACATCTCTTCCCAGCACAAAAGAACTCCAAGTGCCAGGAAGCTCTTCCCAGAGAACGTGGGGAAATCCCATCTGAGAACTCTCCCAAAGATGCCTTTGGACTCTGCTGGTGCCAGAGGGAGCTGCTCCCTTCAGTGACACTCAGAATGTGAATTTTCTCTCCTTGCTGGCTCTCTCCTCTAAAAGTTCCCAGTGGGACCCATTGGTTTCCAGCACCAACACAAGCAGCCACTTTCCAGAAGCACCAATTATCACTTCATTGCACTGCTTTACAAGGCAGAGCAGGATGATCTTCAAGGTCCTTCCAACCCAAAGCAGTCTGGGATCCTTCCTGATCCTGTGATTCCCTGTGAGGACACGGTAGAGCCCATCCTTACACAAGGCTGTAGATCAATCCTGCACCCCAAATATCAACTCCCACATCAGCACCAAGGCTTGTGGACACAGTCTCAAGCTGCGCCAAGGGAGATACAGGCTAGACTTAAGGAAGAAGTTCTTCACACAAAGAGTGGTCAAATACTGGAATCATCTGCCCAGGGAGGTGCTGGAGTCACCATCCCTGGATGTGTTTAAAAAAAGACTGGATGTGGCACTTGGTGCCATGACCTAGTTGAGGTGTTAGAACATGGGTTGGACTAGATGATCTTAAAGGTCCCTTCCAACCTAGAAATTCTGTGATTCTGTGATTCCACCTGAACAGCACATCCCAAACTTGCTCTTTCCATGGTGATAGATGTTCTGGAAGATGCTCTGCTGGAGGAGCCATGGAATGGTTTGAGTTGGAAGGAATCTTACAGCCCATCCCATTGCATTTTCATCACCCCTTCCACATCAACACCAAAACATTGCTATCTGCCACCTAGCCCAGCCAAAAATATCCAATTTTCTGTGAGCCCAAGCTGTAAGTAGGGACTGAAGTGGCCCTGGGTGACCCCAGACTGGGGGTTCCAATCCTTGCAGGTGCATGGATGTGCTAGGCTGCCTTTCCTGCAGGGGAATGTCCCAGTTTGTCCAACACCAGAGGCACGTGGGTGTGTGCTCAGTGCAGCTCCCCTGCAGTGAGTTTTCTGAAGGAAACCACCACCAATCCCTTTTCCCTCCTGTTTTTCCAGCCATTCCATGAGTCACGACTCCTCATTCAGCCTTACACAGTTTTCCACCATTAAACCAATCTGATATTATTAGTGAGTAAAAGAGAAAGAATAAAAAAAGGGTATTTTTTGCTCTTTTTCTTTGTCTATTTAAACAGAGGTCCAGGTACCAATCATAGACTCGTTAAGGTTCGAAAAGGTCATAATTGGCAGTTTTTAAAACAGCTCATACAAGGTCAAGAATGTGTTTGCTCCTGTCTGTTCTCTTCCCCCCATATCAAGGACTTTTGATGTAAAACTTCAGAAGTGCTCCTGTTATGTTCTACATAAAAAGTGAAATACATGATAGAAGTAGGAACAAATTAAAAATTAAATATTCTCATTTTAGAACATTTCCCTCCTGCCTTAGGTTTTCTTTTTTGATAGACGCACAGGTAATTCAAGGATTGATAAACATTTCTGTTCCAAATATCTGATCTAGTGTATAGATGCAAGAACAGCAGCAAAATATGGTAAAAAAAATAAAACATTATAAATATATGTAAACCCTAAGCAGCCTGGCTTGGAATCTGTACTGATTTCTGCTTGTTTCAGGCTCTGTTGTTTAACTTCATAGTGGGAGAGCAGAGGATTAAACCCCAGATTAGCCTCCATTCTCTGGCTGGATTTGGCAGTCCAGCTGTTTAGAAGGAAAGCAAAGAGGAATAGGCTCAGGCTATTGATCCAATTTTCTGCTCTGTGCTGAGAGAACACAGCAGCCTGAGCTGATTTTAGAACAACTGCACTTCCCAACAGCTCTTCTCGTAGTGCAGGATAAGATAAGAAGATCATGGGAACAGCAGCTGATAGACTAATCCACCCATTGATTTCTCCTCCCTGCTTACTCCCTGGGTTTTAATTGAATTTTGTGGTTCAGCATTGGTTTCAGCCCATGCTTTCCGAGTCAACCAGAGTACAAAGTAAAGCAATGGGAAAAATCAAATTCTTGAATTTTGTCCAAATGGAATTGGACAAAAATAGACTCAAAGATTCTCATTGCAAATTGGACTCTGGAATGAAGGTTGTGTTGGGGGGGTTTTTTTGTTGTTCTGGTTTGGGCTTTTCTCCTTTTCACTCAGCTCTTGCTTGCAACAAGGCCAATGTGAAAAGGAGAAAGCTGGGAAAGAGACATTTTCTTGTTCCCAGCAAGCAGGTTAAAAAATTGAGGGAGCTGGAGGTTTTGAAGAACTCACTTTTGACACAGAAGTCACAGAAGAAACTTAGCAGACAGGGACAAGTCGCTGTCAGTCACCTCTTACACAAATACTCCCTTTGCCAGCCGTGCTCCAGCTCAGTTTGCTGGCTCCCATCAGTGCTCCAAGTGCTAATAACTCAACTGCTGGACATCCAGAGGCATCACAGTGCTGAACATAATTCTTAAAGAAAGGGAGTAATTTAAAAATAGAGAGGAACACTTCCCTTCCACTGCAGCACTGGGCATTCTCTCCATGCCCTGCCTGCCCCGTGCTTCAGACAAGCCACAGATTTTTCCACCACCTTGAGGACAACTCCTGGATCCCTCTTTCCTTTTGCTTTACCTGGACAAGGCCTTTAAGAACTTAAAATAAGATTTACAAACATGGGTGATGATTTGTTTGATCACTTAGAGCCAAGATTATGGATGGTAATTTCAACACCTCCTTATTCCCAGCATCCCAAGCAAACTGCAGGGCATGGATGCCCCTCCTCATTAGCAGAGCTGACTCAAAGCCCGGTTCCAGTCCCAAAGGACATTGTCCTGTGTTCAGGTGGCAGAAGAACCCACAGGCCACGGGGAAACAGAACATCCAGGATGGAAAAAGGAAAAGCACACGCACAACACGACTTTTCCCACTGACCACAATGTTGTGAAACAACTCAGGTTCCACAAAAGAGCTGCAGGTATAAAATCAGTATTAGACTCAAAGAATAAGGGAGGCATTCTTTGAATATCCTGTAAGTTCCCCTGGACTTCCAGAACTCCTGAGCAGTTGTTCTTTACAGGAAAACATAAAGCATATGTATTACCTGAGATTTCCAAGTGTGAGTTCTGCCCTTAATGTAGTAACACTTAAAATTCCCAGGTTAATTCCCAAGCAGAATTACCTTACTCATGTGACAGCTTGAATTTAGAATGACCCAGATTTTGGAAAGGCTTGTGGAGCGACAAATGCAACATAAAATTGTCTTTGCTTTCCTGAAAAGAACAGTACAAAGAGAACAACCCAAAATACCAACTGTCCCTTGGTGCATAACGAGGAACAGCTTCAGGACACAACGTGGTTCTGTGTTTCCAGGGAATGCCAGCACAGCAAGGAGAAGGGTGCCAAGGCACAGCAGCATGGCAGGAGCTCCTGCAGAGCCAAGCCTTCAGCAGATGGTGGGCAGCCAGGCAGGAGCCAGGCGTGATGCTCCCCACGAGGAGCTGCACGTCCCCACGGCGTCACCCATGGCACTGCCAGAAGGAAAATCACCCAGATTTTCCCAGAAAATCATCCCAGAGCTCTGGAGATGAGGGAGAGCTCCAGAAACTTTGAGCAGTGGCACAATTCAAACTCCTTTTTATGGCAATGAGTGCTCCAGTCTTATCTTCGTGTTTGGGAATGGCCCGTGCATTGCACAAGGAAAGAGGGAAGAGTTTGATCTCCAGGTTAGAAGCAGTGACTGCTTTGGGGATCAGAACCCCAATTATTAACTGGTTTGGGGATCAGAACCCCAGTCTGTAACTGGTTTGGGGAGCAGAACCCCAGTCTGTAACTGGTTTGGGATCAGAGCACCAATCAGTAACTGATTTGGGGATCAGAACATCAGTCAGTAACTGGTTTGGGGATCAGAACACCAGTCTGTAGCTGGTTTGGGGAGCAGAACCTCAATTAGTAACTGGTTTGGGGACCACAAGCCCAGTCTGTAACTGGTTTGGGGATCAGAACCCCAGTCTGTAACTGGTTTGGGATCAGAAGCCCAGTGTATAACTGGTTTGGTCTAAGTGGGGCTTTTCCTGCCATCTGTAACCTGGGCTCAAGGTGAGCTGGCCAAACCTGGCACTCTCCCCCTGCTTCCAGAACATTCTGTACTTCCCAGTCCCGAGGCAGAGCTGAAGTTCATTAACCCATTGATTCCAGGCATGAACCACTGCAAACCCCACAGTGCCATCCCATCCCCTCCATCCATGGGCTTCCATTCCTCAAGAGCACAGAGTGAGTTTTGTTTGCTACACAACTGCATTATATAAAGCTGCTGCTGGCAATATCAAAACATATTAAAAGTTTAACTAAGACAATGTGTTTGAGAAGAATTTGCTCTCTTTGGAGCTGGAATGTCCCCATAAAAAGGCATGATCTGTACGAGAGTGAGCTGTCCAATGATCTGCAAACGCTGCCTTGTGTCCTGGAGTAAACCCTGCTCTCCTCAAACCCAAATTGGTTTGGATTCCCTCTGAGAATGCAAAGAGCACTTCCAACTCCTGCTGCAGCTGCATGTCTTAAACCTGCACTGGGGGCTGGCTGATTGTCACAGGTGGACTTTCATGTCACAGCAGGTCTGGGGACAATGCCACAGAGGCTCCTCAGGACACCCCTGGGAAGGTGTGTCCAAGTGTCCCTGAAATGCAAAGCTGTTCTTGTTTGCAAGGCTTGATCCACTATAATGGTTTGGCAAAAACCATAAAAAGCTATTTTCCTTATCCCAAAGTTCTCCCTTTTCCTACAAGCCCATTGAAAACATTATAATTCCATTGAAAACACTGTAATTCCACTGAAAACACCAGAAATCAATTGAAAACACTCTTATTTCTGGCTGGTTCCTTGTGCCTCCTCCCCACCTCACCTGGCCTCTCACCACTCCACCCACATCTCCAGCTGTTCCACTATTTCTCCTTAAAGCTTTGTGTTTTCTCTTAAAGCTTTGTGTTCCCCAGTCTCCCCCCATACTTCTGGTCCCAGGAAGGACCTGGGAAGGCCAGGGAAGTCCAGGATACATAAAAGTTGCTTAAGAGCTTCACTGCACTGCTGATAACTGAGGGATTTATTTTTCAGACTATTTACCAGCACTCCAGAGCTGGAAATCACAGTGAAGATGAGACAAATTCTGTGATACTGAAATAAGAACCTGGTGAATGAGTGTGACAGCCCTAGCAGGGGCTCACTCCATGCCTAGTTCTCCTCCCAGCAAAACTGAAAATTTTGTTTTCATTCAGTTTTCAACTCAGAATAATTCTCACAGGCAGAATTTTGCCCTTTCCTGCAAAACAGCTGAACACACTGAGCCCTCCCACACTGGCTCAGCCCAAAGGTAGTTCTGGCCTGGAGTTCTGCCTCCAGCAGAGCCTGGAAAAGTGTAGAAAACAAGTGTAAGAAACAGGGCAAGTGCAAAGCAATTCACTGGTGGATGTGCCCTCCCAGTTTACTGCCTTTTTTAGTAGTAAAAACAAGTTGTAACATTGGCAGGGAGCCGCAGTGTTTTACACTTTCATTATCTCCATTGTTATACAATACTGAGTCAGGTCCTGGAAGATGAGTAGGATATTAAATACTTCTTGAGCTTTGCTTTAAAAGTGATTATTTGCACTTCTTTTCAACCTTCCCCAAAGCCTCACTAAGGTTTATCCAAGCAGATGCTGGACAGAGAGTGATGAAGGGCAAGTCCATCCTTTGAGTCCCTGGTGTCAGGGCAGGGTCCCTCCAACTGGGAAATTTTTTTCAGCTACTTTAAAATGTCCCACCCCCAACAGAATCATAAAACCATGGAATGGTTTGGGTTGGAAAGGACCTTAAAGCTCATCTCGTCCCACACCTTGCACTAGACCAGGATGCTCCAAGCCCTGTCCAGCCTGGCCTTGGACACTTCCAGGGATGGGTAAATTGTCAAATTCATCTCCCTCCAAGACTGATGTTAAGTTTATATTCCTAATTTCGCAGCAGGACTCCCTCCTGTACCTGCCCAGTAGTGCTGGAAGGAGGAGAGCTGAGTGCAGGAGCTGGGTCAGACCCACTCTGAGGGAGAGAACATTTACAAATGCCAGGACAACTTTCACAGCTCTGATATTCTGATCCTTAGTGACAGAAAGGTGGTTTCACCAGTGATGACCACCCTAAAAAAATGGGTTCCCTGCAAAGGAGACAAACCCAGCTCCTCTGAGCCAGGTGAGAGGTGTTTGGTAGGTTGGCCTTGTGTCCAGGATGGACAGGACCCACATACCTAAAAAAACCCCTGCAGCTGGGTCTGACCTCCCTCTGTGAGAGCAGGAAAGCTTTTTCAGTATCTGCAGAATTTAAACCATCAGAAAAACAAGGGATCAGCCTCACAAAGCAGTAGCACTGCTCTATTCCACAAACAAAACCCAGTGCAGAAAAGAGAGATTTCCCACTGAATTGGTGTGAGCCTGGTGCCAGCTCTGGGCTGTTTCCCTCAGGTTAAACACACCTGGGTGTCTCCACACAGGGGAGGCCTCTTCAAGCACATTTTCCTTCTTAATTAAAATGGCTTTGAAAATAATTTTGAAATTAAATTTGAAATTAATTTTGAAATGAAAATAATTGGCCTGTGAACAGAACAAAGGACAGCACAGCAGCTGGGGTGATCAGATTGTGGGACTGGCAAACGGGTCCCAGTGAGCTGGAACACAGCGTGGAAAAGGATTTTACTCCTGCAGCATGGAAAAGGATTTCTCCACAAGGAGAAGGGATTCCTTGGGGTTTTTAATGAACATTTAGTGCAACAGATGGCTTGATGCTGTGCACATAAAAATGGTTTTATTGGATGTCATCACTGCTTGCAAATGAATCAGGAGACATGTGAGGCTGAGAAATCACCTGCACAAACCTTGGGGCACCTCTCTGCACCCACCTCCAGGTCCATGAGCAGCTCCAGGCTCTGGAAGGGCACAGGGGAGGGGGGAAAGGCTCTCAAAAGGGCAAGCAAAGAGATTAAAGAGAGGAAAGAGCTGCCTCGAGGGGCTGGGGCTGCTTGGGCTGGGGAGGGAGGTGGGCAGGGCACGGGGAAGGTCTGCAGGAGGTGAAGGTGGGGAGGAAGAGCTGCTCAGGAACCCTGCACGGCTGAAACCTGGGGGCACTCACTGACAGCAGCACAAGTATTGACAGAGGCTGCACCACTTGTGGGTACTGCTGCCAGAAAAGGTTTGGAAGCAAACAGTGCCTCAGGCAGACAAGTTCATGGACAACAGGTTCATCCAGATATAAATGGAATTAGGATAGGGGCGTGCCTTCAACATCCCTCCTGCTACGACTGTGAGTAAATCTTACCTCCAGCTGTCACTTCTGGGCACAAAGTGCATTTTTTATTCTTTTAAATCTGCTGTAGTCACTAAAATTTTTTTCTGTCCCTAAGGAAATACGAGTAGTAGTAACAATAATAAATAATACAAATAATAATGGCACAAAAACCAAATAATAATGGTAAGAAATAAACAAAATAACAAATAAAACAACAAATAATGGTAACAAACAATAATGGTAACCAATAATAGCAATAACAAATAAAAATAAAATAATAATAAAATAAAGTAAAAGAAAATAAAAAATAAAATAAAATAAAATAAAATAAAATAAAATAAAATAAAATAAAATAAAATAAAATAAAATAATTAATAATCATCATCCAACCAAAACTCCAAGCCAAACCAAGCCAGTCCATTTCCCACAGAACACAGACCCACAGAGCTCAGCTTCCAGGCTTTGGTATGCAAAGAGTGAATAACAGTCCTGGTTTTAATTACTGCCCTGCAACAGTGCTAGGAACAGAGAGCCATGTTTTACAGCAATTCCTAAGTGTGCTCCTTCTTGGAAACACAGAGAAGGGCTGGCCAGGGAGAATCCTGCAGATGGGATTCTTTTACAAAGTTGGAATTCAACCTAAGGAAATTAAATCTTGAATGACTGGGGGGCAATTTGGGGCTCTGCTCAAAGTGTGGCCTCTCTCATGTTCACTGATTTATGGTAAAGCACAGGTAGCTGGAAAACTTTTACAGGACAGAAATGTTTGCAGGAATTGGCTGATTTATGGTAGCAGAGTCCTGGTCGTGGTAGCAGAGCCTGGACAAATCCTGGATGAACTTTAAAGCAGCCAGGTAATTCCTGTTATCACACAGTAATTGCTAACTCTGCCAAATTACCTTTTTGTACCTCAATTCCATGGCTTGGTGACATTTTGCAAGTTAGTATTTCGGTCTCCTTTCCACAAAAGTTTTCTTAAAAACTTCCAGCAAAACCAGTGTCTGAGAAGGAAGCTTTAAGCAGAGTGTTCACAGAAAAAGACCATGTTCAGACCAAAGAGCAGGAAAAGGTGTTCCATGAAAAGCCTAATTTCACCCTTAAAAAATTATATACCAGCAACTCAAATGCCAGAGTGTTTCTCCCACCCCCTCCACAAGATTTAAGCAAGAAAACAACATTCCCTGAGAGCAGCAAGTTCTCTCGCGGGGTCTGTTCTACAGCAGGAGGTCAGGGGGCACCCTGGAATGTTTTGGGGCACTCTGAAAAAAGCAGATACTTCTGTGGGAGAATCTTTGGCCCAGTGGCCACAGTTCCTGTGGTGTTGTGGACATGAATTTGCTGTCCAGGGCCATGGAAGCATCCCTGGAGAACCAGCACAACCTGATCCCAGAGCTGTGGCCCCAGTGCTGCTGCACACGAGGATCCAGCCTGAAAGGAGGAGGAACTGCGCCATGATCATGTCATCTGCCCACTAACAGGGCAAAAAGGACCAGATTTTAATGCTCATCCCCTGCAGATAGAAAATCCCTTGAGCAGCTGCCAACTGCCAGAGGTCATGGGCAAAGCAGGGTCCTGCAGGAGAACCATTCCCACCGTGGCAGCTGGGCTGTGCCCCCTGAGCGTGGCCAAGCCTGGGCAGGCACAGCCCTGCCAGAGGGGTGGGGGAGCAGTGGGGAGCAGGGAGGGGAAGCACGAGGCCACTTCATCCATCAGAGCAGGGAGGAGTCACTCCAGGCCAGGGGGGCTCCTCTCTGCTTCCAAATCCTCTGCAGCAAGGAGAGGAGCGACGCCGAAGCCACGGATTCTCAGGGAGTCTGGAATTATGGTGCCACTGTCCAGCAGCAGGAGGAGCAGCAGCTGACAGGAAAAGAGGACACAGTCTCAAGATGTACCAAGGGAAATTTAGGTTGGATATCAGGAAAAAGTTTTTCACAGAAAGGGTGATGAAGTTCTGGAATGGCTGCCCGGGGAGGTGGTGCAGTCACCATCCCTGGGGTGTTTAACAAAGCCTGGATGTGGCACTGGGTGCCAGGGTTTAGTTGAGGTGTTGGGGCTGGGCTGGACTCGATGATCTTGAAGGTCTCTTCCAACCTGGTGACTCTGTGAATTCTATGTGTGCAGACCTCCCCCATTTCTTGCTGCCATTGTGGGAGTGAGTCCTTGAGCTGCTGAGCTCCTCTGGCAGTGCTGGCACCCCCAGAACAGGATCCCCTGTCAGACTGTGGGTGTTTCAAAGATTGATGCTGGCACAGTGTTGGCAGCACAGGACCAGGCAAAAATACCCAACCCCAGCACTGGGGAAGGATGTTTTTTGCTGGCTCTTTAAAGCTTCTGTCAAGGAGATGAATGTGAAAGGTACACCCGAGCAGGTGTTCTCCTAAAAATCCATCAGAGCAGCTCCTGTCCAAGGAGAGAGACCTCAAACAAATTCCAGCATCAGCAAACTCTGACAAACAATAGTTTCCAAGGAGAACTCAGACTTCCACCCAAGCCTGGCTCAGCCAAGCACAAAAAACTCAGTCCTGGGGAAAAACTTAGCACTTACTCAGCAGAATTTCTTAAAAATATTCATTCCTCACAGAAGAGCATGGAATAAACATCTGAATGCTGATTCTCAAAATCCATAATTCCTCTAATATTATTAATAGCATATATGATCTCATTTGATACTCTCTGCCAATGAACAGAGATAATTAATCACAGAATCGTAGAATGGCTTGGCTTGGAAAGAGCCTCAAGTCCCATCCTATTCCAACTCTGCCATGGAAGGGACACCTTCACCACCCCAGGCTGCTCCAAGCCCTGTCCAGCCTGGCCTTGGACACTGCCAGGGATCCAGGGGCAGCCACAGCTGCTCTGGGCACTCTGTGCCAGGGCCTGCCCACCCTCAGAGAGAATTTCACCCTAACATCTAATCTAAACCCACTCTCTCAGTTTAGAGCCAGTAATAAAAGCATATATTAAATAAAGCATGTATTGCCTGCAAGCCTGTGCATTCCAGAAAAAAATGGTTGTTATCTCTTCAAACAACTGTCAGGCCAAATGTGTGCAGGGTCTGAAGCAGAATGTGAAGTTTTTCTCAGAGCTCTGTCTGTATGTCACTGCCACTACAATTATGTTCTGTCTGTAACAGCACTTGAACCATCACCAGACATTTTATTGAGCTCAGGCTTTTGAGATGTTTTCATTTAGAGTCAAAGGGTTTCTTTCTCCCGTGCAGTGCAGAACCAAGCGAAAGAGAAAGAAAGGATGAGTGCAAATCACTTCAGCAGTGCAGCACAGATGAGTGGCTGTCCCTGCTCGGTTTGGATTGCAGGCTATTGGAATTCAGCGTTCCCATCGATTTTCCAACATGCCCAAGCTGCATTCCCCATGTGGTATCGACTCAGCTGGGAAGCCATGAGGCAGAGACAGTTAAGAAAATATTTACAGGAGACTGAGCCCTACAGTAAATCAGTAATGAACTTGTTTGTCTGACCCATTTATTCATGACCCATAAGTGAGCTTCTGCTTTCTTCTGGAAATGTCTCCCCCACACACACAACCCCACAGTGGTGCTGCACAAACCCCCAAAGGCAAAACACATCTTCAGTTCCTCCATCAGAACAGACCCTCAATTCCTCTATCAGAACAGACCCCCAATTCCTCCATCAGAACACATCCTCAATTCCTCCATCAGAACAGATCCTCAATTCCTCCATCAACTTTTCCATTTTCTCTAATGAACACAAGCAGAGAATTTGCATTGTGACCGTTCCTTCCAATCTCTTTATTAACTTTTACTCAGCCAAACATGGGTGAGCTTCCTCCAGCTGAGCTGTACAAGTTGAACATCTCCTCTGGAGCCAGCTGGGAGAGCTGGGGGTGCTCACCTGGAGAGGAGAAGCTCCAGGGAGAGATCAGAGCCCAAAGGGGATCCAGGAGAGCTGGAGAGGCACCGGGGACAAGGGATGGAGGGACAGGACACAGGGAATGGCTCCCACTGCCAGAGGGCAGGGATGGATGGGATATTGGGCAGGAATTGTTCCCTGTGAGGGTGGGCAGGCCCTGGCACAGGGTGCCCAGAGCAGCTGGGGCTGCCCCTGGATCCCTGGCAGTGCCCAAGGCCAGGTTGGACAGGGCTTGGAGCAGCCTGGGACAGTGTGAGGTGTCCCTGCCATGGCAGGGGTGGGATGAGATGAACTTTAAGGTCCTTTCCAACCCAAACCAGTCTGTGATTCTGTGATCTCTTTCCACTCACTTTAGCCCTGGGAACAGCTCTCAGACAAGTTTACACAAGTTAACAATGTTCTGCTTCCTACAAATGTAGAAGTGTAAAAGCGAAATATTCTGTCAGGTAGAACAGACACTGTCTTCCACTCTGAGTGTTTAATTTCAGCTGTTTATGACTCTTCCTCACTCACATCAAAGCACCCCCAGGACAGGCAGGGGATGAGGGTTGCTTGTGATACAGCTTTTCTCATGTAAAGGCTTAGCACTACAAGGAAGTATTGAATGTAATGCACACACACGTTTAAATAAGTGTCTCTGAAGAAAATAAAACTTGTTAAGCTCATCCCACCCTTTATACTTTTACAGGACCTCTGAAAACTGTTTGATGCTCCGTGGGTCCCTTTCTCAGTGACCTGACACCTCTCTGAAGTGCCAAGATTTTATGAACAGCAGCTGCACTTGCCCATGTTGCTTCCAAACCCACAAAGATTTCAGAAATAAATGAGGATTCATCAAAAGCAACATTTTCCCTCGAAGGCTGTTTCCTCTAATCCAAAAGAACACAGACACTCTTCCCAAGTGCCTTGTCTAAGACTTTCAGCAGCACAAAGGACACAGATTCCAGGAGGAATCCATTGAATCATGTAACATTTTGGGTTGGAAGGGACTTTAAAGCTCGTCTTGTTCCACCCCTGCCATGGCAGGGACACCTTCCACTGCCCCAGGCTGCTCCAAGCCCCAGTGCCCATCCTGCCCTTGGACACTTCCAGGGATCCAGGGGCAGCCACAGCTTCTCAGAGAAGCAGCTCATCCAAGAGATCATGGGAGACTTTAAACTGTGGTAGAAGCAGAGAAATAAATGGATGCAAAGCAGCAGAGAATCAGGATTCCTTCATCCTGTGCTCACAAGGCTCTTTACCCAGCTGCCTGACTCCAGAGCACATCCTTTCCTACCCAGCCCAACACTCCAACACTCACCTGGCACCAGTGCCCTGCCAAAGCAAGAGAGCCCTCAGCTCAGGGAGGGGTTGGGCAAGGCTTTCCTCCTTAAATCTGTGCCTCCAACCACTGCTGAGGGAGGAGGATTCACCTCTGAGCACAACAATGCCCTGGGATCTGACATTCCTCCGTGCACTGCTGCCACACCTTCTCCAAAAGCTGAACTGGTGTTTGTTTGGGTGACATGGGAACGTCAGAAAGAGCAGACAAGCTCCTGCTCCTGCCCAGGGATCCCAGCCTGCTGGGGTGAGCTCAGGAGGAGCCAGAATGTGGGACAAGAGGAGACAGAAATTAGTGCTCGTGATACAGATTAAGTACAAACACAATGCTTTGTTGATTACTGTGTCCAAAGGAGCTTTTAAGAAAAAAAAAGAGACAGTTTTCTTAGAAGACAGTTTTAAGAAAAAACAGGCAGTTCTTGCCAAGAAATACTCTTAGAGATGCTCAACACAAGTGTGCACTAACTTTTATGTAAAGAAAAGAAAAATCCTATCATTTTATAGCTCTCATCTGATGCTGTTTGCTGCAGTCACAATGGGCTCTGAGGCTCTTTCCAATTTTCCAGCACAAAGTCCTAATCTGAGGATGTCCTAATGAGGCCAGAGAAATGCTCAGCACTGGCACAGCCTGGCAGTTCTGCCATGGACCCTGAGGCTCTGGCCAAATCCCCGGGTCAAGGTTTGCATCTGAAAAACTCTCCCTGTGTAAATGAAGACTCACTTTGGCCTGTGGCTGCCACCATGTGCAGAAGCATTTGTCTTGGAGAAAAACAAAGCAATCTGCATAATCCTGGCAAATGGGAAAGGCAATTTCAGCAGTCACATCCAGCATTTTGTGCTGCAATTTCCTAAAGGATATTCCAGGCAATTTTAAGCACACACCACCTCCAAGAATCAGTCTAGCACTGAAGCCACTTTGGCTCTGTGGGGAAGGAATTTAAGGTTTTTCAGCTGGTGCTAATGAAACATGAGGATAGGGGTGCTCCAGCTCCAGAAAGCAGCACATCCCCGTGGCAGAGAACTTGATTATCTCAAGGCTTCTCTACCTCCTTGCTCTTCTCCTTTACATAGTGCCTTCCACACATCTTTCCCAAAGGATTTAAGGACCAGTCTCTCCAGCTGGCTGCCCTCTCCTGGATGGAATCAAAAAGTGTTTGATTACTTCAACTTAGATAAAATGCAGTGATCTGCTTTTAATTTTTTTTTCCTTGGGTCTGTGTAATCACAAAGGTTCCACTGTGCCAGAACAAGAACTATGAAATTCTAAGGGGCTGCTTCATAATCCTCAACGGAGCTGCCAACTTTTTTTGAGAGTACAGTTTTTAGCCAAATTGCCTTTTATATATATATTTTACAAAGTTCTAATTTTTTACGTTTCTTTCCTGTATTTACTATTGCCTAAATCCCACTGCTGTTCCCTTGTAAACTACTTAATCCCTCTCCTCAAACACGCTGGAAAACATTTCCACATCTCTTTGTTGCTGAAGGTAAGCGTGTTAAACACAGAATATTTCAGTTGGAAGGATTCTTATATAATCTTTTCCTCTGCCTCAAGTCAGGGTCAAATATTTCTTTGCTACTCTGAACCAGCGCTTGGCTGACCCCAGTTAGAGCCAGCTGATAATGGGGACTGCACGGTTTTTGTACCAGTCCACTCCTTCCCCACTTAACCATTGGCGCTCCTACAGGTTTGTTTGCCACTCCTGAGCCCAGCAAAGCTCTGGAGATGATTTTCCCAAGGACCCATTCAGCAGGGAGCTGGGAGTTTCCCTCGGGGAGCCCTCATCTTTAAATCGCGGGCAAGGATTAGGATGCAGAGAGGAAAGGCAGGGGACAGACGCCCCTCGCAGCGGGATTCAGCCGCCGGAGCCTTCTCGGGGCGTTGTGCGAGCGCTCTCACACGAGCAGCCGGCCTCTGAAACTTTCACTGCACATCTGCGCATCCCTGCCTGCGCTCGGCAGCCAGCCAAGCGCCGAATTCCTGCGAGCCCGTGCAGCTCCCACACGTCCAGAGCGCCGGGACCCAGCGGGAGCCGGCTCGCCGGGAGCCGCGGCGGAGCCCCGAGCGCTGGATGAGGCTGCCACGGCAGCGGCGATGTGAATGGCTCTGCGGGCTGGCCACAGCGGCCGAGCACGGGGGTGCCACAGCAGCCTGGACACGCTGGGGCAGCGGCGAGCCCGCGGCGAGCAGCGCTGCGGCTCCCAGGTGAGACAGAGCGGGGCGGGATGCGGCGGGATGCGGCGGGATGCGGTGGGATAATGTGGGATAATGTGGAATGGGATACGGTGGGATGGGATAAGGTGGGATGGGATGTCTGTGCAGCCAGCACGGCGTGGTTCGGCGCGGAAGCGAAAATCGCATCTGCAAAAAGCAGGTTCGGCCGCGCGCACATCTGGAAGGTGTTGGTGGGGCAGCTGCGGGTGAGCTGAGAGCTCGGAAAGCGTCTTTAGGGAGAGCAGCTTAATCTCAGGGAAATGCAAGTGTTCTTAGGATTTTTATCCAGGTATATGGGAACTTAGTTTTATTTGCATTCTACAGCAGTTGCACCTATATGAAAATTCTTTCCTGGCTTTGTTCTGAATATTGAGGCTTTCTTATTTCCTTTTTTCTCTGCCCCGTGATAATTCTAGTCTAGATAAAAACTCCTTTCTTTCTTTACTAATAAATAGGAATTCTGCTAAATCAAAGCATGACTGGCCCAAGGCAGGATCCTTTTAGCTGCAGACAGAGCAGTGCTTCACCAGAGACCGTGTATCCTCTGGGATGTCCACTTGGAAAAGCTCACGACCTCCCTGCTGCCTGTGTGTAGTGACAGGATGGAGCTGACAATGTTTATTGATTTATAGCTGGTGATAACACTGTTTTAGCTGAGACACTGCTCACAGATAAAAACAGGGACCCCAGGCAGGGAGACAGAAGGAATTTGTGTGCCGAGAACAAAAAGTGTTTGTGCTTCGGTTCTTTCTTCAATTTAAATTCTCCTTATAAAGCTCAAGAAGTTTTAGAAAAACACCAAAAGTGAGCGTGCTTGTCAGGCTGGTTTTCCAAGTTGTCACAACTTGGAAGTTGCATTGTGGCTGTTAGACAGATAATTTATGGATGTTTTCATGCATTAGAGTATCACAATAAAGTTTTTGGGGCACTTTTTTGCTAAGACAAACTAAAATGTAACAATTATCTGCAGTCAGATAGAGAGGGAGCTGACTTGTCTGTACGTTCCTGCTTGTGGCACTTCTGAGCTGGTTCAGATATTGTGGAAAATAGGCTTTTAAAATCCCCCTGCCAAGTGCCATTTCAGGCAGTTTTGTCTGAAATTCAGAGGGTTACAACATTTTCTGCACTTCCCAAGAGGTTAGAGGGATGGAACGAAGGGATTTGAACGACGAATCAAAAATATTGGAGAGTTCTCAAGTATGATAAGAAGGACTCGGCCTTAGAATGTATTCATAATCACAGATATGAATCATTTTCAAACAAATCTCAGCGAGGTCTGGAGAGGAGCCCCCTGACACATCTGTGCAGACCCAGTGATTTCACAGCTTGATCAATCCCAGCCACTCACCCTGGAGGGATCTGGCCCTCCCAACAAGGTGGCAAAGAAAGTAACTGTGGCTGTATTTCCTCATCCTCATAGCTGAGCAGTGCCTCTTTTCCCCACCAAAGTCTGAAATTATATTTTTAGATGTCTTCATTTAAGTTCAGTGGGGAGCTAGAATGAGCACAAGCATCATTTCAACCCATATGCTAAATAAACAATTACTTCATAGGATAACTGAGCAGCCTATGAAATAACCACAGGATAGTAATTTAAAAACTAGTTTAGAAAAAGACCTAAAATATGTATTCAGATTAGCATTTTCAAGTGTAAAATGTCTTTATTTAATGGGATGTCTAGAAAAAGAGTCAAATAGAACACATTAAAAACTAGATTGTTTCTATCAATAGAATAAAGCCCATAAATTCCCCTACTGCTCTATGGCTTTGGCCACATAAATGTTCCTTTAAGCACAGATTCTATTAATTGGTTTTCTGTTTCCTTAAAAAAATGCTTTTAGGACTAACAGAATATTGAATACATACTAATTAGCATTACTGATTTAAAGGTACGTGGAAAAATACTGGTAATTTTAAGAAGATAACAGAAATCTTTGATTTTTTTTTCCATCTACATTTTACAAACAAACTACTGATAAAGAAAAAAAAAAGATAAAGGGTTACTAAAAGCCATGGTTTCATTCCAAAAGATTCAGTGCTGCAACAGTGAGCGCTGGATTGGTGGGGTTAGAAATGTTTGTCAATCCCAAATGTGGGGCCAATAAAAGCTGGGGAAACTCAACCCCTTCCAGCCCAGCTACAGCAACGCTGACCTCTGCCGGCAGCTGCTCGGGCTCAGGATTTGTTACACCGAAACATTCATTAAATCTCATTCTATTCCCTGAGAAAGGGGCAACACCTCTTCTCACTGAATTTATCTCGTGGAAAGAAAGAAAGAAATAAACTTGTCCCAGGGCAGCGGGGATGGAGAAGGGGCTGGAGCTCCAGGAGGGGCTGAGGGAGCTGGGAAGGGGCTCAGCCTGGAGAAAAGGAGGCTCAGGGGGAATTTGTGGCTCTGCACAACTCCTGACAGGAGGGGACAGCCAGGGGGGATCAGGCTGTGCTCCAGGGAACAGGGACAGGACAAGAATTGGCCCCAGGTTGTGCCAGGGGAGGGTCAGGTTGGATATTATGGAAAATTTCTGCCCTGAGAGGGTTGCCAGATATTGGGATATTGCCAGATACTGGGACAGGCTGCTGAGGGCAGTGCTGGAGTCACCAGACACCCAAAGTGCTCAGAAATGCCCAGGTGTGGCACTCGGGACTCACTCAGTGCTGAGCTGGTGGTGCTGTGTGGATTCAGTCTTCTTAGAGGTCTTCTCCAGCCTTAATGATTCCAGGATCCTGTGGGAGCAAAAGGCCATGCACAACGCTCCTACAACTGCATTCCTGCCCTGGCCAGGAGGAAATTCTCCCTGTGCTGGGTCTGACCTGGGCAGGGTCACAGAGGCCAAAGCATTTGAGAACATTTCTCCAACCAAAGGCCAGAGACAGATGTCCTGTGGGATGTGTTGTGGCTTTTTCTCTCCCCACAATGCCCTTTGTGCAGCCCCACAGAATTCATTAAATATTTGTGTGTGTGTGTGGATGTGAATTTATTCACAAAAATTATGTGGTCAAGCAAAGCAAGCTCATTTTTGCTGTTGCCAAGAGATCACAGCATCAATCACTGTGAGTTATGTGCACTCTTGTCTGCCCAGGGCCACTAACACTAAAGGAATTTGGGGGAAAGATTTCAGACCCTCAATATAAACCCATCCCATCCCCAAATCCTGGACACTGCTGGTAGCTCTGGTCACTGGTTACAAGGATAAAAGGATAAAGAAAAACAAGAAAAGGTGCAGGATGATGAAAGTCTGGAACATTTTCTGTATTTAGAGAAACTACAGAGATTATGATTTCTAAGTCTGGAAAGGAGATGGCTGAGCAGGGGTGTGAGGGAGATATTTATAGTCACAGTTGTCCTTAAGATGTAGAGAGGAAATGGCTGTTGTCAAAAATCGAGGAGCAGGAAATAAAACTGCCAGGTGGCAAAGTCAAGGCCAACAAAACAAGGTGTTCCTCTCTCTGGGCCTAAGGAAGCTCTGGAATTCCTCCCCAGGGATACTGCAGGTCACAGGGGTCAGGGAGCAGTCAGGCACACTGGGAGCAAAGCTGTGGCTCCATCAGTCTGTGCTTCCAGAACCTCTCTGGGTGGGAGAGCAGCCCAAGGAGATGCTCCCACGTGTCCCCCACTCCCCAGGGGCTGCAGGAGGCAGAATTCCTGACCTGCTGCTCTAATTCCTTCTCCTTGGTGCATCAGCTGTCAAATACTCCACCTACCCCACCCCAAAAAAAGGTGACTGTGTAATATTTACTGTGGGTTGCCAGTTCATTGGTGAAAAATGGCAGAAGGCAAAATAGCATCCCTCATTTTGGTGTTTGCTCAAGGATTAGGTTAGGCCAGTGTTCATGGATGTTACCAGTCCAGAAAAACATCAGAGATGATATTTACAGCTCCTCAGGCAAATCAGTGTCTGAGATGGTGCAGAAGGGCCTGTGAGTTCTGGGGCATCTTGTGAAGTTCACTGAAATGGGGAAATACCATTTTTATCTCATCTCAGTGTGGTCTTTATATGGAGCTGGCATCTTATTTGAAAAATTTTACTGAACTCAGGCCTTTTCTAACAGCTTCCACTAAAAATAATTATGCACAAATAAATCTCAAGTAAAAAGTAGCAGGGCAATGCCTCGTTAATTACACTGACAACAACCTTTCACTCTGAGAACTGCATCACCCTGAGAAATGCAGCAGAGAATGGCACTGCCAGCAGTGAATCCTGGATGCCAAGAACCTGAGTGCCTTGGCAGAGAGCTGGGGAGTCACCAAGGACATCCAGAGCTGGCTCCAGCAGCCCAGAGTCAGAACAGCTCCTGGGAGAGACACTGAGATCACACCAGGGCTGGACAGCAGGAGAAAATCAGCAAAGTGCTGCTCAGTACTTGGAGCCTGCACACAGCTGAAAGTTGCCCAGTGCAAGGAGAAATCATAAATACACCAAGGAGGCTCTGCCATAATATCTAAATTCAAATGACTGCAGCAGGTAGTTTGAAATAACATCTGATGGCTTTTCTGCCATCCTTTGAGCTGCCCCAGGCCACTGCTCACTGAATGAAACACCTCTAACTTTTCCTTATCTTGGAGGCAGCTGTTTATCACCTTTCTCCTTTATTCCCCCAGGCTCCTGCGTTTCCAAAAATGCTTTGAGATTCTGTGGCAATGTTTGACACCACCAGATGACCCAAATCAGGATGTAGCAGTCACACACTGTCTGTGGCTGGGATCTGTTTTGTCACACAAAACCCCAGGATGGTTTGGGTGAGAAGGGAATTCACCCCATCACACCCCTGCCATGGCAGGGACACCTTCCACTGTCCCAGAGTGCTCCAGCCCTGCCCAACCTGGCCTTGGGCACTGCCAGAGATCCAGGGGCAGCCCCAGCTGCTCTGGGCACCCTGTGCCAAGGCCTGCCCACCCTCACAGGGAGGAATTTGTCCCCAGTATCCATCTAACCCTGCCCTCTCTCAGTGCAAAGCCATTCCTCCTTGTCCTCTCTCATGGACATGACTCCCACATTTCACTGTGGCATTTCCAGGAGGAAACAGAGGTGCTGACAATGCACCAAGGCAGATGGTGACAATGCACCAAGGGAGGTGGTGACAATGGACCAAGGGAGATGGTGACAATGTACCAAGGCAGATGGTGACAATGCACCAAGAGAGATGGTGACAATGCACCAGGGGAGGTGGTGACAATGCACCAAGGGAGGTGGTGACAATGCACCAAGGGAGATGGTGACAATGCACCAAGGGAGATGGTGACAATGCACCAAGAGAGATGGTGACAATGCACCAGGGGAGATGGTGACAATGCACCAAGGGTGGTGACAATGCACCAAGAGAGATGGTGACAATGCACCAAGGCAGATGGTGACAATGCACCAGGGGAGGAGCTCCCTGGCCTGGACTTTCCAACCAATCCCTGACACAATCCCCCCTCAGTGTGACAGAAATCAAACCTGCACTGACCAGACCACCTGAGGTAGTTCAAGACTACTTTTATTTGGGGGTTTTCTAAAACTGAACATCATCACAGACCATGAACTGGTTCAAAAAATCTTTCATTTATCTTCCTGGCTCCAAAATCCAATTTCCTGTCCCCATGGGGTCCATAACAATGTGCCAATAAAAGTTCAGATTCTGCTCCCACTGACTTGCTAGGAATCAAAATCCTAACTGGGATTCAAGCACAACAGACAGGCTGAAAACAACCAGGAGGTAAAACCAGTTCTTTGGTTTTTGGGGGTTTTTTTGGGCCTTGGTTGACGTATTATTGACAAAATCATAGAATCATGGAATCATTAAGGTTGGGAAAGACCTCCAAGGTCAGCAGGTCCAACCTTTGACAAACACCACGAAACCATAATGACCATTTATGTTATGCAAACATGAAGCTCCTCCAAGAATAAAATCAAAGGAATGAATTAAATTAATGACTAATGGATAAAATGAATCTGGTTTGTAACTCAGGGCTGGTCATTTCTTTTGAACTGCCATATTTGTGAGAAATGTCGCTGCCTTAAAGAGGATGCAGTGAAAATTGCCTTCATTAACTTGTTAACTGCCCAGTAAATTTATAAAGATTACACTGATTCTGACAGTTCTGACCTCCAATGAGTAAATTAGCCCAGTGTAAATACAGCTGGGAAGCAGATTATGTGTTTGATAACTTTCCATTTGCCAAGTATGGCTTTGCAAGGTGAAAAACTACTATTTTCATTTTTTCCAGTTCTTAATCACTTTGCATTTGCCCCTGTTGTATAAGTAGAAAGCTGACACAGATTTTTTACTGGTCTGGTTCACTGCTTCGCTTTGACTGTTTTAATTTGTTCCTGACACAACCATATGTGATCCAGGCCCTTTTAAAAAAATAAAAGAGTTCTTCAGAAAATTTTGTGATGGGGATTTGCCAAGCACCTCATTGCTACGTAATACTTTGATTATGATACATTTAAGAGCTCTGGCTCACAGAATATATGTTTTTCTATTTTGAAACATAGCTTTTATTCTTTTTCTTTGACGACTGTGTGCTGGATGAGTCAGGTATGAGAAAAGACCTGTGCTTGTTCACAAAGAGCTTTGCCCTGTGGTGGATGACACAGCCTGCATTTTCCCAATGCATCATTTCCTGCCCATTATTCCATGAGCCTTTTGGGATACTCTCTGCCCCAAAAGGGGTTTGAGGTGGGTGCATTCCCAGAGCCATACAATTTGTTTATGTGAATAATTGAGATTTTGCTCACCTTGCTCTTAGAGTCTTCTGTTTGCCCCTGCCAGGCACAACGAGCCCTTCACCTCATCATTCTCCTGTACTGAGAGGACATTAAGGGCTCTCTCTAAAAAGGAATAAGTTGATTATTCTTGTTTCTGCTCAGTGTTAGCAATTTTCTCCATTTCCCTCAGCAAAACTGAGGGAAATCAGTAACTGATCACAGCAACTGCATTTCTTACCTGTGAGGAGAAAGTACATGAAGTGTGTCAGGAAAAACAAATCAGCACAGAACAAGCCACTGAAGTGAGGTGTGGGTTTATTTTCCATGTAAAAAATCTTTTCCATCCCTTCTCTCATTACTGGGGAGCAACCTGGTCCAGTGGAAGGTGTCCCTGCCCGTGGCAGGGATGAGCTTTAAGGTCCCTTCCAGCCCAAACCATCCTGGAATCCCATGACTGGTGTTATCTGAACATCCAACATCCACGTTTTCATTCTGCCTGGATCCAAACACTCCCTGCCCCAGTCCCTCCTGCCAAACCTTCCTCTCATCATTTTCTCAGGCACAAGCTGTAAAGAGGAGAGTGCAAAGGGTCACTGCTCAGCCTCACATTCCAGGACACTTTATCTGTGCCAAAAGAGTGAGTTTCTGGGTTTGGCAAAGCATCCAGAATCCAAAGCATCAGAGGGAGTTTGATCCCTGAGCTCTGCCTGGGTGCACGTTCCTGGTGCTGGGCAGGGCTGTTCTAGGGACCATTTCTTTTCTCTGTGTGTTCTGAGAGAGAAAAATGTGTGGCCCTTTCCTTCTCATTTCTTCCTTCCACTTTGAAAGCAAAGAAATTAGAAAACCATTTAATGACCTGCAGAATGTCTCCCCTTTGTTCAGGATTCCAAATTCTACAAAGAATTTGAGTAATTTGAATTCAGTCTTCAGCACTTGCTTGTGCCATCACTTGAAAGCAAAAGGAAATACTTTCTGTGAAAATAACACATCTCCAGTGCCACAGGAAAACTGATGTGAGGTTTAAAGTTTAGATTTAACGTTCATCTCTCTGCCTTTGAATTTTCAAAAGCTCATTTCCAAGTGACATGTATTTAAACTCTGGCATTGTGCACAGAAATGAAGTACACACCTAATCAGCAAAACTCCCCTCTGGTTTTCATTTTAAGCAGGCAAAAAATGATCTTGTAAGGCTTAGACCTTGATTATTGCTTTGAACCTAATACTAATGCAAAGAAACCCCAGAGAAAAGTTGAAAGATGCAAAATTCAGTCACAATAGGCTTCTTTTTAAAAATGGTTCAGTTAGAAATCTGCTAGACATATGTTATTTTAAAAAATAGAATAAAAAGCCATTTTTTTGTGTTAGACAATGTAGAATTGTCATGTATTCATCATCTGATGAAAATTGTAGCAAAAATAGGCAAATACAAAAGAAAGTTATTCCTATTGCCACAATTATGTCAATAATCTGTGGAGTCCCACTTTTCAACAGCATTTAATATTTTCATGCTACAAATCACATCTGGCTACAAATGTCATCTTCTGTCTCCTCCCACTCCATCCTCATCCATATTCTCTTCCTTCCAGTTCACAATAAAACTGCTTCTTTGTAACCACAATGATTCTTCCTGACAACCAATTCACCACACAAAAGCATTAACAAATAACACTGTAATAAATACAAGGTGCACAGCAAATATCCAGACAAGGAAAATGCTTGATTACACATGGGGTTAAGTGTTATAATGACAGCTAATTTCGAACATATCAGGTTATTTGTGCTAATTAATGTTGGCACAACCCCTATGGAAATTCAGATTTGGGAGTTTTCTGGATGTGTTTTGTGGAGCTACAGAAGGTGTGAAGGCTGTGGCACCTGTGTTCATGTCCTGCTGCAGAAGAGTGATGGATTTTTAAGTGAAATCCAAACCAGAATCACGATTATGTGGGGGAAAAGATCATGGAACTTATTACAGAATCATTAAGGTTGGAAAAGACCTCCAAGATCATCAAGCCCAAGCTTTGCCTGAACACCACCACACCCATTAAATCATTCTGCAGCCCCTGTTGTGACCAATGCCCCACAGCAAAGGCCAAACCCACACCCCAGGGCTGGGGGTCCCAGCAGGACTTTCCCAGAGATCCCAGAAATTAGAGCAGCACTTCAGAAACTCTGGACTCAGCATTCCCAGATTCCTTGTGAATCCCAAACACTGGCCTGGACAGAAAGGTTGAAAGGTTTAGGTGGGATATTGGGAATTAGGAATTCTGCCCTGTGAGGGTGGGGAGGGGCTGGGATGGATTTCCCAGAGAGCTGGGGCTGCCCCTGGATCCCTGGCAGTGCCCAAGGCCAGGCTGGATGGGGTTTGGGCAGCCTGGGACAGTGGGAAGTGTCAGGGTTGGAGCAGAATGGGCTTTAAGGTCCCTTCCAACCAAAGCAGGATTCCACACTGATTCTTTACCTAATGCTGGGCCCCACCTGAGGTCCTGCCACCTGCTCTGCACACCCAGCCAGGTGAGGGAGTGCCCAATCCAGCTGCAGGGTCTGCAGCCAGATGTGGTGACTGCAGTCCTGCTGCCACTGCTGGCTCACCCTGTGTGCCCCTACCCTGGGTCACAGGAGGACTGTGCCTCCTTAACTGTGACATCAAATTCAGCTGTTAATTGTGCTTGGAATTTCTGATATTACAATGGGATGGGATAGCTACACATGACAAACATCAAATATTCATCAAAGCAAGCAGTTGATAAAATTGTGCAACCATGGGCGTGCAGGGAAAATGATGATTCATTTACAGATGTGCTGCTGATCTTTCATCACTGCACACAACCTGGGGCACATCAGGAACCAGACAAATGTTTAAACTCCACCGTTATTTTCCACTGGACAAACTCTTGTAAAAAGTCTTGACATTTCAGCTCCTCTTTGAAACAGTTTCTGCTGGATGTAAGAAATAAAACCCATAGAAATATCCTTTTGGGATTAATTCTCTAAACAGAATGACTAAAGAGCCTAGTGGCTTTACTCTAAAATACTGCAATTTTTGGTGCTAGCACTAACAGCTGCAAGAAGTTGGTATTATTTTTGCTTCTAAAACCTTCTAAAAAGTTGTTTTAACTCCTGGAGGCTGCAAATTTTCTGTCTCAGAGACAAGGCAGCACTGCAGCATCATTCAGAAGGAAGAAATGTGAGAGTGCAAGTGTCTTGTTCCAGTTTGTTAATCTGTACATTGCACTGGGACCTGCTGTAAGCCTAGGGAATGGAAATAAAAGGGAGCAGTGGTGAAATCTTCAAATAATTGCACAGAAAAGGTTTTCAGGAAGCAATTAACTGTCTGACTGGGAATATCCCTGCTTTTTGTTTGATGTCAGACTCATGGGTGGTATTTTGAAACATTTGATTGCGCTCAGTCAATTAGCCTTGATTATGGTTTGGCTTTTCCCTCGGAATAGGCTGATCCATAGGGAATGCCACTCATACCAGCACTGAGGAGAGCAGGATGACTCAGCTGATTAATCAGCTTTCTTTTCTCCTATTAAGAAGCAAGGCTTTGGCTTCCCCAGCTGCTGGAGTGATCACTATCGAGCTCGTGTTGTAACTCAGCTTTGCTCACCCCTGACTCACATTCTGGGAGAAGCAAAGTCACCTGCACCCCTGACTGTTGGAGTCCTGGATGAAAAAAACCAAAAACCAGCACCTGACCTGTCAGAGAATCACGGAATTACAGATCCCAGACTGGTCTGAGCTGGAAGGGACCTTCAAGCACCTCTCATTCCACCCCTGCCATGGGCAGGGTCACTTTTCACTGGACCAGGCTGCTCCAAGCCCTCCCACACCTTTGGCACTGAGGGACACACACAGCAGTGCTGCACCCAGGCATTTCTGTTCACATAAAGTCCTTGTTTGCAGGGGAAATGTCCCCATTCCCGTTGCTTTCTGATCAAGATTTGTCCCTAATTTGGAATCAACCATAATTCCCATGTTTATGGGTTTGACAATTCCTTCCAGACAAGCAGGTACTGAATCCTCACCTGCATTTTGCCAAACAAATCTAATAATTTCCTTAGAAACACAGCACAGAATCTGCAGATGAGCAATTTTTTCCAATCCAAAAATTAAATTAATTATTAAATAAGTTAATGGAAGAAAAAAACAAAGGCTACTTGTAAAAATCTTAAGTAAACACAGAGCTTTTCTCTCTTTCTTTAATAGGTAAATGGCACAAAACACAGCCAGGGTACAGTCACAGTGTGTAATCATGGTCATGAAATGCCTACAATGTAAATGGACTTAATGACAAAATTAAACAAATCTCAATTAAAGGCACAATTATTCCAGACAGGCAAAACCCATCACTCTCCCAGCTTCCCACTAAGTAGATCTCCAAGCATGGAAAGGTTGCCAGCTATGGGGAACAGTTTAGAAAGTTAATGACAGTACAAATGGGATTGACTGGAGACTGTAATCCTGGCTCTGTAAGCATTGCCAGAGGCCTGACATGAAGGAACAAGTACTATTTCAAGCAGACTGCAAAGCCAAGGCAAAGATTAACATCTGTCAGAATCAGCTACAGATGAGGTTCTTATTGATCCTTGAATGTCACAAGAATTTAGAAGGGCTCAAAAGAACTTTAAAGAGAGTAATCAAGAATCTGTGGATTTGGTTTGTAAATCTGAAGCACCTTTCCCACATTTTAGCTATTTTTTCACACAGCTGTGTGTGATGTAGCTCAGTGCTACAAAGCAGAAGAGCAATTTCTTCCAACTTAGTCAGTGTCAAGCTTAGTCTTGCAGGAAAAGCAGTGGCAGGGAGCAGGTCTGGTGCTGTTACCAACCTCCAAGACAGCTTTTTGTGTTTGGACTGTGTTGCTGTGGATTTTGTTTCTGCCTCATCCGTATCTATCCCTACTAACAAGATTAAGGCTTTGCTCACATTCTTCTAATTAAAATGCTGTAATTCTGAGAAGAGATTCCACGTCTTCTTTTAGCAGGGTAATCAGTACATCTGTGAGTTCAAGTTACTATTTTTTAACATCAAAGCTTGCACAAAGATAGCTCTCTTCCATGCAGGCCATGACTTTTTATCCACCCTGGCTCCATTTTGTACTGGAATCAACTTCATCTCCTCTAAGGAAAGGTTGGGAGAGCTGAGAGTGCCCAGCCTGGAAACGAGAAGGTTCCAGGGACATCTGAGAGCCCCTTCCAGTGCCTAAAGGGCTCTGAGAGAGACTTTGGACAGCCTGGAGTGCCAGGACAAGGGGAATGGCTCCCACTGCCAGAGGGCAGGGCTGGATGGGATTTTGGGTAGGAATTGTTCCCTGTGAGGGTGGGCAGGCCCTGGCACAGGGTGCCCAGAGCAGCTGGGGCTGCCCCTGGATCCCTGGCAGTGCCCAAGGCCAGGCTGGATGGGGCTGGGAGCAGCCTGGGACAGTGGAAGGTGTCCCTGCCAGCCAAAGGCTCCCCACACCTTGTCCTGTCAGCAGCACACGCTCATTTTTCCTTATTAAACTGGATGATCTGAGTGGAGCATCCAGGGAAGGGAACGGAGCTGGGGAAGGGTCTGGAGCACCAGGAGGGGCTGAGGGAGCTGGGAAGGGGCTCAGCCTGGAGAAAAGGAGGCTCAGGAGGGACCTTGTGGCTCTGCACAACTCTGACAGGAGGGGACAGCCGGGGGGTCGGGCTCTGCTCCCAGGGAACAGGGACAGGAGGAGAGGGAAGAGCCTCAGGCTGGGCCAGGGAAGATTGGGTATTAGTGAAAATTTCTGCACTGAAGGCATTGCCACTGGCTGCCCAGGGCACTGGTGGAGTGGAATGGTTGGAAATGTTCAAAAAACATGTAGATGTGGTGCTTGGAGACATGCTTTAGTGGTGGACATGACAGTGCTGTGTTGATGATCTTACAGGTTTTTCCCAGCCTTAATGATCCTTTGAACTTCAGGCTGTATTTCACTTACCAGGGGCAGCTTTGACATTTTAATTTACAAAATCTTTAGTTCTGTTTAGTAAAGTTTTAGCTTTTCCTTGCTATATGAAGGTACCACTCCACAGCTTTCAGAAGCCCCTCCTGCCCTCACTCCTTCCCCCTGTTTTCTCTAAGGTTGTGACACAGCACTAAGAGACAGTTTTGTTTAATCAGCTTCTGCAAGAGTTTTGGTGAATGTAGGTTGAGGAAACTCATTACAGCAGTTTAGTCCTCCCAGTCCAAAAGTTCCCAAATTCAATCCACTGATTGTTCTCACTGTGGAAATGGGGGAAAAAATGGTTCATATCTAATATTATAAAAGGTAGTAAGGAAAATAATATGCTGGTAAACAGAGGAACAGTAATCTTCTAATCCTGGCTTACTTTCATAGGAATTCCCCAATTTCCAAGTCCACATAACAGGGAAGTCAGTGAGCCCCACAGAAAGATGAAGGATGAGCAGTCCAGAGATGTCCAGTGCTATCAGTGATAGCACTGTGTTGCAATTCAGGGATTCAGAGCTGCTCAGACTCAGAGCAGGGCCAAAGAGAGTTCTAGAAAATGTGGCAGAAACACTCAAGGGCACGGTTTAAAGGAAAAAGAGGCATCTTTCCCATTATCATTTGTACTGAAGCAAAAATGCTTTCAACCACCAGATGATGCCAGAAATGTAAAGACCCTTCAAATCCTCCTCACACAAGTGAGTTGCCAAACACAGATTTATAAGAGCTGCTGAGACTGCCAGGTCAGTCCAACTCCCTGTTTCCTGTTCTTAAGCAAAGGTTGCTGAACTTCATTTAAACTTCTTTGCTCTCTGTTCTCTGCTTGAAGGATTCCCACAGCACAGGACAGGATCTGATCTTTCCTTTACAGACACTCTTCTGTTGAGCTGTCCTTTTGCACAGAGGGTCTGTGTGGCCAGGAGAGCTGAATAAATGTTCAGACATTTATTCCAGAGACAGCTGCAGGCTCCCAGCAAGGGAGCATCACTCACTTCTGCATCATTCACTTCTGTGTGTGTTACACCCTTCAAGCTTTGTATGAGGTGAGGATATCCCAGAGCTGTCAGGATCCAGAGGTTCAAGATCCAGACAAACAAACCCCTCCCCACACTGAAATGTCACCTTAAATTTCATTTCACCTTAAATGGCTGAGCAGGGAATAAAAACCTCCTATCTTAAAACATCCACAGCAGCTGCCTCCCCTCAGACTCTGACATAATACAAAGATGGAAAACTCCTACTCCCCACTGCTGGCTGGGTCTGTGCCCAGCAGCCCACAAGGTCCAGCTGAAAGATGGCCCCAGTTCAAACTGCCTCTGCTCTCTGGGAGCACGAGCAGATTTGTTGTGCAGCAGCTGCCTGACACTCTCGGGATGCTGAGAGTGCTGAAGTTTGGGCTGTGCTTCCCTGGCCTCGGGTTTGGAGTTGGGGTGGCAGCTGAAGGAGAGCTGAGATTCTCAGAGCACAGGAATGAAGTAACACCTAAATCAATCTCTGTGCTTGCTCAGTGCAAGGAAACACTACTTGGATTAGTTTCTCTGAATATATATTTTGTTGCTGATGTACAGAATCCATCCTGTTTTGTTACCTCTCCTCTTTAGAGTTGCCAGGAGTTGTCTGGCATTGTGAGTTAATGCAGCAATGAGTTAATCACAGAGCAAGGAGTAAATACCTTGCACAGCAGATGAAAGCCAAGATGCTGGAGAGGTCCCAGGTGTGCTGCAGAGAAGACTGTGTGGGGCAGCAGCTCTGAGGCAGCTGGACTCAATGTGTGACAGGGGAAGGCAGGAGCCTTGCAGATAAAGGAGGCAGAAAGCACATGGAGCAGCGCTTGGAGCTGGAGAGGAAACAAAACAGAGGATGTCAACACGTAGGCATGACCAGGGGCAGGAGTGAGAGAGCCAGAGAACAGATTTTTAGGGATGGCTGTCTCACTCTCCTGCTGCTTTTTAATCCATCCACTCCATAAGGAAAGGTGCAGAAAAGGGTTTTGGTAAAGAGAGGAGCTGGTACTCACATGGATTACAAACACTGGCAAAACCACTCTTGTTTCTCTACCACTTGAGGCACGCAGACACTAAAATACAATGAACAAATAAGGACAATAAGGCAAATAAAAGCATGTGAAGAAATAGGATCAGTTTCCCAAACATCCTGAACACTTGTGCTTTGCAGTGCTTTACTCTGCTGCCAAGTAATCAAGATGATCTCCCAGGCTGAGCTCAGAAAAACATACAGGGGGAAAATGTAGGTATGGAGCATTTTGCATGGTGTCAACACACTTGCACAGAAAGCAGGCTTTAATCCTCAGTAAATGCTGAGCACACACATACAAAGTATGAAAGCCCAGGGGTAAAAATTCCAGCAGCAGCAGCACAGTTTACAAACCAGCCCTGTCTCTTCATGGAAAATGATGCAGCATTGTTGTCTGCAGTGCAGGAGCTGCAAGGTGAAACCCCCTTTGCTTGTTTCCTTCTTCTGATGGTGCTCAGATGGGCCACGCCATTAGAAGGGATATCTGAATATTTAGAAGGAATATCTGAAAGCTCTAAGCAATTGTAAAAACCTCATGTTTTTCTTGGTAAACGACCCTGGTTGACAGGAGACTCCTATTTCTCCTGCAAGAACTACTTGTGCTTGCAGAGAACATTACAAGATGACACTGCAATCTGATAACTCAGTGTTTCTGTGGTTGACTTTGTTTTATTTGGTGGTGTTTCTAGATTTTTTGTGGAAATCTCTACCCTGTTTCTTAGGAGGTTTTTACCCTCTCATTTCAGAACTACACCACATCTAAGAGGTTCCTGCTGTGCAGGGAAAGAAAACCCTTTTTTCCACCTCTTTGGTAACTAAATTTTTAAGCCACCAGCGAGTAGCAAAAAAACTTCAAAGCTGAAAGTTCTTTTTGCACCCAACTAAAGTATTTGCTTAATTTACATTTAACACTGAGACTGTTACTTAATATATTTTTATTGTTATAATATATTACTATATCACTTTTTATTTACATCTGCTCAGTTTAAAACTCACTGTATTTCACACCTCTGTAGTGGAGTGCTTAGGAATTCTAAAAAAAAAATGTTTTGAACTCCATTTCAAATGGGAAAGGCAGGTGGAGTACAAGGGTTTGAGCATTACCAAATCTTTACAATCTGCAGAAAAAACTCAGGCTTTGAAATGAGCAGACAGACAAATATCTGCCCAAATCTTGGAGGTCACCTCATGTACAGCAGTACACAAAGCTTATGTTCAGTTGTCCAGAAAATATGGAAATATACTTCTCAAATGTGCAGGCTATGTCAAAGAATACAGAAATCAAACAGCTAATGAGCAACAGCCCAATGACTGAGGGGTTTTGTACACACAATTCACCTTGGGGGATGCTGTTTAAGCAAAAATATTAACATTTTTCTATAGTTCAAAGTATTATGCCTGTGCCTTGTGGGTCATAATAAGGGCAAAGAATGGCTGTGACTGCTCTGGGGTCAAAACCCATTTCCAGCTGCAATAAAAATAAGGAATTCAAATTTCTAAAGGTGTCATTTTAGGGGTTCTTGTCATGATTTTCCTATTGTAATGTAAAGTAAATCATAAGAGAGGGTAATCACTATTCAATCCCTAAGAAGGCAATTGAATTCTGTAGGTCTCATGAAAGTAAAATAGATTTAAAAATGGAAAAGAATATCCTAGAAATTTTAAAAAACCCCATCAAAACAACAAAAGGAGGTGGGCAGTGGAGAAGAGGAACATTGCTACTGCTTGGCAGGAATCCTGTGTTATTCTTTGGGTTCTTCACATGCTACAGAAGTAAATTCTAGTGACCATAAGTGAGTGGGGAGGATCATTTTATTAAGTGTTTGTAAAACCACTCGACATTTCTGGATGGAAAAATCCTACACGAGCAAAGCAATATTCCATTCCACTATTGACTGTTTCTTCCCTATCTCAGCACTCTGAGGGAACACAAGAGCACCTCCATGTCATAAGATTTAATTTTGTAGATTTTTGTCTATATTCTTAAGGGTGTTTTTAATAGAAAAAAAAAAAAATCCAGCAGATCGGTTTGAATTGCTCCAGCTACAGAACTTTTTATCAGGTGCAGCCAGGCCCTCAGTTCAGCAGAACAGAGATTTTAAAGTTCTCTCAACTCTATCCTTTGCTGCATCCTTCTGTACTCTGACTTGCCAAGCACAGACACCCTTCAGCTTCCCTTTGGAACTTCTCAGAATTCCTGCCCCATTAAAATATCATTGAGTCATTGAAAATAGTTATAAACACACTGGAAGATTTGTAGAAGATAAAATTCCTTCTGGATGTAAATAATTAATAGAACAGGAAAGTCTGAAGAGTCACCATAATTTATGGCTGCTCCTTGTCCTTACATAATGTTCTTTTCCAAATTCATGACCCAGAGAAACACTGAAGATGATGGAGTCTGCCTTTGGGAATGTGATCATGACATCCCAGCTCATCTTTGTTTTCTGCCTCATTTTGGAGGCACTGCATTGATGCCTTACACTACAACACATGCAATTGCTGAAATTGCCTGTGTTCAAGTTTGTTAATGCAGTTGTAGAAAAGTGAAAAAGGAGAATATAAATGAAAATTATGAGCCTGAATAAAAATGAAATGCTAGCATTGCTGCTGGGATTCAGCTGGTTCTTATTAATGAGGGTTTGGAAAAGAATCAGGTTTTATATTATCTTCTGAATAGCTGGAATAAGATCACTAGTTGGAAAGGTTTACTGGCCCTAAAGATATTGTATTTTTCTGCCTTAACTACTCTTGGCTGTAAGAGGGGATGTAACATCACAGTCTGACTGCCCTCATACTTTCTGTTCCCAGCTGAATTCCAGTTTGATTTTGGTAGTGTTGTGAAGTCTGAAATTCCAGTTCTTTCATTCCTGGTAATTTTGTATTGGAAACCTCGGGGCCAAATATAGCAAGCCAACTATTCCCAAATTTAAATTCACTTGGGAAGGGTGTAGAGGGGAGAAGGGCAAGCCATGCTCCAGCCCCAGGAAGGTCTTTGGAGTCACTGTTTTAAGCAGCAATAGGGAATGAGTCCTGCTGTGTCTGGCCAGGAGTTGTAGGGAGCAGCAATCCCATCCTGGCTGCAGCTGGGTGGGATGGAGGCATGCAACTTTATATGGATGGATTTGTCCCATTTATCCTGCAGTAGTTTTCCTGTCAGTTAGTGCCTGAGATCTTTAGTCACTCCTTGGTGCCTATGAATTAGGATATATGAAACCCTGGAGTCCTATAAAAGATATATATCCAGCTCCAAGGCGACATGGAAAGTTCCAAAGCAATCATCACATGTCAATCATTGATTTTAGAATTTGCTTTCTGGATGATAATGTAGGGATGATATACAACCCTGGTATGCTCCTATAACTTACTCCTAGACAGGATTCTAGCTCATTTAATTTACCAGCTTTATGCCATTGAGGTCATTGACTTCAGGAGAATCAGATTCACACGCTCCTCCAAAAGCTGTTTTCTGTCATTTATTTTCAGATTTGTCACTAGTTTTGTAAGTGATGTGTTTCCCTTCACTTTATTTTAATTTTGACAGAGACGATTTCTTTATCTTTCATTTAATAACTATCAGTTTGGTTTTGTTATCTGCAGCAGGATGAGGCTTTCTGCTCTGTCAGGGTGGCTCATGTTCAACACTCACTAACAGCCAATCTGTCACAGCAAGGGCTGCATCCTGTCACAAGCCCTTACTGGTATGGCCACCCTGACCTAAGATCACGGGGTTTTTCCCAAAGGAATCACATTTTACATGACTGTTGATGCCTCTGAATTCCCATGAGCATGTTCTACAGGCCAAAGTATCATGATGCCAAACACTGGGAAACAAATTTGAGAAGCAAAACAAATGATTATATTCTTAGAAGTTTTGATTTTGTTTTACCACTCAGGAGTTTTAAAGTGAGGCTTTTAAAGGTGAGCTGTGCCTGTCCCATGTCACCAGACCTGTCACAAACCTCCAGCTGTGGCTCCAGGCTGGATCTCTCCCAGCAGATGGCCTCACTCAGCACCGAATGCTCTGAGGGAAAAGGGTGTCAATGAAGGTGATGGGAAGGACACTTCTTTTCCTCTCTTTGGACTTCTCTGCAGAGACACCAGCAGGTGAAATACTGATGTACTGGTTCAGGATGAAAGAAGGGATAAAATTAGGACCATGCAAATGAGCCATTTCCATTACTTATACCCCAAGAAATATAGAATAAACATTAAGATGTGTTTTCCAAAGCCTCAGTGGCTCTGGATTTGGTGCATCCCCACCCTACAGAACCATAGCATGGTTTGGGCTGGAAGTGACCTCAAGGATGATCTGACTGCACCCCCTGCACGGGCAGGAACATTCCACTATCCCAGGTCTCTCCAAGCCCAGCCTGGCCTTGAGCACCTCCAGGGATGGGTTGAGACTCATGGAGCAATTCCCCCTTAAGCACCCCAAACTGCCAGGGGCTCAGCAGGCTGTGAACCACCCCTGTTATGATCTTTACCTGGGCCCAGGCTGAGTCAGAGCTCTGGAGGCAGATGCTGGGTGCACATCCTGATGACGAGGAGGATCACGGTGACACCATGATGCTCCCTGCCGCAGGGCAGAATTTTTCTCAGTCTACTGCTCTCCCTAGAAATCCTCAAAGGAACATTTCAGTGCTGGAGGCATTTGGAAAAAAGAAAAAAAAAAAAAAAAAAAGGAAGTGTATGAGACACAGGTAGCTTCCAGCTGGCTCCCCAGCACTCATAAACCTCTTATTTACAGGCTGAGTCACTGCAGCTATAATGGAGGAATGAACTGTTGGGTCCATTAGAGATTCCCATTTTCTTGCTCATCAGCTAAGATCAAGGCAAAGCTGTGCCTCTGACACTGCTCTTAGTCATAATTGCTTCAGGATTCCCTTCAAGGCCTCACAGGGCTCAGAAATCTTTTCTCTGTGTTGCTACTGCTAAATTTTAGTTCATATAACTTATATACTGGTGAAAATGTTTCCATGAGAGATGTGCCAGAGGCACCTTCTCTTTACCAGCAACTTCAGCAGCAGCTGCCTCCCTCATTTCTCTCTCACTACCAGAAGCAGTGAGACAAAACTAATTCACTACTTGTTGCTTATTTTGGTGACCTCCACGATCCCACTTGCTGCACTGACAGCCAAGCACTTCTGTTTATTTTTTGCACATCCCTAAAACATGCCAACAACTTCAAGAATGACAGAAAACAACATTCCAAATTGTATCATGCCTTAGATTACAACATTCTATGCTTATGTTTATTGACTATGTTTATTTTTATGTAGAAAATAATTTACTTGCTGTCTTTGACTGAGACAAATAAGCATTAATTTATCTTTTCTCAGTGTAGGAGCTGCTTTAATGGCATCCGGTCAAGTGCAGGGAGAAGGCTGCACTGACTGCTGTTCTTATTGGAAGCAATTAATTTAGTAAATTTATTAAATTTTCATTCCTAATAACTTTCCAGGCAACATTCCCCGTTTGTCCATTTTTCCTTGGATTCTGTGGGTAACTTTAACAAAAAGGGAATTCCCTAAACATATTTTGTTTGGCACATTTTGCACTTAGAGGTGCTGCAAGCAAAGAGCTTTTCAAGGCACAGAACCATTTGCTTTTTGACGAGCTCCATTTCCCCACTCTCCAGAATTATGGAATCCTGGAATGCCAGAAGAGTTTTAGTTGGAAGGGACCTTAAAGCTCACTCAGTTTCATCCCTGCCATGGCAGGGACACCTCCCACTGTCCCAGGGTGCTCCAAGCTCTGTCCAACCTGGCCTTGGCACTGCCAGGGATCCAGGGGCAGCCCCAGCTGCTCTGGGCACCCTGTGCCAAAACCAGTCTGGGACTCTTTAATTCTACTCTACATGTGCTGAGACTAAGAAATAAGCTTGAAGTGAGGTTTTTTTACCCACCAGGTCTGCCCTCCTGTATACAGGTAAATCCTGAAGAAAGACTCACTTCATTGGGATATTTTATGAATGTCTGGGAGTGGTAGAACAGAGGAATAGTCTATGGATGCTGAATAACACTGCATCATTTACTGGATTCCACCACAGCCAGGAATCCGGGAAAAAGACAGTAAAAGAACTTTTAAAAAAAAGCCCTGCTGAAAATAAATGCTTTTGTGGTTAAAAGCCAGCCAGTTGGAACTGAAACAGTGTTTTCTTAGGGTGGCAGAACAGTTGGAAAAGTTGTTGGATTATTTTTGGCAGTGGCCAGCACATTATAGCTCTATCATTACTGGTACTCAACTCTCCAGAGTTCACTGAAAGGGTTATTACTTCACTAGTACATTCCTGCAAAAACACAGCATACTCCATCTGTAGCATGAAGCTCTGGATGCTGGAACTCTGCGTGACCTTTCTGACACGCTGATGTGAGTGGAACCAGCTCAGCTCCCAAACACTGCAACACCCAGGGGCAGCCTGGGCAAGGCGGGGTGGCCAAACCACTGTGCACGTAACAGGGTGACTCCTGTGCCCTGCACTGATGGAAACAGGCTGGGAGGGTTTCAGCTGGAGGTTTAAACATTGTACCTGGCTGTTGTGAGAGCCAAACCCAGTGGCTGCCTTTGCTGGCAGCCAGTGCTCCCACTGACAGACTCTGTGCAGGTGGAAAGTGAGGCCAGTTCATGCTTTGGTTAGCAGCTTGTTCTCCTTAGCAAATGCACTTCAGCCTGATGCAGCAGGATTTTTGCAGTGCAGGAGTACCTTATCCAACCCCTCTTTACCTCATCCAACCCCTACTTCCCTTGTGAAATGGAGCAGATAAGCTACTGAATAATAAGATTAATAAAATAATATTTCTATCCCTTTCAGTGGCATGAATTTACAATCAGAAAATGTGTTTTGCTGAGAAGGTGTCAGTGTGGTGGATTTAATTGGTGAAGAAAATAATGGTTTTCCTTTAGCTGGGGTCTATATGATCATCCCCAATGTAGTGATTAAAGCTGGAGTAATTGCTGCCCTTACAGCAACACAACAAACACCTAAGTATTTGCTTTTATGTGCCTGTGAGTTTTGTATCTTCAATTCTTCTCAAATATCAGCCACAATCAGATAATTGTCTGCCAATAAATGGCAATCCTCCTCCTGAATTTAATTGTAACCAGATTTGCTTCCCAGAGTAGATGTTGGGGCCGTGAGCCCTGGTTTGTGCCTGGCTGCTGTGCAGTGCCATCAGCTATTGCTGCCACTCCTGGCTCTGCTGAGCCTGCGAGGTGTCTGAGAGGAGTGGGAAGCAGTGGATCAATAACCAGAGCCTAGGAAAGGTGCTGAGTAAAGGCAGCCCTGTCTTACTAATGTGCTGCTCTGCAAAGCCTGGGACTGCTCTGGACAAGCTTGATGCTGTGACAGGGAAAAGGCACAGCTCAGAAAGCCAAGGGGGTTTGTCCCCGTGCTCCTGCTGCCACGGGGGGAATGGCACTGAGAACACTGATTTTTTAGCACAGAGAATGCTGATTTTTTAGCACTTAGAACACTGATTTTGTGGCTGATTACTGACACAAACCCTTCTGCCCCAGTGACCCACGGCACACGCAGCTGGCAGGAGCAGCAGGGCCCCATGGCAAGGTGCAGCCCAGCCCGGCTCAGCTCTGGATGAAATAAGGACCTTGCTGGGGGAGCAGTTCTTCGTGCAGTGCACTCACAGGTAAGCCAGCACTCACTGCCACAGCAGCCTGGAGTCCCCCGTGCCAGGCTCACACTGCAGCTGCTCCAGAGGAAGGGTTAATGGCCCTGGCCCAGCACAGGAGGTGCAATTTTGGCACCACAATGCCTGTGGTAACATTTGTGCCCAGGGTTCCCATCACACACCCGTGGATCCCCAGCACTGGCACTGCAGCTGCACATCCCCTGCAAGTCCAGGTGGCTGCACGAGGCATCCACTGTGAGCACCTCCAGAAAGCACCATCAGAGGCTCTAATAACTAATTATGAGACAAAGTTTGGAGAGAGAATCAAAGAACCCCAAAATGGTTTAGGTTGGAAGGGACCTTAAAGCTCAATCTGCTCCAACCCCCTGCTGGACACCCCAAACTCCCCAAAATATCCTGTAAAACACCTCTATGTGCCAGTAAAAGAGTTCACAACCCTCACAGCCCAAGGCACACCTATTCTTTAATGTTAACTTCTCTTGCCTGTGTTGTCATCAAGTTGAGTTCACTTTTTTAATGTGTCACTTGCTATTCTCCACCAACTCACTGATAAAAAATATTCAATTTTGAATTTTCAGAAAAGTTACCACGTATCCCAAATACATTCTGTCTGGTTTTGGGCCACACTCCACATAATGATTTAGCACAAGGAGAGAAAATCCGAGGCAATTAAAGAAAAAAGGCAAGCAAGCAAGGTCTTTCTGCTTTTGTGTTAATGGCCTTAAATCAAAAATCTCAGCATGGGCAACACAAGAAGCCCAGAGAAGGGAGATAAATGTAGCTGCATTTTAGAGCAGCAAATCTTGTATAGCACAAAACCAGAACCAGCTCTCTGCTGACATTGCAGCATCTCTTTCCTATAGAAGGAAATAATAAAAAAGGGGTTTATGCATAAAACACAATACACTGAGGCTGCTATTGGCATGGCTAAATTGTGCCTGGATTTTATTCTGCAAACCTTTTCCATTAACATTTCTGTCAGGAAAGCTGCCTCTTGAGAGATGTAATGAACCATCTGACTTCAGTTTGGTTGTGGAACAAGGGGTTACTCTCTGGAGGGTGCACAGCCAAGCTCTGAGCTACACCCAGCTCTGTTTCCTTATACAGAGGATGACGAGTGCTCCAGCACGAGCAGCACGTGGGAAAGCAGCAACCCTCAGCCTTGCTTTAAACAAATTAAAGTGCCTTTGGAACAGTGAGGATTTGCTCTGTGACAAACATTTGACTCTCCTCGTCATCATTTTGTCCCCAAAGCCTCCAGCCCAACAAGCCCAACAGCACAGACAAGTGCTCACACAGCTTTTGGCCTTTCTCTTCTTTCCTCCCCTCCACACAGGCTCTGCTTCTCCTCCTCAGTCACTGCCTTCACTTGGTGTCTCCTGCTGGCTCTCTGAGTGTTTGCTCAGCCCTGCACAAACCTTGCTGTTTATGTCATTCCAGCTCCTGTCTGAGATAAGACACACCAGATCCTGTGGGACATCTTAGGGTTGTTCTGCATTTTCCACAGGATTATGCTCTGGCAGAGCACCCTGGTCAAGTCCTTTAGTGCTGCTCGGGATTCTAATCTGAGAAAGCTCCACAGAGAGGGGGGAACTGCAACCATAATTGACCCACACCCAGCAAAAACACAGAGAAATTCTGGGAAATCACAGTGGAACTGCAGAGCCTGACTCCTCTGGTACAAAACCCTGTTTGTCCAGTGGCTTTGGGGCTCCCTGCCTGCTGGCCAGCCACGGCAGAGCTCGGGGCCAGCTGAGACTTGTCAGGAAAACAAGGCAAAGAGACGGGGAGGAGCCTCACTTGGGCTTTTCTGTTTATACCCTGTCTCTGCTTATTAAGTCTTTACAGAGGAAATACAATGTCTGCCCTTCACTGCAATTCCAGAGCATTTTTGAATGTCTCTCATTCCCAACATGTGGCTGAATTAGTCAGCACATGGTAGTTGCCCAACGAGGTATTGCTGGTGCTGCTCTTCCAGCATGAAATGGGTCTTAGCAAAGGTTTAGACACTTTTCCACACCCAAACAGATGTGCCTGTCCCCTGGATTGAAGGAGGACCAGCACTGGCACTGTATCTGCTCTGCAGGGACTTTTGGGGAGTTCTTGCTCATGGCATTCTGAAAAAAAATTCCAGGTGTTTCCCTGACCAGAATTTCCAGTACTTCAGCCACAATGTCTGTAGCTGTGCTGTATCTAAGCAGAAGTAGTTTGGTATCCATATTTGCCCTTGAATGTGGAAAAATCCCGTCTGCCCTTGTGGCACAGATACCTGAGCTCTTTGAGGAAGGAGCCTGGGCTCTATCTGCCCTAACTCTGATGTGGTGTGTCCTGAAAGGGCAGCTGGAGAGCTGGCAGCTGCTGGAGGCTGCTGAGCCAGCCTGCAGTGGGGCCTGGCCACAGGGCAGGTGAGTGTGGCTGCTGAGGGTGTGATAATGGCACACGGTGCTGGCGTGGTGGCCCCCACTGTAACCCCAAGGACACCTCTGCAGACAATTTTAGGGGATGGACAGCTGTTCTAGCCAAAGGACTGCTGCTACTTTCACTCCTGTGCAGCCAAGAGACCGGCCCTGGCCAAAAGGGTTGCGGCAAAACTCACTAGAGATCTGACTCCTGGGAACATGCTGTCACCATATGGTGTCCACATTAATAACACCAAACAAGTGCTTCATAAACAGTGCTCTAACGACAAATACCAGAGGAATTAATAATAATCTAGCTATTATTTTCTAATGTTCTCGCTTTATTAAGAACACTGATGCTGTCTGAATGAGCTCTTCCGGAAGAACAACATCTGGCACTCACATGAATACCTGATGAAATCCATATGATCCTGGGTATCTGATAAATTCATGGCCAGAACAGCAGTGGTTTGTGCCCTCCTGCCTCACAGTAACAGTGCCCTTCTCTCTTATTCTAGGTCATAACATAATGCCCATGCTGTTCTACACTCTGCAGTAACAGTGCCCTTCTCTCCCATTCTAGGTCAGAAGTAATGCCCATGCTGTTCTACACCCTGACTGCAGTAACAGTGCCCTTCTCTCCCATTCTAGGTCAGATTGTAATGCCCATGCTGTTCTACACCCTGACTGCAGTAATGGTGCCCTTCTCTCCCATTCTAGGTCAGAAGTAATGCCCATGCTGTTCTACACCCTGACTGCAGTAACGGTGCCCTTCTCTCTTGTTCTAGGTCAGAATGTAATGCCCATGCTGTTCTACACCCTGACTGCAGTAACAGTGCCTTTCTGTCTCGTTCTAGGTGATAACATAACGCCCATGCTGTTCTACACTCTGCAGTAACAGTGCCTTTCTGTCTCGTTCTAGGTCATAACGTAATGCCCATGCTGTTCTACACTCTGACTGTAGCTTTTTTGATCGGCACACAGGCAGCTCCCAAGTCAGAGGACAATGCTCCACTGGAGTTTCCTGCAGAACACTCCCTGCTCAGCACCCGGAGCGACGGACACCCCATTGCCCAGGAGGCTCCGCAGACACCCCACGGCCACGCCACGTGGAGCCTCGGCAGGAGAGAAGCTCTAAACATCACCGTGGACCCCAAAATGTTCCGCAAGCGGCGTTTCCGGTCTCCCCGGGTGCTGTTCAGCACGGAGCCCCCGCCGGTGGCCGGGCAGGGCCGGAATTTGGGATTTCTCAGCGGGGCGGGGGCTCTCAACAGGACTGCCCGGAGCAGGAGGAGCACGCACCCCGTGCTGCACCGCGGGGAGTTCTCGGTGTGCGACAGCGTCAGCATGTGGGTCGGGGACAAAACCACGGCCACCGACATCAAGGGCAAGGAGGTGACGGTGCTGGGCGAGGTCAACATCAACAACAACGTCTTCAAGCAGTACTTTTTCGAGACCAAGTGCAGGGACCCCAAGCCAGTGTCGGGCGGGTGCCGCGGCATTGACGCCAAGCACTGGAACTCGTACTGCACCACCACCCACACGTTCGTCAAGGCCCTGACCATGGAGGGCAAGCAGGCGGCCTGGAGGTTCATCCGCATCGACACCGCCTGCGTCTGCGTGCTCAGCAGGAAGGCGGCCAGGCCCTGAGCCCGCGCCCTCCGACCCCCCTACCTCAGCCTGTAAATTATTTTAAGTTATAAAGGACTGCATGGTATATTTATAGTTTATACAGTACAGAAAGAACCTCATTATTTATTAAACTCTTTTGGAAACCTTTGGTGTTTTGTAAGTTATTTACTGGCAGAGCTCTGTGTTTGTTTTAGTGTCATTCAACTCTACAGCTCTGGGCTGTTGAACAAGCTTTCAGCAAAAAGAAAGCGTTTTCCACACAGTTTTCACACGTATTGCTCTCTTTTACAAGGAAATTTCCCTGCCAGTTTATTGTAGGTTTATTTTCAATTGAAATTTTTTTGTCCAAATACCAAGAGACCGAAACAGAACTTTCAAAACTTGCTTCCAGTGTTACTAATTATCTATAAAGGTATTAATAATATATAATTAACCATCTTAGTGAGGTCCTGGTAGAAACACTAATCCTTCATTGTTGCCAGATCAATTTATAAGTAAGAACTTTAATGCATATTTTAAAATTGCCCACTGTTACTTTCTTTGCAAAAATAACCCATTCTGAATTATTCTGGAACACTTGTTTGCACAAGAATAGAATCTCAAAATGTGTATTTTTGTGTTAAAATGGTATTTTACAGCTCATTACTTCAGAACTATATCAGAGTGATGGGATTTCAAATGTCAATATACTTATATAAATTTAAAACGTTCAAGTGCCTTATAATCCAAATTTGATCATTTTCTCAAGCCAGCATTCTGGTAACAGGACCTTCCATCAGAGCAAGTCTTTTCATGCATGACAGACTAAAATCCAAAAATAAATAATAAAAAAATCACTGAGGCTGTGTTTTAGCAAGGACCCAAAATAACCCTGTGCTCAAGATTTCTGCGTGTCGGGGACATCGACCTCCAGAAATACCCGGCGGAGCCCCAGGCCTGTGCTGGGCGTTTCACTGCACTCTCCAAAAGCTCCAGATCCTCTCCTTGTTTCCCTTGGAAGAGCAGCTGTTCTCCATTGCAGAAACTGTTTCAAAACAAATACCATCAAGGTTTTTCAGCATGGTCCCTTCCAAATCCTAGAGGGCACAGCCACCCTGGGCTCCCCTCCTGCACGGTTCTTGCTTTAATGCAAAAAGCAGAGCTGACCTTTGCTTCCTGCACGTAAGCAGCACGGCAGGGCAGCAAATCTCCAGAGAAAACGTGCTGGGGTAAAACAGTGCCAGTGGAATTAACCCAGGCCAGGCAAGAGGTGCTTCCTGGTGGGACAGTGCCAGTCTGTGTGACCTGGAGGGCACAGACACCACTCCTGACCATCTCTGCTCTGCCAGTTTGCACTCCCCTCCAATAAGTTTTTATGGTGTGGGGCAGCAATGCCCCAGTGAGAAAGTATGGCTCTCTCATATTTGCAATATTTTAATGAATAATCACTTATCTGAAAGGCTGAGGAGGAGGCAGGCTCCTGGCTGCCCTGATCCTCCAGATATCAACTTGTTCTGGAATAGGGAGAGGCGAGGAAAGCTCAGGGTGCTTTGAGTGCAGCCACAGAGGTCTCAGGTGCCCTGACACAGCAGCAGAACCCTGTCACCATCACAGGAGGGATGGAGGGACATCAGTGACACAAAGTGCTCTGAGGCAGAGGAAAGCATGGAACTGGAGCAGGTTTCCACCTGTGCTCCTCGATGGCCTTAAAGCCACGGTAACAAATTGCTGTAGGACTGTTTTCCAGACCTGACACAATGGGACTGGAGAAGAATGAGCTGCTGCTCATTCAGGACTCCTAGGTTTATGGAGACAGATTATTTTACCACTGACATAAGAGAACTGTAATTGAAAGTGTCTTCTGAATGCCTTTGGTAATTCCAAACACGTGTAAGACCTGGCATTTCTTCAAAAGCCCTGAAAGTGATGCCATTCTTCCTCGGGAAAGCTGGAGAGGGACTTTAGACAAGGACACTTGGTGATAGTGGGGGGTGGCTTTAAACTGAAGGAGGGTAGATTCAGATGGGATACTGGGGACAAATTCCTCCCTGTGAGGGTGGGCAGGCCCTGGTACAGAGCAGCTGTGGCTGCCCCTGGATCCCTGGAAGTGTCCCAGGACAGGTTGCATGGGGCTTGGACCAACCTGGGACAGTGGAAGGTGTCCCTGCCCATGGCAGGGGTTGGAAGAAAATGATCCTAAAGGTTCCTTCCAGCCCAAACCCTTCTGGGATTCCATGATAATTAAAGCAATATTGGGAGCTGCCATCTCTAATTAGAGATCACACCAAGAGGCCACACAGCAGAGCAGAGGGGGAAATCTGTTTGTTGATGTCACTTTAGGGAGAGAAGAAAACAACTGCAGGATTTAACTGCTCAGCAAGAACTTGCTGGGTTCTGAGCGAGATCTCAGGTGATCAAACCTGACCCACAACTGCAGGAGAAGGGGTGAGGGACAGAAGGGTCAGGTGACACCACAGCTCAGCTCACACTGCTGCAACAAAAGCTGCCAAAGCACCCAAATCAGCCTCATCTGCTTTGTTTCTGCTGTATCTGAGGGCTGACAGGTCCATCATACTCAGATAATTTACTTTCACTTGCAATAGCTGCATTAGAATCTGTATGATGAGTTAAGACTGTAGCTCAGCGTGGAGAATGGAGCTGATGGCCTGCTGAGCTTTTTGTGTAAGGTGACAATAACTGGAAAGCTGTGAGGATGGATCTCTACAGTTAGTTCAACACTAACTGCTCACTCAGAGCTCTGCATTTCCCAGGAGTTCCTCTGGTGTGCTCAGCTTTTGGAACAAGTGCTACTCACTGAGTGCTGAATTCTCTTCCCACTGTCTAAGAAGTCTACCAGTTTTAATGTTATATATATATATGCATAATCAACTGCTTCCCTAAAGATGGAGCATCTTCATTTCTTCTTAAAGCCTTACTTCTAAATATAAGGATTGAAAACATTTATGGCCAAGAAAAAATAAAGCTACTTCATCTAAAAGGAGATCAACTAGAGGGACTGCTATGAAGCAGATTGATTGGAAGAATTACATCATTGCTAATTCAAGAATCTGAAATTCGCTTTAGAATCTGAGGAGAGAAAAGCAAGATCCTTATATTTCAAAAGCAAATCCGATCAATCTGGTTTCACCTTTCACCAAATGCCACATGCCTGACACCCACAATTTCACTGCAGCTCAGCGGGTCTGACTAAGGAGTGAAGGTTAAATTTTGCCTGGAGGAAAACAGATCAATCTCTAGAGAGATGGATCATAATCAGTTTCCATCACCCAGCATGGGACTCATCCTCTAATCACTGCTGTAATTAGTTTGGTGGGGCTTTTTTTGAGGGGTGTGTGGGTGGTGGCAACAACTCATTTGAGATCCCACAGGTTACTCAGTCACTCCTGCTGCCGAGGGGATGCCAAGAGCCTGGAATGCCAGAAAGGCTGGAATGCCAGAAAGCCCATTCCAACACCTACACCTGCAACCAGGCTGCACTTCAGCGGGCCCGAGTGATTATTTTCATTTCAGCTGCAATACAGACAGGAAATGTTGACACAGAGAGAGAAGAGATGGTTTACATAACAGTCCTGCTTTCTCCCGGTTTCCTTTCACCTCTTACATGACACTGCTGCTCCACTCTCTAATCCCTTGTTCAAACATGCAATTAAGCAGCAGCCACACCCTTGCCAGCTCTTCCTTAGTAAGCTACATCTCAGCAGGGCAATTACAACCACTCAGGGGATTTACTTGCAGGGTTTGGAATCACTGTGTGTGTGTGTGTTTTCGCTTTTCTCAGTCTGTTTTCCTGAGGAATTCTGTGCTCTGGAGAAGTCAGTGTCTCTGAGCCTACAAATGTTCTGATGTGGCATCTCCAGTCTGATATAAATCATTGGGCCTGACATTCAGTCATGAATCTCTTGGTCAGAAAAAACATCAAGGATTGTACATTGACACTTCAGTACCACCTCACTTTGGGAAGTGAAAAGGAATCAGCAAAACCTAAGGAACACTGAACGTAGCCCAAAGCAAACAAAATATGGAATTACTACTGAGCAGCAGTTTAATACATAGAGAAAACACTCCAGAACACCTGGCACAGGGCTGAAACTAAGCAAAGACAGAATTATCCAGCTTCTAATCTGGCCAGGAGACATCATCCATTGGTTTTACACAGCAGAAGGAAATCTTGGCAGGACCAATATCTTGTTAAAAAAATGGATGTTCTTTGGTTTGGTTGGTGTTATAGAAGATTAGATGAACAACTCTTTCCTGGATGCCCAATTTTGCAGCAGAACCCAGGCATTGGCCTCAAATTACCAGATAAAATATTTAGTCCTTATCCTCACAGTGATAACTGTTCTGCAATAATTGTCTTTACTTCAACAATCTATTCAGCACTTCCTCAGTGCTCTTTGAGTTTTCCTTCTTGTCCTTCCAGAATTCAAACACCAAATACTCCCCAGGGAATCAGAAATTGATAGCTGTTGGAGGTTTTCCCTAAACTCTCTGAGACATGAAGGGGAACAGTGAAGCTGCCAAGTTTTGCTGTGCACCTTTGCTGTCTGAATGATGGGGGCACTACAATCTGACAATTAAAGTGGGTGGGATGAAGTAGGAGGTTATTCTGTTGTGTTGATGACAAACTGTTCTGGAGGAAAAATTTTTCTTGCTTTACACCAGAAGAAAAATAAAACCAATCCAAATCTGCTCATGTCTAAGTCAGTGAAATGGATTTCTGCTTCAAATGTGAATGGTTTTCCTTTTGAAGCATTGCTTAGGCTTTTAAATAGAATATTGCCAGCAGTTCCTGCACAAACCCCACCAGACCCACTGTGCAAAGTGGTGCCTGTGTGAAGGCTCCTTCTGCCTGGAAAAGGCAAGCCTGTACTGAGCACACTGACTCACGGATTGCCTCTTTTTTTATATCTTCTATTTCCATAATCCAGCACACAGAGTGGGCCCTGTCAGGCGTTTAGCAAGATCTTGCCCCCAGGGCTGTGATCCAAGCTGATGGGTGCAGGAGTGACTCACAGGGCTGGAAAGCTCTGCTGTAACCTCAGCCCAGGTGATGCCTTCAGCCTGGGATGAGCACAGATGCTCGTGGCACCTCTGTGCAAAACACATCTGCTGTTGTTACTGATCAGATGTGTCCTCTGGGGTTTTGTTCCGTTTCCCTTTTTCCTCTTGAATCATTGGATTTGGGTACATTCCAGTTCTACTGCACGGAGTCCAAGTCTGAGAACAAGTTAAGCTGTGGCAGGAAGGAAGGAGTGTGCACAACCCCAATTCCCCAGTGACAGGTCTATTAAGCAATAAATAATGAGCCTTTTATTACAGGTTCTAATTAGAACAGGACTTGTCTGATTTAGGAGCTCAACTGAGCACTCATTCCAAAATTCAGTTTGATCTGTTGCAGTGACATTCAAGCTCTATTTGTTTTCTTTTTGGATTGATGATGCACAGGAAGAAAAGGGAAAGGAAAAGTGTTCATGTCACCAGCTGCAAAGGACTGCTTTGGTTCTAGGCTCCTTACAGAGACTGGAACCCAAATTTCTAAAAACATGTGCATTCCAAGCCTTTAGACACTGTGAGTTGACATTTTAAGTGGGGTGGAACATGCTGGACACAGGCAGGAGCTGCTCAACAGGGAAATAACAAGAGAGTGTGCTCAATTTGCTAGACAATGTGCACTATATCAAACCTATAAATGTAAAACCCAAGTTTTTATTTTGTTTTCTCACACAAGGTCCAGAATACTTTTCATAAAGTCATGGAAAACATTTTCTTATTAAGGTAGTAAAAAGCCAAGCAGACAGATTTTGCACAATTTTTTTAAAAGCCTTTACGTCACTGACAACAATTATAAGAAATTTTCAGCCACAAATATTGTTTAGCAAACAGTAAAACTGGAGGCTTTGTTAAAAATATCCTGAATCAGAACAGCTGTAATGGGCTAAAATGAAGAAGTGAAGGTGCAAAATTGTGTGGAAAGTCCCTTGTCCTCCATTAACTTCTCAAGACTATAAATCAGAATAGACAAGGAGAGCAAAAAAGAGGTTTTGGAATGATATCCATAAATTTAGATGATTAGTAGCACAGGAAAAGCAGTATCTAATGGGAAAGTGCTGTTCTAAACTGGGACTGTTTACTGGGGAATGATGGAAGCCCAGTCCTCTCGTTCTAGGAAGTCAAGAGTTCTTGAAGTTCCCTTTCAAAGTGCGCTCCCAAAGCAGATCCCTGAAGCCAAAGACAACAAACTTGGCCAGGGTTATTGTCAGGCTGAAGCAAACAACTGCTCAGCTGTGTGCCTGCAGGAGCCGTGAGCCCAGGCAGAGCAGCCAGCTCCAGCCCCCTCCCCAAGCCCAGCAGGCAGCTCCTGCAGCATCATTTGCCAGCTGCAGGGGCAGGGTTGGCACACACAGCTCTGCCACGGAACTGCAGAAACCCTTCTTGCCACAAGGCCAGGAGCTGATGCCCAAAAGCCATGTCTAGCTCCCAGCATCTTCTTGCTCCACCCTGGCCACATCAGCACAGTGACCTGCACAGAATGCAGCTCATTATGCATTGATACAATTAGTGACTAATTGCTGACGCAGGAAAGAGAAAAAAACCCAAACATTTGGGTTACTTGCTCTTGACAAACTTCTGTTGGAGTTTTCATGCTTCATCCATGCTGCTGCACTAAGAGAGAGCTCAGAGCCAGGAGAGTGGTGGTAATAAAGCTTCTGGGAGAAGTTAAAGTTTTTCTGCTGTGCCCTGAGTGCAATCAGTTACTCTGACTGCAATTTCTACAGCCAGCACAGGGAGGAGAGTGGAATTGAAAATTAAGGCTACACATTCCAGGAGTTGCAGATCCTGTATAATCCCAGCACTGCTGACAAAACAATCATGGAATGGTTTGGAAGTGACTTTAAGGCCCATCCCACCCCACCCCTGCCCTGGGCAGCGACACCTCCACCAGCCCAGGCTGCTCCAAGCCCCGTCCAGCCTGGCCTTGGGCACTTCCAGGGATCCAGGGGCAGCCACATCTGCTCTGGAAATTCCACTCCAGCCCCTCACCACCCCCACAGGGAAGAAGAGCTTGCTAACATCTGCTCTAACCTACTCTCTGTCACTTTAGAACCATCTAATCAAGTTACACAAGAGATTTTTCTTTCTGAAAATGCAAGATGGAGTCCCCAGCACCTCAAGTATAACCAACCCAAAAACTTTCTTGAAAATTGCACTTGAAATACAAATTGCTTCTATTTCACCAATATATTAAAGACATTACAGGTCCTAATTGTCTGATTTGCTTAAAAATAGATACACATTTATTTGGAGAATTTAAGATACAGATTATCTTATTTACAAAGGATTTGGGACAAAAGGAAAAAAATATTATTTATCTAATCTTCCCTAAACTCAGATCACCTTCAGCTTTATCAAACTGCTTAGACATTGTCTGATGTGAGTGAACTGATGATTCATTTGGTGATTAATAACTCCCAATACCACTGTCATCAGCAAAGCTTAAACACCGACTTCGGAACATCAAAGCCATGCAAAGGCAGACAGGGAGAAACAAATTAATAAACGTAATTTTTGCAAACTGGATCTGCTCTGACTCCTTCAGCACTGGGCTGAATAATGGTGTTGATTGTAATAGTTTATTCTTAATGTTCATAACAACCCATCATTCTCCAGACAAGTATACAGCACTTATCTTCCCATCCATCACCCAGCCCCGCGTTTGTGTTAACCAGTTGTAACAGGATCTTGTGTTTGAGCATCAAAGGTGATTCAACAAACATTGCACACTGTCACTTTCTCAGCATTGCCCAGTTTCTGTTTTGGTTTAGCTAATTTTCTCCATCCCATTCTTATTTCTCTTTTATTTTCACTGACTATTATTTTTGGGTCGAGGATCTTGCTTATTAATATTATTTCTAAAATGCTCCTCAACAGCAGCACCTCTCATTCTATTTTTCCTATTTTCTGCAATATATTTATCTGCTTTGCACCTCGTGCCATAAACCTTCATTTGTTTCTCAAATTGTCACTCAGGAGATGCTGTGACTCCCCCCAGGAGGTGACCATGAACAGGGTGGGTGTTCCATCAATCTGAGCCTTCAAACCAGGCTTTATTCCTTCCCAAAGGATCTTCCCTGTCAATACCCTAAAGTGAAATGGCAGCTGGGGGCAGGAGCACCCCAGCCAGTTTTGGTGCTTCTGGTGAAGTGGTGGCTGGGGGAACAAAGATATTTCACCCCATTTTACCCTGCAGAGCTCCTGCAGAACAGGCTGCAACAGCACCAGTGCTCCTGCCAGGCTGCTTCACTGTTCCCTGACACAGCCTCTGGCACTCAGAGCCTCCCCTCAGGTATGTATTAAATGCTCTGTTTTTCAGCTCAGCATCAGTTAGAGCTGGAGGTAAACCCACCCCTCCAGAGGATTCAGAACAACCCATGGAAATAATCAATTTCTTGCCCATTTGCCCTGGATGTGGGAGAGCTCTGCAGTCCCCTCCTCTGGAAAACTGCTGAAGAGAGCTCTCTGCAAGGCTGGCCCTTTGCAGACACCTGGGAAATGTGAAGGAGCTCCCAGAGAGGAACTGAACAATGTTTTATTTACTCATTTATTTGAGGCAGGACTGAAAATGAGCAAAACCACATGCACTTATAGCATTTATTTTGTGTTTCACATTTCCCTGGCAGTTTCTGTGTAGGTATCACATCTCAAGCATCATTGTAAAGCCCTAAAATACCCTTTCAAAGAAAAAGTACATTTTTAAAAGGCTTTTTTTGTTGGTTTATTGAGGAGTTTTGTTTGTTTGCTTGTTTATTGATTAAATAAAGCAGCCTCAAGGATAAAAAATGTTTCTGGGCTGACTCCAGTTGCTTTCTTGGCTTTTTTCCAGTGATGTTCAAATCAGAGGTTGTTCAAACTAGGAAACAGTAGTTTTGCCATTTACTCATACAAAAACTTGGGAGCTCTGGTATTTTTTTAGCACACATTGCTAACAGGGTTCAAGAGTACCCTCTCCTCTGTCATGTGGCTCTGGCTGTGCATAAACATTGCTCTGACCAATAGGGGCAAAATTAGATACTTCCCAGAATGATTTGTTGCATTCTCACGACAGTTGCGATCCCAGACTGGATTAGATCCAGTGGGAAAATGTTTAGACAAAGTCCTGCAGCAAAGAACACTCCTGAGAGATGTGCCTGTGGTCTGCCTAGGACAGAAGGCAAGGTTACAGCCAGGCCTGGAGAAATGTGCCACAGGGAGGTGCCTTGGAATGCCCTGTCTGGTTTTAGGGAGCAAAAAAATGGGAGCATCCAGCAAATGTACAGCCACATTCCTGTTCTTCCCCGGCAGGGTGGGGAGGCTCTGGCACAGGCTGCCCAGAGAAGCTGTCTGCCCCTGTGTAGTGGTTTTGGTTTGTTAATTTGAAATTTTGTCAATTTTGAGATTTTTTTTGGCTAACATATTAAAGAGTGTGGCAGGTTTGGTGTTGGTTAATTATTAATGTACTTATTTTTTTGTTGTGAGATAGGGTTAGGAGAAAGGTAAAGTAGGTTGAAAACTTTAAAAGGGTATAAAGAAAAATTTATTAATAGTAATTAAAAGAAAGAGTAATAAGAATTGGAACAAAACAGAAGATCTCACTTCCAGAGATCCCTGGAAGTGTCCAAGACCAGGCTGGAGCAACCTGGGATAGTGGAAGGTGTTGAGGTTGGAACTGGATGAGCTTTAAGGTCCCTCCCAACCCAAACCCCTTTGGAATTCTAAGATCTGCAATACCAACCATTTTGTTCAGCTCACACTACTCACACATCATGAAATGGAAACCAGAAAGAAGAAGGAGAAACATGGGGAGATCAGAAAAGGAAGGTTTCACTCAGCCCTCTCTTCAAACACTCTCCTGACCCACTAGATTTTAGGCTTCAAGAGCTTTAGGGAATATTTAGCTAAAGACTACTCCTAATTCAGTGATCCAGCAGGACAGATAAGCACATCAGGACTGAGAGTGCAAATGCAGCATGAAATTGGAAGCAGGAACATGGTCTTAGCACCTCCACTGTGCTGCACCAGCCAGAGCTTAACCAGCCTCTGAGGCCTTAAAAACTTAAGCCCGTACTCATTTCTCCTCATCAACTACTTTGGAGCAACATTTCCTAACAGTTGCTTGAGGTTTTTGTCTCCTTCCTTCTGGTTTCCCCTTTCTTCTTCTGGGAGAGCTGTTTGGACTCGTTCAGTTTGCAGATTCCACTCAGGGCTGTGCTTCTCATTCAAAACATTTTTACTCTCAAAGGCATTTTTGCCTTTCCTTCACTTTGAATGAAGACTCTGCAACCTGCACAGCCTTGCCTTTTCAGCCCCTTCAAATGAGTTTTTAAATTTTTGTTCCTCGCTGCCCCAGCAGATTGCTCTGAGTACTTTCTGCACACATCCACACAACACTAAAACAGTGAATTATGCCTGGAAATCTGACACACATATTGTTAGAAGTTCATTAAACCTGCATTCCTGCAGTCATATTGTGACAGCATGCTTAGGAATACATTTCCTGACTCAGGTGACACCATTACTCAGCTTTTCCTGCCCTCTTTGATTGCTGGAATATTACCTAAAGCTGTTTAGAAGATAGAAGATGTGTGAAATTGAAATCATCTGGTGACAGCTTCTTGTCTGCTGCTGCTGACAGGTAACATTACAAGGACTAATTCACTGTTGTTCTTAAATTCCTTTCGTTTCATTCACATCTTTGCTGTGAAGGCACAGAAGATCCTCCGTCAAGCAGAGTCTAATCAACAGCAAAAGATAAGTGGAATAAGTAGGAATGACTTGGTAGTGCTTCAGTTGTCCTCCATTTTGTGTTTATTCTTAGTGTTTAAGTTGCCGTCCTCTCTAAGCCAGAGGTCAAAGTGAAATTTCTTTTATTTAATATATATATATATAGACAAAATAAAGGTGTAGGTGACTCCTCCAAAGCTGCTTCTGAAGGAACCCTGCAGTCAAGTCAGTTGAGAACATTTTCATTTTCTTTCTTCCATTTGATCTCCTCAGAAACATATTTTTCATATTATTCCTCACATTTTACTTCCATTTTGAGATATATATATATATATTAAAATATATACATTTATATATATATATACTTAATAAACAGTGTGATGGAAGCAGCAGAAGGTGGTGGTGCTCCTCCATGGCAGCTCTGACACTGCAGACAGAGGCTCAGGCTCCAGCTGAGGGGAGATTTGGAGCAGTAACAGAGGAAAGCAGAGCCCACTGCTCTCAACCTGGGAACTGTGGTGCCTTTGGGACAGTCTGGTCCCCAAAAGAGGGGGAAAACTTCAAGGTTCTTGGTTCATTTTATCAGGGTAGGAAAAAACCAGAGATAAGAAATACAGGACCCCTGAGCCAACAGCAGTAAACCCAAAAACCTTAACTTTGTCAAAGCCAGCTGCTTTTAGCACCTAAACAGGATTTTGGTATTACTGTAAAAGTATCTGTGCCTCTGTGTAGCCTCTTCCTTTATAAATGTAAGACACTGAGGGAGCTGGGAATGAGCAAGGAATCACATAAACATTTCAGCATCCTGTATTGGAGCTCACCACCCAAACTGTCAGCCCTGCAAGAGCCTGAGGGCACACCAGTGTTACCAGCAGTCTGGAAAAGCACATCTGGGAAAGACAAATGCCCTTCAGTGGTGGAAGGCTCAGCAGTTCTCCCATCCTGATTTTGCAGAAGGACACAGCAATGTGCATTCACACAGAGCTGCTGTAGCAGGAGGCAAAGTGCTACAGAAAGGAATCAGCTCAGAGCCATGGACAGACCTCCCCTCTCCATCCTCCCTGCCATGGCTGCAATAAACAGAATTTATTGCTGTAATCATCCCTCATCATGGCCTGCACACATCCTGTACCATCACCAGCATATTCCATAGGGTTTACACTCCTCTTTCCCTTTCCTAAACTTTTAACCATCTTTTAATTTATGAATAACATTTAAGTTCATATTTCAAAAGCATGCAGGCTCTTGGATTCTATAAAATCTCAAAGAAATCACCTTTACTTCCCACAATGTAAATCCAGAGCATCCAAAGTCTGTTTGCTTGTTATATTAATAGAATTCAGAAAATTGCTCTACAACATTCCTAAAAAAGAGAATCAGCCAAAGTTAGACTTGGCATCTGCACAAGTCTCAGTTATTTTTTGGAATACTTTGACAACACTCTTATGTTATTGTCTCTGGGTTCATTTTTCTGTTCATGTATTCCCCAAAGAAGGAAAGAATGGTATTCCTGTTCTCTGAATAAGGACACATCTTGCTTGTCAGAGAGATTTAATTATTTATTTTCCCTTCTCCTTCTTGAATTGTTGGATCTTCATATCAGGAGGTTTCAGGTCCTTCAAAATCTTGCTCTTCAGAGAAAGTCATCTAACTGCCTCAAATAAAGAAACAAGAACAGAGTTTCACCTGCAGAGCTGGAACCTTCAATTATTGTCCTTTCTGTTGGTTACTGCAGGGAGAGCCTTTGGAGAGCACAGAAAACCTGATAGGTTCCTAAATCTGATTTAATAACACAGAAAACCTGTTAGGTTTCTAAATCTGATTTAGTAACAGAAAACCTGAGCTACTCAGTGCTGGCAGGAGCACTGTGGCAAAGCCCCAGCTCCACAGGCTCCACCTGGGTGCACCTAGGGACAAAATAAAGGTGTAGGACAAACGAGGTGACTCCTCCAAAGCTGCTTCTGAAGGAACCCTGCAGTCAAGTCAGTTGAGAACATTTTCATTTTCCTTCTTCCATTTGATCTCCTCAGAAACATATTTTTCATATTATTCCTCACATTTTACTTCCATCTGGTTTCAGCTTTTGATTAGAAACTTGGAAGCTCAGCCTTAACAGCTCAGTGCAGAGACCTGAGCTGCTTCCAGCCCTCTTTCTCCTTGGAGGATCTTAACTCAACCGTATGGTTCTTTTTACTGAGGCTGTACCCTCAGTAAATAGTTTGCAACTCTTGGAAAGAGCAAAAACTCTTGCAAACAGAGGAGGGGTTTGTTACCCTGGAAGAAACAAAACCTGCAAGACAGATGATACTGATTGAAAAATATTTGCTATGCAAAGTGGTGTTTATGGGGAAGCTGTCAATTGCCAGGTTTATCAGGCAGGATTCAATACACATTTAAATGTTGGTTGACATCTCACCAGGAATACAGAACCCTGATATCTGAGCTCAGCCCAGAATTCACTGCAGCCACCAAAAAAGGATGCTGAAGTTACTGCTCAGGGAAAAAAATAAATTAAATGCTCAATAACAAGCATTGTATTGATGTGGTTGTAAAATTGTAGAATCCCAGAATGGTTTGGGTTGGAAGGGAACTTAAAGTTCATCCAGTGCCACCCCTGCCATGGGCAGGGACACCTTCCACTGTCCCAGGCTGCTCCAAGCCCATCCAGCCTGGCCTTGGGCACTGCCAGGGATCCAGGGGCAGCCACAGCTGCTCTGGGCACCTGTGCCAGGGCCTGCCCACCCTCACAGGGAACAATTCTTTCCTAAAATCTGATCTAAACCCACCCTGTCTGTGTCCTCCCTCTGCAGGATCAGAAGAAGCTGGCAGTCATCAGGGCAGGAAAGGTTGGTGGATGGTCACATTTTTACACTAAATTTTTTATTTTTTTTTACCTTAAAAGCATTAAAACATCCTGAGCCAGAACAAATCTGTGTCTGTCCAAATGTTTGCAACAGAGGATGACTGTGACACCAGCAGGCACAGAAAGACCCAAGAGATGTGGGTGGGAAGAAAAAAGGTTTGGGAATGGTGACCCTCCCACACCACCTCAATTCCAGCTGAAGTGCTTAATTCTCAAGGACCTGTGACAGTCACAAAAGAAATCCAGATATAAGCCAACATCAGAGGCACCAGAAATCCTGATTTCCAACAGCTTTTGAACAGCACCAGCAATTTTGCAAGGCAGCCTTAATCACCACAAGCATCCATGAGAAGTTGCCTACCCGGCCTGCAAGTGCAGGGGAGGGCTGCAAAAAAGACATTCAGCTTCTGACTGCAAGGATCAAGGAAATGGGTTTAGACTTCCCCCATTTCTGAGCAATCAAACAGCACAGCCAAAGAAAGACAGAAAACAGGATTCTAATCACAAAGTTATGAAGGAGCAAGTTTCCAGATTCATCCAGCTTTTGTCACTTGGAATTTTTTCCTTACATTCTAAGCTTTTTTCCTACATTCTGATACCATCTCATCTGGGCTGTGCCGTTATATCATTCTTTGTGCTTTTATTTATTTATTTATTTATGCTATATTATTCTTTGTGCTTTTATACTGTTCTTTTATATTATTCTTTCAGCTTCTGACTGTAAGGATCAAGGAAATGGGTTTAGACTTCCCCCATTTCTCAGCAATCAAACAGCACAGCCAAAGACAGAAAGCAGGATTCTAATCACAAGGCTATAAAGGAGCAAGTTTCCAGATTCATCCAGCTTTTGTCGCTTGGATTTTTTCCCCTACATTGTAAGCCTTTTTCCTACATTCTGATACCATCTCATCTGGGCTGTGCTTTCATATTATTCTTTGCAGTATTTGCAGAGTTCACAGTGAAGACTTGAGACATATGTAGGACATATGCAGGAGATAGCCTGGAATGATCTCATGTTTGCAGCTCCAAGAGGGATCAGAGAGCTGAAAGTTGGTCTGGGTTGTCCCCTAGTGGTCCCCACCCTTCCTGGGGAGCAGAACCCCCCAGGGGCTGGGAGTGCTGATTGCCATGATCACCCCCAAACTGGGACCTGTCCACATTAAGCAGGGCTTGCCTCCTTCCCTGCAGCATTTTCTGCTCAGCTCACAGCATCTCCCAAATTCCTCACTGCAGACCTGACCTGGCCATTTGCTCCCAGTGCTGCCCCTGTGATGATTATTTCTACACTAATCCCTGATCTACTATGCTGTGATTAAGTTGTAGCTACTCTTTTAGAGGTTTTCCCCAATCTGTCATTTGTTCTGTCCTCCCCCATTCTGGGAGCATTTTACTGTAGTTTTTTGTAGTTTTGTAGCTTTGTTGTCATTCATAAATTCCTGACAGAGTTCCCATTACATTATCCAGGTTATGTATATTGTCCAGAAAATATTGGCCAACACAACAACACCCAACTTCACTTAGAAGCACAGAGAACTGGTGCAGGTTATATTACCAAAAAAAAAATCCAAGGAAAAGGACTGACTTCCAGAAAATTCTCACACATCTTTACTCCCATCCATCTTGTTTCCTTCAGACACACAGCTCAGAGAAACAACTCCATATCTAAAATCTGAAGTGTTGCTTTTTCAGTAACAGGTCAAAATCCTGAGTCCAGGTCTGTTGCAAGCTCTGCTCATGCACTATTTTTAAAATTTACCCCTTGTCCAAATCAAGTCATATGGCATCACAATGTTTCTTCCTGCACATTTCTCAATGCTCAGAGCACTGTTTTGTAATTTAACTGGAAAGCTGACATCCTAAATCTCTATACAGTCATCTCCTCCATGTTTGACCTCAGCAACTGGAGGAGCTCCTATGCTATTACCAAGAGCTTTGAACCCAGGGGAGAATTTTTTGCTCTCATTCCTTCCTTTGTGCCTAAATCATCCTCCAGCTCCATGTGCATCCCAGCAGTCTGGGTCAGACTCACACTCATTGTCCATTGTTCTCTTAGTCTTGCTCACTTCTCTTTTCTTTATTCTGAGTCCTCCTTGATGCAATTTCAGCTGTTTTGCTAAGAAAGCTCCTGTCAGGCCACACATGCATCAGCACAGGAAGCCCAGAAGAAATTGTGGTATTAAGCAGCTTAAGTGCAATTAACTGAAGGATTGTCATGGAAACAATCAAATTTAAGCTGAAGAACAAAGTCATTAGCCTCAGAATTTCACTAAACTTTAATTTCTGTTCTCTATTCCACCCAAAAACATTCGGGAAGGAGGGAGTTCACCAAAAACTTCAAGTAATGGTATTTGCTTAAAAAAAAACCATAAAACTAATTTAAAAACCCAACAACAACAAAATATATTTGCAAAACCTCCACTCAGCAGAAGGAAGGTAATTTCTTCTTATTCCAGGCATAGAAAGCTCCTCCTAGGGAGGTAAAATTTATTCAATTTTAAAAGATATGCTCCTTTTAGACAGAAAATTCCCCTGTACACAGCACTGTTACCATTCAGGAGGTTACTACAGAATAACTCCTTTTATTACCCATGTGCTCTAAATTCTGATTATAGCTAAACTGCAAAAAATCCCCTTCAAGATACTTCAAAGAGGAGCTTTACAAAAGTGATAAAAATTGGAGGATTTGGGTGCTCAGTGTTTCTAGTGGTGTGTTCTAATGCCATAAATATCCAGGATATACATGGAAAGCATGGCAAGATTAGATCAATATGTCAGTAGTAAAAACCAGATCTGTGTCTCCATCCACTCCATCCCACTCAGCTTTTGCATTAATCTCATTAACAGGTTCCAAGCATAGCCCAGCAGTGCTCCAAAAAAGCAAAGGCAGCATCTGCCAGGAGACATCCTCCCCCTCTCCTCATGGATGGAGGTGCTCCTGCCTCACTCCGTGCCTCCCTGCTCCTGGAGCCACATCAGAAGAGCACACCTGGCATTTGAATGGAATGCACAGAGGTCTGAGGTGGCTCCTGGATCCTGTGAGGGCTTGTCCAGCTCTCCCAAGGCTTTTTCTTCTGCACACAGCTTGTCCTTGCTGCAAGGACGTGCTGCACGTGTCAGCCTGTCAACAAACATGTCCTACCTCACTGCTGGGAGCAGGAAAACCCCCACTGTGCCTGGATACTCATGAGGAAACATGTACTGAAAGGCAGAAGGGGCAGGATAGCAATTTAACTGCAGGTTTTTGACGAGTTGCTGCAGGTGGGGTCTCACAAGGGCACAGGAAGGGGAAAGATGAGAGGCTGAGGAACAGCAAACGCAGACAGAAAGGTCACAAAACTGGCCAGCAATTCCCTGTGCCTGGGGGAGAGTGATCCACAAAAAATGGGTGTTCCACAGTACATACAAAGAGTCCACGTCCTTCTTAAGAAACCTGACTTACCAGAAAGTCTGTAAATTGCCCGGAAATTTAATTGCAGCTCGTAGCTTTGTTTCAGTGATGACAGAGTGAAGCTGCTGCGAGCTGGAGTTTGGTTGTACCTGTCAGGGCAAAAGGAGAATTGTTTGAAACTCAGCCCCTCCAGCCTCCTCCTTCAGAGGCAGCCAGTTCTTGAGCTGAGTTTGTTTTACCAAACACATCATGGTAATCTGCAGGAAGGGATTGTCACTGGGGCTGTGCAGCAGCACCTGAGCCCACCCCAGGCTCTGCACAGGCAGAGAAGGTGCCCAGGAGCTGCTCTGGGCTCCAGGACCTTGAAATGTGGGGATCAGCACCGAAGGTAGGGAGACCTCAATCCCTGAGAGATCAGAGAATCATGGAATCATTCAGCTGGAAAAGCTTTTTGGGATTGTCAAGCCCAGCCATTCCCCCAGCACTGCTGTGTTCACCACCAACCCCTGTCCCCAGGTCCACATCCACATGACTTTGGCACACTTCCAGGGATGGTGATTCCACCACAGCCCTGGGCAGCTGTGCCAGTGTCTGTCACTCTTTCAGTGAAAAAAATTTCCCCAATATCCAATCTAAACTTCCCCTGGCCCAGCCTGAGGCCGTTCCCTCTCCTCCTGTCCCTGTTCTGGGATAAGATCCCAAATCCCCTCCTGTCAAGGAGTTGTGCAGAGCCAGAAATTCCTCCTGAGCCTCCTTTTCTCCAGCTAAACTCACTCAGACTTCTGTGGGTGTTTCCCACATTGGGAACCAGATCAACATACTAATTTTTTTGACCAAACTTCTGAAGGTGGGTGATAGACAGTGGGGTCTTCACTACCTTCCTAGCCTTCAGTATTTATTATGGATACTTTACAGAAAGGCTGTCAAGTGCTGTTGGTTCCATTCCCACAAAATCAATCATTTTAGGGCATCACCTCCCAAATGGGGACAGGACAGGAGCAAGACTATTACAGTGGGAGCAAAGAGCAGCTCATCTCTCCCGACATTTGCTCTGTTTGAGACTAGATTTTCTTTGAAACTTCCAAAGTATCCCACATTTCTGTGGTTGAGCCATGTACAAAGACAAAATACTATTGCAATCAATCAGCAATTTTTACATTATTTCCTCCAAATTGCTCACAGTAACTACAAGCAAAATTTAGACCTGGAAATTCACACCTATTCCCCCCCATTAGGAAATCACTGATTGTTCTACCAACCTAATATCGATAAATCCTGATCATTCCCGTGTTCAATTCAGTCTACTGCTGCTCCTGGATAAGCATCCTACTACTCTGACCTTTATCTACTCAAGAAGAAGCAGCTCAAGTGCCCTCTAGTGTGTTTTCAGAACATCCAGTTCATGCTTTTCCCAAGTTTTCGGTATGAAATGAGAGGGTTTGTCTTTGGTTTGAAGCATTTCTATAGATCCATAGAATTTCAGTACTTAAGCCACTGTGAAAAACAGGTTGACTGCAAAATTGATGATGATTGTGATTTTTAAAATTAAAAATCCTGAATTATAGTTAGGTCTACTTTCACTTTATCCCCAAAATAGCAAAATTACTCAACATGTCTAATATTTTCATGACCATTATATTTGCTTGTGGAGTGTTGCTGTTATTGGATGGTTTTTCTTGATGTAAAAGGGTTTAGAGCATCACCATTCTACAAAAAAAAAAGATACTTCTATTTACTTTTCCAGTTTCTTATAAGCCCAAACTTTTAACACATATTTATCAAAGCTGATTTTATTTTTCTACGTCCTGCATTTTTAGTGGCTCCAACAAACATTTCCTGAACTGCTCAAGCAATCCTTACTGCTCCATTTGAATTACTTTCCTAGCTGATTCAACCCGAAGAAATTTGGCCCTTTTAAAGCTATTCACAGTCTGAATAATGAACGTGCTGAGATCATCTCAGAGCACATGTTTCTGGAAGCTTTCCTGGCTGGGCTGCACAGGCTTTGAAATAAGCTTCCTGTTTTAGCTAATTCTGATTTAGCTCCAGTCGTGTGCGCGCCATGTGAGCGAACAGACTCAGGCACCAAATGGGTTTGTTTTTTTCCAGGCTGAAGGTGGAAATGGGAAGAGCACAGGCTGGGGACTGATATTGTTTCAGACATCTTGCATAGTAGTGAAATGCTCAGAGCTGACTTGAAAGAAATGCCAGAGAAATAATTGTATGTTCTGGTAGCACCAATGGCCTGTCCACTTTATGGGCAGCTGCCAGTAAATGCTAAAGGAAACAGCTTGGGAATGTAAGGGTAGGAACAGGAGGAGCACATTCCCAGTTTGGCCTGCTGGAATTCAGTGATGTTTGTTTTAAGAAGATCAGAAGACGAAGATTTAGAGTGAGAATAATGGAAATAAGGGCAGGCTGAACTGTGGGATGGTTTCAGAGGAAGAGTCCCGTCCCTTGGCTCGTGGTTACACAGATTGGAGCACTGGAAATGGGTTTCTCCAGTTCTCCTCTGCACTTCACAGCCAGGCACGAAAACTCCAATACCTTTCCCCTAATTTTCCCTAAACACTTAATCCTACTCCACTCTTAACAGCCTTTTCTATTACTTCTTAGACCTGGGAAAATGTAGAAGTCTATTTAAAACACTGGCAAGTTTCCAAGCAGCAGCAGCAGCTGTGCTCAGATCGGCTCTCCCTGGTGGAAATTTTCTCTTGTACCAAACAGGATCACACCACGATCACATCAATATATTTCCTTCAAGTGTTCCAGCCAGAAGTAGAAAAGCAGCACTCATGTGAATGGGATAGAAAATGAGATTCTATCATGATTGAAATAGGGGTGTGAAATAAGAGTTGTGTCCTAGTACTGCCATGATTTTCCTTTCCACACCTGCAAATATTTTTCCACACTGCAAATATTTTAACAGTCCTGATGAGTGCTTCTTACAGGGGTTAATAGGAACTGAGGAAGGGGAGGAGGTTTATAAAACTCAGTGAAATTTTCTGTATTTAACATGCAATAAATAGTGATTTTAGACATGGGTTGATTTGACTTACCATAAAAATAGACATTTTGGTCTTAGTAGCAGGTTCTTGAGATAAACAGTCACTATTAGCGTCTGATTTCAGTCTTAAAGTCAAAAGTCCTTGACTTTTCTACCCAGATCCACCAACAGTTAAACACCTTTATGAGTTGCCAAATATGTCTGAATTAGTCTGAGTACATTTGCTCTGGAAGGACATTTTGTACCTCTCTCACATGCAGCTACAGATGCAAAGGCTTTGTATAAATAGCACAAGAATAGCTTTGGATACATAATTTTTTGAAGTTCCTCCTCTCCTCAGTTCCCCTGCTTTCTAGCAAATTTCCATGGAAAATGGAAAACTCAGCAGCATTTCTGTTTATTTGAGAAGAAACCAGTCACACAACAAAGCTCATTTTGGACCTTTCCCTTCTGTTTTTTTCTTGCAAAGGAGTAACTTGGGGTAGAATTCAGAAAAGCTCTTTGGACTCCTCAGTCATTGACTGGGATTCTGTCCTCAGCAGCTCAGCCTGCAGGGAAAATTTTACATTTAATCAGTGCTGAGGCTCTGAACCCCAAAGTTCCCCCAACACTGATGGTGCATGTGAAGGAGCTGAATTAAAACCATTGAATTCAAGGTGCAGCCAAACAAAGAAATTGACTCCTGGAGTGAGGAGGAGGAGCAGGAGAAAGGCACTGCTGCTGCCAGTTCAACTCGAGTGGAGCCCTTGCCATCCTGTGGCCTGCAGGACAGATTAAATAGCAGAGAAATCTTCCCAAAAAATTAACAAAATCATTTCTTGTAAACACGCTGGACTGATGGTTTCTTTGAACAGAAACCAAAACTTCCCTCAGATAACCGAATGCTGTGTCCAAATATTCTGATACAATACAGGCAGAGTTTTCCTGTGCCAAGAGAAAATCACATTTCATAGTAAGGGCAGAGCAGGCAGCGTGGTGGTGCCCCAGATATAACAATAACCAAATGTTAATAATGATGAAGCTTTTAGACTCCACAGTGTTATTTGTCTGTTTTAAAAGCTGCCTTTCTTGATGGAAAGCCATCAGTATTCAGAGAAATAGGAAAATAAATGGGCTTTCTAGGCTTTTTCGGTTCTCTTGTTTTCTTCTGTTTAAACAACAAACAAATTTACCTCCTTACAGGCCATAAACATGCTCAGATTTCCCTTTGCCTTGGGTTTCAGGGAGTATTTCTCTGTGATACAGAGCACCTGCTACAGTTCATACATCATCTGCTGTTGCTGTCCTTATACTGAAACTTGAAAAAATGCCTAAACCTCCACCAATTCCCAGCTTAAAGCAGTTTTGTGGAAGCAGACACTTCTCTTGAAGGATTTCTGCTGTCTGCCGGGTACCCCCTCCACCACCACAACGAGATGCAAACCCTGCAAGTGCCACTGAGCCCCTGCTGTCAGTGAAATCTCCTGCCAGCTGGAGGCAGCTCTGAACTGCAGCCAGGCTCTGCTGGAGGAAGCACACCCAGCAATGCCTCCCCAGAGCTGACCCGGCTCCCAGACCTCACTGGTGGAACTGGTATTTCTCATGGTGTTGCAAATCAGCCCAGTCCCCGATGGCAGTCAAGTGAAAGCAGAGAGGACGTGGCACGTTTCACCACTCACTTCTCTGATTTCACATTCCAGCCGTGATGCATTTTTGAAGTACCACAGAAATGTGCAGTTTAAAACCTGTCTAGTAAACTTCCTTGATCCTGAGGCATAAGCTTTGAATTTGAGTAACTTTCTTTTTTTCCACTGCCCTTTGGAGCAGTTTCCTTTTCCTACTTGGCTCAAACAATTTTCAAGTCAAGACAGCAGCAACAGCTTGTTCCCTCCTGTGATGCAGATTGTGAGTCAGGGCCTTTGGGACCTCGGTGCTGACTGCATGAAATTCCACATGCCCCCAGGGGATTGCCCCAGGGGTATTCCTGGAATGGCTGGAAATGTTTGCAGCTCTGTACAGCACCCTGGGTTTCCAGACTAAGGGCAGAGCTGCACACTCTTCTCTAGCTCCTAGAATCATTAAGGTTGGAAAAGATGATGGAATACAGCTCAGAGATTAGCTGAGCTTTTTAATAGGCTTTCTGTAATAAACAGTCCCAGAGCACTATGAAATAAGTCACTCTTAGACCCTTTTATATGTATTAGATTTTAATTCCCTAAAGAGAACAACAGATTATATGGGAGTAAACCACAGGGCTGAGCTAGGACCAGACTCAAGAACTTACAGTTCTGGGATCACTCCAGTGGCCCAATCTCTGCAGAAAATCTCCCCTCCACACTGGTTGTGTGACGTGTCCCCTGGACCTGTGGAGGCTTCTTGGGCCCAGAGACAATGAACACACAAAAGTTCTGGAAAAACAGCCTTTTCTCTGTCACTGGGCACTGAGAGCAGGCAGTGTCTCAGGCGTTTGGTCTGTAAGAAGGAGGATAAAAGTGTCAGTCCTTCTCCCTGGGAAGGCTGTAAATACAGGAGAAATATCCACGTGCAGGCAGGGACCTCCTTCTCCTGGGAACTGCTCCCACTGTAATCCACAGCAGAGACTCTTTGGCCTGGGCAAAATGAATTAATCCCTGTCCAGCTGTCCCAGACCCCTAGTGACTCACCATGGAATCAGTTCCATACCTCATTTTCCATGCTGACCCAAACAGCCAGATTAACTCAAAAAGACCTCAGCCATCACACGTAACAGAATTCCTTCTAATTAAACTTGAGCAACGCTTCTGATAACCTGTTTTTCCTTAGTGTTTTTCACAGTTTGACAGATCATGTTATTTTCCAGGCCAGGTTTCCTGGGAAACAAAGCATCTTCTTACTTTTCTAATCCTTCCAGGGAAATGATGCCAAATTAAAACATTTCATGAGCGTTTATTACATTTTGTCAGAGATGGTTCATGGATAAATCAACGTCAACTGCCTAGAATGTGCTACTGATTAATGGGAAGCAGAAACAACTAAGCTTGCTTTTTCAAAGTCTACTTCATGTCCAGAGGCAACATTAAGCAGGGACAAAAGTTCCTCCCTGGCAGTTCTGTGTTTTGGTCAAGGAAACCCCACTGCTGAGAATGGGATATTGCTATGGCAAAGAAGTGTGAAAGGGGCTCTTCCCATGGACAGCAACTCCAGCTCTTGCCACATCACAGAATCCCAGAATGGTTTGGGTTGGAAAGGACCTTAATCCTCTTGTTCAACCCCATGCCATGGGCAGGGACACCTTCCACTGTCCCAGGTTGCTCCAAGCCCCATCCAGCCTGGCCTTGGACATTTCCAGGGATCCAGGGGCAGCCACAGCTGCTCTGGGCACCCTGTGCCAGGGCCTCCCCATCCTCACAGGGAAGAATTCCTTCCCAGTATCCCATCTACCCCTGCCCTCTAGCAGTGGGAAATCATTCTCCCTCGTCCTGTCCCTCCAGGACTTTGTCTCTCTCCATCTTTCTTGCCCAGCCCTTCAGCTCCTGGAAGGCCACAAAATGGTCACCCCAAAGCTTCTCCTCCCCAGGCTGAACAATCCCAAATCTCAGCTTTCCTCCCAGCAGAGCTGCTCCAGCCCTCTGATCATCCTGGAGCCTCCTCTGGACTGGCTCCAGCAATTTCAGGTCCCTCCTGTGCTGGGCCCCCAGGGCTGGAGGCAGCTCTGCAGGTGGAGTCTCACCTGAGCAGGGCAGAGATGCTGAACTGTGATATGGAAGCTCCTTTCCCTTGGCAAGGGAAGACTTGGGGGGAATGTTTCTTTGGAACACTCACACCTTAGAGGCTGTGCAGGCTGTGCCTGTTGCAAGAGCTGCAAACCAGGTCATCCTGTGCTCCTGCCCACCAAAATCACAGACAATGATCATCTGGGTGTCAGGCACCACTCACCTGCACCTTGCAGGTGAATCCAAGTGGGATCGTGCAGCTCATATCTACCTGAGGAGAGAGAAACCAGGCCCAAGAGCAGAAGGAATCGGCAGAGAGAGAATACAACTGGTAATTGGATGAACCCCTCTCATTTGTTTAGTGGAGAGCTGGGAGGGGACTCAAAACACCAAGCTGGGACTGGGAAAGGCTTGTTGGAACACAGCAGAAAAGAAAACTTTGTGTTCTATCTTCCTTCCCACTTTGGCCTTTAAGGGGTGGTGGCAGAAATAATACCCAGATCATGCTTGCTGTAGAAATGACAGGATTCTGGGATTTTACACCCTTGCAATGCATTTTCTGAGAAGCATCTTTCAGAGACAGGCCAGGATTTGAAGCACAGCATATTCTGACACTTGTGAAAAAAAGAAAACAAGGCCAGTGCATTTGCCAGGGCATCCAAGCAGTTCCCAGCAACCCCGTGTGAGCTTTGCAGACTGACCCAGCATGCAAGTGCCTGATGCAAAGCAAGTAAATATATTGAAAAAAAATTTAAAAGCATGGAAGGAAACAAAGGAGCAGACGATTTGCCCAGACACTTGGAGAAATACACTCCCTTCTGACCTTCTTTGTATTCCAGAGAGCAATTCCTGAGCTGCATTCAGAGACAGAGACAGAGTTGCCAGGCCCAGAATTCCGGCAATTACTCAGTGGAAATGGAAACAGCACCACAGATGCCAAAGGTATGATGCAAGTTTCATTGTCCTGGAAGAATGGGAGTCCAGTATGGGTTTGGGGCTGTTTGCTTGGAATTTAAAATCAGTTGTAGTTCCACGTAAATGAAATATTTAAGTCAGGGAATAAGATTATTTTTATTAAGGGAGCTTCTCCTCACTCCCTGGCTGATGTTATTTTGAAGGGCTATTTTGGACCCTGAAGAAGGAATTTGAGTTTATCATGCACAGAAGCAGCCAAGAAACAGGAAGCACATAGGACAAGGGGGAATGGCTTTAAACTGCCAGAGGGCAGGGTTAGGTGGGATATTGGGGATAAATCCTTTCCTGTGAGGGTGGGCAGGCCCTGGCACAAGTGCCCAGAAAAGCTGTGGCTGCCCCTGGATCCCTAGAATGTCCAAGGCCAGGTTGGATGGCACTTGAAGCAACCTGGGATAGTGGAAATGTCCCTGCCCATGGCAGGGGGTGACACTGAATGAACTTTAAGGTCCCTTCCAACCCAAACCATTCTGTAATTTTGTTCTTTAATTCTGTGAAATCTGAACAACCCTCTGCAGAGCTAAGAAACACTCGCAGGAGTTTTGCTGTTCATAAAGCATAAAACTGGAACTGTAAACCACTTAGGAAACAGTCAAACACCGGAAAGGAAAAAGAATATTGTGCTCTCCTGATATCTGAAAGGTTAATAGTTACCAGAGAACCATTTGGAAGACTGGAAAACAGAGGAAGGGTAGGTCAGATCTGGAAGGAAAATGGTAACATTCACCCCCTCCCTTTACCCAAATACATTTTTAAATATTTTAATTCTTAAGTCAGAATGATATTTATGGGAATAATAACTCAGGCTTTCTTTTAGTAATTGAAATTAAACAGCACTTGCTCTAGCAAGGACAGTTTCTTATCCACCTGTCACTACAAGTACAAGTAATTCCATGTGTTTAGCAGTGTCTGAACACCTAGTGCTACAGTTGGATAACACTTGGATGAAAAGTTTCCTAGCATGGTCCGCAATCAGAAAATAACCAACACCAAATAGTCTTTGCCTTGGGTTCTGTATAATTTAAATCTAACTGCAAAGAAATTGCCAGACTTGAAGCGTGTTACAAATATCCACATGCTTGTTTCATCTACCTCAGGGGGAAAGGACATTTTGATAACAGAAGGGTCTTTAATATAAAAAGCAATAAAATCCATAGATTTTGAAGCTGGACGTGTTCCAGATGGAAATGTCACTCTTCCCAGAGAACAGGACTAACTACAGCAGCTCATGCAATAATCCTAATTGTCAACAAACAAATGCCTCCTTCACAACCTGTTAATCCTACTGATAAAAATTCAATGCCTCTCTTCTTCCCTTAACGATATTGATTTATTCCAAATAGGCTGCGAAATGAGAACACTGGCCACCTTTGTGCTTCTCCCGGAGACGCCTTGATGAGCCGGGAGCCCCGCAATTAGAGCTGCCGTGTTAATGAGCCCCGAGCGCGGGGGTGAGGGGCGCCGGCCGAGCCGCCAGGGGGCGCTGCCGCCCGCGGCACGGCCCGGCCGTGAGGGAGCCGCCATGGAGCCGGGAATGGCCTGGGGCCGCAGGGATCATAACCCCTGCCCCGCACAGACAGCCCCAGTCCCACCCTGGGCACGCCTGGGAGCGCTGTGCGAACGCTCCTGGAGCTCAGGGCCGCGCCCATTCCCTGGGGAGCCTGGGCAGTGCCCAGCACCCTCTGGGGGAAGAATCCCTGATCTCCACCCTGACCTGCCCTCACACCAGAGCAGGTATGAGGGCAGGTCAGGGTGGAGATCAGGGAAAGGTCCAGCCCTTCCTCGAGTCCTGTCCCTGCTCACAGAGCTCGGAGCTGTCGCTCCGCTGCCCCTCGGGAGGAGCTGCAGCCCCCGATGAGCTCTGAGCTCAGGCTCGTCCATGTTGAACAAACCAAGCGCCCTCAGCCGCTGCTTGAGATCCTTCACCACCCTCGTGTCCCTCCTTTGGACAGCTCCGACAGCTTTACATCCTTCTCATTTTGAGACACCCAAAACTGACCCCAGCACTGGAGGAGAGGCTGCTCCGTCCCAGAGCAGAGCAGGGCAATCCCTCCCTCACACAGCTTGGATTCCATGCCTGGTGCCCCAGGTCAGGGATGTCCCTTCCTGGCTCAGGGCACACTGACTCAGATCCAACTGGCCATCCCAGGACCACAGGTGCCCCCAGGACAGGGTGTCCCTCCTGGCTCAGGGCACACTGACTCAGATCCAGTTTGCCATCCCAGGACCACAGGTGCCGCCAGGACAGGGTGTCCCTCCTGGCTCAGGGCACACTGACTCAGATCCAGTTTGCCATCCCAGGACCACAGGTGCCGCCAGGACAGGGTGTCCCTCCTGGCTCAGGGCACACTGACTCAGATCCAGCTTGCCATCACCCTGGTGCCTTTCCACAGCACTGCTTTCCAGGGCCTCACTCCCCAGTCTGCCCGTACATCCAGGGTTACCCCATCCTGCAGCTCTTCAGGTGCAGCATCCAGCACTTGCGCTTGCTAAACTCCACATGGTTGGTGATTGCCCAGCCCTCACGTTTATCAAGATATCTCTACCTCCCAGGGAGTCAACAGCTCTTCCCAGTTTTGTGTTGTCAGCAAAATTTCTCAGTATCGCTTTGAGTCCTATCTGAGTCATTTATGAAGACACTGCAGTGCTCTGGCCCTAAAACCGAGCCCAGCAGAGCCCCACCGGTGACTTTTTGCCAACCCTGCCTGAACCTCCCCGGGTACCCAAATCTGTGTGACCCCTGGGCAGTGCCAGAGGAAGATGTGAGGTGCCTCTGTGAGATGCCAAGCACCACGTGCTGAAAAGCAGCACCTTGGGGTTAATTCATTGCAAGAATTATGTGGGAAATTGACCTACTACTTATGAGGGCTGAATGCTCCATTCCTACACTTGGAGAGAAAATTAACATGAAAATTACTAGAGAAATAGAGAAACCTAATAAAATACTTTAAAAAAAACTATTTATTTTTGTTGCCATCACAATCCAAGGCAAAACTGCTGCCTCATTTTATCTCTGCTTCAAATGTATCAGAGGATAATGAAGACTTTTGCTACTGTTTGATGCATCTCACTGTCTTGAAGTTATTTTGAATATTCAAAGGCATTCATGTTTTTGTTATTTTAAAAGGAATACATTGGACCTGGTAGGTCAACACCATCCAGCAGAGCATTACGGAAGAAAAAAAAAGGGAAATTGTGGGTTTTACTCTGAGTTATAATGTAGATTCATTGTTTCTTAAAAAAAACCAAAGAACTAAACCAATAAAGTGTATTGCATTGCAATTCATTGCAAATGGAATAAGATATTTTTAATTAAACTCTGTCACTGCAATTCAAATAAACTGTTTGGGATTATTTTTCCAAAATAGGGCCAGGCTTTAACGCAACTGAAAATGCAGAGCAAATTGAGTGAAAAAGGAAACCACCTCCAACATCCTTTGGTATTATTGCGTCATTAGAGGAGTGTAATTTGAAATAACAACACCAAACATCTTTCCCCACACATTTTTGCATGGTTTCCATACACACCTCAGGGAAAATTTATTCAAAACCTGAAAATAATCTGAATAGGTAGAACTATACAGTTATGACTAGAGCACAAACTACAATAAATAGGAAATAAGTGGTTTATTCGTTAAATAAGGAGAAGAAATGTTTAAGGTAGAAACCCCTCTTTTCCAGAGACACAATCTGTGTCACACACCCCTGTCAAAGCCCCACAGGCAACTTTGGACTCAGAGTTCCCGGAGACCTCGGAGGAGCAGCTGGGAAAAAAATCATAAGATGAGAAAGCTTTAAGATTTTGACAGCAGAGTCAGCATTTTGGGTCCAATTAGAGAACAAATAAATGATTGGAAAATGAACTTGAGGGGCTCTTAGCTACGGCTACGAACCAAGACAAGTTTAACGACATCACATTCTTGATCCTGCCTGTACTTTTGTGGGCAGCATCTGCAAGATCTGAGAGCCTTTCAGAGGCACCCGGGACGCGCAGCGGGATTTCTCCGAGCCTCGGGGCCAGCGGGGTGCCCGGCCCCGCCTGTGCCCCGCCCGGGAACCCCCGGGCCCGGCGCCGGGCACAAAGTCCGCCCCGGGGCGGGCCCAGGTCGGCGGATCCGCCCGGCCCCGCACCTGCCCCCGGGGCCGCCCGCCGGAGTCGGGCCGAGCGCCGCGGAGCTGCTGCCGGAGCGCCCGCCATGGGCGTGGGCTATGGGGGGATGCGCTGCGTCAAGATCCTGCTCTTCATCTTCAACCTGACCTTCTGGGTGAGCGCCGGGCGGCGCGGGGCCGGGCGGGGCCGGGCACCTGCTGCGGGTGCCGGGGGTGCCGGGAGGGTGGCACGGGCGCGGCTCCCTGCGGGAATGCTGCGGGATCGGCTGCCCGAGCTGAGGCTGCGGGAGCGCCCGGGCAGCGCTCCCGGCTTCTGCTCGCTCCCTCTGCCTGGGAAAGCACCGGCTCGGTGTGAGATGACATTGCTGAGCAGAGACAGCATCTGTCTAAACTGATCGTTTAAAGTAGCGATCATTTCCCCGGCAACCACGCGACTGCAGGAGGAGGCTGGCAGAGGTTCCCCCAGTACAGTGCAGTTAGCAGAACATTTCACAGCATCACGGTGCTTTTTACTAATGTCATTTCTAATAGGGAGCCAACAGCTGCTACAAGATCATCCTAAGACAAAGTCCTCGCATCACCCCAAGAGATTCAGGGAATGCTGTGTTCATTCTCCTCAATTGCACCTTTTCAATAGTCCCACAGTTCCACGCTGTTGAATTCACGCTTTCTCTTCTCTCACTTTCCCTCATGCACTGTTCTCCCTTCAGCTTTCCAGAAAACAATCAGCAATGTCATCTTCTTAAATGTCTTTTTCTTTCCTTCTGATTCACTGGGGTCTTTTTAAAAGAAGCCACAAAGTCATCCTGTTCAGCCTCTCTGGACCAAGCAGTTTTGGGCTTTTGTCTCCTTTATTCTTGAAGCACAGTTAAACCAAAGGCTGTTCCCTCGTGGTGACAGCACTGCGTGCTCCGGGGACACAGTGCTGCTGTGCTCGAGCTGGAGGGGCAGTGTGATGCTGCCCAGCTGCAGCTGCAAGGCAGCAGAAGGACAAAGCTTTGTGTTATTTGTTTCTCAAAAGTGACAAGTACTGTGTTTTGTTATCTGCCTTTTCGCTGAGATGGAAGGAACCATCTCTTCAGCTGGCTGGGACATTCATCCAGAACTGCCAGGGGCACTCCACAGCCTGGAGAGGCCCTGGCTGCCCAAGGCTGCCAGCAGGGAGGTCCCCATGCTGTGACAGGGTGGCAGGGGACCCTCACCCTCTGCTAGGACACATCTGTGAGGAAAGCCATGGTCCTGAGCTCTCCAGCTGTACAATTGCCTGCTCTCTTGGCTTGTGGAGCTGTGCCAATGGATCGAGTGCCAGGGAATGCAGGACAGGTTAGGGGAGCACTGTGCCAGGCTGGCACCCCCAGCAGGTGTTTGTGAGGGAAGCAGCAGGTGTTTGTGAGCCTTGTCCAGGTTGTGCAGGTGCCACAGGCTGAGGCTCTGGGCCTGGACAGCAGCAGGACACTGTGCCAGTTCCTGGGGGATGCTGGAGCTGCCTGCAGGACACACAGCTCTGCTTCTGGGGGATGCTGGAGCTGCCTGCAGGACACACAGCTCTGCTCCTGGGGGATGCTGGAGTTCTCTGCCTGCAGGACACACAGCTCTGCTCCTGGGGGATGCTGGAGCTGCCTGCAGGACACACAGCTCTGCTCCTGGGGGATGCTGGAGTTCTCTGCCTGCAGGACACACAGCTCTGCTCCTGGGGGATGCTGGAGCTGCCTGCAGGACACACAGCTCTGCTCCTGGGGGATGCTGGAGCTGCCTGCAGGACACACAGCTCTGCTCCTGGGGGATGCTGGAGTTCTCTGCCTGCAGGACACACAGCTCTGCTCCTGGGGGATGCTGGAGTTCTCTGCCTGCAGGACACACAGCTCTGCTCCTGGGGGATGCTGGAGTTCTCTGCCTGCAGGACACACAGCTCTGCTCCTGGGGGATGCTGGAGCTGCCTGCAGGACACACAGCTCTGCTCCTGGGGGATGCTGGAGTTCTCTGCCAGGTCACACAGCATGATCTGTCTGGCACGTGGTGAAGCTGAGACCTCTGTAGATCTTTCCCCTCAAACAACATGCTGTGACACTCCTTTGTGACCTGGTCTTGTTCACATTAAAGGGAATTTTTCCTTGCACTTGACAGCATCTATCACTGGTTTGTAATTTCTGTGATCCAAGATATCCACCCAGTAACAATCCTTGTACCTCCTAGTTTTGGTGGGGGTCCCCTGCCCCTCTCCATTTCTCATGAGAATTCAGGCCCAGTTTTGATGATTAAATGACTGACAAGGTTTGAGAGTCTCTAGTAAGTTCAGAAGCACCACTACACTGAAGACTGAAAGAAACAAGTACATTGCACTGTAATAGGAATTGTTATCAGACCCTGGCAAGTGCTGTATAAATTTTCTGACAGTGCAATTCTGAGCTGTGGGATTTCAAGAAAGCACAAGGTGCCAAGACACTGCTGTGATTCTTTCCAGCTGTTTGTCACTGTAGCCCTGACTGCTGTGTTTGTGTTGCAGCTGGCAGGACTGGCTGTCATTGCCTTCGGGCTGTGGCTGCGCTTTGGTGGGCCCATGGCAGAGTTTGCTACAGACAAAAAGTCCCCGGAACTTTTCTTCATGGGTAAGTGACAGTGCTGGGAGGGCAGGTGACACACCTTGGTCAACAATTTCTGGGCTGACCTACACCAAACTGGACATTCTGGTGCTGTGTGCCATCTGTGTGATGGCTTTTGACCTTTCTCTGCTTGACAGCCACTTCCTTAGACCTAACTAATCTCTTCTCCTGGATTTGATCCAGTCCCCACATATCCTAAGTGAATTGTGCTAATACTCTCAGAATAGAAGGTGAGACAGGTCAGAGACTTGTGGGGCTCACCAGTATATCCCTCCAGAGTTTTCTGTGCAGCTGCCAGCCAACAAAACAAGTGTGCTTTCAGAATGTTCCCAGAACCAGGACAGCAGCAAAATTCTGCTCAGCAGTTCTCCCTGTGGAGGCCTCAGTGGGACCAAAGTGCCAAAGTAAATCCTTCCACAGCTGAAAAGTGCCACTACCTGGTGTTCAGTCACCTCAGGAGCTGTTTGTCCAACCTGGGCAGGAATCAGCTAGTTCCTGTGCCTACAGAACTGGGATTAGTCACATCTAATTTTAGCGTTTAAGATAACTTTTGTCTCCCTGGGATTTCCAGGTGTGTTTTTGGGACCTGTGCTTCATATTTATAGATACCCTTAAATAGCTGCTGTCTGGGACTGTCAGCAACTGCAGCTCTCTGTCCCTGGCAACTGTAGCATACCTTTACAGCAGAAAAGTAGGATTTTTTTTCTGTTTGATACATCACCCCTAGAGATGGACCCAATAAAAACCCATTGGTGCAAACATTTTTGCCATCTACAAATGCCAAGTGTGAGTGAATACCCAGTCCTGCCCTGGCCATCAAGCCACTCTGACAGGGTGGAAGGACTGGGAGCTGACCAGAGGTGTCCTCCAGCAGGTACCTGTCACTCCAAGATTGTGCAGTTACCTTAAATACCCCGATGCTCTCAGTGGAGGCTTTGACTCAGATCCACCACAGCCCCAGGCCCAGGTTTCTTTAACACCTGCAGCCAGGCTAGAGGCACAGAACTGGCTGTGCAGCAGTGGGTATAGATGGTGAGAATGTTATGTCCCTCTGTTTCCCTGGGATTTTGTAAGGCTGAATAAAAGAGTAAAACTATTCAGATGAAAATGTTGTTTGGGACCTGAGGATCATTGTAAAACACATTGCAGCACCTCCACTGACACAGAGAGCCAGGAAGTATGATTTACTTTTTCTCTTACATCTGAGCTGCTGTGACAGCAGCATATTAGATCACCAACTTCATTTCCAGCTCCACTTTATACCTGCTGAATTCCCTGTGCTGTAAGTTGGAATGCTTCCCTTCCTGATCCTCTTATGTTTGTCCCAGGAGAGCAAACAAGACAAAAGGATGTTCTGGCCTTCAAAATCAAGTGCTGCTGGAAGGCAGAATGTGCTACATCCTGTGCTGTGACTAAGCACCAGTGCAGCCTGGAGCACACGGTGTAAACAAGATACTCTTTGGTGCATGTGTATTTAAATCTCAAAAGATGTAGTCTGCTTCTGCCCTGAATAGAAACTACAAAAGCTGTTCAAAGTTGTTAATTTTGGGAAGTCCTGAGGAATGTTCTTGTAAAAGTTTCATCAGACACCATGACATTCAGCTTTTGGGCTGCCACACGTATTTATAGAGCTGCCTGTTGAAATATGTAACTGTGAGAGGAAGTGCTGAGGAACAGGGCACAGAGATTTCAGAATTCTTTTAAACTTGCACTTTGGACTGAATTCTAAAGCAAAGTTTTGCCCTTTTTTTGTAATAGACACTGAACAGAGCATTCCTCTGAAAGAAAACCAAAGAGTTTTCTGCTGCCCTCCCTCCCTCATTACAAACCCTGCTAAATGCTGTGACTCCTGGGCATCTGATGCCACAGCTGAGGCTGTGCTGAGGCTGTCAGCAGTGTGGGACCAAGGCTGTGGTAAAAGGACAGGGAGAAGTTCAGTTACAGTGGGTTTGCAGCAGACAAAGCTGCATTTGAAGGTCATGCTGAAGAGCTTTCCCTCTCGAGATTTCAGCTCGGAGTCCCCCTTGGCAGTTGTGTATTGGGCCTTTCTCAGAGTCTCTGGGACTGTTGTTTATTTGGCTCTGTGTGTTTGCTCTCTAACATGTTTTCTGGGTGGCAGCCAGGGTTTTGCATAGGAATTCTTAATATGGAACACTGTGCAGCACAGCAGGAGCAGCTGCCCTGAGGGCTGAAAGAGAAAGCAGATCAGCAATATAACTTAAAATATCAACATATAGCTATACATCCAAAAATAATTCCTTTATCTCAGTTCCACTGATGGCTTTTGTGGCTCCTTGTGATAACCCAAGGCCCTGGGATCACATCAACTTTGTGTCAGCGCTTGGACCAACAGTGCAGGTACATTTGGAGTTTGCTTTGTAGGCTGAAATGAATCACCATCTTCTGAAAAACAGTTAATTTTCTTTCTTCTAAAGGGCAGCACATTCTGCTCTTTCTATACCTGGACTGAGCTGCCAGCCGAATCTAACCAGCTTCTTTCTTCTGCTTCCTTGTGATTGTTTTTTTCCTGGATCTGAAATGTTGGGTTAGTGTAAAATAATTGATAATTCTATCCCTGCATTTTCCATTAGACCAGAGTGAGTCTCCTTAAATAGCCCTGTTCTTTACCAGCAGCCCAGCTGTCTTTTCTGCCCCTGGAATAGTTCGGGCCATGACTTGGCAACCAGGCCTGTTCATCTTTTCCAGCCACTGAGATGTTTTTGTTGGTTGGAGAACAGCTTACAGGCAGCAGTGCTGTGGGCAAGCACATATGTGTTCCTAGCTTTCTGTTGCTTGTGGTTTTGTGTTTGGTGATCCATATTCCCCACTGCAGTTTGCAGTGAAAAACCTACAACAGAAAAGGTTGGAATTGGAACACTATGACCCACGCAGCCTCCAACCATTTTACCAGACACATCTTACACTGGAGGCTCCTAAAATTGCATATCCTCTCCCTGCAGCTCCCCAGCTTTTTGGAGTTCCCTCTACAGTGGGATATATTTTTATGTTACTTCATCTCACAGTACAGTTTTGTGCCTGTGCTTCAAGTGATGAAGCAAAACTGTGGCTCCCCTGTTCAGCTGCAGTTCAGCTCTGGTAGAGTTCATAGATCCCTCTCTTAGCTGCACATGAGAGAGAAAAATGAAAGAAAAAAGGATAATTGCATCAAAGGACAGTAGCTGGCAAATACCTCTTTATCTTTTTGTGACACTGCACTGATCAAATGGAGAAAAGATCTGTGGAATTAAGGGAATTCCCTTGGATTGCTCATCCTTATGGAGACTCCTGTACAAAAACTGGGAAATTTTTTACTGGGCAGGAAGGTCTGCAAGAGTCAGAAGGAAGTAAGATGCTTGTGAGAACCCAGGGTGTCAGCATTCCTGTCTCACAATTAATTGGTGCTTTCTAATTCCTTGTGATACTGCTGGTCTTAATTTTAAGAATAACTGAAGCACAGCAGTACAGACCAAGTGCTGCTGAGTGCAAGTAGGGCATTTGTGAAACAAAAACTGATCTGGGGACTTCTTAAGGATCAGTTCCACATCCCCATTCTTCCATCTCTGCTTTTGGTGGACAAAGGGCAACAAGCAGGACAAACTCTGTATTCCTCAGAAATGAAGTGCAGAGGGTCCCATCCCTGCCAGCACCAATAAAAGTGAAGTGTGTGTACACAACAAACCCCCTCAGGAATGGTAACAAAAGCTGATGAATGCAAACAAATCAGTCTGGGTGGCTCTTTCTCAGCCCTGAAATGTGGCTTCTCTTGCACAGCCAGAGCTCTCAACCCTCCTATGCTTAATTCTGTTCTCTTTGTTTCAGTCCCATGATCCAATCTGTGGTCCAGGCATCCATCAGGGCCAAAACAGCTGTGGACAAAAATTTTAGGGTGATAGTGGCTTTTTCTTGGGGTCAGTGAGAGCAGGAGTGATGCTGCTGGCTTTGAAAGGTACGTGGATGGAGCGTGCCTTAGGATATGAAGTCATGTCTGGAGCTGAAGGATATTAGTAGCTTTTCTCCATAGCAGTGGATGCCCATACAAACAGGAGCTGGCTGGAGTTCCATCCATGTGAACTGCAGTTCTCTGCTCCTGTGCCTCTCTTTATTCAAGTTCTATTCATGTCTTTTGGAGTCAAGCACTATACCCTTAGTCAACAGCATTTTCTCTGCTAAATCCCCACCTCTCAAACTCCACCAGCCTTTAAAATGAGAGCTGTTGGCAAAGCAGCCCCTGTGTAGAGCAACCACAAGAAGACCATTAAATGATCCTGCCATCATGTGTTGGATAGGCTTTCAGTCTGTACTTAAGCAATGAAATTGCCTTTCTTCCTATCATCTGTGTGCAGCTCTCTTTTTCTGTCTCTCAGGAAGAGTGGTTTAGAAAAGGATGATAAGTGGCCATGAGTGGAAAACGGAAGCTGCTGTACTGGAAATTCACTTTAAAAATATGACACCACCCCTACCACCCCCTGAGAAAACCTTACCAAAAATGAAAGTTGTTCCAAAGTCTTCGGTCTCTGTTGTGCATCACAAAACCTTGCAGCAGTTCCTAAGAGTTAGCATTCCCCCTGACAGAATAAAGGCAAAAATAAAGGCAATTCTGACCAAATGAGCTAATTTAGCCTAGTGTGACAATCTCTCCATCTACCTCGGGGTGATTGCTGTATATTTGCAAGATGCTGAGGTTCAGGAAGCTTTTTTTTCTTTAATCACTTAAGCATGATAATGCACTTTGTGCTTTTTGCCCATTAAATTGTCCTCCTGGGTGCCTTCTCCCACCCTCCTCTCCCTGCTGTAGCTGTGTAAAAGTCAGCCAGCCCCACCCCACAGCCGAGCCCACAGTTACCCCATTTCCTTCTGCTCCCTCCCTGCTGTGATGCTGAGCCCTGCCAGCACCGAGTGCCCGGGGTGCCCTGAGCCCCCTCGGGGACACCCAGGCTCCAGGAGTCCCTGTTCGGGTCCGGCTGCCCAGGCCCAGCCCAGAGCTCACACAGCAGCACCGGGAGCTCTGCAAAGAGCCACCTGCAGGGGGTGACCGGGGATAAACCTGCACTGGTCCTGCGGGAAGGGAAAGGGCATCAAGGTGCTTCCCATCCCTGGGTGCCCCCAGGACGTGGCTGGTTACATTCATGTATAACCTCAGAGGATGCTGAGGCCCTGGCACAGGTGCCCAGAGCAGCTGGGGCTGCCCCTGGATCCCTGGCAGTGTCCAAGGCCAGGCTGGACAGGGCTTGGAGCACCCTGGGACAGTGGAAGGTGTCCCATGGCAGGGGGCTGGAACTACAGCATCTTTAAGGACCCTTCCAACCCAAAGCATTCCATGATTCCATGATTCCTGTCATTGGAGCAGCACCCCACACTCCAGGGTTGCTCAGGCTCCTTTTTCACACAGAGTCTCTTTAAGAGAGCTCTACATGCTCTGAAGCAGTTCCTACATAACAAGCAAACCAGTATAACCCATCATAACTCCTGTTCCTGGCCTGTGTTTTGCTCTGACAGAGCTGAAAATACATTTGGACTGTCCACTTTGAAGCCATTAAGAGGAAAGTGTTTTGTCTACTGGAAATAAAAACAAACCAGCAACCAAAAAGCCCTCAGCCTCCTTTTTGGGGCTTGTCAGTTCAAAAACATCTTCAGGAGGGTTTGGATTCAGCTGGCTCATGCACACACACAGGATTAGCCAGAGTGTCCTAATCTAGAGAGGATTGCAGAGAATCACGAGAGGATTTCAGAATACCAAATGACTGAGTATTACAAAGGCAGAAGAAATACAGTGTCAACAAAGTGATGCAAGTGGTAACAGATAATGTAAGCTGTACAAACACTGACAGAGTTTAAATTAGTTTAAATTAGCTACAACCACACATGAACATGATCTTAAACTCACAATCAGTTGCTGTTGACAACAAAGTGCTTTCCTTACTGCAGCCAAACAGGCATCTAAATGTCAGGAAATATGAAGAAAGGAAATGGGAATCCAGCTGAAGAATCTTAATGTCATTGTGTCCATTTGCAGTGCACTCCTGAACGCTCTGTGGTTCCAGTCAAAAAGGATGCAGTGAAACTAGAAAAAGGACCAAGACATTTGTGCTTCTGGCCCCAGTGTCACTGTGACCAGCTCCCTTGTGAGGAAGTTTTCCCACACTATTCACATCATTACATGCTAGAATCCATTGCCATGGGGGTCTGTGAGTGCAGCCAGGCTAGGACAGCTCCAGCTGGCACAGGTGTGCTGGTGACACTGAGTTCAGAGCAGCCTGTGGGGGTGGCAGGCACTGACAGAGCCTTTGGGGACAGCTTTGGGAACACACTGCCTCCCATGAATCTGAGCCATAATTATTTAGGGTTCTGGGATGCACGTGAGCAAGGTGTGTAACAAGGGCTGGTGTTCTGTGGGAAAGAGAGGAACTGGTCTGGGAGGTTACATTACAGTGAGGCTGATTTTAAATTGAAATTCAGGATTTGTGCATCAGCAGTAGCCTCCAAACTGGCTGGTGCCTGTAATGCTTTTGTGCTTCCAGGAAGATTAACCACGAAATCTCTGCTGAATTCACACCAGACACTTAATCAGATATATCCATTATGCTCAAATTAAGGATATGTTCCACTTCTCCAGAAATTCATGTCACTTTAGAGGCCTCTGCAGCTTTTCTCTAGTTCTGTGAATGTATTTTATAAATAAGTATACAATGGAAATTTCTAGTAACAAGCCTGTTTCAGGAGCTGAGTTTGGTGCCACACACACAACCGTCCCTGTCTGGACTTTTTTTTTTCCAACTCCTACGTGTGTTTCTCATATTTTCCAGGAGTGTGTCTGTGCTAGAAGTTCCTTGGTGCTCTCCTAAGGGCTGGAGAGCCTCAGTCCTTCCATGGAGGAGGATATCTGCCCCTGGGGCTGCAAGGAACACACAGCCCCAGGAAAATCCCTTCAAGCCCTGTTTGGGTCCTGGGCTCTGCTGTTGCTGCTGCTGGGTCCCTCACCCCCAGAACAGAGCTGCTTGTTCTCTCCGTGGAGTAGGAACAGTTGGGGATTTGTTCAGTGTTATTTACTCAGCCCAAAAGAGAGGAAAAAAAAAAAAGGAGAATTATTTCAAATGGAAAGTGCCCATAGCAGCCAGGTAAACAAGAAACCCATGTGAAATAAAGCCAGACAGAGACAGGGTGTGTTTGTCTGCTCCTGCTGTTGGCAGGGATTTGTGCCTCAAACCTTCAGTGAGACTTAGGGAAAAACAAACAAACAAACAAACAAACAATCAAAAGCAGCTGTGGGAGTGGGGTCTCTTCCAGAGTCTGAAATTACATCTCTTCCAGCCCAGGCTAATCCTTCCCTCACTCTTGGTATATATAAAAATACATTGCAGCCAGTAGCTATAAAATTCCATCCTTGGAATTCTGTATCCTTGCTAATCACAGAGGCTTTGTACACTCAGAAACAACACACAGAATCTCTTGATCCTTTTCAAGGTGCTTTTTGAGACTTGCAGATCTCCTGTCTCCAAGTGCAGCCCAGGAAGGGATGTGTCCTTATCTCAGAGGGGACAGTATCTCAGGGAGGAGCTGTGTGCCACGAGCACTGAGGCTGATCCAGAGGTCTGCTGACTTGTGGATCTGCCATTCTTCACTACTGGGAGCCACAGGATGCTCTGAGACTGCCAGATAACATTTTAATTCCCCTTGTAATTGCAAAGCAGAGTCTGCTAGAAAATGGGAATCCCTCCTGTTGGAATTTTCACGGGGAATGCCCCCATTTGACAATTTCCTTTCAGGAAAGAATGATTTTCCCTATGGGATGAATAAAAAAAACAAATACACATAAAAGCTGCTGCTTTATGGCTTTCCAGATTTGTCATGGCAAAATAAAACAATGGCAGAAGAAGGGGGTTCCCCTCTTTCACTCACTACATTACAGCCAGAAGGGAAATCAATTTGCTTTCAGGTGTTCTTTCACTTGACTCACTGCTAAAAGGAGAAGTCTTCATTCCTCTTCACATCTATTAAAAAACTTTTTTTTTTTTTTGGGAGGGGGGTGTCAGCAAAGCAAAACAAACAAACCACACCCCAAAACCTCAATATTTCCTTACAAAAAAAAAAAAAAAAGATAATAGGTTCTGTTCAAAAACCCCCAGTCCTGTGACACGTTGTTTTTCATCCTCTTGTGGTAATGAAGAAGCCCCTATTTCCTCCAGAACCCCTCAGTAATCAGTGCACTGGCTGTGTCTGCCTAAATCAACTGATCTTCTGTCAGATTTGCACGTGGATTTTCATCTTTGGAATGTGCCTCTTCATCCCCTTGCATTCAGGGGCTGAGAGTGAGCAGTTTGTGGGTCCCAAATGCAGGTGGAGTAAATACTCCAAGAGTGGCCAATCACAGATGGCAGACTCTGTCTCTGGGGCCAGCCTGGCCCTCTCGATGCCACAGCAGCGTTCCTGCTCTCTGCATTCCCTGCTCTCAGTTTGGGTGCCAGCCCTCTCTCCTCTCCATGAGCACACACAGACCAGACAGCAGAATTGCAGGAAATGAACAGAGGCAACAAGAGGTGAGAGGAAAAAAATTCACAAAGGCCACAAACCCTTGCTTCCTTTCCACCTTGTACTTTTTTCCTTCTGCTGCACAAAAAGCTGCAGCTGCAGAGTCTCCTCATCATTTTCCACTCACCTAAACAAGCTCTCTACCCTGACCTGACTCACGCACTTCTTTTCGCCATGTTGAGCTTTGCGGTGAATTTTTTGTGTCAGTTTGTAGCTCTCAAACCTGTTCCATTCTGTGGCTATAAACTGACTTTTTTTTTGTTTCCCTGCTGTGCTGTAGATGCCAAGTCGGAGGCCATGCCAAGGCTTTGTACTTTACAATGGAAGTGCTGATGAATAGAAGCTGATTAAGGCTTTCCATCCTGCTTTTTAGGAAGGGATGGGTTTTAGCAAAGCTGAGGTACTTCTGACACTGGATACTATTGCAAGGCAAGGTGTGATATTAATCACCAAAAGTCTGGATTTGCACTGCTGGCCCTGACAGCTCTCAGTGCTTGATGGCTTTAGGTAAGGCTGGGATTCCAAGGGCTGTGTGCCAGACATTGCCACCCTTTGCTTTTTTTTGTCTTTCTAGAGAGTCTCACTTTAAATTTAGGTCTGTTCTTATCAAGAATTTGAGGTGAACATGCCTACATTGCTGTGTACAGCCCTCTAGGAAAAGAAATACCAGATCCTTCTTACAAACAAACACCATCCAGGATATTTCTGCACCTACAGCTTTGATATTATTACAAACTGGTTTAAACAGAAGAGCAAAGAAAACTAAGTCTGTGAATAAAACTGACTGAACACAGAAATGTTCAAAATCTACCCAAAAAACATTATTAAAACCAAATGAAGTTAGGTGTTGGTGCCAAAAAATGGATATATTTTAATTAACAGTAAAAGAGGCAAAGAGAAAGAAAGAGAAAAATAAAAGGCAGAGGGGCCATGGACAGGAAGAGAGTGGCAGGGTTAGGTGGAACCGTATCACCCACCCCAGGGGCCCAAGGATGTCTCGTTGCTCCTCTCCCTCTGCTCCTCTGGGTGGTGAAGCAAAGTCTAGAATCCAGTGGATCAATAAAGGTTTGGGGCAGGAACACCCCCGTGCCTCCTGAGGGGGGCTGGGTTTGCCCCTGTCCCTCACAAGGCTCTTGATCTGTCACATCAAGTGCAAGTCTGGGAACCCCTCGGGGGGCCTGGGACAGGCCATGACTCTGCTGTCCCTGCAGGGTTGTGGCTTTTCCCGGGGTGCAGGGCACACAGCTGGGCTCCTGTGCCCTGGGGGATGGTGGTTCACTGCCTCTGACCAGAGGGCTTCTCTCAGCACACACCCAAACCTCTCTTCCTCCCACCCTTTGGTGTGAGACTCTGTGTGAGCCCGGCCACTGCCAGCCCTGGGCTGCAGTGTCCACCAGCAAGGTGCTGAGCTGGATCCCTGTGAGTGCATCCCCAGAGCTGAGCTGAGCTGAGCTGGGCCACTCTGTCTTGAATAGGTCAGGATGTGGTGGTCCTGTTTTGCTACAATAGGCAAAAATCCTTCCTGAAGATGTTTAAGCCATAAATTATAACATTTCCATCTCTGACAGACATCCTTCCTGGAAGTCATCTTCCACTGAGCATCCCTGGGTGTAGGTGCTGGGAAACCTCTCGGTGCAAGCTCCGGAGTAGCTTGGCCCCTTTGACTTCTTTCAAGCTACTCTTTGTGTGTCTCATGGAATATTCAGAATTGGAAGGGATCCACAAGGATCATCGAGGCCAAGTCCTGACTTCAGGACAACCCCAAAATCACAAGTTTCATTCCTGTGTGAAAGATTACATGTGTGTATATATAGTAGAAAAGTAAAAATACCATTATTTTTGTGGACATTTTAAGTGTGACCATTATTTTCCATCTAGAAATAGCTGGGTATCAGCAAGTGGTAGTCCCAGGCTGAGAAAGGACAAAGTGGGATGAACTCTCCTGAGCAGCAGATGGAAGAAGGTGGATTTTAACTCCTGGCTGGCTTGCTGTGGGGCTCAGCTTTGTTTAGTGAGTGGTGTGAGTTCTTCCTGTAACACGCCTTAAAAGGGAAGTTCTCACTGAGGTAGTGGTTTAGCTCTGAGTCATGCGAGTGAAATGCTCAGGCTGTTTCTCTGACAAATGCAAATCCAAATTCCTGAAAGTGGTCTCACCCCAGACTCACAGAGCTTTGTCTTTCCTAGCTGCAAATAACAAAAAGAAATGGGAAGACTCCTTTCCTGTCTCCTTACTCAAATTTATCTTTGCTAAGTGGCCTGATAAGTACAGGGACAGGAGTAGGGAGTGACACGCTGAATACGTCCAGGAAACATCTTTGTAATTACACTGTTTGTTACCATGGAGATCCCAGGAAATGGCAGTGTTGGTGTTTGGCTGGTGAGCACCAGGTTCTGCACCTGAGCAAGGGCTTTTTGTCTTTTCCAATTCATCTTCCACCTGGCTGGCTGACCTTTCTCCCCTGAGCCATAAATATCTTTGTACAGCAGTAAAAACCAGTGCTGTGCATGTGTACAAGTACAGCCTGAAGAATGCTCAGTCCCAGCAAGTCACAGGTGGCTGAGTATTAAAAATCCAGAAAACATGGAATAAGAACTGCCAGCACAGACAGCAAACAGCATCCCCCCAGCACCGTGTATATTACAGTTAGTAGGGCAAAGCCATATTCCTTGTTTTATTGCTATTTATCAGAATGTATCTCTCAGCAGGAACTGGGGCAGAAGGAGGGAGGGGAGGACAAGGATCAGAATAACTGGGATAGACACAGAGACTGAAGGGTGATGTGGCAGTGAATGGGCAGCAGGCAGGAGCTGGCCTTCCCCGAGCAGGCTGCACCAGGGAGGCAGAGCAGCTGGATGGAAGCTCTGCACTCAAACATTGACTGGTTTTACATTTTCCTAGCAATTGCAAACTGTCACCTGGAGGATTTTCTAGTCCAGGTTCCACAAGGCCTGCTAACAGCAAATGCCAGCAGCTCTGCTATCCCTGGGTCGGATTTGATAATAATGTTTACACTGGTAACTGAGCACACTCAGGGCCCTCAGTGGAAGCTTGGGTAGTCCCGGCTGGGAGCAAGGCTCACTGTGCCCTCTAGTGCACTCTGCCTGCAGCTCCACTGTCCCTCACAGAAGGACACGAGGAGAAGGAAGATGAAGCTCTTTTCCCCAGCAGTGGCTCAGCACGGCAGATTTCTGTGCTTACTGCACAGGACAAGGACTAGAATTACACAGCACAGTACCAGAGCCAAGGCACAGCCCCGTGGTTGTGGTCTGGTGGGAGCTGACCCCCACAGGAACCTGAGTGCTGCCTAAGCACAGATCAAAAAATGCACATTCACAAGTGAGGAAAGAAAAACTCTGTACTCTGATTTCCTTTTATCCTAGATAAAGCCCATACAAAAAATAAAAACAAAATCAAAACACCAGTTGAATAGGTGTTTCTAGGTGTCAGCTTACACTGGGGTCCTGGATCTGGATGGGGCTATGCTGCCATCTCCCATGTTCCTCTCAGCTCCCCCACTGCAGAGCATACAGAACATTTCCAGCCCCAGGTTTCCCAGGAATAAGCTCTGTAGTAAAGCTGGGCTTTTTTTGCCTTACATTGCTTATTGCAGAGGTGTAAGGGGGTTCTGGGTGGTATGAGGCTTGTTCTTTCTGCACTGAGCTGAACCTGGGACAGCAAACTGGGAAGGAGGAAGTCACAGATTCCTATCACAGAATATTCTCAGTTGGAAGGGATGGACCAACAAGGATCATCAGGTCCAACTCCTAAGCGAATGGCCCATCCAGGAATGAAACCTGCAAAGTTAGTGTTTTTAGCACCATACTCTAACCAACTGAGCTAATCTCAAATTGTCTTACTTCTCCAAGAATTCTGAAGAAAGTATTGCTCTCCTCCTGTGGTCAGAGAACCTTTTCTGTGTAACCAGTTTTGTGAGAGCCAGAGACCTTGTTATACCTGCCAGTGGGTGGGGCTGATGAAACAGGTAGCAGGCTTTGGGGAGAGAAACCTTCTGAATTGTTGCCTGGCTCTGATTTCCACAGGACTCTATGTACTGGTGGGAGCAGGGGCCATCATGTCAGCAGTTGGATTTTTCGGGTGCTGTGGAGCAGCGCGGGAGTCCCAGTGCTTAATTGGAACAGTGAGTAAAAGGTTTCCAGTGCCTGGGCTGTGCAGGGAAACCATCCAAAGCATTCAGGGCTTGGTGTCATTAATGGAAAGATCTTTACAGTCCTGACCTGAAAGGTCTTATGTCCTTTTCTTGGTTAATCCAGTTTATCTGGACTCAGCAGCCACCATGCTATTGCAGAGCTGGCATACATGCAGAGGTGCCCTTGCTTGTCCCTTGTGATGTAGTGCCTGGAATTATTCTCTGATTTTCCTGGAGCTCCCTCTGAGCCACATCTTTGCCATTTCCCCTTGGTTTGAATGTGACAGGGAATCTGCCTTGGCAGCCCTGTGCAGAGCCCCCTCAGGAGCTTTGGTTCAGGGTCGGCTGTTGGGGCCCGGGGAGGATGAGGTGGCAGCCCCCATGAACAAGCTACACTCATGAGAGATTCTCTCCTTCCTCTGCAGTTCTTTGCTTGCCTGTTGGTGATATTTGCAGGTGAGGTCACTGCTGGAGTATTTGCCTTCATAGGCAAGAAAGTGGTAAGTAGCAAACAGCTTCTGATGTAATGATGGGGTAGTTATGGATTGCAGTGCCCACTGCCTATGGACCTGGCTCTTCCGTAGGAAAACTTTCCAGGAGACTTTTCCTTGCAAGACTCTCTGACATTCTTATCTGGAGCCAATGACAGCTTGTGTTATCACAAGTTCAGAATAGGATGAATTTTTTTGCCTCCTTTCTTCAAGAAAAAGTGGAGGTGTGGCTCAGCCTTGAAGGAACATCAAGGGGAGCTGTAAGAAAAGAGGGCATTGCCTGGGAGAAGGGCAAACAAATTTTGGCACTGAGCTTCCCCAACTCAGAGTGTTTAACCAAAGCACAGAGCCTATGAACACTCTGAGCCTCTGAATGGCACCAGGCCACAAACCCTCCTGGCTTTTGAGTCACCATACCTGGTTACCAGGCACAACTTTTTGCCCTGGAGGTTGAGGACACAAAATGAAAGTCTTGGATCAGGGGTAAGACTGATTTGCAACTCACTTCGTGTGATTTCTGCAGGCAATACAGGAAGCCCAGAAAATCTATGAAGATGCTTATGAGGACTACATGAAAAACCCAGTGGGGAAGATGAACAGTACCATCTATCGCTACCACGTGGCTGTGAGTACTCCTCCACCTAAACACCTCCTTCCACTGCTCCACTGTCACACTGCCCATTAGAATCCAGAATTCCTCCCTCTGAGGTATGGCAAAATAGAACTGAATGTACTTAAATCCCATCAGAGACTCACAACTCTGAGAGTCTCCTGCGGGCTCGGTCAGAATTCTGGTTTTTGGATCTCGACCTTTGAAAGTGCAATTAGCCAGGCTTTGAAATTTCTGATGCTTCTGGTCTTTGTGTGCAGAAGAAATGACTGTTAGGCTCTTCTGGATATTGAAATCCACAGATAAATACTTGCAAATGCAGTGAAATATCTGCATCCCTCTGCATCTGTCAGAGAAAACATGACCTGTGTCCCAGGACCTACAGTGTGGCTGAACCAAGTCAGTGAAAGACCAAAAGCACATGTGTGACACAGTTCAGGCCACCCAAAAAGTGAATGTCTGAATTGGAGTTACAACCTGTGACTTCTTTAATCCTGTTTGTGTCCATCTTGGATCTGCACTGCCTCCCATGGAGAGCAAGCCCAAGCTTTGTTGCTCCTTACAGCAATTCCCACGTTCTTTAGAACAAACATTTCACAACCTCAGACCCTTTTGTCCTTCTCCCATAGCTCTTATTTCTGACCCAAAGAGGAATTCCAAGCATTTTGTGGGAGATAGTCAAACAGGAAAAACAAACCCTCTGAAACTCTGATTTATTACTGTCTCCAAACCCAGCACGATGTTGTGTCAGAAATAAAATTCCAGCATTCTCTGCTGTACTTCTTGTGCATTGCCCATAATTCTGTGATATTTGAACTTTCTGCATTCTCCCTTTAACAACTCCTGTTTTCTTGTAAGCCAAGGATCTGCTTTTCCCAAATCCACTTGTTTGCTTTGTTATGAAATACTGTAATAAAAATCCCTTCTGGTCATTGTTGTTAATACAAATGTGACTGTTTGCTGTGGCCTCAGACAATTGAAAGTAATTTTTGAAAATTTTGTCCCACACAGTTGGAACTCTACCAGAAGCAGCAGTTTAAATATAGAGAATAAGGTTATTATTTGAACTGTACAAATTCTTTTTTTTTTAGTTATTTATTGTCTCACTTTCAGTATGAAAGCGTGTCCCTAAATCAGGACAAAATAATAACTGACTTTCATTATGAAACAGTCTGTGGTTTCCCCTCTTTGATCCTCCATCTCTCTCTCATTCAGCTCCAGTGCTGTGGTAAAGGTAATGTGGAACAACAAACAGGATTACCCTGTCCAGAGAACATCCAGCTGCCAAAGGCAAGTGTCCTCTGTCCTGCTTGTTCTAATCACCTCTTTGTGTCAGGTCTTTAGTAAAATTGGAGACACATTCTGTAAGTAACAGAAAGGAAGTTCTTTTTACCTTGCAAATTCCAGCATGAAATTCCTTATGGAATGGAGCAGAGTGGAGGCAGAATTAAGCTGGAGGTCATAATGCCCTCAGTCATGACACTTGTTTGTGGCATCCCATGGTAACTGAGACAATATTGCACCATCTGAAAGGAAAAGGGAGAAGGAGGGAACAGAACAGGACCCCAAATTCCCCATGAAAGCTAGATTTTGGCAAGTGTCCACCTTAGTCATGCACGGAGCCTCCTGACTGGAAACTTCATTGGTGTTAAGAAAGATGTTTCTGTACTTTCTGTCTTTTCTGGAATCTGCTTGTGAGTTCAATGTCAAAATGAAGCACCAAACCTCTTGATTTGGCATGGTCTGTTATATAAAGGAGTTTAAATTTAGGGAGAAAACTGAGTGTAAGAAAATTACTTGCATGTGTCAGCCTCTCCAGGCAAGAGGTACAGATGCCTCACCAGGAAAGGGAAGATGCTGGGAAAATTATCCAGCAAAACCCAAGGTTTAGATGCAGGAGTTAGGATGGTGACTGCACTAATATTTTTGTGTTTATCTGGGCTCAGTGAGAGCAGCTGATAGAATTTATTGAAATATAGATTTCCAGGCATAAAAAAAATATTTTAATTTTGTTTTTAACAGAACTGCCTGGCTGAAATTCAGAATGTAATTGATACTGAGCTGCGCTTAGTTGGAATTGTGGGAATTGCAATTGCTAGCATCACAGTGAGTAAATCCATGTTCTCCAATCTCCCCTTGAGCCCAGTACCCTGTCCCTTACTCAAAGCTTTGTGGAAGGTATTTTGCAGCAACTGGTGAGATTCCTCAATTCTTCTTGCTTCCAGTGTGTCTTCTCCCTGGGAATTGCCCCCATCAGTGCAAGCAGAGCTGTGTGACTGTGCTTTTCAAGTTCATTTTGTGTCCTTATACAGGATCCCAAATAATGGTAACCTTTTGTTGTAAGAGTAGGAGAGCAGAGGTCACATGAACCCAACTGAAAAGCAAAAGGCTGTAGCAGCATTTACTGTATTCCAAAACAACTGCACCCTGATGCTTTCAATCCTTTAGGATACATTTCTGAGTGTTCATGAGGAACAGAGAATTCCCATTAGAGCTGTGGCCAATAGATGTCACCCTGTCCCAAGGACACAGCAGGACCTGCAGGCTGGGGCTCACCAGGCTTTAGCACAAAGCTTTTCCCAGCACGTCTGGGCCATGAATTCATTCAGACTCAGACACCAGCAGCATGAGGAGCCACAGTATGAGTAAAGAAACACTCCTTTAGCTGCTGGGAAGAGCAGGACCTTCACAGATTTATGTGGACACTGAAAAGCAGCTGAAGGGTTTCTGCAGGTAACAGAAACCATGGTGTGCAAATGAAACAATCCTGGGGTTTGAACGAAACATGAAGGGACTCAAAAATACAGTGGGGGTGGGACAGAGATCAATAACGTCAAGGACACACCAGAACTGGCATCATGTCCCCTTGGATCCCCACCTCAGACACAGCGAAGGTCCTGAAGTGACCACAACAGCAGCAGAAATGCACCTGCACCTTTTCCTGTGCTTGTTTCTGCCACTTGCTGGGCTGTGAGAGCTCAGCTGTGCCCAGCCTTGGGGACATGTGTGGGGAGGGAACATCAACCCAGTGCTTGAAGTGCCCATCTCCCACCCTTAGCAGCGCAGCCTCGGGGGCAGCTGCTCTGCAGAGCTGACCTGTGGCGAGAAGCAGAGCCTCTGGCAACAGCCTCTGCTCTCTGCTTTTATCATTCCCTCTAGTGACCAAGCTCCCTGACACGAGTGGGGGTTTAGGTTTCGTGTGCAGTCTTGCTCTTGAGCACAGAACTATCCAGAGCTCAGCAGCAGCTCCGGGGGCTCTGCAGTCACCCTCTGCTCTGACTCTGATGTGTGTCCTGTTCCATTCTGAAACTCAGAACACTCCAGGGAATACCAGGATACCACCAAGAGTCACAGTTATTATGTGACTTAAATTGATGTTAGTAACATTAATATTTGGGGCAGTTGTGCTTGGCTGGACATTTAGAAACCTGTATGAAACCAGTGTGAGCTGATAAAATCAGTGAAACCTCCTCCATGTTTATTGTCTGATGTTTTGGGGTTTGTGGATGGAAGCAGTCACCACTCTGCCATAGGGACCTTCGGATTGTCTGATGTACAAATTGTTTTATAACTGTTTTGTAAGTGGATCCCTAAATCACATCCCTTCTCTTCTAGATCTTTGGCATGATATTCAGCATGGTTCTGTGCTGTACGATCCGTAACATGAGAGAAATGATCTAAAACTGTCACTGCACAACTGTGCCCCAGGAGTTCCAGACTAAGCTTACAAGAAGTGCTCTTCTACCCAATTTAATAATTGTAATGCATTTTAATCAGTGTTTTAACATACTGAGAGGAAAATATCCTGTTAGGTGATCAGGTGAATTGTATTAGTTACAGTAAAACTGAAGTGGACAAAAAAGGGGTTTAAAATGTCCTTTTTAATGAAAAAAGAGCAAAGATGCATCTAAGACTAATTTGATTTTTAATGTTTATATATGTGCAATTAAGAGTTTACACATGTATAGACTTGTGTAAGCATATGCATGTGTCTCCTTACCAACACCTCTGGATGTGAGCAGGTCCCTGGAGGTGCAGTACCTGTCCAGGTAGATGCCTGCAGATGGAACACGTTGTGTGTGCACATCCCCCAGGGACACAGTGCTCAGAACCCTCTCACAGAGCCCCCGTCTGCCAAGAATTAGCAGAGGGACAAATGCCATTGTAAAAAGGAAGACCTATGATCCATTTTGTGACTTTATTTTCCAAAGCCCAAACAGAACAGAACTAATAAAATTGTACTTTATTTAAAAAAACAATTAATGCCTTAGGGCCTGCTCCAGCAAATGTGAAGAGTAGACCCACTGACTTCACTGCCATGCAGAGACTGGGTATTTGTTTTTTGTAGGACTGGACCCTTCATGCAAATGCAGAAAGCTCTGGGGGAGAAAACACATCCAAGCAGATCCAGGCTAAGGAAGAGGGGGAAAGAGGTGGGAAGCTGGCAAGACCAGGCAGTCATTTGGGACCAACTGCAGTGCAAAGTGTGCTGAAGCTTCCCAAGCTAGGCTGAGATACACCAAAAAACCCAACTGTGAGTTCAAGGGGCCACTAGAATCCACATTCAGCAGCCTCTTTATCCCAAAAGCCTCACTGTGGCTACAAGCTGGTGCAGGAGTGGAGCCTAGGTGCAGAAAAAGCAGCCCCTTTGTCAGATCTCTAGAGAATCTAACTGGCCTGTGGAAGCCAAACCAAGAGCGAAAGCATCAGAAAAAAACACACAGCACTTTAATATCCTCAGTTTCTGCTTCTGTGACTATCACAGCTTCCACGGGGCTCTTACCTCAACCTCTCGCCCCTTCCTGGGGGCAGAAGGCAGGAAAGAAAGATGGGACATTTTTACAGAGCCATGAAGTTTTCTTACTGGCACCTTTAGATTGCTTGTCAGGTATAAAAATTACACTGTGTGCTTGAAATACCTCAGGGCTTGCGTTTACATAGTTTTATTCTATATTTTAATTTTTCTATTTGTCATATTTATTCATAAGAGAATGTTCCTTTTGAACCAGCCTAGAAGGGAGAAAGGTTGTCCCCAGAAAAATGAGTTACATCAAAGGCTCAGGATCTCTTAATTTTTGGCTTACTTGAGATAATTCACCATTTCAGAGAACAACTTTTTGCTAAGTATGCCCCCATAGCAGCAGATCTGGTGATCACCAGTTCAGATTCCTGATGCAGTTTTTCCAGACATGCTGGGGAGAAGTTCAGTTAAACTACACATGCCAATAGACCATTGTCTAAGAGGCCTTGGAATTTACAAGTCATGGGCTCCTTGTTCCACTGAAACACAGGGGAACAAACTGGGATCTCAGGAAATATGTTATGTGTGGGATATACCACCCTCTATCTAGAATTTATTTTTTATCTCGTATTCCCCAAAGCAACTCAAACTCCCATCAGTTTTCTGTCACTTCAGGACTTGGGGAAGTGCTGCTGCTCCAAGTCTCTGGTTTAGTTGACACATCTTGCTGTGTCTTACATGGATTTCTCTTTTCCAGTCATCCAACCACGAGCTGTGGCACTGCACTGAGAGCTGGGCACAGCAGGCACTGACTGAGCCACGTCCAGGCTGGGCTTTAGGCTGGCAGGGACACGTGAAATCACACACCAGAAAAGAGTGAGGCTTGTGTCACTCTGTCACAGCTGATTAGCAATGGATTAACTAAAAACAGGGCCTGGGACCTCATTCTGCAAGAACCAGCACAGGAAGCAGGGCCCTGCTCTGCTGCTTGCTCCTAAGACAGGCTCAGCTGGGAGACCAGCAGTGCCAGCAAATCCATGAGGGTGTCAAGCTGAACCTTAGAGATCAGTTTAACACAGCAGCCAGCAAAGCCATCCTGGCTCCCAGGTGTGCCTGAGACTGTCCCCACAATGGCTGTGCTCTGGAGAGATGGTGGGGTAGTGCCCAGCTGGGGTGTGCTGTCCCAAGGTAGTACTGGCAGAAAGAAGAAACTCTTGTAAAGTGTCATTTTTGCCACTCAGGACAAGCCAGCTTCCAGGAAAATCAGTAAAAATAGCACCAGAGCCAGTGGTTCAGGTTCCAAGACTGTCGTCCTACAGGGATAGAAACTCACTGCAAATAAAGCAATTTCCTTGTTTTACATTCCCCCTCATAATTACAGTATTCTATTCATTTTAAACACATCTACACATTCCTCACATTTGTAGCACCAGAATGTAATGACAGGACCAGAGTTTATCTTTTTATTTATTGTTTCTTGAGTAAGTTGGAAGATGCCCACTCCTGCTTGGAGATGCACTGAATGCCAAGGCAGCTTGCAGAACCTGCTGTGCTTCCCCAGCCCTCCACTCCCCCAGAAGTACAAAACCACCCCAGTGCCTTAGGAAAACGGGAAAAAGTGGTAGAAAAAACCTTCTATAAATTCAGACTCGAGCCACCACACTTTCTGCTGAAGTGTTTTGGGTTTATGATTTGGTTTTTTCTTCCTCTAAAGAAAGCATTAATTTTCTGAGCATTCCTGCATAAGCTCTAGGGTTGCAGTTATTTAGGTCTAGGGGATACTTGCACTGCACACCAGGAACAGGACAGTACCTGTTACTGGTTTAGTTCTCTAAGTTATTGCTATAAATTAAGCTGGAAATCAACATGTTATTCATATACTAGTGCCTTTAACAGAATCCAGGGATAAAGGTCTTTTGTAGTTTCCTGCTGTTGTGAGGTGCTTAATATAATTACAGTTTTCTCTGCATCTTAGTCACTGAAGGTATTTTTCAGAATTACTGCCACATAAGGCAGCAAAAATACCCATTTATCCTGTCCCTTGCACCTGTGTCAGAGGAAAGTGACAAAAGATCAGATCTCTCCAGGTGGTATAATTTTTAAAGCACATCACACACGTTTTCTTATTCTCCTGTCAGTTTGTTCTAAAGCATAAAGATGTTGATGCCCTTACTGTGTCTCTAAACACCCTTATTCACATTTCCCTTGTCTAATTTTTCTAAGTTACTGATCTCAGTGGGAGCTTCCTTTGTCACAGGGAATCCTCAGCCAGTTTTGGTACCTCTCAGAAATCACACAGCAGCTGATGGAAGCTCAGCCCTGTGATGTCACTGCAGTGAACAGTAGTATTTCACTTGTCTTGATACTGATAAGTTTTATAACAAAACACGTTTCATGTGTCTTGAAACAGAAATTGAGTTGTTCTTAAGCCCTCAAATGCTGTATTGCACAGCCTTTGCAGGCTATGGATTAACAGCATCGGATGCTGTGCATAGGAAATGTACAGAAATAAAGCTTTTCAATCTTTTTCCTCTCTATTGGTGCTCCAGCCACGAGGTTCTCCAAAACACTAACCAATTCCTGGATAATGTCTCTGGCACAGCATAAATTCTGATTTTGGAGAGAACTGGCATTTCAGTTCATGCCGCCAAGTCTGTGGCAGAATTACCTCTTGCTTTGAAAGAAAACAAACTTAACTCTGTGGCTGAAATTAGCTTTCACTTCCCTATGATGTGTTCCGAAGTGGCGTTTTATCAGCTTTGTGTCTTGAATTTGAAACAACTTCCTAATAAAAATAACCTGGAATAAACGACTCCCGGAGAGAACTCGATCCGCGCGGCCAGAGCCCCCCAGGCCCTGAGGGCACCGCGGGGCTGCCTCCGCCTCACCTGCTGCGTCCAGGACACCGGTGGGCTCCAGGTGACGGAGCAGCCTTCGGCCAGCGAGGCAGGCAGGGCCCCGGACTGGGGACTGGGATTGGGATTGGGTTTGACATTGGGATTGGGTTTGGGATCGGGATTAGGACCCGCCGGGATCCGAACCCGGCACTGCCGGAATTCCCCTCAGGGACCGGCGTGCCGGTGAGGCCCCGCCCACTGTGGGCGGTACTCGCTTCCCATTGGCTGCTCGCTCGGGCGGGGCGGTGCCACAATCCCACAATGGCTTGGGCGGGAAGGAACCCTAAAGCTCTTCCCACTGTCCCAGGCTGCTCCAAACCCCAATGTCCAGCCTGGCCTTGGACACTTGCAGGGATCCCGAGGCAGCCACAGCTGCTCTGGGCACCCTGTGCCAGGGCCTCAGCACCCTCACAGGGAACAATTTCTTCCTAGTATCCAGTCTAAAGCTACTGTCTGTGTGAAGCCCTTCCCCCTTGTAGTCTCCCTTCTGGTACTGGAAGGCCTCAATAAGGTCACCCCGAAGTGATCCTGTATGTTGGACAATCCTCTAGGTTGGACAATTCCAGCTTCCCAGCAGAGGTGCTCCATCCCTCTAATCATCCTGGTAGTCCTCTGGACTGGCTCCTGCTCCTTCCTGTGCTGGGCGCCCAGGGCTGGAGGCGGCTCTGCAGGTGAGGGTCTCACCTGAGCAGGGCACAGGGGCAGGATCCCCGCTCTGAATGCTGCCCACGCCGCCTCACACACCGGGCAGCGGCGGCGGCGCCGGCGGGCGCGGGGCCGGTGCAGGCGGGGCCGCCCCTCAGAGCCCGCGCCACAGCGCCCCCTGCGGGCCGGGGGCGCCGCCGCAGCCCCGCGGGCGCGGAGCGCGGGCCGCTCCTTCCGCGGGGGGAGCCGGGGCTGCTTCTGCTCCTTCTCCTGCTTTTCCTTCTCCTCGTCCTTCTCCTCGTCCTTCTCCGTGCTCCACGTGTGAATGCGGCCGGGTTTGTGCCTCTCTGAGCGCCGGGAGCAGCCGCGGCTCCAGCCCCGGGCCCCCCCAGCCCGCGCTGTGCTCTCCCCACCCGGGCTGAGGGACGGACACGAGGTGAGGGTGTTTGGATTGCCTGCAAATCCATGGCTGAGTTATGTGGAAACCGTCTTGGGATAAACGGAAGGTAACAAACACATGTCTGGAAGGAATCGTCACCTGAACAGGGATTATCAATGGGCCTGGGGGTCTTGAACGTGAAAACTGCTTAACACAGTCCTCGGAGGGCATGAAAACATATGGTTAAATAGATATGTTACCACAACGCAAACGTCTCGATTTGGGTTTTTCTGAAGTGTAAAAGAAGGCACATTAGTTATTTTTCTCTCAATGATTTTCCATAGGCATTAACTATAAAAGTAGGCTTGTTTTTTGTTTGTACTGAAGACAAATCTGTCAGGCCATAAAAGACATCACAATAACTTTGCAGTGCTGCTGATACTGTAAATAGGACAGATACCTTCTTTTTGTTTTGCCAAGTACAAGTCTTGCTTAATAGTAAACGGTATTATACTTTCCTGTGCTAAAAAACATTTTTAACAGTCCAGACACCTTGAGAAAGCTCTGGCTGATCTTAAAGCTGAGCACTGTTTCTTTGGCATTTACCAGATACCATAAGGGCTGCTTTGTTCGATAAATTCCTATTTCTCAAGGTTTTCTACCACTCCTGTGCTCTTTGCCAACAAGAGAGCAGTAGTTCATGTTGCAGCTCTTCCTTGGAGAGCTTGGGAGACCACAGCTCGTTTGTGTGATACACAGAAGGGGCTGGGAGTACCACATTCTCACCACCAGACAGCATTTGTAACTTAATTTTAACTAACCTCTCCTGCTCTGAAGAGATTCAGAAATAGTCTTGTACAAAATTAGCTATAACTGGGTTGTTTAAACCACAGGTGTAAGGGATCCATTTTACAGAAGTTGGGCTGCTCCTGCAGATGCTCAGGATTTTCTGTAAATTTCAAGCTTGTTTTTGGAGAATTTAAATTTTCAAACCTTGCCTGTGAAGGTATTTCTTTATCACCAGATAATGGACATGATAATTGGAGTTCATACCTTGTTTAGAATCTGTGACACATATTCAAACTGCCATGGGTTGGTTGAGGTTGGAAGGAACCTCTGGAGCTCATCCAGTCCAAACCTGCTCCAGGGGGGCACCAACAGTTTCCCTTGGGCTTTCTCACAGGTTTTGCTGCAGATTAAATAAAATGAAGGTGTTTGGAACAGAGAATCAGATTCTAGGAAGAGTAATGAAAACTGCAATCCTGCAAGCAGGATTTTTCTAAGAATGTTCCATTTTATATTCGTATCCTGTGAATTCTGGTTCCTTTATTTACTATTTCAAGCAATGTATGAATGGAATATCTGTAATTTCTTGGGAGCTACAATCTCAGTGGAAATGAAGCAGTTGTTAGTTTACGTTAATTACATGCATTACTTTTCTTTATTCCTGGCTCTGCACTCTCACCTGTGCACGTTCAGCACACAGCTCAGCTCTCCTTCCACTCCCAGGGAGGTTGTTCACCTGTGGGGGAAAATGGGATTTTTTGAGTTTTGCTTTCCATTTGATGGCAGCACACTCCCCTCGTGAGAGCAGAGCAGGCAGCGTTGAAGCTGCAGTGATTCCTCAGTGCTCACAGGCAGGTGTAGCTCAAACTGTTTCTGCAGGGAATGGGGGGTTGTGCCATTAATGTAGAGAAGCATTCCCAATAAACACAGGTCTGGACAACAGCAGGGAGAACACAGATCTACAGTGTCTGAATTAATAATACATAGATGGAAAAATACTGCTGCTGATTTGAAGGCTGTAAGTATGTGTCAAAATCTATTTTAAAAGTTCAATACCAAGAGTGTGTATGGCTTCTTTTTTAACTCTGAAATACATCAAGTGAAATAGATGAACTCTGAAATAAATCAATATCAAATTCTGAAATATGTCAATTTAACAAATCTCTGAGCATCTCTTCAGACAATATCTGGGATTTGTGAGCAAAGGCTGATACATCCACACAGTCCTGTCTCCTCCAAAGTAAATTCATGTGAGTTCCCAATACAAACATACAGCCTTTATCATCACTCTTTTCTGCCTGTCTCAGAACACCCAATTAATTGAAGCAACTAACGATACACCTTCAGAACAAATCTTTGTGCACAGCAGTTTGCAAACCGAATATGAAACAGTTTTATTTCCGTTGAGGTGCGAGCGGAGCAGTACATTTCACCCACATCCCACTGAAAGCTTTACAGGTTACAGAGCTTCTGTGGCTTAGTGCAGTAGTTTGTCCTGACCCTCTCACGGACACAGTCACTGTAGTCAGTGTTGCACTTGCCACACTTGCAGCTGAGAGCCACGGGGTAGGAGTAGTAGGGGATGGTGTGGAGAGGGCAGCCCGGGATCAGCGCTGTCCGGTACAGCATCTCCTTGTACGTGCACACGTTCTGGGACAGAGCACTCTTCAGAAGCAGCTTCTTGCCATTGCTGTCCTGCAAAGAGAAGAGAAATGTGTTGTTGTGCTGAGGCACACGTGTCAGAAACATCCTGTGAGGTGCAGAGACCAAAACTCATACCTGAGCCCAGCTCTGGTACTCCTGAGCATTTCAGTATGCTCGTGTAGATGAGTTCAGAGCTCTAATTGTGACTGGGGCTCCCTCCCCACGCAGGCACATTCCCTTTGTTTCTCTGGTTTGACTAACCCACGTGGTTCAGAGTGTGCCCTGTGCTTTGTGATCTCTGCTGGCTCCCTGCTGCCCAAGCTGGAACTCAGAATGCTCTGTTGAACAGTGAAGTTGTGTGGAGTGGTATGGCTGCTGCAGAGCTGTGCCCACAGCCAGCTGGGGTAGCAGCAGTGGGAGCAGAAGTTATTTACATTAATTAAGTTATTTACATTAATTAAGAGTTACCCAGTGTAATCTGCCCCTTACCTGTTCCGTCCTGCCCTCACAAACTGCCCACAGAGGCAGCAGCAGTCAGGTCTCTGTTGTGTCACTGGTCTTATCAACCAGTGTCCCAGAGGCTTGGCATTTTTCACCCCCACATTTTCAAAAAGCTAACTTGAAAACATGGTGACAGTGCAGTTTTTCTGCCTGTGATAAACTCTTTTACAATTTGCTCGTTTGCACACTCTTCTGTGGGAGAACAGAGCCCTGGTTGCAGTGGTGGCTGTTACAGAAAGATCTGTACCCGAGTCATGCAGAATCCAGCGCAGATGGTGGTGTTGATGGCCAGGCAATAGGCACATTCCCGCTTCTCCACGTGGATTGTGTACTCGGCAGGAGCACAGAGTGATGCTGTTTGTCCAAAAATCAGGCCAAAGAGGAGAGACATCACAAAGAAGGGACTCATGCTGGATGGGGAAGAACAAACAAACAGAGCAAACCACAGGTAAAATGGGATGTGCCTTCCAGCCATGTCCTGGCATGCGACAGGAACAGCCAGGACAGTCACACACCTGGAGTAATCTTAACATTTCTAGCTACAGGCTGATAATTTCTTTCCAATCTCAGTCCTTATTGAAATAATACTGACCATTAAACAGAGAGCAAGGGCAAAGAGGCCGTTAACAACATAGAGCAAATTCACTTCCCCCCACTAAAGCGTATTACATGGAATTTCTCACTAGTGAGTGATAAAATCCTGACACAGAACAAATAAGAGGCGCTGAAAGATTTGAAAGTGTGACATGTAAGAGAACATAAACTCTAGAATTAAGCAGAGATAATAAAATAATCTCACTGCTTTAAAACAATTTTCTAAAGAAATCATCTTATAAAATGTTAGAGACAAAAAGACAAGGGTGTGCATATCAGGCATAAAACTGGATTTTTCAATTTCCAGTGGCTTAGAGGCATGATAAGATGGGAACACAGCCAAGAACTAAATAATAGATTCAAGCAAATTACAATAAAGAACATCAGCAAATAGTTCAAGTCAATGAATCCTGCTTTATCTGTCTGTTGAGCTGACCTCATTTCTCAGACCTGCGGGGTGGATCCTGAGAACAAAGCCTTGATTAGCTCCCAAGACAATTTCAGGAGCTACTCTAGAGCCTCTAAATGATAAACTTTAAATGACAGCGTCTACCAACATCTGGACATCACCCTCTAGTCTCTTCCAGCTGCCAATTTCTCATAGCAAAGCCATCCATTACACAGGCTGGTTTACCCTGTAGCTGCAACACCAGTCTGGAAAGACCAACCTCTTGTCAGCAGAATTCTTCTGTATTACAGGAACCTGATTCTGCCTTGAGCTGGGAGAGGCAGTGACCCAGCACAAGCTCTGTGTGTGCTTTATACTCTCCAGGCTAATTCCAGGCTGATCTTACTGTTTATATAATTGCATGTGAACTGCTGCTTTCTTATCACAAAGTCATCTATTGAAAATTCATACTGAACCACAAAGCAAATGTGATAGGAACAAACGTGTCCATAATATCCTAACCTGGAAACTGGAGCTGGAAATCTAATTATATTAACAGTCATTCTCTCCTCATGCTTTTAAACTAACCAGTGCTTTTAAAAAGTTGTTATTATTGATTAATTTAATTGCTCCATAGGACAGCAAGACCATGGCAGGAAGGCTGGCATGGATATGGAGTCCTCCAGAATCACAGCTGATGAGTTTTACTCCTGTGTTTTGCTGAGGTTTAACGAGGTCTGGTTCACTCTGCTTGCTCCTCACCAGGCACAGCTGGGACATGCTGGACCTGTGGCTGTCCCAGCCCTGGAAGTGCTCCAGGCTGGAGCAGCCTGGGATAGTGAAGGTGTCGCTGCCCATGGCAGGGGTGGGATGGGATGAGCTTTAATGTTCCTTCCAACCCAAACCATTCTGGGGTTCTCTGAGTCTGTGCAGTGCCCATGAAGCAACAAATCTGAACTCAAAGCCACTGCTCTCAGCCTGCTCAGGCACAGCCTGAATTATCTGCTCAAGCAAAGCACACTCAGAGATTGGCTGGCCTGGAACCTGCTCAGCAAATATTGAAGCAACAAGCACTTCACTGAACACTGATTGACAGGGAAAAAAACTTACAAAACCACTCCTCAGAGCACAGTGAGAAACAAAATATTGCATGGACACCAATGAAACAATGTCCCCAGATGGGGGAAAGCTCTCACATTTGGGGGAGCAAGAGGGAGAAGAGGTCGACAAAGGCACAATTCCGTGTCAGCCCCTCCCTGAGCTCCCTGCCTGCGGCTCTGGGAACACGTGCCCTTCCCGGCCATCACCTCACTCCTGTTTGGAATCTGATCTGATGGATGTCTTATGCAGGTCAGCCACATTGCTGACTTACATAGCCATCAGAAACACGGAAAACATGAGTTTGGGGTGGTAAATATGGTTACTTTGAGCTGTTGGAGGAGTGATCCAGTTGGTCCCATTTGGTGTTCAGCTAATTCCTGCACAATAGTGTCTCCTTTTCCTGTGGTTTCAGACTGCTGCACACAGGTCTGTGTCCTGGGCTAATTTTTCAAGCATTTTTAGGATAATATAATAGAGGTTTTGTTCAATTAAGACTAGCCAAATGCTTTCTGTTTTCATGGAGTCTTTAATTCTGGGTTAATTTCTACCCTATAATTTCTCAGGAATTAAATATAATTTAATTCTGTTTAAACCTTTCTGGCTTAGGGACATCAGCAGAGTATTAATTGTACTCTTTGTAACATCTGTCCATCTCACTTAGCAACAGGAGAGTAACACTCACTTTGCTACTACTCCAGTATGTTATTAACTCTGTATTTTTCTGATCTATTTGGAATACAAACACTCAGGTTCTCTCAGCATACACCACACAACCCCACACAGATAATGTAAATGTGTATGTATACACTGTACACACACACTACATAAACGTGTATGGGCTTGGTCGTTTGAAGCTTTAACCACAGAAAAGAATGTTTGTTCTTGGGAAATACAGAGAGTATTTCAAAGGACACAAAGAAGCTGAAAAAATGCATAAACCTAAAACCTGGAGAGGACAAATAAATGCTCAAACTAAAAATTAAAACTCAGCATTCTTAAACCAAAAATATCACGTGGCCCTTGCATGCACAGCTGATTCTTTCCTCTAAAGATTCACAGCTTTAGGCAGTGGGAGCTGCATTTGTGCACCCTGGAGACCACCACAGCCAGGTTTAAAGTGTCCAACACCCCCTGTAAGAACATAGGCAGAGAACAGATCAGAGTGTGAGGACATGTGCTCTTTGCTCCCTCAAACTGCCAATTTCTCTGAGCTGAGAAAACTGGGTGTAAGGTGGAGGGGGATGTTAGGTTAAGAAAAAAAAAGTTTAAGAATTTGCCTTAACAAGATTTAGGGAAATGTCTGCAAACATCAGTAGCAAATTGTAACGAGGCTTGAAAGTCATAATAAAGATGAAAAAGAGAGTGCAACAATAAAAACTATAGCAACAAAATTAGAGGAAAACCAACAACAATATCTGTTAGAGGTGAGAAAATGCAGAAAACTTGCACAGGAAACTGAAGAGTAGGAAATAAACTTCTGGAGGCCAGAGGCCAATAATAAAGTCAGGGAATATTACAAGATGAAGACAAGCTGTTGATGCAGAGTAAGTGCAAAGGCTTCAGCAAGTAGTACTTTTGTAAACATAGTGACTGAACAACCACACACAGATCTGCAACAAAAATTATTAAATAAATCATATAAGGAATAAATACTTTAAACTCAACATGATTAGCTAGCTAATGCTCATTACAAGAAATCTGGAATACTGAGAAAATTTCCAAACATTGAAAGAAAGTGTTAATATAATGGCAATATTTAAGGAAAAAGTGTTGACCCAGGTAACTCTCCACCAGCCAGGTAAAATAACAGAAAATTGATACAGGATTTGAGCAATAAAGAATTAACGGATGAGCACGTAATTACTGATGTTACATAAAATAGGTCATGCCACACAAACCCAATTTCATTGTTTGCAGTGATTACAAACTTGGTTGTTAAGGCAATTGCACAGATGCAATGTGTTTGGTTCCACGTGTGCAGAGCCCTCCTGTCAGGAAGGATCAGAGCTGTCATCCCGTGTGGGGATACTGAATGCTGGCAATTATCAGGGCAAGAAATGACTCTGAGTGGAGCCTGGGACCAGCGTGAGCGCTGCTTATCAGCTCAGCCCCATGCTGATATGGTCCCAGAAGCTCCTGGCTGCTGCTTTCCCCTTGCGGGCACCATCATCCTGCCCATCAGACGGGTGGCATTCAGGTATCTTCAGTCATTTACACAAACTGTCAAGCTGGTAAAAAACCTCCTGGGCTGTCCTTATGGCTGTGACCATGGAACATTCACTGCTGGCCTCTCTGATGGGAGTGAGATCCCACGAGCTACAGCGAGCAGCAAGAACAAAGACTGTGGCAGGACAACAAAGTCCAGTGTCACAATTTGTGACTGCCTGAGGCTTCTCCCATACAGCTTCCTAAAATCCATCATCCCCAGTCTGGTGCTTATGGATCTGTTTCTTTGGTTGCCCTCCTGCTGACCTGCAGAGACTCAGTGATAGAAATTTTTAATGTGCTTTTATAGCCCAGCTTTGCAGCCCTGTTCTGGAACAGCCAGTTACACTGTTAATTATTTATCTTTAACCTTTCTGTTAACCAAACCAATCCATTCCCTGACATCAGTGATTTTACTCTTTCATTAAGTGAATGATGGTGTGCTGGTGTTCTACAGGAAGTGCTTCAAGTGATATCTGTAAATAGAATTTAGTAATTATAAAAACCTTGGGTTCATTCCCCAGGAGTCTCTGTGGAGGGCTGCAGAAATTCAGTGCATACCAGAAGCTCATATGTAACAGTAATTTAATAGGATTCTCTGTCACTGACCAGTGCCAAAAACAAAAGGAGGAACAATGAGAAGTTATCAGACATTATTCCTACTCACTCTGCCCCTGGTAGTGGTACAACACAAAGAAAACTTTGTGATCTCATGAGCAGGTTACAGCACAGGGCCACTCTTATTTCCACAAAATATGCAACTGTAGATAGTAAAGTAAAAACATGTCCACACTTGCAAACAACCAATAATTGGAAGCTCTGCTGCTGAAAAACGGACAAAACAAATCAGATTCTGAAAGATGAGTATTCTGGTAGAGGAATTATTTCCAACTCTATCCAGTTGCAGCCCTCCACTGATAAAAGGAAATAAGATCCTGATATGCTGCCATAGAAACAAGTGGTTTTGCATTTAAACAGCCTGTGGCTGCTGAATTTTCAAAGCTAGTCTGCCTATTGCCAGTGTCTGTAACAGCCCAAAACACAGCTCTCATCTCTCAAATTTATAGATTCACAGTCTGCTCTTCTCTTTCTTTCCTAGGATTAGCTGCAGCATTTCCTATCAACCACAGATTAAAACAGCAAATCTCTTTGTTGCATATCATATGCCAGCAATTTCCATTTATGGTCTGAAAATACTTCATAATCCTGTTTGCTGTTTGGTTCAGACGATAGAGCCCTTTGGATTTGGTTTCATTTCTTTGGAAAGTGCTAGATATTTCTGTTAGTCTGAGATACACAATCACTGTGCTGAGGGCAAAGCTAAACAAAAAAACCAACAAATCAGCACCAAAGACAATCCAGAGCCTCCTGCAGTATTGTCGAGGATGAACAGTACCAGCCCAGCATCATAATAATGCTAAAGGTAAAACTCTGCCCCAGGTGTGACAGAATAGAAGAGGCAGATGCTCAGGATTTGTCTTTTCTGAACTGGATTTTCAATTCAACTTCAAGAAAAATAGGATGATTACTAAAAAATGCTACTAAAATGTAATATTACATATATTTATAGATGTTAACAAAGATCAAATGTACTTGCATTATATTCTATAAATATTTTTTGTATAAATTGCTTAAAATATTGAAAATTAGGTTCTGAAAAGTAAATTTCCTCAGTGGAGCCTGACTGTGAATGTGCAAAACTCAAGTAATGTCTTTTCCTCACATAATCTTCAAAAGTTCTCGCGGCTTGAGTTGTCCTCAAAGCTACCCTGCCAGTCCTGATCCCACAACATTTGTCTGTTCCAGACAAAAATAAGGCCTGCAATGCCCCAAAATTCTGCTGCTGACTAGTAACAGAGTAAAATAATAATGATCCTGTTTTCTGTACCTCTGTAAGCAAATACTTTTTGCTATAGCAAAGTGAACACTTAATTTTGATTCTTTTAAGTCAGCAAACTGATTTTGTGAGTCCTGCAGCTGAGCCTTGATGTCTCCTCTTAAATCATCTTTTTCATCACTCTGCATGGCCAGAGCTGAAATGTAACAATGAGAACAATATGATAATGAAGGAAAAAGGACAGATTCTACTTTCATTTGTGCCTGGGTCTGATAAGCAGACATTCAAGTAAAATAAGGTGGTTGGTCCTAGCCAAATATTGATCAAGTCTTTGGAAAGTTCTCCAAAATCAAAACACAAATTCCATCAGAATTAAAAGCAGAATTGAAGAGCATTTATATTTGCTGGACTTCTCTGTGAAGTGACTACAGGTCTCCTTGAAATCTCGAAATAGTGCTCCTAAAAGAGAGAAAAACTCCATAATGTGTGTCACAGGAATGCACAAACTTCGTGGGCCTGAGTATTAACAACCTTTAACTACCTTTGAGGATTGTAATGACCTTTACAATTTAACAGGAAAACATACCTGTTCACACCAGCCCTGTATCTGAACTATGATGTGATTTTGGTCAACATATTTTTTTAAAAACTAACAGTATTTAACATTTACAGCTACTAAACTGTTAGACTACGCATGAATATTAAAACTCGACAATATTAAAAAATGTTAAAGAATGTGTAAGGTAAAATTTATTTTAGTTTTACCTGAAGCAGTGATTTTGCCACAGTACAGGAACTGAATGGCAAATTAAAATTATCACCTGGGCATTTGTTAAAACTCTGCACAAACTTTAGTTATTTTCCTATGGGTAGATTTGTAAAGGATTATAAAATCCAGAAGAAATAAAAATTACAGCTAATGTGAAAATACGATTTTTAATTAACAAATCAACTGCGATTTTTGAAATTACCAGAATTGGTAATAGCTTTGGAACTCACTTGCTTTATACTTCGCAGTGGCTTTTCAAACCACTGGTGATTTACAGTCTGCTTTACAGGCTGTGGCCAGAGAGAAGGTTTTGATGAGGAGAATTCATCAGCTGCTGTTTGTCTGTGCACAGGTGCATGACAAAGGATTCACAAAGCAAAATGATTTCTTTAAAGTCCAGTAGTTGATATTTATTTTTTTTTTACTCCCATGGGTAGTTTTTAAACACCACATCTGACCGTGTTTTAGTATGAAAATGCCATTTTACAAGGTTTTCAAGTCACAAAAAATAGGATAAATAGTGTAACTCATCTCCTGTTAGAATATCACATTTGAATCTAAACATATTCCGTAAGGAACCTCAACATGAAACAATAATTTGTTTATTTCACATAACTCAGTGTGGTGACAGAACGTTTTCACTGCACATTTGGTCTGGTGTAAGCAGGACTTCAAAGCCAGTGCAAGCATCCAAGCAGGGCACTGCTCACTGTGGATCACCCACATCAAATATGGATTTATCATTGGTGATGTGCAGCTACAACACGGAGCAGATGATTGAGAAGATGATTTCCTTCAGTCTTGACAGAGAATAACAGCAGAAGTCTTTGAAATAAAGTCAGAGATGTTCCTTCCAGCACCAGTCTTGGCAGTCTGCAGAGAAATGACTTCAGCGAATTTCACACGCACACAGAACCATGGAATGGGCTGGGCTGGAAGGGACCTTGAAGCTCATCCAGTGCCACCCCTGCCATGGGCAGGAGCACTTTCCACTATCCCACCTTGCTCCATGTCTGCTCCAACCTGGCCTTGAACGCTTCCCAGGACAGGCTGGGCTGTGTGTGCTCGGGTCAGGACTCTGCCCGGGGGCTCCCAGCAGTGTCCCTGTGGGTGTCCCCTGCCCACTGCAGCCAGGCCGGGGGCGGCCGGTGGCACCACTGACCTGACACAGCCCCATGGCCCGAGAGCTCAGCGGGCTTTGGCCACGGGCCCTGCCTGGCGCTCGGGGGCTGCCACATGAGCGGTTTGAGCGGGCTTTTTCTTGGTGGGTCTGGAGAAAAGCGGTGACACCAGCACTTGGTAGCGGCACTGACATCACCACTGGTACCAATACCAGCACCGGTACCGACCCTGACACTGACACCAGCAGCAACAACCAGCACCAGCCCTGGCAGCAACATCAGCAGCAGCACTGACACCGGCACTGAGCGTGGCACCCAAACCGATACCGGCACTGGTACCGACGCCAACACTTGTACTGACACCAACAGCACCACCACCTACACCGACAGCAACGTCGGCACCGACATCGACACCAGCACTGTCACCGGCACTGAGCGTGGCACCCAAGCCGATGCCAGCACCGGCACTGGTCCCAACACTTGTACCCACACCGGCACCGGCACCTCCCGGCGGCCGCTGAGGGAGGGCGAAAAGGGCGGGAAAGGGCGGCGCGCGCCCGAGGCGGGAAGGGGCGCGCGGGCCGGCGGCGTTGGCGCCGCCTAGTGGAGGTCCCAGAGGTCGCGCAGCGGCGCGGCCAGGCGCGGGTCCCGCGCGCGCAGCGCCCCCGCGTGGGCGTGGCGCAGCGAGCGCAGCTCCGTGAGGCGCCCCAGCAGCCGCGCGAAGCGCTGCGGGTCCCGCGGGTGCTGCAGCTTCGAGTGCTTGTACAGGATCCCCAGCAGCGGCTCCTGCAGCTCCTCCACGTGGCGCTTGTCCCTCAGCAGCGGGCGGTCTGCGGGAGAGCGGCGGCACGGAGAGAGCGGTGAGCGGGGTGGCCCCTCAGGGTCCGCCCCTGAGGGGACAAATGGGAGCTTCCCCGGGGCAAGTGACAGCTCGTTGTTGTCACCTTCCCAGCTTACCTGAAAAGAACACTGTTGTTGCTACGAGCAGAGCGTATTCGGTCTCGGTCACTTTGAGTTCCCCCATGGTTCTGTAGAAGTAGAACAGGGCGGTGATGAACTCCTCAGTTATGCCTTGAAAATGGAAAAAAACCAACATTTTTTGGTTAAAAAAAACCAAAACAAAACAAAACAAAACAAAAACAAACACACACACACACACAAAAAAAAAAAAAAAAAAAAAAAAAAACCCACAAAACCCCCCCCCACCAACAAACGTGCTGGATAATGAGGATGTTACTTCAGTGCAGAAACAGTTTCAAATCATTGCCTGAAGGGTGGGATGTGACCCTCCCTGGGTCCATTGGATCGCCGTGTCTGGCTCTGCGCTCCCCAGGACAAGGGACATGGGGCTCCTGGAGCAGATCCTGCCGCGGCTGTGCAGCTCATGAGGGGACTGGGGCATCTCTCTTACGAGGAAATGGCGAATGGTTGGACTCTGTGATCTTAGAGGTCTTTTCCAAGCTAAATGATTCCATGGTTCTGTGGAAGGCTGAGGGAGCTGGGGCTGTTCAGCCTCCAGAGGAGCCCCAGCTGAGAGGGGCCCTCAGCCCTGGGTGTCCCTGTGTGCAGGGAGAGCAGGGACCAAAAATGGCACCAGAGGAATGGGCACGAACTGATGCTCAGCAAGTTCCACCTGAACATGAGGGAAAACTTTCCTGTGGGGGAACAGATTGCCCAGAAAAGGTGTGCAGCCTCCCTAACTGGAGATATTCCAGACCCATCTGGAGATGAGCCGGTGCCACGTGCTCTGGGATGACCCTGCTGGAGCAGGGAGGTGGCACCAGGTGACTGTGATCCCTTCCAAGCTCACCATGATTCTGTGATTCTGTGAATCTTTTAAGGCTTGGGGCTGTCCCATTGCATGAAATAGTTAACTAACTTTGTGAAAACAATGTTAATTGCTAAAATAATAACAAAAGCTGTATGGCAGTTGTACTGTGGAGCTTTGAATGTGTATATTACTCAAGGGATATAAGCAAGCATGAAGACACTTCTTCCTGCCATGAGGATGTAATGCCAGTGTGTAATACCAGAGCAGCTGAAGGGAAAGGAAGAGGAGAAGGAAAGGGAGAGGAGAGGTAGGAGAGAAGCAAGAGGCTGGAACAGTGGCCATAGGGACAGTGTAGCTCAGTGTAAGAAAAGTAGGGCCAGTAAAGCAAAAAATTCACAATGTTTAGATTCTGAGACCTCCATTACCTGTGGTAGTAGTAGAAGTTGGCCTCTCTTTATTATGACACATTTCCATGGAATAAATATTGTTTTTATCAAGGCTTTGAACATGACAACATGTCCCGTGATCAGAAAGTCTTACATGACCTGGAACAAGGCAGATGACAGTTCCCAGTCAAGCTTAAAGCAATCTTAAATATTTGTCTGTATCATTGCTAAAAATGTGTGAATTTTTACCAGACCCACAAAGGTATAAAATCCTTTTTGGCATCTGGATTCTTTTGTTGCATTTTTATTGGTCAAGGTCTCTTGTGTTAAATTTGACACAATGTATAATATGTAATTAATACAGCTGATATCATCCACTCACCCCACAATGATGCAAGTCAAGTATTTCAGACCTACTTTCACTGGTTGATGGCTGGCACTCGCTCATTCTTTGGTTGTAAATTTGGGCTGATCTCAGGAACATTGCCTCCACTGTGGACCCTTTCAGCAGAGCAATCTGGTCCTCACTGGCTAAACTCTCAAACCCTGCAGAGAAAGGTGCATGTTCAGGATCAGGGAAGGCTGGGGCTGCCTTTAAGCCCCCAACATGATGTGAATTTTTTATTTTTTTAAAATAAATATCATTACTGGAAAGGGGGAAGCACAGTTAAATGACGCATGTGCCAAAGATTTGGGATCTTTCTTGCTAGTTTGCAGATTAAAAAAAAAAGAAAAACAACAAACAAAGATGAGGCAGTTTTCAGTGTTAAAAGATTCACAGGAAGATACAAGTAAAAAATTTGGGATTAAGCAAGAGATTATCAAAACATTCTTCCTAATATCTGATAAATATAGGCCTAACACCTTTTAATTTTTTAATTTAATTTATTATTTATTTATTTTATTTTATTATTTAATGATTGTGGATACTCCATTCACTGTTATATTATTTTCTTTTTAGAAATTGTGTTCATCTTTTTACAAGCTCGTTGTCTGCACTTGTAATTCAAGAGCAAAGGAACTTTGGTGATTTTTTCTTAAACCTGATCAAAGCAGGATGTGTAACACAAGCAAAAAGACAGCTCATCCCTTCGTTCAGCTCTGCCCCACAGAGATGCTGAATTACATCAAATACCTGCTTTAGATATGGTGATTGACCTTTGTCAGTGCATTTTACAAAGAAAAGTTATCACCCTCCCTGTCAAATGTTACTTTGTCAACTCTACACTGAAATGGAGTGAATTTAATTGCATGTTCCCTTGTTCTTTATGAAAGGAAAATATGAATAAGAACACCTGGTTAGTCCCTTCTGTGCTGCCTTTGCCTTTGAAGGAACATCTGTTTTTTTCCTTTGGTGGTTATGATAAATTGTAGACTCAACTGGATTTCAGAGAATGTGGTGAGATAGTAATTCCCTCAAGGTGCTACTTTGAGGTCCATGTGTTTCCAGAAAATGTCTCTATTCCATGTCAGAAATGCAAAAAAAAATCTAATTATAGCAAAGTTTTGGACTGAAAGCTTCTAGGTTGTCCTCATGCGTGTAAATGGCAAGTTAGAAGTACAAATAATCTGTTTAAAGCCTTTTCTTAAAGCCTGTATTTTTCTCTGGTTCACGCCATCAGTTTGATTTGGTTTCTCTAATGTTCCCCAAAGGAAGGAACTCACCTGGGAGTCTTTTTGTGAAATCCACCAACACCTGGACATGGACAACAGCTGTCTCAGACAGGTGGAGGAAACTTTCCTCAGGACTTGCAGTTTCCTGTAGCTGCAAAAAGAGCATTTGCACACTGGATATAGCCAAGAGACCTGACAACAGTGACTGAGCAATGCAGGCTGGGGGTGCTGGATACCTACAAACTTCTTGGCTTCCTCAAGGGGAATTGTGTATTTCTGGTGTGCTGCTACAATGTGGTCAAGAAGCTGATGTTCTCCTGGAGTGAGTTCCATCTTCTCTGGGATCTGCTAAAAAAAATAAACCAATCAAATCACAACGACTTGGAGTAAGGATAAGTGATAAAAAGAGATATTTTAAATAGAAAAATATCCCACTTTTCCAGATCTTGTTGTAGATGATACTTGCTTACTATTCAGTCCCTCATCTTCCAGCTTTATGTTGCAAAGGAAACTGCTCTTCTGCTTGAAATTCTTCCTGAGTCGCTTTGACTTGCACTGGACTTCAGTCAGCAAACCTGGGAGGTGTGAAGTGACCATCAGTGCTTGCATTTTCAATTAATTACAGTCTGAGGTCATCGCTTTTATTAGAGATAACTCCAGTCTTGCATCACAGAAGCTGTCACCTGTCATGAGCTATGTTTCCTAGAGAGTGTGCCTGGGTGTTACTTATCAGGTGAGCTGATGTTCAGTAGCCACCAGCCTGAGGGTCTGCAGGCATTTTTGTCCTTGTGGCTCTGTGACACACAGGCATCAGAATTTTTTATCAAAGCCCATCATGCCATTTTTATTTAAACTTTTTCCCTCAAACCCTAAAGTTGGTCTGGTCCGCTCACTGCTGTCCTGACAAGTCAGGGGATATTTAGCTTATCTTGCTAGTACTTCCTTTTTTTTTTTTCTTGTACTGTCTTTAAAAACAGTTCTCTTAAGCTTCCCAAGCATTGTTGGCTTCTGCACACCAAGATGCTAAACGTGCCACCATTAATTAAGTTAATTTTCACAGAATCACAAGGTTGGAAGAGACCTTGAAGATCATTGAGTCCAACCCGTTCCCTAACACCTCAACTAAACCCTGGCACCCAGTGCCACATCTAGGCTTTGTTAAACACACCCAGGGATGGTGACCAAGAACTTTATCACCCTTTGAATGAAAAACTTTTTTATAATATCCAACCTATATGTCCATTGAGACTGTGACCTCTGGTTCTGTCAGTGCTGCCTGGAGAAAGAGCCCAACCCCACCTGAGCACAGCCACCTTTCAGGAGCTGTGCAGAGTGATGAGGTCACCCCTGAGTCTCCTTTTCCCCAGGCTAAACAACCCCAGCTTTTCCCCCATTTTCCTACAGCCAAACGAAGCTTAGACCATTATCCTCGGGAAGAGATTGACTTTGGAGAAGGCTTTATCTGCGGCGATTAGTCAAGAATGCAGCAGGAAGGAGCACTCACATTCTGCCAGCATCCCCACAGCCCTGCACTTCTTGAGGCGGCACTCCTGGCACTTCCTCCTCATGTACATGTCCATCTCGCAGTGCCCGCCGCTCTTGCAGCGGTACACCGCGTTCTTGGTGATGCTGCGCCGGAAGAAGCCTGGGAACGAGCACCAGCTTGTGAAAACAGGTTTGCTTGTGAAAATTGAGAACGTTTAATAAAGGACAGTAGGAGACAAGGACCACAGAGCAAAGGTTGTTACAGCCAGGTGCATCTTGGCACTCAGTTACACTACACTGTTATTTTTGGGGATGCACCTTAAATACCTTTTCCATTACATCAGCCTGTTGCATATCTATAGACTCTTATGTATATCTATAAACGAGTTTACATTTTTCAGGAACTATTTTACATGCCTTCTCTTTGGTCTGCTTTTTTAGAGCATGTGTGTTTCTTGGCTGTGGTTTTGGCTCCTTCTCTTTATCACTTCCAGTTTGGACCTTGGTCCACAATGTTTTCAGGTGCTGAGTTCTGATAGTTGGCAGATCTGTAGCAGGTGTCTTTATCTTATGTTCACTGGATGTTATCTTATTCAAGTAGGCATTTTAACACAAGTATACTTATATTATACTTGTGTTAAATATATTATATATTTAACACAATATACTTATATTTCACTACTATGTCTAAGCTTAATTAACAACAGAAATAAAAACTATATCTTTATAGCAAAGTTACTTTAACATCACACATATAAAATCCATTTTAATATTTGTGAATAGCCAATATTATAATATGTATCTATAACAAGGTGATGGCTGGAGCAATCGTAGGAGCTTTATCTCACAAGGATTTAAAAGGGTCCTCCAGGATTGAATGGTTGGGGTTTTTTAAATGGAAACATTACCTTGATTTTAAATCTGCTTTTAAAAAATATAGTTATGTCTGGTTCTTTCTGACTGATCTTAATTGACATTTTCCATACATGGAATCATAGAATATGCTGATTTGGAAGGGACCCACAAAGATCACCAAGTCCATCCCCTGGCCCTGCACAGACACCCCCAAATCCCAGCCTGTGCATCACTGAGAGCAGTGTTCAAATGCTCCTGGAGCTCTCGGGGCTGTGCCCGTTCCTGGGCAGCCTGAGCAGTGCCCAGCACCCTCTGGGGGAAGAACTTTTCCCTAAATCCAGCCCTTCCCTCAAGTCCTGTGCCTGGTCACAGGGAGCAGAGAGCAGAGCTGCCCCTCATGAGACAGCTCCCATACCAGCAAGTTAAAATATGATTAGTAAGTAATTACTACTTGCTTTTATTCAATTATAATAATAAGTGTAATTAATAACACTGAAATAAATTTCTAAGAAATGTTCATGAGAAAACCAGCACCTGCTTACACTGACACTATTCTAGCGAGTCATCAATGCCAAAATGAGATGCTTAAAGTGCTCATATTGAACACAGACTGTGAAAATATTTCCTCAAAGAACGTTATAAAAATGCGAATTTGGAGTGAGCTCGTTAGACAGGTGGTTCATGGGATAAATGAAAAGCCAGTGCAGTAACAGCAGCTGAAATGCGTGTGGCAGGTTGCACTTGGTGTCCCCGCTCACCTTTGCAGCCCTCGCAGGTCAGCGCGTTGTAGTGGTAGCCCGAGGCCTTGTCCCCACACACCACGCACAGCTCCTCCTGCCCCTTCAGCCTCACCGGGTGGCTCAGCCGGGGCCTCCTGAGGCCCTGGTAGCCGCCGTCCTCCCCGGGGGCAGGCAGGAAGGGGCCCTTGCTGAGCTCGCAGCTGCTGCCCACGCAGGGCCCGTCGCCGTACGGGGCGTCCAGGCTGTAGGAGCCGTACGGGGCCGGGCCAGGCTGGGGCTGCAGGGCTGGCACTGGCACTGGCACTGGCACTGCTGAGTACTGGCAGTACGGGGCAGCCTGGAAATCCGCGTCCTGCAGCTGGTAGTTGATGTGCTCCGGTAAAACATCTGCTCCGGGGGAAACAGAAAGTGCAGTGAAAAAAACCGGGGAATATCTCAACATCAGCTGCTCCAAAGTTTGAAAATGTTTTATAGATTTAGGAGCATAAATATTAGAGGAACACGTTTTCAGAGGGGCAATCTGACACATTCAGTTTAAATTTAAACCTGTAATGTTCTTAAGTGAAATGTTAAATGTAGCAAAAGTGGCTCAGTAACAGTTTGGGCAGTATCATGTGGGTGCCACTGGATCAGTGTTAGTAGATCATTGAATAGCACTTGCCAGCTGATGGCACAGTTGCCTTCAGATCTTAAACGTTTTTATTAATTGTCCACACTACAGTCAAATATGTTCCACAACTGAATTTCTTAATGAATAAAGTGTTTCTTACTGATACATGTCTCAGGCATCATTTTGAAAATGTTGCATGAGGGTCTGAGAAAAATTGTGTAGAAATCAGAGAGTACTGAAAATTACTGTGACAGGGGTCTTAAAGTTGAACTTCAGAGGAGTAAAAGGCAGACACTTGTTTTATTTAGTATTTTCCCACATGTGTCTTTACAGTAATGAGATTTTAGTTTAGTAAAATGTAGATACAGAATTACAAAGAGAGTTTCTTCCTGCCTTTCTGTCTGTTGAGTTTTAATTTTATCCAGCCTCCCTTAAATACACACAGCTATACCAAAGAAAGCCTGTGCAACGTGCATCATGTTTCATTCTTCCTTTGGGATTATTAAAATCTCTATAAAAACAAATTGGAAAGATTTTTTAAAACAGATTTTTTTTTTCTTTTAGTGGGCTTTGAGTCCTGCCTTTAGTCCTCCAGAATCAAATTAGTTATTGCAATTATAGTTACATAAGATATAGAACAGGCATTATCTATTCATAATGTATCTGGAATACTGTAATAAAACCTGTGTCTTCTCCATGCAGGTCAAAGGGAGACAGCACTGGAGATGTTTATATGGAAAGCTCAGTCAGAACAATCCCATTGTGCTCGAAAATCTGTATGAGCACACAGCAATAGATTTCTATACACTTTCAGTAGGAGCTTTCAAGTGCATTAAAGATAAATTAAAATGAAAAAAAAATTCCCTCAGTAATAGATTTCCATAGATTTTCAGTACGAGCTTGGTGAGAGCTTTCAAGTGCATTAAAGATAAATTAAAATGAAGGGGAAAAAAAAAATAAAAATTCTCCCAGGAGTTCATTTTGCTGCATTTCCAGAGTACAAAAGTTGCTTCACTCACCGTAGTACTGGAGGGGCTCGGGAAGGCCGTACCCGTCAGGGACGGTGACAAACGTGTTGGCCATGCTCTGCTCCCAGCTGCACTGCTTCATCCACTCTGCTGTGGGACCAGCCTTTAAACAGCAGCCTGGGGAAGGGGCAAAGGAAGGGAAGCATCCCATGAGTTGCTGGGTAGGTTAGACACAGAGCCAGAAAACTCCAGAACATGGCAGAGTTTTCAGACCATAAGAAAATCAGATGTCTGTGTGAAGTCACATAACACCCTCAACGAGACTACAAAATGTTTGAGTGTCCTGCTATTACAGATTCAGGGTAAAATTCTTTCCTGAGTTTCCAAGTTATAGTTAGAAATGTTTTGCTCGAGTTTTATACAAAACCATGTGGGGGAATTGGATGGTAAATTCTCTAATTCAGAGAAGGTTAAAAGGAGCTTAACAGATAGAATAAACTTGCTTTGGGCATGAATTGGAGCATTTGCTCTGGTGTGTATGTGGGGCTGTCCTGTTTGTGCACAAAGATGGGCTTTTAATGAGATTATTTCATTCACTTTTTATGCAGAGTTGAAGCAAGGAAAATAGCATGGAAAGGCCAGCATGGAATATCTGTTCTTCATCATGTAAGTACTCATTTATGCAGTAAACTCAACTTTGCCTTGCTTAAGCACTGCCAGAATTACACTTCCTGTGTTCCTTTAACAGTGTAAAGTTTTCAGTGAAGACCAAAATATTGATTTCCTATAGGATGTGCTGCCTCTAAAGAGCTTTCCACTGCCCCTTGGTCATTAAAGGAGCCTGGGCTCCTGGGTGGATTCACTGACATTCCTAATAAAGTGCACTGAGAGCTCACAGTGACATGGTGAGAAGAGCTGCTGTGCTTGGAGTTCAAAACTTACCTCATTCTTCAGTAATTTAACTTATAAATTCAAATTTAGAGAAGTTCTGAAAATGTGTGCTTTAAAAACTCTTTAAAGAGTTTTAGGGGAAAAAAAAGTCTGTATGGACAGTGGCCCGAGCTGGGTTTGGATTTACACACCTACAGCAAACCTCTGGTGTTGCTTGGAATTGCGAGCTAACAGAGCAGCCATTAGAGGAGGAAGTAGGAATATTTTCCTGCCTCCTTGTCCCTCTGCATGAGGGGATGTGGCCACAGGTTAAATTTTTGCTGAGCCTCATGCCCACTGAGCAGGGGCTGTAAGAGACAATTTGCCCAAAAACCACTCACAGGCTGTCCCTGAGCAGACAGGAAGGATAGAAAAGATGAAAAAGGCATGGAAGGATTTGGAAAACACAGCAAATCCTTCAACAGGATTCTCTGCAGAATTTACAGCAAGTTGGGTTTGAAGACCCTCCCTGAAGGAAGGGTTTGTGCTATACCTGTACCTTGCTGCAGCTGAGACAATGAATGAATCAGCCCAGGGAATCTGAAGTCCTGGCTGGAAAAACACACATCCCTTCCCCCAAACTGCACAGAGCTTCAGGGCTGACCACTTTCACTTCGTGCTGTCAGCAGAAGGTGAAAGGATGCAGTGAGGCTGGAATGCTGGGGGTTTGTTATCTCTGCTAGTAAATATTTGTTTGAGAGCAAAATAAGTCACTGAATCATGAGGTCTTATCAGTTAGATCAATTTGGCCTGAGCAAAGTCTACATTTTTTCCCAAAACTGTGTGTTTGCTGAAGAAACGTGTTTCTGAATTCCAGTGGTTTCTTTAAATAAAAGTCATAATTGAATAGTAGATAAAAAAACTACACCGAGCCACTCTAATAAAAGCAGTATATTGGCAGTATGACTTGAAGGTGGTCGATGGCTTAAACATTCTAAAACTTGGAAGCATCTTAGTTATTGTGGGAGAAAAGATTCAGCCCTTCTTACTGATTTTTATGGCTAATAACAGTAACCAGCTGCACCTACAAAATTTCCAGCTTAGACTGAGACTTTGTAAACTGAAATCTCAAATTAAGAGAATTAAGAGGATGTTAGAAGAGTGGGAATAGTAAATCCAGTGGTTGTCTGAGGAATGCTCTACTGTCTTAAAATGAGACGTCTAAGCATTAAGAGTTTCATTTTCTGACATTTGAGAATTTAGTGTTGACAAGCTTTTTCTGATCAAACAAAGCATTGGGATTTTAAAGCAAAAAAAAAAGAAGAAAGGGGTGGGGGGGAAAGGAAGAGAAGAAGATATGTAAGGAAGGAACTTCATTTCCTAGGCCAGGCAAGTTTTGATTATTTCTGAGTGACTGTGAGAGTCATGAGGTGAGTGAGGCAGCAGCAGGGAGGCCTCCTCCAAACTGCAGCAGTCCCTGGGATTCCATGATCCGTGTGCTGCTCTCCCCAGGGCTCTGTGGCCATCCCAAACCCCTCAGACCTCACGGGACACTTCCCCAGCCCACACAGACACAGTAACCTCATCCAGGCAGGGGAGTTCTGCACGTGCCCAGCACGGCAAAGCTCCTGACACAGGTACCAGACATGCCCAGGTGTCAGGTCCAAAACAGTAATGGAATAAAGCTGAAGTAAGAATGGAGCAACGGGTTTGGAGGCTTGGGGCAGTTGAAGCCATGTCATGCCCAAAGCAAAATGTTTTGTGTCCCTTTTTCTTTTCTCTGTGTATTCCCAATATAAGCACATATTTGTACATGAGCGCTTTAAAAGGAAGCAAAAATCTAAATACATTCCCAGAGAGAATGCATAAAGGTCATTAGCCTAAAAAGTGGAAATATCTGGGAACAAAAGATGAATATTTGAATCACTTATTTTGTAGCATCCCAAGCAGTAACACACTTAGGGTGGGAGCCTTGAGCCCGAGTCACACAGACTGAGCTGACAGAAAATGTCACCTGTGAAAAGCACACGCTGTTCCTGCTTCTGCTGCTACTGGGCATTTTCACATGTGAAGTCCTGAGCAGGTGAGGAGAATGGTGGTTTTTGGAAGAGGTGACCTACACTCAAGGTGGCTTAAACATGTTTGAAAGTGTTGTGCTTTTACAGGCTTAGTTTTGTCAGTGCCAATCTTCTGAACAACAGACGTTCAGTGTAAACCAGAATGTGTTGATTCAAGGGCTTGGTTATCCATCTCATGCAGAAATTTAGTTCTTAGTCCCAACTGAAAGACTTGACAATTTATCAAAAGTGTGATTCACTAAAGAAAAAATTGATTGATAAAAGTAAAGTAGAACCATAAATAGAATGCGCATGTCCAGACTAGAATCTGAACTTTATGTCTATTTATTTCTATTTATGGTGAAAGATGTGGGGTTTATCATTTTTATTGCTATAAAGCCCCATATCATAAAACAACATATCATCAACTTATCAAATTTATTGGGATACAAAACATCCTTCATGGAGCAGGGCTGCAGGGAGCCCTTGCAGAGGTCGGTACTGACAGTGCTTTAGCTGCTATCGTAAATATTTTGACAGTTGAGTCATGGGGAAATTTCTTGTTTACAGGGAATTTTAGGAACTCTGAGTGAGCTGAAGGTCTTCACCATCTATTTAGCACACCTTGGGGCACGTTAGTGGTCACGTAGTGGAACTCAGAGCACGTTCCAGGCTCAGGTTTAATCACTGTACTTTGCTTGCAGCTGGAAGGCAAAGCTTTTTTTTTTTTTAAATTGTGAAAATTTAAACTAAAAACTGGAAAAAAAAAGTAACTGAGCATAATCAGTGCCAAGTAGGTGTGATGCCAGCTGATCTATTCAATTTCACTCAAGCATTTCAGTAATCATTGCTTAATTACAGAATGATTTTGCAGGGGAAATTGTAGGATTACTTTATTGATCCTGTATGCAGCTTACACGCATTATTAAAGGTTTTTCTGTTCCTCCTGGTTTTAATGTGCCAAGAAGCTCCCCAAAACTCCTCTTTGAAGAAATTCCACTTTTCTTTTTACTAAATGTGTTCCTTCCTGGTTATCCTATTCCATATAATAACCATAATAGGAACTGGCTTATTTCACTGATGGACTGCATTGCAATTATCTTGAAATTTTCCTTTGAAGTTGTTATTCCATTAATAATTATTTCAAAAGCATAATTTTTATACATTCTAAAATAAGAGGTTAGAGGTTGTTTGAAACTCACAGTTTTCCGGCTACTTTTGGGAAGGGAAATAAATAACTGAATTTAAAAGTAATTTTTCTTCACTCTGTGTGTCAAATGAAGAACTGTTGGAACAAACCCTTGGCAGCAGAATATCAGCTTTAAACTGCATGTTTGCTGTTTCCATTTAGCCAGATGTTTAAAAAGAAAGAAAAAAAGGAGGAAAAGAAGAAAAAAGGAATATTTTCACATGGCAAACTGCTGTATGGCTCGAGCAGCTATTTCTAACTGAGAGCATGCAGAGAAGGGATGGAATACTCACGGTGGCTGCAGGGAGCTCCTCTCCGCGGGGCCGCAGCGGCGGTGGCAGCTCTGCTGCAGCTGCAGCCCAGCAGGCCTTTCCCTATTTATCAGTTTGTGTGCACAGCCCGGGCTCCAGACACTCGGCAGAGCCACGCCGCGGCTCCGAGACACCAACTTCCCACACAGCTCCTCTGGGGTCGGAGCAAGGGCAGCTGCGAGCCCACATAAATCACAGCACAACTGGGTCAGCAGGGACAGGGGCCACGGGGACCCTCACGTCACTGCTTCCCAGAGCCCTGCCTGCCCAGCACTAGCACTCTGCTTTCCTGCTAGAATTTGAATTCTCCCATTTTGGTTGCTGCACGTTGACATGTCAGGGTGGTGATGGAAAATGCTCAGTTCCCAAGAGGGGAAAATATTGCAGTAGTATTATTTGGAGATTTTTACGTGACATAATAATTTAATTTGGAGAGGCTGGATCAGGCCAGGACCTCCAAACACCAAACACTTACCTTGTCCTCCGTGTTCTGATCCAGACACTCTTCTGGCTCACTCTCAGTTCATTGGCAATCTCAGTTCATCTTGCCATTAACTCAGCAAAATTTCATTCTTAAACCCCAAGTATTTCCATTATTAGTAACTTCTAACAAATTAATACTGCAATTTGGTGTTTTCATTGTTTCCTAGGTAGATGTGACCTTTTGGGTAGGGAATTTTCTTGTTAAGTATCCTGCTGTTCCAGTGCTCCCAGCAGGTTGCAATCTCCTCACTCCAGGAGGAGCTCACCTGCCTTCTGTAAGATCTGTTCTCCATTCACCTCAGAAAAACTGCTTCTGTTGGATACTGCATGGAATTAGATGGGAAAAGGAAAATATCATTTCCTGTTGGGCAACTTACAGCAAAGTCACTTAAAATACTCTTTTGGGACAGCAGCTTTTCGTGGATAAACAGCCATCACCCTTGAAAGGAGGGACACATTTCTGTTCCACGGGCTCCAGAGAAGAGCTGCCCCAAGGCTGCTTATTTCCATGTGCCATTTACAACTCTCTCTGTGGAGTGGAATGGTTGAGTCTTTCAAGAACAAACAGCGTTGACTAATAAATGTTATTTGAGCATATTATGGAGTTTTCTAAGTTTTCAGATTCCTGCATTGATCATGTGTGGTGATGGGGGGCTGCAACACAGTGATTATGCAGCAGAAATGAAGATAATTATGTTCTAAGCTTAATTATCCTCAGCACTCGTCTTTCTGGTAAAAGCAGCCTCATTACAGAAACTTGCCAAGTTGTCAAAAAAACTTCAATAGTAAAACTGAAAGTTTTACAATTGATATAACAATTTTTTTTCACAGAAGTATCTCTTTCACAATATCCCATTGACTTTTTCATCCAGCCTTTCTCATGAAAGTTGGAAAAACAAGCAGAGCTTTTTGAAATATTGTGGTTAGCTTTTAAATGCTACTGACTTTTATTTTTAGCAATTTTTGCTGATAGAAGGCACCTTACTGATAAGCTGTTCAAATTAGCTGTAGGAGGTGGGTATTTAGAGCCTGTTGACTCTGGGGGACTTAAGCCTGAAGCCCAGGTTTTTAAAGGGCATCAAATCCCCATTCTACTCAGTTTATAAAGCCTGCTGGTTTCAGGGTAAATTCAGTTTCTAAAGTCAGTATATAAATAAGTTTATGTGATAACTATATAAATGTTGTAGTAGAAATGAATTGCTGTAATTAAGTATTAGCCCAAGGTTAATTAACTCCCACACTGTAGTAAAGAAATTATTTTGCATAATCATGAAGTGATTCAGACCAGGTGACTGGCTAAATACATATATTTATGTAAATATAGATATTTGCATTATTTTAATAAATCACTGCTCCTATTCAAAGCTTAGCATGACAAAAATGGGAGACTCGAGGGCACACTTGAGTCACCTAAAATACTGCTGCAAAGAAGAGGAAAATAAACTCTTTTCCATGCTTGTAAATAATCAAAAACCAGAAAGGTTATTTAGGAGTAAGGGAGATTTAAATTACAAACTAGAGAAAGCAATTACTGTGGTAAAAATAGCACTGGAACAAGTTCCTTGTACAATCTTCTCCACTGGCTGTTTTGAAGATCAGTTTGGGCAACCAGATTGAACTCAAGAATTGTTTTCTCTGGGTTGCTTTGGTTTGTAAAGAGGACGTTTTGCAAAGGACTTTGGAAAGCTCTCTTCCAGCTCTGTTTTCTGTTATTTTTCTATACCTACATGAATTCTGTGAAACAGTGCTGAAGTCTCTGGTCAGTAACATGCCCAGAGCCACTTCAGTGGCAAAGGAAATAATACCAGACTCCAAGCTTGCCTTACTAGCAGTAAGTAAACAAAGTGTCACTGACAGATACGGCCTGAAAATAGGAGCTGAAGGAGTTCCTGCCACGAGCCAACATCCAGAAGTGGCACTGAAGTGGGGAAAAAGGGACACACATGTTTTCCATGGAAAATGAGCAGATCTGGTGACAGCAGCCTGACCTGGACACTGCTGCAGCACTTGTGCAGCCTCCCTGCCACCAGTGCAGACTGGGAGCTCTGGGCAGCCCAATCCCCGTGGAGATTGGGCAGCTGGCTCCAAGGTCTGATGGCAGATGAGGAAAGAGCTTCCCTCGGTCCATACCTGCTGAGAGAATGCTTTTCAAGGTCAGCACAATCCTTGTTCATCTGGACTGGAGATTCCTGATGTCTGTGACTCATTTGGTAACCGAATAGTTAAAGGAAATCACATCGACTCCAGCTGGATCTTCTCTACATAAATGACCCGTTTGGCTTGATCTGCTATTGGATTGTTTACGTAACTTCAGTAATTAACCACTATCAGCCTCATTAATGAAACATAAACCACCTCTTCTGCTCATTTATAAAGCATTTGTCAAACAAAACTCAAACAAAGGGCAGAATCTCAGCAAAGTAACAGCCCTGCAAGAGCTACTGAGCCCTGCCTGCAAGGCACAGCAGTCACTTTGTTGTTGTTTTCCAGTAGAACTGAAGCAGAAGTGATGGCATTGGCTATTGCTCTTGGCTAACTTCTCCCCAAGCCATCTGAGATCTGTCACATGAGGGCAAGGATGCCTGGACAACTATTTTGGCCATTTCAGTACAAAATACTGATGTTCCAGCTCATTACTGTAAATCATTAAATGATGAAAGCAAGAGTCAAATACTAAATGATTAAAGCCCTCAGAAAACTAATTGCTAATTACAGTAATTGTTGTTCTATGTGAAAGGTTATATTAAAACAATGATTATTTCATTACCGGATTAAATCTTTGCTGTTTGTAAACTGTTCTGAGCAATATTACAGAAACAATGCAGATCATGTATCAAAATGATCCAACCTAATCCTTACCTATTTTTGTGTCAGAGAAATAAAATGGTTCAGAGCCATAAAATACACTGGGAGACGCATCCATGCCAAAAGTTTTGTGATCTGAGACCTTGGATTTCCTTTCCAATTTGTTGAGGAACTCATGAAAAAAATCCACAAGTTTTCTGTTCCCTCTCTCTTCTGTTATTTCTAGATTTTCCAAAGGTTCAGGAATGCTGGGGGATTGCTCCTCATGGTGTGGATGAACCTCTCAGTCCTGGGTGAGAAGCAGCACAGAGCCTTGTGAGCACTGATTGTGCCTGCTGGTGTTACCTTGCACAGGGAACAGCTCCCATTTGGTGTTCTTTGGTGTGAGATAATAGAAATACTCTTTGTTTTGCCTCAAATGTATCAGGCAAATCCTCACAATCAAATTGGATGAGAAGATGGAAGTTCTTGTTAAATTCTGAAATGCTTTTGTGGGATTAAATGATGAAATAGCAGACCAGAGAGGAAAAACAATTTTGGTCTTTTTAAGACTGATTTTTTCTTAATCACAAAGTTGTTGGATAGTTTCACCTTCCATTTTCTTACAGGCTTGTAAGGCCAATCTTGAAGAACTAAACATTATGTCAAGTTTCAGTCCAAGAGCCAGACTGCCTTAAACTCACCTGAAAATCTCAGGACAGCCCACAAAATGTTACTGTTTCTCTTTAAACTTAATCTGCAGTGTTTGAGGGCAGATTAGGTACAATAAACCCATCCATTCAACCTTCACAAAGTTCCTGGGCACCCTGACACCTCCCCTTTCAGTACCCTCTGCCAAATCTGTTTCCCCTTGGCTGGAAGACCAAGATTTGTTAATAAAATGGAAGAAAGCAAAGCTATCAATTAAATTGGATTACAGTCCCAAGAGCTGGTAGTTCATAGAGAATACTCATAACTACAGGCACTGCAGCACTTTGTAGGTACAGCAAAGGGAAGCCAAGAGCTCATTTCCATACAGCAGATCTTGACACTGTGCTCAGCATTACAAAATAATTATTGTGGAATGTCTTGCTCAGCATTTTATCAGCAGTGGTCTTGCTGCTGAGACTGAATTAACTGGATGTGTCCATTTATCAATGATAATGTTTTTCCTCTTTTCCAGCCTGGATTCCATCTTGAGGACATTTGTTTTAACAGTAGAAAGAATATTAGACTCATAAGTGTGAGTGCTGTGGTGCAGTGAGTGACTCCTCAAGATTTATCAAAGCAAGATAATTAGGATGAACAATAAGACCCAGTTCCTTGGTAATAACTTTTGTCACAGGACAACTCTGCATTATGCCACGTTGATCTGCCTTGAAGTATGGGCTGGGAAGTGCAAGAGGAGATTCCTTTGGGCTCCTGGCCCGTGAGTCTCTGTGCTACACTTTTGTTGAAGGCAAAACCAGTGAAACTGTGACAGTGGCTGAGAGCTGTCTTTACACTACCACTTAATTTGAGAAACAAGCAGTCAGAAAGTGTTGGGGTGTGTAGTGTGAGAGGGGGCTGGTTGGCTTTTTAAACAGCTGTAGCTGCTGAAATAGTTGGGGTTTGAAGGAAGGACTTGTAATGGAAATGAGAATTGTCACATTCATTTTTGAAAAGCTTGTGCCCAGCTGCATCACCATGGGAGACTTTGCTTTCAGACACTTAGCCACAATGTTTCTACCTGTGCTGACTGCACTTACAATTAATATAATTTTACTGAAAATCCAAGAAGTATCCTAGAAATTTGCCCTTTATTCTTTTCTCTACTTCCAATATCTAGATGTCACTCCACCTGTCACAGACTTTGCCATTTGATACCATCTGTTCACAGAATCCCAGAATGATTTGGGTGTGAAGGGACCTTAAATCCCATCTTGTTCCACCCCCTGCCATGGGCAGGGACACCTTCCACTGTCCCAGGTTGCTCCAATCCCTGTCCAGCCTGGCCTTGGACACTTCCAGGGATCCAGGGGCAGCCCCAGCTGCTCTGGGCACCTGTGCCAGGGCCTGCTCCCCCTCACAGGGAAGAATTTCTTCCATATATATCACTTTAATTTCTGTTCCTTCATCCTGATCCTATTTTCCCTTGTCCTGCCCCTGCAGTTCTGATGAGGGGTCCCTCTCCAGCTTCCCTGTAGCCCCTTCAAATGTGGAGACCCCACAACCCCACTGTGGAGACCCCATTACCCCTGGAAAGGGTTGTAGGGTCTCCACAGAACTTTCTCCTCTCCAGGCTGAAGAGCCCCAGCCCTCTCAGCCCGTATCCATAGGGGAGGTGCTCCTGAGCCCTGAGCAATTTTGTTCACTTTTCGTCCAGCTAGATTTCTTTTCTTTGTGATTTTCCTACTGTTAGCAAGAGCCTCCTCAGCTGCACTCAGAACTGTTATGTATTTATCCCACCACAGAAATACTATTTCTGATTTTCCAAAGATGGCCTGGAAGCAGTTTGGGCTCTGCAGCAGCACTGTTGTTCTGAGTGTCCCAGTGCTCTGCTATCCAGCCTTCACTTCTGCTACAACAACCCCATGTTCTGTTTGACAAAATACAGCCATGTGGTTAAGAGTTATTAAAAGCATTAAAACATTAACCTCTTGTAACCCCATTTTTCACTTTGTACACACACATAAGTGTTTAATCGAATTGAAGTTAAACACTAAAAAGTTTGAGAGGCCAAATTTATACATTCTATTTAGTTTACACAGAATTGCTGTGATAAGCCAAAGGAATTACAAGGCACCCCTACTCAGAAATGCTCATCTGTTGATTTGTTTAAGCTCTGTTGCTACACACTCGAAGTTTTGGTGACAAGCATTCCCAGCATTTAAACCAAGGAGCTTTGTCCTGCTGGGATCCTCTGTGTCCTGGCGCCACAGGAACTCTCTCTGCTGGCCCTTGGAGCTGGACAAATGAATCTGTGTCCAGATCTGCTGGAGAGGGGCTGAGCCCCAGCCCCCAGTGGGAGCATGGGCTCAGGGCACCGTGGCAGTGGGGTTGTAGATTCCCATCTCCCTTATCCTGGAATTTTATTCCTGAAAGCCAGAATGCCCCAGAGGAAATGAACTGATCCTGAAGTGACAGTCTGGCACAGCAGTGCTGCCCTCACCCACCCCTGCTTGTCCCTGTGGGCAGGGAAGGCCAGGATGGCACCTCTGGCACCAGGGGAAGTGAGTGTTAAATCAGAATTATGAACACAAGAGCAGAAGAGGCAGCTCAGACCCATCCTGTGCAGCTCCTGTGGGGATGAAGTGATCCTTCACACTGCCCACACCATGGGCTGGATGTGACCTGGAATTCCCAGTGCCCATCTCTGAATGGCTCTGAGGGCCTGAATTCAGTGGAACCTCAGGGACTGCAGGTTTGGTTTCACAGAAATCCCTGTGCTGGATAAAGCGAGAAAGGGAAGGATGGCTGTGGCACACAGAGCTCGTTCCATGGAGCTGTGCAGGGGCTGCCCTGTGGACACGGGTGCCCTGGGACAGGCTTTGGAGGCAGCAGGGAGCAGGAGCAGGAGCAGGAGCAGGGGAGGCAGCAGCAGGTGCTGGGCTGCACACGAGGGATCCCCTCAGGATGTGGGAGTGGGGCAGGGGAAACCAGCGCTGGCCATGGCTCAGGGGTGATGTGTCCATTTTGGGACAGGACAATCTTTACCCAGCTTGTTCCACAGCCAGGATGGTCCACACAGCAATATTTGTAGTTTCCCAAGTGTTCCTGACTTGCCGATTAGGACACAGGAATTCTGATAAACTGTCCAAATTTCTAGTATTCTCTAATAAGATGAAAAATAGGGAAGGACAGAAGGTGAAATATGCTATAACCATGGCCTGGACCTTTATTTCCAAACTAGCGGAAGGATTACATTTCCCAGATTTGCAGAATAGCTCTCATATTTTACTAATTAATCTGATTCTGATGAAATATTCCAACTGCAGCTGCTTACCCTGTTCTCTTTTGCATTGTGTGCATGTTTTGAGATTGTTGCTTTTATAAAATTATCTCGTTCAGCACTTCTGCACCAGGCTTGATTATCTCTGAAATCATAAAGAACCTTCATCTGATAAAGCATCCTGGAGTTTTCTCATGTGTCTGTGTGAATAGGGATTTAAATCAGAAAGATGACTCAAATCAAAGGCAGTCCTGCTAAAATATTATTATTGAAAACATTGTTAATGAAGTCGGTGCTATTGAACAAAACTTTGTGGCACAAAGCCTCAAGGACACCCCGGATCACCAACAGTAGCTTCAGTTAGCAAATAAGAATCAAAGCAGCGAGTCAGCATTGCACAGCTTGTTATTTTGAGTGGCGGATGTTTACTGTTGGCAGGGACAAACAGAGGATCAGATAAGGCGGGAGCCCCGCAGATCCCAGCCGGGATTGATCGCGCTGGGAGGGAGCAGCCGCGGAGATAAGCGGGACCCGGGGTCAGGGCCGGCGGCCCTCCGCAAACAGCCTGTGCCGAGCAGCGGCCGCTCGGGCCGGCCTTGTCCCGGGCTCCCCCGGCCGCGCTGGGCCGGGCGGCGGCGCCGAGCGCGGGGCTCGGGGCACGGGGGCTCGGACACACGGAGCGCGGCTCGGGGGAGCGGCACGGCCACCGGGGCAGGCGGCTTTGGGAGCCGTGTGCCGGGGAGCGCGGCGTCCCCGAGCCCCAAAGCGGCCCCGACACCCCAAAATCAGCCAAAGCTCCGGGGCTGCGACCATCCCCGGCAACGGCGGGGACAGCCTGGCCCCGCCCCCGGCGCCTGGCCCCGCCCCCGGCACCTGGCCCCGCCCCCAGACCGGCCAACCGGCTCTTGGCCCCGCCCCCAGACCGGCTAACCGGCTCTTGGCCCCGCCCCCAGACCGGCCAACCGGCGCCTGGCCCCGCCCCCAGACCGGCCAACCGGCGCCTGGCCCCGCCCCCAGACCGGCCAACCGGCGCTTGGCCCCGCCCCCAGACCGGCTAACCGGTGCTTGGCCCCGCCCCCAGACCGGCCAACCGGCGCCTGGCCCCGCCCCCAGACCGGCCAACCGGCGCTTGGCCCCGCCCCCAGACCGGCTAACCGGCTCTTGGCCCCGCCCCCAGACCGGCTAACCGGCGCTTGGCCCCGCCCCCCGGCCCGGCCGTGGCGCTCTGGCGCCGCCAGGCGAGCCCCCGGCGGATCGGCGGTTCGCGCCGGCCCGCGCCTGCGCACTGGCAGCGCCGTGGCCGCGGGCGGAAGCGGCGTCCCGGCCCCGCGGGTTCGCGTCCACCCGCGCCCGGCGGCGGGGCCGGAGCGGGGCCGAGAGCGGCTGAGCGGGGAGAGCGGCGGCGGGGCCGCGAGGGACATGGGCCCGCCGCGGGGGTGAGCAGCGCCGCCCGCCATGAGCTGCACCATCGATAAGATCCTGACGGACGCGCGGACGCTGCTGGAGCGGCTGAAGGAGCACGACACGGCGGCCGAGTCGCTCATCGACCAGTCGGCCGTGCTGCACCGGCGCGTGGCCGCCATGCGGGAGGCGGGCGCGGGCTGCGCCGACCAGGTGAGCGCGGCCGGGCGAGCCCCGCGCCTCGGCGGGGCCCGGGCGGGGCGGCCGGACCGACCCCCGCGTCCCGGTAGGCCCGAGGCGGCCGGACCGACCCCCGCGTGTCCTCGGCAGGGCCCGGGCCCCGCGGCGGAGCGACCCGACCCGTCCCGGCTGCGGCCGCACGTGGTGCTGGCGCAGGAGAACACGCAGATCCGCGACCTGCAGCAGGAGAACCGCGGTGAGCGGGGCCGGGGGCGGGCCCTGGCGGGTGATGTGCAGGGGGCCGGGGGGATGCTGGCGGTGTGCGGAGCTGTCCCGCTGGTCCCGGCGGGAGGGTCCTGTGGAGGAGAGCAGAGGCGCTGGGTGCCCGGTGGGTCAGGGAGTCTCCTCGGCCGAGGGGATCCGGGCAGCCCCCGCAGCTGGCACCCAGCGAGCGCCTCGGGGCTCCGCTGCCGGCCCTGACGTGCTGTGTTCTGCAGAGCTGTGGGTCTCACTGGAGGAGCACCAGGACGCGCTGGAGCTCATCATGAGCAAGTACAGGAAGCAGATGTTGCAGCTGCTGGAGGGGAGAAAACGTGAAGAGGCAGAACCAGTCTTGAAAGTCCATCAGGCTAATTCTGGGGTAAGGTGAGATGGGAACAAGAGAGTGCTCAAGACCCCTGTCCCCTGCTCGCTGTCACACAATCTTTGTTTCCATTCCTGCAATGCCTGTGCTCCAAAATACATTTTCTCCAAATCTTGACTCTTTGCTGGTATTTGCCCCCCTGTTCCTTTCAGAGCACACAGGTTGTAACAGCTGTCCCAGAGGACACTGAGAGGCACAGCCCAGGTGGAGGCTTTTTCTTTCAACCAGGTGGTGAATTCCCTGGCTTAAGCTTTATGTGCCCGATCCTCTACAGCAAAATCAAAGATGTCCAAGTTGTTATAATTCCTGTTCATTAGCTGTAAGAAAGGGGAAAAAATCTTCTAAACTCTGTGAGTTTTATATGTTTAATTCTTAAGCGATTTCACTCCCTAGTGTTTTTAAATCCAGATGCTCTGTGTAGTGGCCTAAAGCATCCTTTTGTGCACACTGGGCTCAGTGGCTTCAGAACTCTGAGTTGTGGCTGCTGATAACTGCTGCCTGTTTCATATTTACATGTATAGTCACAATAGAAGACATTAAATTTCCATTTTAAACTCAGGAATTGTTAGGCAGTTTTTAAATGCATTTTTATCTGATTAGAGAACAGGAGGTTGATTCAACCCAGTGACATCTCATATCTTGTAGTTTTTTTGTAGGAACTGGAGACAGCATAACTCTTCTCATGTGTTTCTGTGCACTGATATGTGGCAATTCACTGGTTCTCTTTTCTGAGTTGCTTAACTCATCTGAAGGTGTAGCTAGTTTGGTTTCCAGTGCCTCCCTGAATGCACAAATTGCTGTTTATAAAGGTTTTACATTAAAATAACTTGACAATGCAAAGCTGAAAGGGCTCTGCAGGAACCCTTGAAGGGATATAGCTTGACTATTTCAATGTCTAGGCAAAGCCTTCTGTACTTCAGGTGAGCTCCTTGAGTTTTTTCTCCCCACCATTTGGAGAACAATAGTAAACTTCTAATGTCTTTAAAAGAACTATGTTCTTAGTATAACCATCTTCCTGTTTAGAAGAATAAGAGTTTAGAAAAATAATAATCTTTCTTCCCAGAAGTCTCTCGTGTTCTCCAGCTGTCTTCTGGATGCTCTAATTTGTTTACATACTTTCTGAATAATGGAGTTCAGAACTGAAAGCTCTGCTCTGTGATAAATGTATCTTCCAGAGGCAGTAGAAAAACTACGGGCACTTAAGGAAACTCCACCCTGTCACCTGCCATGTTAAGTGATGTATTGCTCTTCAAGCAGGAACTGTTGCTTCATACTGGAATTTGTCAGTGTTTGTTCCGTGTGCACTTCTGAGCTTCAGCAAAATGCATTTTCTAGAGGATTATTGCTGTATCTAGACAGATTCTGTAAAATCTGCCTCGGGAGGCTCTGGTCTTACTTGCTTTAATTTTGTTGTTGGATGTCCTTCTGAGGTAAAGTTGTTTACTCCACACCTGAAATCATGTTCACTTTTATTTTTGGTGTCTTCGTAAATTTAGTCAAGCTTTTCTAATAAAGCTAAATAAAATTTGCTGCCTACTAATCACGTTCACATGAACCTGAATGCTGTCTCACACCTTGGCACACTTGAAATTATTTCCCTTTAAATCCGGGTGCCTTATCTTGCTGGCTGCTGTGTCTCTCTTCACTGTTCTCACTGATAAAGGACTGCTGATAAAGGACAATAAGGTACAAGTTCTTATCCTTAAGTATACAAGGCAGAAAGGCTTTCAAGTGCTTGGGAGGAAATGATTAAAATTCAAAAGAGAAAGAGAATCCAAAATTAGGAAAATGGAAATAAGTGATTTAGAAGGGATCCGTTATGACTGGTGCTTTTGCCTGAACTTACTGAATGTATTAATTTTATGTCTTTCAGGAAATTGAAAGTCAAATAGACAGAATATGTGAGATGGGAGAGGTGATGAGAAAAGCTGTTCAAGTGGATGATGAGCAGTTCTTTAAAGTTCAGGAGAAACTGGCTCAGTTGGAGGTAAGAGCAGAGCCAGGTGCTGAAGATAAATCGAGCTTTGGGGGTCTCCAGACTTTCTCTGTATCTTCTATGTTTGTGTCAAAGATTAAAACACTTAAAAATTTGGGGATGGGGTCAGGAAATGCAGAACATGATTGTTTATTTTCAAGTTCTTAATGTTTGTATTATTTTTATGTATCTATATATAAATAAATAAAGCCAGAAGAAGATAAGCTTTAAATTATGTGGCTCCAGTGTGCCAGCACTGTACTAATGCTGGCATTACAAACTGTATTGTACAAACTTTATCTCTCTGTGAAGGAGTGAGACTATTTAAAGATCAGCATCTTTTAGCTGTGAATTAGCACCTTTCTGTGATAGTCCTTTAGTTGTGAATTAGCTCGTTTCTATTTCAGCAAAAATGTTGATTTTGCAGCTTGAAAACAAAGAGCTGCGTGAGCTGCTGTTGATCAGCAAGGAGTCCTTCGAGGTGGGGAGAGAAGATCTGCCAGACTGAAGCCTAGGCCACACAAACCTCATCTCCAAGCCTTCAGGGACTGTTATGAAACCACCTGACAAGGATTTGTTGTTTCAGGTGTTTCCTTGTATATTTGATTTATCTCTAAAGTGTGTGGGCTGTTTTCTCTGCGTTTTTCTGAAGTGTTGATGGCAAAAGCTTGCACCCTGCTCTGTCTTAGTACCTGCAGCACTTGGATGCTTAACACTGAAGTATTTGATGTGTCCTCCCTTGTGATGGCTCAGTTCCTCTCCCTTTGTTATTTTTATGAGCTTTAGTCAGTAATTCCAGCTGTACAGATGGCTCTTAAATCCACCTTGTCTGTAGCTAGAGATCATCATGCAGGTTGTGATTATTGTGCTTGATAGAAGGAATAGGAGATGATTGAGAAACCACAGTGAGAGGCAGGGATGTGGTTTGCTCTGGCTGCAAAGGGCAGCTGGGCTCTGCAGAGTGAGTGACCCTCAGTGTCTGGCTTTGTCACCTGGCCTGGCTTTGTCCCCTGGCCGCTGCTGAGGGCAGCTGAGAGAATGCCAGCAGAGCACTTGAAGGAGTCACTCCTATTCAGAGCAAACTTCATCTTGTTTTAGGGGTGAAGATTGGAGTGAACGACCCTCCTGACACTTTTTTGAAGGATTACTCTTTTTTGATTGATAGACCTGTCCCAGCCTTCCCAGTGCTCCCAGTTATCAGCCAGCCCTGCTCTGTTGGTGTGCTCAGAGCACAGCACCTGCAGATCAAAGCTCTTTGGCCTCCCACAAATTTGGGTTTGGGCAGAGGGAGCTGAGGTCTGCCTCAAAACCAAACCAAACCACACCACCCTCCTGCACAGAATTTTAATGTCACATCACAGGTGAGTCTGGTGTTCCATAGTTACTGCAGGTCCTGTATCGAGTGGAATTAGAGGTGCAGTGATGTAGGAGTTTCTCAGTACTGTGGTATTTTTAATGACGCTTTTATATAAAAGATTTCTGTGCTCGAAGAATAATCTTCCAAGAAGGGTAAACATCTCATGTCCACTACTAGCTTAAATTTTTAATGCCATTTTTTCCCAAGTGAGACTTTTTGATAGATGCAGAAGGTGACTTGTTCCTGTGCTTACAGAGAGACAGTGAACGCTGGAGACATGTGAACATTTGGAATACCCAGCGAGATTGGTAGATATAAGAGATTTCTGTACAGGAATGCTCTTGTATACAATCCTTTTCTATTAGAAATTGTTCGGGAGGGAATAAAAAACCCAGTGGGAAATACTTTCTCAAGTGTTTTGTGAGTCCTGGGGGAATTCCATGTATTCTGCATATTCCCAAGCCTTTTGCACCTGAGTGAAATACTGCCATGACCAAAATGCTGAATTTTCTGGGTTTTAAATTAACGTCATCTGGAATGCCTGTGATGCAATTTTATCTTCCCTCTCTGTGTGGAGCAACATCCCTCCAATTGGGTCCTAGCTGTGCAGCCAGAAAAAGACAGAAGCTAAGTAGCAGTTGCTTTGATTGAATTTATTGTTAATTAGTAGCAAGCAAAAATAGGCAAAGGAGGTTCATATCTGATCACAGAAGATCCCAAGTTGGAAGGGACCCACAAGGATGGAGTCCAACCCCTGCCCTACACAGACACCCCAAAATTCTACCCTGTGCATCCCTGGAGTCCAAACTCTCCTGGAGCTCTGCCAGCCTTGGGCCATGCCCATTCCCTGGAGAAGCCTGGGCAGTGCCCAGCACCCTCTGGGGAAGAACCTTTCCCTGAGATCCAACCTAAACACCCCCACTACAGCTCCGTGTTCCATTTGCTCCTGTCCCATTCGGGAGCTGTAACTGGAATCTGACTGTAAATGGCCGGTTGTACACAGTTCCCGAGGGCTGCTGGGCATTTTCAGAACTTGCTCCACTTGTGTTGGAAACTGAACTGGAGCGTCAGGACTGGAAATGCTCTGCCTTGTCCTCAAAGCGTCTCCCCCTGATCGTCCGGTCCTTCAGCGAGCGCAAGGCTCATGTCCCTCCATCCAGCACTGCCTGCCCAGCATGGAGGTGTCCCCACAAAGGGGGTTCCTGATGGCCCAGGCCAAGCTCTCACTCCCTCTCTCGAGGTTCTCTGTCTACTCTTCAGCCAGGGCTCTATCCCCTCTGCAGGGGTTTTCTCTCTTCCCGCAGCCGGGTCGTTCTCTCCCCTCAGCCGGGGTTTTTTCTCTCTGTCTCTCCCCTCAGCCATCTCAGTTTCTCCCTCATCCAGGGTTTCGTGTCTCCCTTCAGCCGGGTCTCAGGGCCATCAGCCTTGGCTCTCTTTACCCTCACGGGGTTCCTGTCCCCTCCCTGAGGTTCTCAGTCTCCCCTCAGCCGGGGTTTCGTGTCTCCCTGAGCTTCTCCCTCTGTCAGCCGGGGCTCAGGGCCATCAGCCGGGGTTCTCTTTCCCGTCGTGGGGTTCCTCTCCCCTCACGGTTCTCTTTCCCTTCGCAGGGTCCCTCTCCCCTCACGGGGTTCCTCTCCCCTCACGGTTCTCTTTCCCCTCGCGGGGTTCCTCTCCCCTCACGGTTCTCTTTCCCCTCGGGGGGTTCCTCTCCTCCCCTCACGGTTCTCTTTCCCCTCGGGGGGTTCCTCTCCCCTCACGGTTCTCTTTCCCCTCGGGGGGTTCCTCTCCTCCCCGAGGTTCTCCCTCTCCCCTCCCGGGGTTTTCCATCTCCCCTCAGCCGTTTCTCTCTCCCCAGGCCGCAAGGGGGCGCTGCCACCCTCGCTGTTCCCCCCCCCCCCTCCATCCCCTCTGGCGCGTGCCCGCGAGCGCCACCCGCCGGCCTCCCGGCGCGCACGCGCGGCCCCTCCCCTTCCCCCCCCGTCCGCGGGCGGCTCTCGCGAGAGCGCCGTGATTTCTCTCCTACGTGCCGTGCCGTGCTGCTCATGGCGGCGCTGGAGCGGGGGCGCTGAGCTGTTGGGGTGAGTGCGGGCCGGGCGCCGCCGCCACCCCCGCCCGCCCCGGCGGGCTCCGGCCGCCGCGGGACCCGCGCCCGCGGATCGCCGCCCGTACCGGGGCAGCGCGTCGGGAGCCCCGCCGGGGTTGCGCGCGGGGTGGTGGGGGGGCGGTGGTTGGGGGGTGCGGCCTAGCAGGCCGGCGGCGCGGGGCTGGAGCGGCGGCCGCGGGGCGCGGGGTGCGCGCTGCGCTCCGCGCGGCTCCGCCGGCGCCGAGGCCGCGCTCCGACCGGCCGTGCCGGGAGCCGGCGGGGCTCGCGGGCCGCGCCGGGAGGGGGCGGCGGCGCCGCGGGGGCTCCGGGCCCGGCGGGCGGCGGGGCCGTGCGGGCGGAGGGGCGGCGGCGGCTCCCGGCGTGCCGCGCGCGGCCCCGCCCGGCGCAGCGCGGCCGCGGCCCTTTGTGTGCGGGGAGCGGCCGCCATCGCCCCGCTTTGTGTGCGCGGCCGGCGCGGCCCCCGGCCCGTCCTGCCCGGGCGGCCCTGGCGCTGTCACCGGCCGGAGCCGCCCGCCCCCGCGCACCGCGGCCCCGCTGGCGGCGGCCCCGGCGCCGCCCCTCGGCGCGGCCGCCCCTCGCTCCGCCGCCTCCATCTTGGTGCAGCGCAGCGAGCGGGGCCGCGGCGGGGACCGGGCCTGGGCGGCTCCGTCGCTCCGGGGCCGGTTCGCTGCTGTCCGCACCGATACCCAGCGCGGGGCTCGTCTCCGCACCGCGCAACCCTTAAAAAAATCCGGATATTTCCTTTAACGACTTTTTAAGGTTTTTTTCTCCATACATTCTTTACAGATGTCCTTGGTAGGTCTGTAATTCTTTTTGCCCCCCATACATGTATTTTTTCCTGACATGTAAAGGACTTCGCTGCTGTGGTGGTGGCTTGTCTCACAGCTGTCACGTACTGGCTGGGGTGCCCGAGAGCTCGGTGCTGCTTTCCAATATCCATCTGAAAAGAGATGGAGGAGCCTGATCTCCGCGGATCTGTGTTGATAAGACGATATCTTTATCAAATTGTGCCTCGGTCACGTCACAGAGGGCTGTTTCTGGAAGCACGTGCTCTGATCCACAGAGTGCCTGTCCTTGCAGTTGCCTGTTTTTGTGAAGAAAATGGGAAGCAGAACAATGCTGTCATCGGGCAGCTTCCATGTGGGGCTCTGTGGGTGATTTCTGGCCGTGAGCAGCTTCATGTGACCCGCTGTCATTTAGCAGGATCTGCCCAGGAGAGGCCTCAGGAGCAGGGCCCGGCTCTTCCCTTCTTTGCATTAAACCTTTCAGCTGTAAATACACAGATGCAGAAGGCACTGAGACCTGGGGGCTGGGCAGCTGCTCAGGGTGTTTACCATTTGGAGGAGTATTTATAGTAGCTGAATTAAAAAGTAAGGAATTTGAGGCAGATGAGCACAATGAGATTTCTTTTTGCTTGAGTTATGCTTGCTTGAGCTTTTTTTTTAAGAACTTAAATGTAGTAAACCCATCTTGTTATCAAATCAGACTGGGTTTTAATGGAAATGTTTATGCCTTTACTCCACAACTGATAAAATTAGCTTTAATCTTGTTTTATCAGATGAGGTGTTTTGATTATTAAATGAAAAAGTGATGTATTTTATGGCCAAGAAGTGATAAATGCAATATGATAAGAGTTACATCTCTAGGAGAGCTCTAATAATACCAGTCTAATTAAATGAGGGAGAAGTACGTGAGAAGATTCCCAGTGTGTGTGTGCAGTTCCTGGGATGCAGTGTGCTCATTTGAGAGCTGAAATGCTGCCCCAAAATAACACTGGGAGATTGTGGTAACAGTTGCCCCAGTGTAATGCTGAGGTGAGGGAAAAGCAGTGCTACTGTTATCATTGCAACAGCCTTGTGTCTTCTAATTTATAATATTTTATAATGGAATCTTTCAGTGCAAACCTTTTACACCAAATTTGAGCAGCCCTCACCCAGTTTATTTAATTTGTTTCATGTGTGTTTGATGGTCTGACAGGAAAACTCATTTCAGCTGGAAATTCTCAGTGGTGGTTGAAGGAGATGCTTCAGCTGGGGAAACACTGAAATACAAACTTCAGTAAAACTGGGGATGAGTTTGCACATTTGGGGCTCTTGCAATAGCTGCCTTCACTCAGCATTTTCACTGGGGTGAGGGTGAGACTTTGAGGTGTCTTTGCATTCAGGTTTCAGTCATTAAAATGATTCTTTCAAATCACCACAGGGAGTTCAAAGCTCAGTATAAGTTGTGAAATTCACTTTCCTGCTACACTGGAGAAAGAGGCTCTGTCCATATTTTTTCTCTTTTGGGCTGGGACTTGTGGAATGATTGGGGGAAGAGTTGTGCTCTGGTGCTTCATGCCTTCACATGACTGCAGAGCTGCCAGTTATCTGTGAGCTCAGAGCTCTGTTGCTTCTCACCCGCTTTTGTCCACAAAAATATCCTCCCTTTTCTTTTCCCCTATCTACTGAGTGAGCAACAAACTCAAAACTTGATTTCTTCTCAAGGAAGGCTTCTATTTCTGTAAGGTTGTTTTGTGTGGTAGGTGGCAGTTTGCTGAACCTGCTTTTCTCATGGAAAGACAAAGTGGCACTCCTTTAGGAGGGAATTAATTGCTAACTAGTAACTGGTGCAGAAAGGCTTCTCCTGGTGTCAGCTACACAAATACATCACATGGAATCAACATTTTACAAAAAGTGTTTCATAAGTCCAGTTCTGTGTTATTTTACATGCAGTGTCTGTACACATAATTGAGAAGTTTGTTAATTTTTCTACAATTCTAAATGTGTTTCAGGTATCACTAGTCCTTAACCTTTAGAACAGAAGTAATCAGGAAATTTTAATTCCCATGTACATCCTGTTGCTCCTCTGAGGATCTGTGTGAGCACTTATTAAATTATAGCATAATTTATATAAGCACCCATATAAAGTTATTGATGGTAGGACTGAGGTTTGCTAATGGATCAAAACTGATGATCAAAATGAAGCTGAGATTTAATGGTACACACTGGGACCTTCCCTGGGGTGCCTAAGTGTGTGTGAAAAGTTCAGAATTGGAAATACCATCTCACTGGCTTGGGGTCAGCCAGCCTTTTGGAAAACAAAACTGGAAGTGGGAATGCCAAATATGTCTGTAAAACAGCTTTTATTAATATGAATTAAACCTCCTGTATTAAGGTAGAGGAAATGCTCCTGTCATTATTAAGACCTAGAACTGATGTGCAAGGGGGTTTGGAAGTAGATGGTCTTTAAGGCCCCATGCAAACCAATCCATTCTGTGATTTGATGAGAATTTCCTTCCAAGTGATACTTAGTGTGTGTGTCTTTCTCCTTTCTCCAGTATGAAGTGGAACAGAACAGAATTTACCACCTGAAACTGCTGCTTCAAGTTCAGATCAGGAAAAGAATATAAGTATACCACATTGTAACAACTCAAGACCAAAGAAGAGGCAACTTACACTGAAGAAGATACAAGGCTTGATCTGAAACAAGAAGTTTGTGCCTACTCAACAGCTTCAAAAGAGCACGTCCCGACGCTGCTATAGTAGTCTTTGTTTTCTCCAGTGCTGTAGTGAAACTGCCCAGGGCAGCAGCACTTGTATTCTCTAGAGCTTGATAGATCACCTTCTTTTGCTATCTTTTTCTTTCTCTTTTTGTCTCTCTTCCTTTTGTTCCCTTTTTTAAAAAAATAGCAGTCTTCATCCTTAGAAACTTGTGCTGAAACAGAAGAATCGGCAAATACTACTGAAAGTGCAATATTTGAATATCACTGCGAGGTTGGTGCACGTGGTGGAGAAAGAGTTATATGTGTGCTTTTGAGCTTGGTTCTTACGAAGTTTTTAACAGAAGGGGGTGGGGTTGGTTAGGGTTTTTTTAATAGTTTTTGATAATAAATTAATTTAATAGTGAAGCATTGTCACAGGGTGCCCAGAGCAGCTGTGGCTGCCCCATCCTGGGAAGTGTCCAAAGCCAGGCTGGACAGGGCTTGGGGCAATGTGGGATGGTGGAAGGGTTCCCTGCCCATGCCAGGGGGTGGAACAGGATGATATTTAAGGGCCCTTCCCTCCCAAACCATTCAGTGGTTTCATGACTCTTTGCTGTTATGTTCATACATTTTGGTGAATTCATACTAGCTGCTATGTGGTTCTATTTAACAATACTTGTAGCCCTTGAGAGCTGATTATTGTTGTTTTTTTCTTCTAGTAACAGTAGGTTTGTGGTTCCAATCCCTTTTCTCAAATAACTTCACTTTAGTATTTTAATCTTACAGTGCAGGTATTTTTTTTTCTTTTGATTGGGTTAATAGTTCATATTCCTGTTATAAGATGTAATTTGACAATTATCTGGAAAAGCTGCTGATACTTTATAGTATCTTTGTACAGGAGGTTTTAGTGCCACCTGAGGAATCTGTTTGAACTGAAGTTGTCAGGCTGTAGAGGGCTGATGAGGAGTTCTTTGTGCTGTGCTGCTAATGCTCCTTTAAACTCAGACTGTTCAAATGATGTCACGCTGTGATAGTCTGAGCAGGAGGTGAAGCACTGTGGCTTTCTAACCCTAACAGAGGCTGTTCTGAGCTAAATTTTCAGCTAGATTTTTGTCATTTTCTCTCTCTGATGTAACTTTAGTTCATGTTGGAGGCAGGGTGTCTGCTTGTTGCTTCCCCTGTATCAGAGGTGAGGTGGCCATTTGGTGACTCACAGAAGCCTTTGGCAGGCTCATTCCAGCTTCCAGAATGGGTTAATGCTCTGGCCTGTAATTCTCCTGGGAGAAGGTATAATAACATACCATTTTCTCTTCTCCCAGCCACCCTACTTGCAGGACCAGTTTATTTTTGAAAAGTATTTCAAACTCTAGGATAGCCTAAAACACTTCAGCTGTTGTGTTCCCACAAGGACATTTTCTGCTGTGGAGTGTCCTGGGGTTACCTTCCTCAAACGATGAGGATTGTCATCTTGGCATGATGCTGAGAGGAACTAGTCAGTAAATCTTAGCAGCTTTATCAAGTGGATTTTGTTAAATACTCAGAGGAAATATGTTCTTTAAACATAATCCAGTGCATAAAAAAGATGTGACTGCTGTGGCTTTTTGTCATTTGAGCAGCTTAGGCTGGACAGGAGGGGAAAGAGAACTTTGCTGAGGCAACAGTTACCCCAGAAAGGTGGTGGCACCTCTGTCCTTGGAGGTGTCAGGTGGATAAAGCCATGGCTGCCTTTGTTGGCAAGAGGCCTTTGGGGAGGGATGGGCTGGAGCTCTCTGTGTGTCTCTAACAGGGTCTTGTTTCTGATTCATCATTTTCTGGCATGGCAGTGTTTCATGACTTGAACATGTTAAGGGTAGTGATTTGTGCCACTTAGTGCAGGTTGGTCAGGTAAGAATAAGAGGCAGCATTGATCAAAATTAAGAGATTGCTGCTAGTTTTTAAGTGAAAGAAAAGTAAGATGTAGAGCAAGGAAATAAGCAGAAACGATATCCCAGCAGATTTAGCAGTTCAGTGAATTCTTGGAGAGCCCTGGATGGTAACAGTGTACTGTGGAAGTGCTGACCAGTGCTGTGGGGTGGAGACCTTTACACAGTGTCCTGGGATCCTTTTGCCCCCTCAATTCACTCCCCAACCTTCTATTACTTGTTTTTTCTTCATCTACATCTACCCCATGTGGGTCTGAGGCAGAAGTGGGGAGAAGAACTCCTCCTCTTGGAGGTCAAAATACTGTCAATCTTTACTTTGTGTGCTTGTTTCCAAATTATTTTTTTAATGTCAGTCTCCAAGACCAGAGATTTCTGCTCAAGAACTTCACAGCAGGTGTTTTTTGGTGCTCTTTGATCACCTTTAAACTGATTTCCAAAATGCTGTGCCTTCTGATACCTTGAGTAACTCACTGGCTGTGTTAGAGTGAGAAACATGACCCTTTTACAAGTTGCTCAGGTGTCTTTTATCTCCACTAAACACATTGCTGAATAATTTTTAATCTCTCTGCTTGTTACAGCAAGAAAGCAGAGAACCGATATGATCTCACTCTGTTTCCAAATTAAAACTCTGGAAACTAACAAATAATCCTGTATATTTTAAGATGCATGTTGACTGTTTGGATGAGGGTTGCTTCAGTTGTCTCTCTTGAATTACAGTTTAGTGAGGTATAATACATTTCATCTGATTTAATTGCTGACCAAGTCCAGGTGCCCTGCTTTAGAAAGGAGACTTGTACATCAGAAAAGTCAATGAGTTGCTGAAGGGATTGGGAATGTTTGAAGGGTGAATTTGTGACTTGAAAGGAAAAAATGCCCCATAAAATAAAATGTTTTAATAGATGTCAGTTAATTTAGGAGTTCATTACACCTTTAGGGCTATTTTCAAATTTTCTGTGTCTTTCTAGCACTTGAGCTTCTATGCCACAGGAATGTTAAATTCTGGTTATGAATTCCATAACTGTACAAAACTGTTTAATTACTTAATAGCATTTTTTAGTATGAAAGACTGAACACATGAACTAGGGAGAAACTATGCAGGGATTTGAACCTAATTGTGTTGATTCAGAACTGTTGCATTTCCCTAATCACCTGTTTAATTTGGAAGAGCAGATACTTCAGATATTTTCAGGCTCTGGTGTGAAACAGTGAATGTGGGAGTACTTTGAGGTGTAATACTTGAAAAATGCCAGAAGTCTGTTTTGTTCTAAGCAAGCTTTGTTTTGGTGTTACAGTTCTGGCTTGGTTTATAAATATGTTGCCTGTACAAATTTTAAGGATTACTGTGTTAAAGAAGCTCAGCTCTTGATGGTTTTAAAACACATTTTAGGAACGTGTCAGTAACTACACAAGTTCTTACTGTGTTGTGGGAATGTGTCTTGGTTTGGAAGGACGGATGTTTGCTAAGGAAGGCAGGAGCCTCCCCTAAAATGAAAATGTAAACCCCCTCCTTCCAATTTGCTATAAATTTTAGATTAAGGGGCTCTTAGGCAAAAAATATGGGAGCAGGAATAACAGCTCTTTACTAGGGAGGAAAATAAAAAGATAAAAGAACACTGACAGAGTCAGACACAGCCTGACACCCTGTGGGTCAGGGTGCTGGCAGCAGTCCCATTGGAATTGTGGCTCAGCCCTCCTGCAGTGTCAGGGGTGGTTCTGCTGGAGCAGGGATCCTGTAGCAGGGTGCAGTCTTCCTCTGAAGATCCAGTGGAAGAGGCAGCTGCTGCTCCTCTGGGAATCCAGTGGAGAAGCCGTGCTGGTGTTCCAGAATCTCAGATTCTATCCAGGTAGGAATGCTTGGCTCCTCCCTCTGGGCTCACATCTCCCAGTGGATGCTGCAGTTTTTATCAGCCATGCAGGGACATTCCACAGCCTGTTATCAGCAGATGTGCCCCCAGAGGGAGGAGTGGGTGTGGAAGAGATAAGGAAAACTGCCCCCTGAGCAGGAGACAACTGCCATCCAGATGGCAAAGAGAATCCAATCTGCTTGGCAATCCAGGACAGGATGCGAGGGAAGGAAGCTGATGCTCAGTGTTGTTCTTTGCTTTGTGTGGCCCAGATGAGCTTTGATCCAAACCTGCTCCACAACAATGGACACAACGGGTACCCCAATGGTACTTCGGCGGCGCTGCGCGAGACCGGGGTCATCGAGAAGCTGCTGACCTCGTACGGCTTCATCCAGTGCTCGGAGCGGCAGGCCCGGCTCTTCTTCCACTGCTCCCAGTACAACGGCAACCTGCAGGAGCTCAAAGTAGGAGGTACCTGAGCTTTGGCACCTGTAGGAAAATACACTGCTGATCTGGGGTGTAGTGGTTTTGGTTTGTTAATTTCAGTTTTTGCTAGTTTTGGTATTTCCTCATTAATGCGCTGGTGAGCTTCAGTGTTGGTTAATTATTAAGGTATTTATTTGTTGCTGTGAGATAGGATTAGGAGAAAGGTAAAACAGATTTTAAATTTTAAAAGGGTATAAAGAAAATTTTACTAAAAGGAAAGAAAAAAAAGTAGTAAGAATCAAACTTTTTAGAACACTTCTTCTCCCCCCACAATCTTTTCTTTTTCACTGATAATGTAAAGAAACTGCCTGTGAATAATTCACTGCTGCTGGTGGGGGCCCTTCCCAGCACTTTGTGCAGCTTGTGGTACAGACTTGTGGATAAAGGAAAAAGGACCTTGTTAGGTCAAACTTGTCTAGCTGAGATGGAGGCAAGTACTCAGACTGTGGGAGAATTTACCTCCCTGTTTCTTTGGTTAGAGGTAGTTTGAGGATGGCCAGGTGTTTTTCACATGAGGCGGCTGCGACTTCATGCTGATAATTACCATGAGACTGAAGTTTCTAAACTGTTTCACGGCCTTTGTTGTGTTGTCTGAACTTCAGAGTGGATTCTGCTGTACAGCGAGAAGGCAGGGGGAGGGAATTGCTGTGGAATTACACAAGAGTAGTTTATTGGCAACAGGAGATAATGAGCAGAAGAGCCAGAAAATTTTTGCAAATCATGTGTTCACCTGAGATCTGCTTGATTGTGTTTGGCTACACCAGTGAATTAAACCCAGCCATGTAGTGATTTTTGTAAAGAACCCCAGTCCCAGCCAGAGCTCTGACAGCATCATTGCAATGTTTGCTTGCCTTGCAGACGATGTTGAGTTTGAAGTGTCTTCTGATCGCCGAACTGGAAAACCCATTGCTATTAAATTGGTGAAGATAAAGCCAGAAATATTACCTGAAGAACGAATAAATGGACAAGTTAGTGCCTGTTTTCTATACCTGCATAATTGCCATCCTTTACTCCAGTACAGAAAACTGGGTTAATTGAGCATGGATGTTAATTACCTTCAGTATAGTTACACTGAAATACGTTTCAGTGTGCTCTGGTAAAAATTCAGAGGTTCAGTTTGAGCTCTTGTTGGCTCCAAACACTTCTTAGAGCCAAGAGGGGTTCTGTGAGATTGAAAAGTTGCAGTGTGGCATTCCCTGCTGAGTGTGTAGTAGGGGATACTGAGATTCATTTTGTGTACAGCAATGCCACTCCTGAAATGACTAGCAATGGATTTTTTTTTTTTTTTGACTGGTAGGTTGTGTGTGCTGTTCCTCACAATTTAGAGAGTAAATCTCCAGCTGCCCCGGGTCAAAGTCCAACAGGGAGTGTTTGCTACGAACGTAATGGGGTAAAGCTTGCACATTTTACTTGAACTCTTCACTGGTCCATCACTGTGGTCTATGACAAAAAAAAAAACAAAAAAAAGCAGTTTAATGTAGACAATTGGCACTGCACTGAACTGTGCAGTTTTTGGCCAAAAAAAAAAGCATGCTTTGGTAATTACTACAAAAAATAATGTTTTTTAGACAGTTTGCTTGCTTATATCTGTGGAGAACTTCCTAGAACCATATAGTTGTTCTCTTTTAAACTTGATGAAGTTCATGTATCCTTATCTTGAACTTCTAATCTTTAGAAATTGGCCTTTAAAGGTGGTCATGTACAAAGCCTTTCAACTTAAGCTGCTTGTTACATATTCACCAAAACAGCACGACAGAAAAATAATGTTTTGCATGCCATGTTTATTATTGTTGATTTTCTCACTAAATTAAGCAGATATTACAATTGTGTTAATCTTTCTTTGAAACCACTATTCTGCAAATAGAGTAACTTTAGTTAATGTTAATTTACAGGAAGTATTTTACCTGACTTACACCCCAGAGGATGTTGAAGGAAATGTACAGCTGGAAACAGGAGATAAAATAAACTTTATAATTGATACAAATAAACAGTAAGTTGGTATTGCTTTTATGGCTTCATATTTTGTTTTAGTAGTCAGACAGAATTTATATGTATTCCAAGAGCTATTAAATGAAATAAAATCTTAGTTATTGTTTCAGTTTTGTGTTTACAGATTTTTTTTTGTTTTTCTCTAGTACTGGTGCTGTAAGTGCTCGTAACATTATGCTATTAAAAAAGAAACAAGCCCGCTGTCAAGGAGTAGTCTGTGCCATGAAAGTAAGTGATTTTGAGTTTCATTTGAAAATGAAATGCTGTTTTGAAGAGTGCTGTTCAGAGTAGTATTTAAGTTGTTTAGAGCTGTTAACAGCTTGGGCTGCACATGTAAATTGTGTGAAATGGTTTAAACAGCTCATCTTTGATAGTGATACTCTTCTTAACAAAGAAAGTTCCATTTATTTCTGTTCATATATTTCTTGTGGCAGTCAGCTGTGCACACCTGTAAGTGCTGTGCTGGGATTCAGAGGTTGTTTTGTGTTTAACAGAACCTGTCAGATTATTTATTTGTATGTTCCAGTAATGGACAATTAAACACTTTTTTTGTGTTGACAGGAAGCCTTTGGATTTATTGAGAGAGGTGATGTCGTGAAGGAGATATTCTTTCATTATAGTGAATTTAAAGGTGACCTAGAAACCTTACAGCCTGGTGATGATGTGGAGTTTACAATCAAAGACAGAAATGTAAGACGAAATCCAGTAAAACGGAAGCAAAGGTCCTAGGGAATAACTGCACAGCTCTCTGCTTTCCCCAGCTGTAAAAAGGGGGGAGGAGGTTCACTGAGGTTCATTGGGAAATGTCTGTTATTTCTCCCTTTTCTTTGTGTGTTTGACTGATTTTGTGCTCTTAGGGTAAAGAAGTTGCAACAGATGTTAGACTGCTGCCTCAAGGAACTGTCATTTTTGAAGATATCAGCATTGAACATTTTGAAGGAACTGTAACCAAAGTAATTCCAAAAGTACCCAGCAAAAACCAGGTGAGCTTCAGTAGGTAAATAAATCTGTGTAACGCTGGTTTGATTGTATTGAATTCCAGTCAATAACTGGAAACATTTGTTCCCATTTCCCAGTACCTGTTTGCTGCATAAGCATCATGTCAGAATTAAGATTTACTCTTAATTTCAAATCCAAAGAGGAGGAGTTAGGGTAGTGGTACATGATAGAGTGTGTGTTTAATATTTCAAGTACTTTATTGTTTCAAATACTTGCTATACGTTTTTGTGGGGTGAGACATATCCTTAAAGTGAAACACTGGGGGAAAAGGGAAAAATATTTGCTGGGATAAGCCAAATCTATGGATTCTTGTGAGCATTAACTGTTAATGAGGCTTTTGGGCTGTAATGTTTGGCATGGAGGAGTGTTCATGAGCACTTCCACTAAGGTTTTAGGGGAGTCTCTGTTAATGTGGGAAGGTTTGGGTGTTGTGAAGACTTAGTAACAAAGAGCCTGCATTTTAGGAGTGTTGTGAATATGGTTATAAACTTCATTCTTGAAATACAGAAAATTCCTTCAGCAGGACGTGGCTGAGGCTTAAAAAACCTTCAAGCCAACCAAGAGCTCCAAAAGCCACCTTGCATTGGGCAAGTTCCAGATGAGGAGTGGTGGAGATGGAGCAGAGGCTGAGTCCAGCAGGACTTGGCAGGAGCCCCAGTGCTGTTGGCAGTGTGCTGAGCCCTGCAGCTGAACTCAGCTTTCCCTTGGTTTCTGTCCCCAGAGTGATCCATTACCCGGCCGCATCAAAGTGGACTTTGTGATTCCTAAGGAGCTTCCCTTTGGGGACAAGGACACAAAATCCAAGGTGACCTTGCTGGAGAGTGACCACGTTCGGTTCAACATTTCCACGGACAGGCGCGACAAACTGGAGCGAGCCACCAACATTGAGGTTCTCCCCAACACTTTCCAGTTTACTAATGAAACCAGAGAAATGGCAAGTATCCATCTCTGAACATTTCTAATTCTTGAGGGGAAGTGAAAGTAAAACATGAGTTGGGGGCTGTCTTCTGCAATAGATAGAAAAATCACTGGTGTCTTCCATTGCCTGCTCTGAAATCCAGCTCTCAGACCTGCAGTGCAAGCAAAGCAGAAAATTCAGAATTAATGCCCTGTATCTTTGCCTTAGAATAATAAAGTCTTAACTACTTTTTAACATTTAAAAGAAATATTAGGAAATTAGACCTTAACTGTCTCTCTTGGATGGGATTGATGGCTGGTTGTAGCAGACAGAAGTAATGTAGTCTTGAAATGACAGCTTAAAATTCACATACTTGAGTCTAAAGTGGTAACTACTCATCTTCCTTTGGAAAACTGGAGACCCTGGGACTACTCTGGTTCAGGTAGTGAGAAGTGTAAATAATTGGAGGAGGGACTCTGAGCAGCTTTTATATTTCAAGTTTTTTGGCCAGTCTGTGTCTGAGGGTGAAGCAGAAGCATGGTAAAGAGCAGAGTTCTCTCAGGACAAGAAACTCTTTGTGGATTACAGGGACTAAGATGGATGTGCTAATGAGCATTACAGAATATCTTTCATTCCTGTAACTTGGAATGTTGGTTCTGTTCCAGCTAGACTGTTACTTTGCTTTCCTTTGCAATTTGAAGTTCAGTTACAGTGTTGTCACATCAGTCTGCTGTGAGTTATTGTCCCTTGGATTGAAAAAAACCCTGAGTTTTGATTCCATCCCTTGAGATTTTGGGTTTCTATCCTATAGACTTCTTGTATTTCTGCTCTGGCTACATACACCTGCCTGAGTTCAGCTGTCATGGGGGTGATAGGTGCTGGCAGCTTCTAGGAAGGTTGGTTGGTTTGCTGGAGTTTGTGAAAGCTGTTTAAGAGAAAAATGTTCCTAAAGGTGAAAGCAACTTGGCACTGTCATTCAGATCCTTTGAGCTTGTTCTGAGCCTTTCTAAACTGTATTAGCTGGGTTGAAGGCCATGTGTTAATGAATTCTGCCTTAATTCTGGCAGCATCTGGTACTAGGGTTTGGGTTTTTGTCAGTATTGTGTTTATCACTCAGCATTCCATTTCTGGTGGTTATCAGGAAGGCCACTAAACTCCTGTGTCACATGGGATTGTGTTCCCAAAACACCCACAGGTATGGGAGTCTTGTTTAACAGCGTCTTTATAATTCCTTCATTTGTGACTGGAAATATGGTGGTTTTTCTCTTAAACTTTCCTCTGAACACTGATTTTATTTCCTGTTTTTATAGATGGTTGTACTTTTAGTATGTGTTTAATATGCTCCTATGGATGATACAGTGTTTACAGAGCTGCCCCATTGTGTTTCCTGTCCTGGCAGGTTCTTTAACTTCAGTTCTTGAATTAATATTCTCCATTTCACTCTTTATCTTGAGTGGACTTCAGGAATGAGGTGGGAAGAGCTTTCAGGTTGACCAGGGCCATGAGCACCAGGCTTTGCAAGGAAGGACATTCCTTAGACCAAGTTTTCCCAGGGTTCAGGCCTTTCTGCCCACTCCTGACACGTGGAGCAGCTGGACAGGTGTCACATACCAGGGATTAAACTGTAATTGTTGGTTTGGCTGTTGCAGGGTGTGATTGCAGCAATGAGGGATGGCTTTGGCTTCATTAAGTGTGTGGACAGGGATGCTCGGATGTTCTTCCACTTCAGTGAGATCATGGATGGAAACCAGCTCCATATTTCAGATGAAGTAGAGTTCACCGTCGTTCCTGTAAGTGGGATTTAAACTCCTATAACATCTCAGCAGTTAAGGAAATCATGCACAGTCTGTCTATAAGCTGATGGATTTCTTTTGCAGGATATGCTGTCTGCCCAGAGGAACCATGCCATCAGGATCAAAAAGCTCCCCAAGGGCACGGTTTCCTTCCACACCCAGTCAGAGCATCGCTTTGTGGGCACTATAGACAAAGAAGCCACTCCAGCCAAAGCCACTAGCCCAAATAAAGGCAAAGAGAAGGTAATGCTGCTCTTCTGCATTCCTGCCATTGCAGACTGAGGCTGCTTCCTTAAAATCTCTAGTTCAGCTGGGTTTGAAGCACTGTTCATTCTGTACAGAGTGAGCTACAGCTGATGAGAGCAGTCACTGAAAATTAACTGCTCTGACCAAGATAATAAAAGTATTGTTAATAATCATTAACTATCATATTGTTATTGAGGATAATTTCCAGGAAATTGATGGGGAGTTTCTTTCTACCTCTCAGTACACAAGATTCTAGATAGAATTACTCAGGTTTCATGGGAAGCATCTCTTAGTGTTTTGTTCTGCTTTTTTAAACAATGCCAGAATACTTAAGCTCCAATAAATGCTTCCTGGAACTGGTGGCAGTACTTCATTGCCTTTTAAAATACTGTCTGACATCATTTAAAGCTCCTTACCCAGAGTTTGGTTGTGGTTTTGAGCAGTTGTTGTAAAACCACTGAGACTCCAGTGAGCAGTGCTTGAACTGTGTGTAGGAAACGGTTCCTAAAGAGGCACTGATTGCTGAATTCTGACCTTTGTTTTCAGGAAGCTGAGGATGGAATAATTGTGTATGATGACTGTGGAGTAAAACTGACCATTCCTTACCAGGCCAAGGATGTGGAAGGATCTACTAATCCCCAGATAGGAGATAAGGTAAGGGAATTAAGTGTACTATTGAGAAATGCTGTTGTGGGATGTGAGCTTCTCTTTGCCTTTACCTGGAACAAATGGAGGACAAGGGATCTGTGTGATATCACCTGGAATGTTGTGTTTAAATGAGTCAGTCTTCTGTAAATAAAAAATACCCTCCAACCTGGTGATACATAGATGGAAATAGTGTCTTACTGTGTAAATGATGCTTTTTAAACAAAGAATTTTTATTACTAAGTGGACACTGCTTGTCAAGAGGAGATCAGTATCTGTCTTAAATCTCTGTGCTAGTTAAAGAAGGAGAATATTCCCTCATAAGCATATTAGCCTGAGAGACAATGGAAAGGGAAAAAGTTTGGAGATCAGGAAGAGCAACAAAACCCTCAGGTGCCATTCTGGTTACTGGTTATTGTCTCTAAAAACTGAAACAAGGAGTGAAGTGAGGCACATGGCACTGTGGGCCACAGGTGAGCAGTGTAGGGAGAGGAGGTGATCCCCATGGACAGGAAGGTTCTCATGTTTCAGGGCTGAAAAGCTGAGTGCTGGGGGCTGGCCTGCCTTGCAGGTATCCCAGGTGTGGTGCTGCTCCCTGGGATGCAGGCAATGTCAATGACAGATGTGGTTATGGGAAAGTAGTGACTAGGAAATGACTTTCCTGCAGAGACCAGGTGCTGCTGCAGAGCTGCACAGCTCCAGAATTATTTTGGGGTTTTTTTTTTGTGATCACAGTTTTCTTTGCATTTTTCTGTCTGGTAATGAATGTGTTTGGTTTTCTTTGCCTCTCTCTGTGTGGTGTTGATGGCCCTGTCTCCACCAGGTTGAGTTCTGTGTGTGTGAGGTGAAGAGAACCGGGCTGCAGACGGCTGTTTCTGTCAGGATGCTGGGACGCAACTACAGCTCCAAGAGGCTCTTGGGATATGTGGCAGCTCTGAAAGATAACTTTGGGTTTATTGAAACAGCCAATCATGATAAGGAGATCTTCTTCCACTACAGGTGACTGACAGTTTTATTATTTGATTATGTGTCTGTTTGGGGGGAGTGGGAAGGCATGGAGTTTTGGAGATTTGCACTTTACACACAAACACATAATATATCTATATTTATATATATGCTTAAATATCTACAGTTTTATTTATCATCTCTGCTGAACTGGTTCAGGCTTTTCTGTTAGTCAGCAGTCCTGGTTTCTGTGCCTCTAATTCCCAGACCAAGAAATCCAGTTGTGTTATGTATTTGAAATGCTTCATTTTCCTGAGTGGAAGTTCCTTGTGAGCTGATGAGGGATTTAAATAGTTTCTGATAACTGATGTGGATGTTGGGTAAGCATCACTATTGTCATGTAAATAAAGGAAAACTGTTTGTCATTCTGTTCCTGTAGTGAATATTGTGGTGATATCGATAGCCTGGAACTTGGAGACACTGTGGAATACAGCTTGTCAAAAGGCAAAGGAAACAAAGTTAGTGCAGAGAAAGTAAACAAAACACATGCAGGTAAGGCTGTACCTGGTGTTTTCTGTCTGCAGGCCTCTTGGCACATGGGGGGTAAAGTTTGTAAATGATCCATTTACAGTTGGAGCTGAGAGCAAGAAGGTGCTCAGTGTGGGGAGTCACTGGTTCCCTGAGAGCTGCTGCCTGTGTTTGCAGAGAACAGACAAGCTCAGACCAACAGTTCTGTGCACAGGAGCAATTCTGTGGACCTTTGGTGTCCTCAGCCCTCCTCACTTGGGGGTTATAAGGAGAGGCTGAGTGGCAGAACTGGCCAGATCAGTACCTGCACTAATTGTGCTGTGCCTCACAGGGGAAAAGATTGCAGGAGCAGGGCAGATGGGGGAAAGGTATTAAGGATTGGGGCTGGGGGGAAATGCATTCTTCAAGATTATTGGATAATTATCATGAGTAGGGGATGTGGAAGAGAAAGGAAGGAAACACTTTGGTTTGATTTTTAAGTTTCCTGATCTTAAGTTTCTTGAGAAAAAAATTTCTGCTTCCATGTGTGGTATGTCAGTGTTATTTTGATTTGGTGTTATGTAGTGCAAGATGTTGACTCCTGGTCACTATAAATCACTTATTTAAATTGGTTTTAAAATAAACTATGATTAAAGCATCCTATTCCTCTATTCTCTGTCTCTTTTCAGTGAATGGTATCACTGAAGAAGCTGATCCAACTGTTTACTCTGGTAAAGTAATTCGTCCCTTGAGGAGCGTAGATCCCACACAGACAGAGTACCAGGGCATGATTGAAGTCATGGAGGATGGTAAGATAAGATTGGTTCCTTCTAATTAAGTGTTCTTTTCACAAGTGCACAAGCTGAATGCACTGTAAAAAGAACTGTGAGGATTTTATTCACACTACAAATTGTACCCACACAGCTAAACTGATTCATAATATTGGAAATCTGACATCAGGTGGCAATGGCCTCTCAGTTGTGTCTCATTCTTTTTCCCCTAGGTGAGATGAAAGGAGAGGTCTATCCATTTGGAATTGTTGGCATGGCAAACAAAGGTGACTGTCTGCAGAAGGGGGAGACAGTGAAGTTCCAGCTGTGTGTGCTGGGTCAGAACGGGCAGACGATGGCTGTGAACATCACCCCGTTCCGCAGGGCCACCGTGGAGTGCGTCAAGGACCAGGTGAGGGGCTGGGCCCAGGGCCATGGAGATGGGAAACCACTGCTCCAGCTGGCACAGGGCACCTCAGAGCACTTCAGCACTGCAGCTCAGGCAGCTGTGCCCAAACAGACTGCTCTGGACTCCAGCTCCAGGGATCTGCTGTGGTGACCCAGTTTATGCCAGACCCTGGTGTGACTTGAGTAAAGGTGGGCTCAGAGCCTGGTTTGGTGCTGAAACATCAGAACTGCTGGGCAGCAGATAATTCTGGAGAATTGGCTTTGAGATGTTCTAGCAATTGCTCTAACTGGTTTCTGCTGCACAGAGTGTCTAAAAAGTGTTCAGAAAAACAAACAAAACATGCACGTACTTTGCTTCTGGAAGAAGCTTCTTCACAACATTAAGCACTCAGTGATTACAGCTCACCTGAAATGCAAAGGCTGATCTTTGCCCTTGTTGCATCTGGGAATGATTAAAAAGTTAAATGCTGCAAATGCTTTCTGGTTTTACATATACCTTGCAGCACTAATCTCCAGTCATTTATTGAGAGGCTGGATGAGTATTCTGGCTTATACATGAGTAGAATGGAAAATAGAAGTAAATGGCTTCTTATCCCAGTGACAGGCCAAAAATTAAATGATTGCTGCTGGGTAACTTCAGGGTGGAGTGTCAGAGATTGGGCCACTGCTCTTCTCTGTTTAATACAGCTGCCAGCACTTGGGGGCAGTTTTCAGAACTTATTCTATAGACTTTAGGATTTAAATGTGACTTTACAGTGCCAGGAAGAGTGCCTGGATTTCCAGAAGTGTTGTTTCCAGACAGAATGTTCTTATCACTGCAGAAATTGCATTTCCACTTTTATTAGGCACTACAGTTTTGAAATTTTATTTAAAAGTAGTTAAACTAGAGTGATGAGTAAGTTACTGCATTTGTCTGGATGCAGAGCAAATCAATAACCTTGTGATGTGTTGCTTTTCAGTTTGGTTTCATTAACTATGAAGTTGGTGACAGCAAAAAGCTCTTCTTCCATGTCAAAGAAGTCCAGGATGGTGTGGAGCTCCAGGCTGGGGATGAAGTGGAGTTCTCAGTAATCCTGAACCAGCGCACAGGAAAATGCAGTGCCTGTAACGTGTGGCGTGTCTGGTGAGGCTTTGGGGTTGAAGGGAGTGACCCTGGCACAGTGTCTGCATCCCAGCAGAGCCCTGCAGGCTGGCTCTGCCTGAGCTGGGCGTTCCTGCAGCAGGAGCTCTGGCTTCCAGCTGCCTCCAGGGACACCTGAGAGCTCCCAGCTCTTCCAGGGGATCCAGAGCAGGCAGCAGCAGCACTCCCAGCTCTTCCTAATTACAGATGGCTTGTTCCCTTTTTAAACCTATTCTTAAACTCCCCCTGTAGGAGGAATTTGGATACAGGCTTGCAAGTGGAAGTTAATGATAAGGAAACTCATGGCTTTCCTGTGGGGGTGCTGGCCTCTGGCCAGCACACTCCACAGTGCTGCCACCTCTTTCTTGAGGAGCAGCTTTAATTTTTAAGTAGAAAACTCATCTTTTAGAGACTCTTCTTTTTGGCATGGGGCATTTTTTAAACTATATACACACTTGAAGACTGCATAATTTGTATTTTGTTTAAGCATGAGATAGCACTTCAGTAGTAACAGAAAGCTAATGTTTTTGTCTCAAAATTGTGTTCCAATCATCTTCAGAGATGTTAATGCTCTGGCATGATATGATGGCAGCTTGCAAGCCTTTATTATTGCAGTTGAATCACAGGATCACAGAATGGGTTGCATGGAAGGGAACCTAAAATTCCATCTCATTCCACCCCTGCCATGGGCAGGGACACCTGCCACTATCCCAGGTTGCTCCAAGCCCCATCCAGCCTGGCCTTGGAGATTTCCAGGGATGGGGCAGCCACAGCTTCTCTGGGCAGTACAAATGTAGGATACACTGGTTAGGTGTGCATGAGAGAAAGTACAAGACCTCTGCTCCCTAAAGAACACCCTCTGGAGATCACTGACTCCTGCTAGTGCAGAGCCCAGTGTGGACAGCGAGGTTTGGGGCAAGGCCAGGCCACCAGCCGGGTCTGCTGTCACACAGCATCGATCCTGTGCAATAAATGATGGTGCTCAAGGCCTGTGACAGCCTGGGGTGCCTTGCCCAGCCCGGGGGTGACCCTGCCCTGTGTGCTCTCTTGCAGCGAAGGCGCCAAGGCCGTGGCTGCTCCGCGTCCCGATAGACTCGTGAACCGTTTAAAGAGCATCAACCTGGACGATGCCAACGCCCCGCGGCTCACGGTGCTCCGCCAGCCCCGGGGCCCCGACAACTCAAAGGTACACAGGGGGCCTGCAGGGCCTGCCCGCCCAGGGAGCACGCTGCTGCCCCTCGGGGCCTGGGCTCTGCTGCTCTTCTGTAGAGAGCTGTGCTGTGTGAGGCTGGATTGTGTTTGTGCATGGGGCTGTGCCAGTGCTGTGCCATGTGCCAGTGCCATGTGCTGTGCCCTGTGCCAGTGCTGTGCCGTGTCCTGTGCCCTGTGCCAGTCCTGTGCCCTGTGCCACTGCCATGTGCTGTGCCCTGTGGTCAGTGCTGTGCCCTGTGCCAGTGCTGTGCCCTGTGCCACTGCCATGTGCTGTGCCCTGTGCCAGTGCTGTGCCCTGTGCCAGTGCTGTGCCCTGTGCCAGTGCTGTGCCCTGTGCCAGTGCTGTGCCCTGTGCCAGTGCTGTGCCCTGTGCCAGTCCTGTGCCCTGTGCCAGTCCTGTGCCCTGTGGCCAGCGCTGTGCCCTGTGGCCAGCGCTGTGCCCTGTGGCCAGCGCTGTGCCCTGTGGCCAGCGCTGTGCCCTGTGGCCAGTGCTGTGCCCTGTGCTTTCAAAAGAGCACACAGGAAAGACACAGCCCACTGCTGCCTGTGTTGGAGCCTTTCTGTCATGGTTTGTCTTGGCTGTCATAGTTTGCTCTTCATTTGTAAACCTCAGCAAGTGAAGTCTGTTACCTAGACGTGGCTTTCACAGGACGTTCTGGTGCTCCTTGATAAGCAGGAGAAAAGTGTTTGGAATTTCTGTTTGCTTTGGACTACAAAGAACACCCCAGAGAACCTGTTCCATTGCTGTCTCTGTTTCTGAAGACAAACATGACTAATTAGAAGGGAGCTGCTTGGGTGGAACAGACCAGGCTCTGCCTCAAAGCCCAGTGGCAGTGCCAGGTTCACGGCTGAACTTGCTAATTTTAAAGTCCTTTTCCAGCCTAGATGATTTCATGATTGTGTGATGCTGGAGCTAACAGTGTGTTGTGTTTTCCTTGCAGGGATTTGGTGCAGAGAGAAAGATCCGCCAGGCTGGTGTTATAGACTGATCCCACCCCCACGGCGGCGTTGGGCCGCGCGGTGGGGCTGCCGAAGGGTACTGAATATCTCCCTGTTCACCCCTTCCTCCAAATTCTCAGAAGCTATTCCACCAGTTTTAACACCTTCTCATGTTATGTTTAAAATTAAATTTATGAAACCATTTTAAATTTCTGCACAGTTGCATTCTGGAGAACTTTAAGGTGGCGCCTTATAGTATCACATTTTAGAAGCTTGTTTTGAATGGTGCATTTAACGCAACTGGTAACTGCAATCTCCATTGCCTCTGTGAGTAAACATAGACAGCTCTGCTCGGGCAGACCTTGTGGAATTCTGCACTACAGTTATTATGCTTTATCCTTGTTTTTGGCCAAGGTTTATTATGCCTTAGTGCTCAGTTGCATTATCTTCCTTCCCAAGTGGAAGGGAAGACTCACTTCAGCTCACTGCTCAAATTCTGAGGAACATGTGAGGGTGGAATAAGTTCTGTTTTTATCAGATCTCCACAAACATTCAGATACCTTGAGTTGATGGCCAAATGTTACAGTGTTTTCCTAGTTCATTTAACTTGACTCCTTTAGCCAGTCCTTAGATCTCAGTGCAAGTCTCTCCCAGGGTCGGTGGATTTTGTAGTGTTCTGGAACAGACAGTGCAGAATTTCATAAGGCTGAGGTGTGCCATCAGTGTGGTAATTTAAATATATTTAAAACAATGCACAAATCTGCTGCTGCTTAGAACACTGCAGCTTCTAAACCCAGTTTCTTTTACTGATTTAAATTTAAAAAGAAAGAAGTTGTGCCTGAAGTGGATACATTTTTTTTGTTCTTTTTGCAGCCGGCACCCAGTGTACTGTAAGAGAATAAATACTTAGGCTTTCCATAGCTGTATTGAGACTTTCATCAAGGTGACTAGTTGATGTCTGTGTGCTTTTTTTTTTTTTGTTTATTTTGGTTTATTTTTTGGTTTTTTGTTTTGGTTTTTTTTTTTCCCTTCCCTGCCCCCCTCCCTCCATTTCCCCAGTCACACTTTATCAAGCAAGAAAACTGAATGATTGGTCTAAGTATTACTTTAACCAAAAAGATCAGGAGTTACTTTTTGGAATAGAGGGCAGTACTGTGGTTTGGTTTGGGTTTGTTTTGTTTTTTGTTTTTTTTTTTTTTTTATTTTATTTTATTTTATTATTATTTTGGTTAATTTTTTTTGTTTGTTTTTTTTTTTTTTTCATGTTACCTCTATTCTCAATTTAGGGTTTTCTTCTCTGGGAGATGCATTATCTTTGTAAAACAAAACATTGCTTTCTCCAATTTTTTTTTTCTGTTAATGGCAAAGAATGGAAATAGAATAAAGTTTTACTGATTTTGAAAAAAGCCTCGTTGTGCTCAGTCTCTTCTTTCCTCACTGGGGGCTGTGCTAGAGCTGTGTTGTCACAGGCTCCGTCCTGGTGCCTCCAATTCTCACACCACCCTGAAGGATTTCTGTGTTTTGTTCCAGTTTGCACAAAGCAGGGAGTTCCCCCAGACCGGCCCCATCACCAGCCCCACACTATTTATACATTATAACAACAGCAACATTCATTGGTTACAAATTACATCACTTCTAATTAGTGTCCAACCCCCATCTATGAGCCCTGCCCTGCTCAGTTCTGTTCCCTGTTGGGGTCTGTTGGCAGCAGGGTCAGCGGGGCTCCGATCCCGCTGCTGCAATTCCCTGTTCCTGCTCCCTCCCGAGGCATCCGAGCCTCCCCTTCCTCTTGGCCTTGTGGTCACTTAAAACAAAAAGTGATCCGGGTGCGGGATGCACTGCAGCCCCTCCCCAGAACCGCCCAGCTCCAGCTCTTCACTCACAGCTTTCCAAAAGCACAACGCTTGATTTAAACCCTTTTCAAACCCGAGAGCTCCATGTCATTCCCCGTTTAAACCCCACGGGGTGTGGGTTGGGTGGTGTTCCCGCTCTAAACCCCGGGACTGGGCCCGGTGCCCTTCCCCGCCGTTCCCCGTCCGGGGCTCCGCGCTCCGGGCTCGGTGCCGCTGCCGCTTCGGAGCCGCGGTGCCGGTGCCGCCCGTGTGCCGCCGTGTCCCACGTGTGTCCCTCCCGTGTCTCTCCCGTGTCCTTTCCGTGTCTCTCCCGTGTCCCGCCGTGTCCCACGTGTGTCCCTCCCGTGTCTCTCCCGTGTCCCTCCCTTGTCCCTCCCTTGTCCCTCCCGTGTCCCGCCGTGTCTCTCCCGCCGTGTCTCTCCCGTGTCCCGCCGTGTCCCTCCCGTGTCTCTCCCGTGTCCCTCCCGTGTCCCTCCCGTGTCTCTCCCGTGTCCCTCCCGTGTCCCTCCCGTGTCCCTCCCGTGTCTCTCCCGTGTCTCTCCCGTGTCCCTCCCGTGTCTCTCCCGTGTCTCTCCCGTGTCCCTCCCGTGTCTCTCCCGTGTCCCTCCCGTGTCCCTCCCGTGTCTCTCCCGTGTCCCTCCCGTGTCTCTCCCGTGTCCCGCCGTGTCCCTCCCGTGTCCCTCCCGTGTCCCTCCCGTGTCCCTCCCGTGTCCCGCCGTGTCTCTCCCGCCGTGTCGCGCCCGTGTCGCGTGTGCGGAAGCGGCGCGGGCGGTGACGCGCGGGCGGGAGGCGGAAGCGGCGCGGGGCGATCGCGGGGCGGCGGCGGCGGCGGCGGGGCCGGGCCGGGCCCGGCGAGGCCGCGGGGCCATGACCGAGTACAAGCTGGTGGTGGTGGGCGCCGGCGGCGTGGGCAAGAGCGCGCTGACCATCCAGCTCATCCAGAACCACTTCGTGGACGAGTACGACCCCACCATCGAGGTGCGCGGGGCCGCGGGGCCGGTGCGGGCTCGGGGCTCGGGGGAGGCTCCGCCGGGCCGGGAGCGCGTCCAGGGCCCCGCAGCCCGCCCGGGGCTCTGGGAGCGGCTCCTGCCCCGTTTGCCTCGGGCTTGCTAAAGCAGAGCAGAAAGGCCGGCACGGGCTGGGCAGGGCGGAGGCTCTGCTCGCAGCCAGCGTGTTTGTGATTGTCTTTCATTTTCTTCTCCTCTGGAGGAATTTCTTTAAAGCAACATGAGTCTGGGTTTTGTAACAAAGGATGGCAGGGCTTAGAGTCTCGTTTGAAATGGGATAGTTTGGGCATGGTTTAAAATGTGATGATTTGGGTAATATTTAAAATACTGTAGTTTTAGATAGTGGTAGTTTTTCATCAGAGACGGATGGGAATCACAAAGTTCAGACTGGTTTGGGTTAGAAAGGTCCTTAAAGCTCATCTGGTTCCATGCAGGGACACCTTCCCCTGTCCCAGGCTGCTCCAGCCCTGTCCAGCCTGGCTTTGAACACTTCCAGGGGCAGCCCCAGCTCCTGCAGAGCAGCTGGCAAAGCGTTTTTATGATTATTTTTACATTTCACCGTGCCGGGGCGGCAGGAGCCGGGCAGGGCTCACGGCAGTGCCCTGTGTTGCAGGACTCGTACCGCAAGCAGGTGGTGATCGATGGCGAGACGTGCCTGCTGGACATCCTGGACACGGCGGGGCAGGAGGAGTACAGCGCCATGAGGGACCAGTACATGAGGACAGGAGAGGGCTTCCTCTGCGTCTTCGCCATCAACAACAGCAAATCCTTCGCCGACATCAACCTCTACAGGTACAGCTGGGCTGCCCAGGGAATGGAACTCTGCCTGAATGAAGCGCTGAGGTGCCTCAGTGAAGGATCAGGAACAGACAAAGATTGAATCTCCCACTTCTGTCAGGAAGTTTTGTCACTGTTCTGTGCCAGTGCATGGAATCACAGCAGGGGTGGGTTGGAAGAGACTTTAAAGCCCATCCATGCCACCCCTGCCATGGCAGGGACACCTTCCTCCATCCCAGGCTGCTCCCAGCCCTGTCCAGCCTGGCCTTGGGCACTGCCAGGGATCCAGGGCAGCCTCAGCTGCTCTGGGCACCCTGTGCCAGGGCCTCAGCACCACCTTTAGTTCAGTTAAGACTGGGATGGTTTCCACCAGTTTTATTTATTTATTTTTAGTCAATCCATACAAATATCTCCAAGGAGTGCCAAGAAAACAGTGTCAGACTCTTTTCCATGGTGCCCAGGGACAGGACAAGGAGCAGTGGCCATAAACTAAACCACAAGAAGTTCCACCTCAACATGAGGAAAAACTTCTTTCTGTGAGGGTGGCAGAGCCCTGGAGCAGCTGCCAGGGACTTGTGGAGTCTCCCTGGGCACGTTCCAAACCCTCCAGGACATGGCACCTGTTCCAGGTGACCTTGCCTTGGCAGAGGGGCTGGGCTGGGTGGTCTCCAGAGGGCCCTTCCAAGCCCAGCTGTTCTGGGCTTCTGTGAATCAGATGCCATTTGCAGCTACAGAATGTCATCTCTGAGGAAAGGGATGAGAAATCCAGAGTGGAGTTATCCATGGACAGAAAATGAAGTGTACAAAGTGCTTGGCCATCTGCTGACCCCTGAGGCCCTGCTCAACCTTTTTTGTGGCACAGGGTTGTTTGAATACTGAACTAAACCAGTTTTACTATTAGAAAATACTTCCCAATTTATTTTTTTTATAATTTGTCTTCCTAAAGAGAACAGATCAAGAGAGTGAAGGACTCAGATGATGTGCCCATGGTGCTGGTGGGGAACAAGTGTGATCTGCCCACGAGAACAGTGGACACAAAACAGGCCCAAGAACTGGCAAAAAGCTACGGAATCCCCTTCATAGAGACCTCTGCAAAAACGAGACAGGTGAGGGGCTCCCCCAGGCCTGGGGAGTGCAGCAAGGACATTTTCCCATGTGCTTTTGTCTTATTTACAGGAGAAGCATTTTTTTCAATCCATTTGCAGTTTTTTGCTTTTATTTCCCCGCTCACTCTTAGCTTGAAAGAGTTCTGGGCTGGGCCAGTACAGGAATCACTTCAGACTCACCCTGGCTTCCTTTCAAGTGGGTCGTGTTGAAAAATAACAGAATAAAAAAAATTCAGCTCCCCTGAAATTACTAAATAAAACTTAAAAACTAACTAGGAAAAAAAAACCCCTCAAAATAATAAACATAATTAAAACCAGTAAATGTAGAGATAAAGACACCTACAGTGGTTTTGTGGAAAATTACATAACAAGAAAAAATAACACTTGCCCAAAAAAAAATTAGAATTTACCTTTACTATCAAAGCATTCAAATGCAACCAGCAAAACCCCCTCTTAATAAACCTCCAAAACCATAAAAAAACTTCCCAACAAGAAACAAATGCCTGCAAAATAATTCCTAAAATATAATACTTATGTCTTAAATAAAAACCACATTTTAACTATACTAAATAAAAAAAAACTAATTATAAAATGTCACAAAACACACAGAAGAGAAAGAAACCCAGCTACTTTCTACTGCTTCAAATGATGTTAAAATTTTGATTCCAGCCAGTTCAGTGTTGGCAGGAGGAGCACCAGAGTTTCAGCTGCTCTCCCTGGGGCCTGTCAGAGGCTGAGCTCGCTCACCCCAGACCTGCTGGCTTCTCTTGGCTCCTTAATGAAAGCCAATTAGCAGATTATGATTGCAGACAGAATTCCCCAGGCTGGACTAATGGGCTTCTCCAGAGCCTCCTTGGCCACGTGGGCCTGTCCAGGGGAGCAGAGCAGGAAGGTGCAATTATTGAGCAGCAGCCAGAAAATCCTCAAGAGCTGAATGGCAAGAATTCTAAAATTGGGCAAGGAGTAGCTGGTTTCCTGCATGGAAGCTCCCTGAGATAGTTTTCCATGGTTTTTTAGTGGTTGTTACCCCAGGAGTAGTCAGGCTGGGATGTCCCTGTGGGATTCCTCCTCTTAGGGAGCATGGGGTCAGTTGGGTGCTGCTCTTCCTGCACAATTGTGTCTTTCAAATCCTCTAAGGGGTTCTGGGATGGACAGATCAGTGACTTCAAAAGCTTCAGGGAAGAAAATACCTGACCTTGTGTTTGCATTCAGGGTGTGGAAGATGCTTTTTACACCCTGGTGAGGGAGATCCGGCAGTACCGGATGAAGAAGCTCAACAGCAGCGAGGATGGGAACCAGGGCTGCATGGGATTGTCCTGCCTGGTCATGTGAGAAGGTGAGCTGGAACCCACTGCTGCCCTGCCTGCCCTGCCCTCCAGCACCTGCTGGGTGTGCTTGGAAAGGCTGCTGGCTGTAGGGGGGATTTCCCCTTTTGTAGAACATATTGATTCCCTGAGAATTGGATCCTGCAATGGATCCTGCAATGGAGCTTACAGTGGATCCTGCAATGGATCCTGCAGTGGAGCTTACAGTGGATCCTGCAATGGATCCTGCAATGGATCCTGCAGTGGAGCTTACAGTGGATCCTACAATGGATCCTGCAATGGATCCCACAATTGGATCCTGCAATGGATCCTGCAATGGAGCTTACAGTGGATCCTGCAATGGATCCTGCAATGGATCCTGCAGTGGAGCTTACAGTGGATCCTACAATGGATCCTGCAATGGATCCCACAATTGGATCCTGCAATGGATCCTGCAGTGGAGCTTACAGTGGATCCTGCAATGGATCCTGCAATGGATCCTGCAGTGGAGCTTACAGTGGATCCTACAATGGATCCTGCAATGGATCCCACAATTGGATCCTGCAATGGATCCTACAATGGATCTTACAGTGGATCCTAGAATGGATCCTACAATGGATTCTACAATGGATCCTGCAATTGCAACCTACAATGAATCCTACACTATATTCTACAATTGGATCCTACAATGGATCCTGCAATTGCATTCTACAATGAATCCTGTACTTGGATCCGACAATGGATCCTACAACAGATCCTGCACTTGGATCCTACAATGGATCCTAAAATTGGATCCTACAATAGATTCTATAATGGATCCTGCAATGGATCCTGTACTTGGATCCTACAATGGATCCTACAATGGATTCTACAATGGATCCTGCAGTTGCATCCTGCAATGGATTCTGCAGTGGATCCTACACTTGGATCCTACAATGGATCCATTGTAGGGATCCTGCAATTGCAACCTACAATGGATCCTACAATGGATTCTACAATTGGATCCTACAATGGATCCTGCGCTTGGATCCTACAATGGATCCTACAGTGGAAGCTACAATGGATCCTACACTTGGGTCCTACAATGGATCCTGCAATTGGATCCTACAATAGACCCTACAATGGATCCTACAATGGATTCTGCAATGGGTCCTGCAATGGATCCTGCAATTGGATCCTACAATGTTTTAATGCTCAAAAAAGAAAAATTCCCCTCTAAGTTGGTGGCAGAGTTTAAGAGAAGGAATTTTCATTCACGTCACCCTTTTGGCTGGTGGGTGGATGGAACAAGATGATCTTTAAGGTTGCTTCCAACCCAACACATTCCATGATTTACACCAATTCCAGTGGTGTGATTTTCTGTGTCATTCCTTTCTGTCTCCTTCTTTTGGGAAATCATTTGGGTTGTTTGGAGAGGGTGTAATTTCTGAAGAAACACCTTGAAAAAGGGTGTGCACAGCTGAGTGACTGACTCCTGCACAGCTCCCCTCGAGCTGTGTTCCTCTGGAATGTGCTGATTCCAGGATTAACCAAATAAAATGGGGCAAATAATGCAATCTGGGTTCCCAGCTGAGGGAAATTCCTCTCAGCCATTCCCTGAAAGATGTGGCTTGTGACTATGAAAACAGCCAGACCAGCTCAGGACTTGCACTGCTGCACTGCCCATCCATCCCAGAGCGGGACAGAGCTAATTAGTGCTAATTGGAGGTGCCTTTCTCTTCCAGATGCCAAGGAAACTGGTTCAGGTGCAGCTGCTGGACGAGCCTCGATCTGTGCTGCCTCTCCTGCTGATCCCTGCAGTGTTTGGGTGCCAGGGACAGGCTCTGGGCACCAGAGTTAATTAGCACAAGGACCTTCTCCGTGCTCATCTGAAGAGAACATCCATGGCCTCTACCTCCCTGCTCAGCTCACGGAGCAGCAGCACCTCGGGACGTGCTGGGATTCTTCTCTCACTGTGTTACCTGGCTTTGTTCCAGAAGAAAACCAGTCACAAAAGTGAACTATAGAGACTAAATGCTGTGAAAAAGATGACACTTTACCTCTAGAGTAAAAGCTAGAAGTGCTGTGTGTCCCCTGTCTGTTGGATCCCGTGCAGTGCTGTCAGAGGAGTGGCACAGTTAGTGTCACACGGGCTTGTGCCACCAGCAGTGCCCCTGTCCCCTCTCAGCTGGGTGTCTGCTCTCTGTGCACCTGTACAGCAAAAGTGCAACATCTCCAGTGCCAGGAGTGCCACCTACCTGATCCTCCATTTCTGTAATAAAAAGGAAAACCTTTCCTAACTAAGTGCCTGTTTGCTAAGAAGATTTGAAGTTGTCCCTTGGGTTGAGGAAAACCCCAAGGACTGGAATTTCTTGGGAGCTCATTGTGTCAAGCAGGCAAGTGTGCTGTGGGTGACCTGGGCCTGACAGGATCCTCCAGCAGGAATTTGGAGGCTGGAAGGTCCAGCAGGCACTTGAGAGACTCTTGGACAAGGGAGGGGACACACTGCATCTGTGTTTTACTTTCTTTGTGGGTGGAACAGTTTATATCCTGTATTGTTTTCCTGCAGCATTCAGATCTCTTCCAAGTTGGACCAAACCTGCCAGCTGTTCATTTTTGACATGAACTGCCAACATTTCTGGGCAGCTTCTCACTAATTAATCTGGTAACTGGAGGTTGCTTTGGACAGCTGCTATTCAGCTCTCTCTGTAACTTGCAAATTGTTTTATTCTGAATTATTTTCTTACCACAGACTGTAAAGAGTCTCTTCAAAATGTCTCTAGACTGTAAAATGTAGTTGGAGTTTCCTTGTCAGGGAAGCAGTGGGGGGGTTGGGGTTGACTCTGGCAGGGTGCAGGAAGTGTCTGGAGGTGCCCCAGGCCAGGCTGGGGCAGCCTGGGGCAGTGGAGGTGTCCCTGCCATGGCAGGGCTGAATGGGATGAGCTTTAAGGCCCTTTCCTGCCCAAACCACCCTGGGGTTCTGTGGTGGAGGGGAGAAGGCTGAGAGCTGCCACGGGCACCTGAGCCAGCTTCTGATTGCAGCATCTTGCAAAATGAGGAAGGAAATGAGCTCAGTGATGGCTCCTCAGGAGGTGTGGCACAGGCTGGTGGAATCCTGGGCTCTCTCTGAGCCAGGGAATTGTGAGCTGAGCCAGCTCTGCCCAGAACAGAGCACCCTCCCCTGGTTACCTGTGCCCAGGTGTGCTCTGTGCTGCAGAGCCTCCCGTGCCCTCCCCTGTCCTTGTGCTGCTGGGCTGGGTCCTGGAGGAGGAGGAGGAGGAGGAGGAGGAAGGAGCCCTCAGCCAACAGAGGGAGCATTTGGTCAGTGCCAGGCAGCAGAGCAGGAGGCTCAGTTTCAGGTTGTTGGTGTCAGTCACACATCTTAATTTAGAGTGCTCAATTTCAAATGGAATTGGAAATCTAAACAGAGAGAGAAGAATTTTTTCCTTTTAATGTTGCTTCCTTCTCTACTTACAGTCTTAATTCTCTTCTTGGAATGAAGAGGATCAATCTGCATCACATCTTCTTTATCTGTGATAATCCTTATAAATACTTTTTTCAATTTAACTTTGACTGATGTGACTGATAAGAATTAAACCCACAAAAAGTGTAACATAAAATATTATTTTCCAGCAACATACACACAGTGGTGGGCAGAACTGTGGGGACCATTGGCTCGAGTTCTGTTTGTTTGATGTTGCCCAGGGCAGCTGTGGCTGCCCCATCCCTGGAAGTGTCCCAGGCCAGGATGGAGCAGCCTGGGGCAGTGGAAGGTGTCCCTGCCCATGGGATGAGCTTTAGGGCCCCTTGCAGCCCAAAGCATTCCATGAGTGCAGGTTAAAGCTGGCAGAGCTGCCACCCTGCACAGCCAGGGCTCAGAAGGCTTTGGCAGGAGGATTTTCTGTGGAAGCCTTCCCTGCTCCTGAAGAGCTGTGTGGCACAAGGGCTGCCAGTTAATAAAAACCCCTGGGAAATGAGGAAAAGCCTTTGGGAGCTTTGGCCATGTGGGGCCAGCAGGAAGGGCAGTGTGGGGTTGTGAGGACACTGAATGCTGACACTGTGTCACCCAGGCCCATGGATGGGGTTTGGTTCTTGGGAAATGCAGGAATTTGTTTCCTGGCCACAGCACAGCTGCCTGTGGCCTTGGAGCCCTCTGGATTTGATGTTTGAAGGGTGTGTGGTCAACCTGGAGAATTATTTGGATGGAGGTTCATCACAGCAGTGCTCCCCACTGCTCAGCTCTGGCTGCCAGTAAAATGTACCAGCTGTAGCTCCAAAGGCTGGGAATTCTCATCCCTGTGTGGGAACTGACTGGAAAATGCATCTGCTGCTCTTTGCTGTTCCCTTTCTCTTGGGCTCTATAAAACCTGAAAAGGGAAAAAGCCCTGGTGAGGACAGGTCTGTGTTTGTGTCACCTTTGGAACCTTTACAATGGTTTTTAGGATTTTTTAAGTTTTTAGGGTGCTGCAGAGCTGACCTGCACGGGTGATACTCCCAAGTCCATCAGTGTAGTTCCAAATCCAGCAAAAAATATAAAATCAGGGTGTTGTACTAGTCAGGAGTGAACTCAGTGGTTGTAATTTGTTGTCACCTGCCTCACAGAGAACCCTGGGTTTGGTGGAATCCAAGAACTGGAAGGACAAAGCCCTGTGAACTTTGGGGAAAACTATTTAGAAGACAAGCACAGAAGGTTTTGCACAAGACAGGTCCCTGGAAAAGGTGCTTTAGTAGCTTTGGTGCAAATATTGTTATTTAGAACAGCACAACTCTGCACTGGTGCCAAGCTGATCTCACTGCCCTTGCTGGACAGAACAGACACGAAGAACCTTTGAGGTAAAATATGAAAAATGGGTAAAGCTCTTGTTCAGAACTTCCAAGTGCCAATGACTGGAAGAAATGTTTCTCTTGCTGTGGCTGAGCACAGCTCAGTGGAGCCAGTGGAATCCTGTGGTTGTTTCTCTGTGTCCTCACTCCGTGCTCTTGCTCAGATTCTGTCCTTGTCCTTGCTGGGCTTTGGATTTTAACCAGGATCTTTAAGCTGCCATCATTTTTAGTACAGCTCAGCCTTAGAATTGGATTTCAGGCAGCCTCAGGCCTGTGGGGGATCACATTCTGACCTGTCTGTGCTCCTCAAAAACCCCAAACCTTGAGTGTGTGCCTGTGGTAACCCTCAGGATGGCTGGGAAATGTTGGGATCTGGACTTTTAACCCAAGGGCTAATTTGTTGTTACTTTGTTTAATTATTTGCTTTCAATAATGCATCTCTTTTGGTTTGGATTGAAGTAAATTATTTTGCTTCTTAAATAACTTTTTTAAAGAATAAACTTTGAATTCTTAGGTTGTTTTCTTTGGGTTCTGGGTACAGGATCCATGAGTGGGTCACAGGAGGTTTATCACAGTGCCCTCTGCTTGTCTGTGGGGTGGGATTTGCTCCATTCTGTCCTGGAGCATCAGTGAGCAGTGGCAGTGACCTTGAGACTGCCACAGGCTTGGTCCAGTCCAGTTTTAACCTTGCTTCTGCTGAATCTCTGTTTGCAGTGGGGTCTCTCATGCTGATTTACATTAAAAAAATGTAAGTAAATTCTTTACTTGATACTCCAATGGCAAAACCAGCTATTAAATTACTGCTGTGCCCAAATCATGCTCTGTTAGCCTTTTAAATTGCTTGATTCAGTCCTCTAAAATACTTCCCTCCTGCCAAAAAGCAAATTTTGTGAGAGCACACAGTCAGTAAATGTGCTTCAAGGGTATTTCTCCTCAGACCTCAGGTCAGGCATCTGAAACCTGGAGTCCAACCTGGGGTTTATGCCAGGAATTTAAAAACAGACCCCCAGGAGCAGGGACACGCAGTCCCAGCCTGTCACACCCTGAGCTGGGTGGCTGCTGAGAGCCCCAGGGTTCCTTGGCTGGCTGAAAGGTTTCCCTGCAATGGCTTTGGTGCCTGGGCCTGCAGAGAGCTCCCTGCAGGTTCTGGTTGTGCCCTGGAGCAGAGGCAGCCTGGGGTGTGCAGGGGATGGCAGAGAGCAAGGGGCTGTCACCAAAGGGGTGCTGGGGACAAAGGTGACAAAGAAACTCCATCATCAGAAGGCATGAAAAGGCACTTTATTAACAGAAATCCACAGTTCTTAGAGAAACAATGGTGGACCTAAGACCTGATTGGCCTTTAGGAATCTTCTCCCACCTATTGGTCAAGAAGGGACAACTCCTGCTTGTAAACATCTTTGACAAACAGAGATTGCCTGCCAGGTGCAGAGATTGAGAGAATAATTGTTTTAATTCTTTCTCTGAGCTTTCTCACAGCTTCCCAGGGGAATCCTGGCACAGCTCTGTGTCTGTTCAGAGGATGTGTGATCACCACAGGCGGGGAGAGGAGAATCTGCTGAGGGTTTCCCCAGTGCTTGATCAAAGGCCCAGCACAGCCAGGATGCCCTGGTGAGATCCACCTTCTCCCCTCCTGTTCAGACTCCTCCTCTTCAGGAATTTAAACCATTTTCTAGCGAAGCTTGCCCCACGGTCTCTGTGGACACAAGCTGCAGGAGGATCCTGCTCAGGAACCCAAGCTGCCACATTCCTGGTCCAACCATTCTCCCTTGGCTGGACCTGGGTGGAACCAGGGCAGCTCAGAGGTAAAAGTGGGGGGCTTTAGAGGCACTCCAAAGCCTCTGGGTGTGAATCAGTCACTTTCCAGCTGAAAAAGAGTGGGAAGACAGGCTGTGTGTGCCAGTCCTGGAGTTTGCACAGGCCCTGGATCTAACTTTAGCACAGCATGCCCAGGCTTTACTCAGATTTCCACCATGAGCCCACCCAAGCTCACCCCGTGATTAAAAAAGCTGAGGGATCAAAAGACCATCAAGATTCTCTTGAGGAAGATGACCTCTGTATCCTAAAGGTTATTTTTGGTTTCAGATGTGAATCCCAAGATCCCAAGGAGGGTTAAGGGCTGGTTTAGTCCTTGTGGGAGAGCAAACAAGAGGAGACAGATTTTATGGGCCTGGAATGAAACAGTTAAACAATAATGTGGTGTGGAGACCCTCAGACTTGGGGATGGGTGAGAGCAAGAACAATTCAGAACCTGAAAGTTTTATCAGCATGAGAAGGAGACTAAAGCTGTACCATCATCCCAGCTTTGCCCTGGTGCTGCACCTCAGCAGTTGGAGGGAGGAAAATTATATTATATTATATTTTTGGGGAATAGCAGGTGGGGGGGGGGCTAAAATTCCCTAAATTCTGGAGAATTTCTCAATTACCACCCAGCTTGTTTTGAAGTTGTGCCCATCAAATAATGGGAACATCTTTTCCAGAGAGTTTCTGGATGCTGTGGAAATGATCTCAGCTGGAGAAGCTGCTCCAGGTCTCACCTCACTTCCCTGCTGTGCCACAGGATTCCTGTGCTCCTAAGGACAAAATCCATGGCTTGTTATTTCCAGCTCTGTATTTTATTTTGTCTGTGCAGGTGATCTCTCACCTATTCCAGCCTTCTTCTTGGACAAGAGCTTTCCATAGCTGCTCCTGCAAAATGTGGCACAGCAATCCCTTGGATATAATTCCAAATAATATTCTGTTCCAGGTGATTTTTCTGTTCCCTTCACTGCTCTGACCAAAGCCACCCTTTAAACCAGAGCCAGACTGTGCCCAAAGGCTTTGTCCTTTTCCAGGGCAGTTTTTAATGCCCAAGAATAGAAGCACAAACAAACAGGGAAAGACTCTGCTTCGCCTCAAAACTCTTTTATCTCCTGATCTGTTCAGTCTCACCACTTCCCACCAGGAATCTGAACCAGGAGCTCAGAGTTATCCTGGCAGCAGGCAGGACACAACAAATTCTGGCCTTTCTCTTCTCACTGGAGGTGATTTCCAGCTGCAGGTGAGACCTGGAGAAGGTTTGAAGGAGGGTACAGCCCTCAAATCCAATATGCTGGAAACAATCTGCTTCAGATGAAGGCAGGAGGTGCCTCCCAGCCTGAGAGCTGCTCTCCCAGAGCCCAGCTGAGTCCCCTGACCCACCCTGGGTTTGACTGAGAGCTGCTCTCTCTCAGATACACCTGGGCTGTGGCTCACCACGTCCAGAACTGATTATCAGATCAACATTATGACACAAAGTTTGGAAAAGGCAGTTCCTGAGAAGCTCAGGAACAAACCGTGGCTCCCTGCACCTTCCTTTATTGTTGGGTTCAGCAGGGAAGAGGTGAGGACATCTGGGCAGCCCTGTTGGCAAAATCCAGGCTTTCCAACACATCCCTCCCTCAGGAAAAGCCTCTGAACAGCTCAGGTGAGAGCACATGGTTTGTACCTATCCACAGCCCCTGTTCTGATTGGGAATTTCCTTTAAACCTTTGGTTCAGCATAGAAAGCATCAGGTTTAGTCTCTCTTAAAAGATTGAATCCCACAGACTACATTAGAAAGGAGCAGCTGCCCTGGAAAGCAGAAATCTGGCCAGACACCAGGTGACACTTCACAAAATGTAAAATGCAAACCTGACTTCAATAAAATGATTAATTAAATTTGATTAGTTAAATTAAATATAATTTAATTAAATTTGAGCCCTGCTTTCACCTGTTTCAGTGCAAGTACTTGTGGCTGCACTTTAAATAGTCCCACAGTTGATCTCCACTCTCCTTTTAGAGTGGGAGAGTCTGATTACAGGGAAGGGAAAGCAGTAAAATTAGTGTTGTGCTGCCAGGCAGTCACTTGGCCCCTTGTGCTCGGGGACTCTGGGGTGTTACTGAGGCTCTGCAAACGCTGCTGAGATGTCTCGGGTGAGAATTCCAGGTAGGTCTGAAAGCCAAGTGTGAGCCAAGGGGCCACAGGGCAGCTTCCAGGCCCACAGCCTCGCAGATTTGGATGTGTGCTGTCCAGGGGACCTCACTGGGGCCTTTGGCATTTCTCTTCCTGCTTGGAGACGTTTTTGGATAGTGCAGTGAAGAAACTGTGTTATTGTTTAAACCTTCCTCTGCTTGTACTGAAGGAAAAGATTGTCTCTCCTGGGTGTAATGTGTCCTGCAATGACACCATGAAACCCCTGGGGAAGGGCTCAGAGGGACTGCAGGAATCTCTGTCACCCTGAAGCTCAGCTGTGGGGAGCTGCAGCCCCGAGGGGATGGCAGCAGGAGCTGGGCAGCAGGAGCAGGGCCAGGCAGGCTCTGCAGGACACTGCAGAGGGACATGTGGCAGGTGATGGCAGGTGACTGCAGAGCCCTGAGTGATAACAGCCCCAAAGAGCCCCGATAGGAGCGTGTTTGGAATTGCAGGGCTGTGGTGTCAGAGGCGCTGTCCCAGCACATGAAGCTGCTGCTAAAGCCTGGCCCTGCACCACCAGTGAGAGGCTGTGAACCTTCCTGAGTGTAATTTCCATCCACTAAAGAGATGAAAGGTCAAACGAAACATTTCTGGGATGCTTTGTAGGCAAATAATACGTGGAGTCAGGATTCTGGAGCGTGTGTGCCACAGGCTGGGGAAGGCAGCAGCTGCCATGGCAGAGCTGCAGCCTGAGCTGCTGGGTCAGGGGGAAAGGGCAGGGGCTGAGCCTCAGAATGCTGCTGCCACCCTGCCTGAGCAGAGACAGGCTCTGTGGGACTGCAGTGCCCCAGCTGCCTGATCCTGCTGGGGAGTAAGGGCAGCCGTGAGCACAGGGGGATGGAACTCCATCTCTGAAATGGCCACCCATGCTGGGGGCCACAGAGGAGGGCAGAAAATAGCAAAGCCTGGTGCTCTGAGACTCTGGAATGTCAGCTTGCCTGGTCAGCAGGAGGCTGAGCTGCCCTCCCTGTGTCCCTGCAGGACAGGGAGAGCCCTTCCAGGCCAGCTCAGCCCCAGCACAGACTGCTGCCTGCCAGGAGTGGAGCGAGAGGATCTGGGTTCTAGAGGATGCTCCACCTTGGGCCCTGCAGGGAAAGCAGGGCTGTGCCAGGCAGAAGCTGTGCCACAGCTGGCCTGGATGGGTGGGAGGGACCTGCAGTGGGGTTTGGTTCCACGCTGGGGCATCACCGAGGCTGTCATGGGACAGGCAATGCACAACGTCCCTCTTTGTGTTCCTCAAAGTGAAAACTCCTTCTCTGCCTTTTCCTTCCAGTACCTGAAGGGGCTACAGGAAGGCTGGAGGGACTTCTCACAAGGGCAGGGAATGACAGGACAAGGGAGAATGGTTTCAAGCCAAAGGAGGGTGGGTTTAGGTGGGTTATTGGGAAGGAATTCCTCCCTGTGGGGGTGGGCAGGCCCTGGCACTGCCCAGAGCAGCTGGGGCTGCCCCTGGATCCCTGGCAGTGCCCAAGGCCAGGCTGGATGGGGCTGGGAGCAGCCTGGGACAGTGGAAGGTGTCCCTGCACATCAGATGAGCTTTAAGGTCTCTTCCAACCCAAACCATTCTAGGGTTCTATGATTTTCTAATAAGTGGAAGGATTTGGCTAAACTTGTACTTTGCTACTCCCTTTTTAAAGACTGATGAGGTGATAAGGCACAAAGGCTCAGATTTTGAGGGGCTGATCACAACAGCTTTTATTTTGTCTCTGTTTTATCTCAAACAGCGGAACACAAACGTGAGTATTGCTGGGTTTCTCTATGCTCTGCTGTGCTACTGTCTAGACATGATCACTGGCACCACGCAGCAGTTACATGATCATGTAGATCATGAAGATCATGAAGACCATGATCATGGTGATCCTTCAGCAGCTGGGGAAATGCTGTTTCCTGGCAGTGCCAGCTCTGCCCATCGGTGTTACACAGAATGGTCCCACCTTTTGGTCCTTTGATACAGCACCAAAATATGCAATTTGTTAAATATCATTCTGGCACCCTGAGTGCTGTCTGTTCTGCTTTGGTCCTCACCGTGACCATGTCCTGTGTGACACTCGATGGTGAGGTCCATCCTTGGGCACCAATCCTCACCTTGCTTTGTGTCCAGCTGCCAAATCCCGCTGTCAGAGCCCCTGTGCTGCCATGCAAACTTCTGCTTCTGGGAGCTGCTGCCAGCAGAACCCTTGAGTTCTTGTTTTATGGTGTTCTGTTGGCAGAGGAAGGCCTTTAACCTTCCTTATCCTCCTCCAAAAAGCTCCAGCCAGCCCTGTGGCAATGGTGGCACCTTTGCAGCACGATGCACGTGGTGGGCTGGGAGTGCCCAGCTGGGAATGCCCTGGGATGGTGGAGCTGAGTGCTTGGGCTGCCAGCTCTGCCCCCATCCATGCCTCTGTCACCCCCTGACTGCTGCAGCAAGTGGATTTTGGGCTCCCTGGAGCTCTAAGGGCTCTGCCAACTTTCCCCTCTCCCTCCCAGTGCATGCTCCCACAGCTGCCCTTTTCAAGGACCTGCTTCTCTCTGGGCCTTTTGGCAGCATTCTTGGACTGTATTTACTTTTCCTGCTGTACTGGGGGTATCAAGGTATGTCTCCACCAGGTGTGGCCCAGCCTGGCTGCAAATTTGGGAGGTGGCTCAGAGTCTTCTCTAGGCTGTGGGGACCACGAGGAAAGGGCAGCTGAGCACGGAGCTGCCTGCAAGGGGCACCTGCCTGTTCCAGGGGCTGGGACTCCCCTCCCTGAGGGACACTGAACTCCTCTTTGCAGAGATGGACGAGTCCCTGCGCTCCTTCGCCGAGAAGGTCTTTGCCTCCGAGGTGAAGGATGAGGAGGTCAGGGGGGAAATCTCTCATTTCGACGTGGATGAGATCTGCCCCATCTCCCGGCAGGAAATGACAATGCACATGATGCTGCAGGAGGCCAGCTCCACGGTGGAAATGCGGTGAGTTCCCAGGAGCCTGGCAAGGAGGGGAGCCCAGCCTGCACCTCCTGGCCAGAGCAAACAGGGGGGATGTAAATACAATCACATATTGGGCACAGCTCACCACACCTGTGGAATAAATCCTTGATAATCCCAGGGCATCTGTCAGGTACTCCAGGATTTCCTCTCCAACTGCTTGCACTGTTGGACAGAAGGACACCCGTGGCCCATTCCCTGGGTGTCAGCACAGCCATGGCCACAGAGCTGTTGGGGAGGGAGACCTGGGCACTCTGGAAAGATGCAGCTTCCAAAGCCTGTGGCTACTTTGAGTGCTGTGGCTACTTTGAGTGCTGTGTCTACTTTGAGTGCTGTGTCTACTTTGTGTGCTGTGGCCTGTGCTTCTGGCAGCGCCTGTCTGAGGTGCTCAGAAGTCACCAGTGAGCGGGATCAGGATGTGCACAGCTGGAACATGGCTGGGGGAAGCTCCTGGCCCTGCACCGCGTGTGCCCGTGGAACGGGGCTGTTGGCCTGAGCCTTTCCTCCGCAGCAGGAAGAAGCTGATCCGCATGAAGACGACGGTGCTGGCACCGCCCATGGCCCCGGGGGCTGTGCCCAGCCTGGCTGGCCCCCAGCAGGCCAGCTTCACCTGCCCAGTGCCCGAGTACCAGACTGTGCCCCACTTCCAGCGGGTGCAGATCACTGGGGATTACGCCTCCGGGGTAGGTGTCCATCCCATGGCTGCTCCCTTTGCACCCCGGCCACCCTCTGCTCCCTGCCTGTCCCTCAGCAGTGCCCAGTGCCCAGGGTCAGGGTCATCACAGGAGTCTGTACCAGCTGCACTGGGGAAGGTGTCTCCCAGCTCAGTCTGTGCCTCACAAGCATCTGGGGGTGCCCTGCTGCATCCCTGGGGATCAGAGCTGAATTCCTTAGCAGGAGCTGTGGGGTGCTGCATATTCCCATGGGATTCTCCAGGGAAGGCCTGGCAGGGCGGGCTGTGCTCCCTCTGTCACAGCCTCTCTGCTTGCACACAGCTCTGTGCACATCCAGGGATCCCAGAACAGCTGAGGGAAGTCACCAAGCCCCTGCTACAGGCAGGGTCACCTAGAGCCATTTGACCAGGACTGTTATCACATCCCGTGCTAATCCTGCCTCCCTCTCCTCCTCAGACTCCTATTACATTTTACATTACATTTGTGCTGCTTCTAAGAGCCTGCTGGAAGGTTGCTCAGCCTGGAGCTGCCCAGCAGAGGGGATCTGGAAACCCCTCCCTGCTCAGGCACTGAGCACATTCCCCCTGCCATGACTGTCCTAGCTGGGACTGCTGGTTTCCTGTCCTACTCCACTCCAGTCTCTTCTGACTGCCCAAACACTTGTTTGTGCAGTAAATCAAAAATCAGTGACACACAGGGTTAGTGCATCTTGTTGTTCATGCTTCAGTTTCAGCCTGGGCTCCAAAAATAGCTTTAATGTTTTGCCCAGGCCCGGCTTCCATTTCAGGGTCCATTACTGCTTGCAGTGAGGAATGCAAGAGGGGGTGACATCAGAATTCCCTGGTTCTGCATCCAGGAGCTTCCCTTTGTCATGCCTGGGTCTCTGCCTGTCGTCCCTTCCTCGCCCTGCTCAGGCAGAGCAGTGGGACATTGATATGATATGATTTGATACATGATGACCTAGATGAGATATATGATGATATGATATGATATGATATGATATGATATGATTATATATGACAAGAAAGTTGTAGAGGGACTTTTCACAATACCCTGTAGTGACAGGACAAGGGGGAATGGCTTCCCACTGCCAGAGGGCAGGGTTAGATGGGACATTGGGAAGGAATTCTTCCCTGTGAGGATGCCCTGGCACAGGGTGCCCAGAGAAGCTGTGGCTGCTCCATTCCAAGGCCATGCTGGATGGGGCTGGAAGCCCCCTGGGACAGTGGAATGTGTCCCTGCCCACAGCAGGGGCTAGAACAAGATGAGCTTTAGGATCCCTTCCAGCCCAAACCATTTTTTGACATTTATCTTGCCTCCACCTGGGTGCACCAGGGTGTCTCCTGGACACAGCCATGCTCCAGCTGTGTGGTTGCCTTCAGCATCCCCTCCCCTGCAGGTGACAGTGGAAGACTTTGAGGTGGTGTGCAGGGGCCTGTACCGGGCGCTGTGCATCCGGGAGAAGAACATGCAGCAGTCTCTGCAGAGGTTCCCCAAGACGCCCTCGCAGTACCTGCGTGCCATCGAGGGCGAGCCCTGGAAACCCAGTGACGTTGGCCCAGGTACATCCAGGCACCCCGGGGGCTTCCTCTGCCCTCAGCACGGGGCAGGGCTGGGCAAGGAACTTGCCCAGGCTCTCTCCTTGGTGTCACAGTGGTGGGGTGTCCCTGCCCGCTGCGTGGGGTGGGGGAGCAAAGGCAGGCTGGGAGGTTTGGGCTGGCAGCCTGATGGAATTCTCCTTTTGCTCAGTGTTCACCCCACCAGTGAAGGAGGGACAGGATCCCCTTGACAGCGGGGGCCTCCCCGAGGACCTGGGATACCACGTGCAGATGAAGGATGGGATAGTTTATGTCTACGCAGACAAGGCAGCGGCTGAGAGAAATGAGCCCAAGGACCTGCCCTACCCCAGCCTCGAGCACTTCATTGATGACATGAACTTCCTCTTGGTCCTGATTGCACAGGGGCCTGTGTAAGTGCACAACCCACCAAACCCTGCCTCAGTGGGCACAGGGAGGTCAGGGCAGCCCCCTCCCCTTCCTGGCAAGAGGGAGGAACCTGCTGGTGGCACACCTGGCTGCACAAGTGTCCTCAGTGCTTGTCAGACCCCTTGGCTTGGGTCTTAAGCAAAGCAGCACTCAGAGGCTGGAGACAGCACCTGTGGGCAGGCTCCCAGCTGGCCAGCCTTCCTTCAGAGCTCTGTAACAGAGCAAGGGGAGGCACCTCAGGGGAGCAGGGCTGGCCAGCATGAGCTCCTCCAGCCCAGGTGGAATCTGTGACCCTGTGCTGAGGGTGAGTAGCCCAATTCTGCCCTTTGCTCTCACCAGGAAGACCTACACTCACCGGCGCCTCAAGTTCCTCTCGTCCAAGTTCCAAGTGCATGAAATGCTCAATGAGATGGAGGAGATGAAGGAGCTGAAGAACAACCCCCACCGTGACTTCTACAACTGCAGGAAGGTAAAAGGCAAGGCTTAGAGCCCCAGGGACCCTGGAGAGGAGCTGTCATGGTGCCTGCCCCTCCCTGGGAATTGGATTTAGAGTCCATGTCTGTAGCAGCAGCATTGCTCCTGTGAATGAGATGTGCTGCCTGCGATGCTCTCAGCAAAGCTGTGCCCTCTGGCTGTGTTCACCTGCTGGGCTGAGCCCTGCTCCCCACACAACGTGCTCACCTGAGGGGTTTGTTCACCCCCCTGGGATGGTACCTGAGCATCCCAGCTTGAAGCTGTGCCTCTGTTTTCCCAGGTGGACACACACATCCATGCTGCAGCCTGCATGAACCAGAAGCACCTTCTGCGTTTCATCAAGAAATCCTACTGTGTGGATGCCGACCGCGTGGTCTACGACGCCAAGGGCAAACAGCTCACCCTGAAACAGCTTTTCCAGCAGCTCAAACTGCACCCCTACGACCTGACAGTGGATTCCCTGGATGTCCATGCTGTAAGTGGGAGGACATTTAATGTAAGATCACTCTTGGGCCACTCTTCCCCCCATGGCTTTTGCCTTCCCTGTGCACCCACACTTGTGTGCATTAATATTTGTGTCGGGGTGCAGCAGCTCCTGGTGATGCCGTTTTGGGTGGTTTGGCTCAGTCCCTGCTCCCTGGCAAGCTGTGAGGGCAGTGTTTGAGCCTGACCCCCCTGCTCCAGGGCCGGCAGACATTCCAGCGCTTTGACAAGTTCAATGACAAGTACAACCCCGTGGGGGCCAGCGAGCTGAGGGACCTCTACCTGAAGACGGAGAACGCCATCAACGGCGAGTATTTTGCTACCATCATCAAGGTATGGAGACGGGGGAGGAGAACAGGGTGAAGCTGTGCTCTGCTGCTCTGGCTTCCCTTGCCACGGTGTGCTCTGGTTTGCAGGAGGTTGGCTCTGACCTGGAGGATGCCAAGTACCAGCACACGGAGCCCCGGCTGTCCATCTACGGGCGCTCGCCTGAGGAGTGGGCCAAGCTGGCCCACTGGTTCAACACCCACCGGGTCTATTCCCCCAACATGAAGTGGATGATCCAAGTCCCCAGGATTTAGTACGTGCTGGGGGGCTGAGGGAGCACGGTGCCTTACAGATCCCTCATCCCTGAAAGGGCTGTGGGGACAGTGGGCCGTGTTGTCCCTCTGGTAGCAACTAATCCCTGTCTCTGTCCACAGTGATGTGTTCAGGTCTAAGAATTTCCTCCCCCACTTTGGGAAAATGCTGGAATATATCTTTGTTCCTGTGTTTGAGGCAACTATCAATCCCCAAGCCCACAAAGAGCTGAGTGTCTTTCTACGCCACGTGAGTGTCAGCTGGTGATGTTGTCAGGTGTGGGGAGAACTCACATTCCTGTTTGTGCACGAGAAATGGGGAATGGTCCTGACATGGAAAATGGCATCACTGGGCCAGGGGGCTCTGCCTCATTCAGGGGAAGGGGAGATGTGGCCAGAAGTGCAGGAGGGGTCAGATTGCTTGGCTGGCTGCTGTGGGGCTGGGAATCGCTGTCCACCCATCTCCTGGGGAGATGTGAGCTTTATTTCAGGTCCTGGACTTGGAGGGGTGTGAGGAGCAAGGTCTGCAGCCTTGCCTGACCCTGCCCTTGGGGAGCACAGGGCAGAGCCGGGCTCCGGTGAGCTGTGGTGGGGCAGAGTGAGCCCAAGGTGGGGAGTGTGAGATGCACCTTTTTTGCTCCTTTTGCCAAGCAGATCACGGGCTTTGACAGCGTGGATGATGAATCCAAGCACAGTGGACACATGTTCAGCACTAAGAGCCCAAAGCCAGAGGAGTGGACTTCCCAGAAGAACCCATCCTACACCTACTACATCTACTACATGTATGCCAACATCCTGGTGCTGAACAACCTGCGCAGGTGAGGCCTGGCATCTGCCAAGGGGCTGCCACGTGCCTTGCCTCAGGTCTTTGATTGTTGGTGTGGAAGAAGTGGGGCTCTCCTCGCTCTGTATTTGGAGCATCACGTCCCAGAGCAATTCCAGAAACACTCCTGGGTAGGAGGGGTGATGGACTGGGGAGAAAGTTCAGGATGTGCATCTATTGCACACACAGAGGAGAAAGGAGAAGGAGTAATGTGCTCCTGAGTCAAGCTGGATTCCTGGCAGGGGCAGAGCTGGGCCTGAAGTTGGGTCCAGCCACCCGGCCCTGCTGCTTGCCCGCTCTGAGCGCCCCTTCCCTGTGCCCAGGCAGCGTGGCATGAACACGTTCCTGTTCCGCCCGCACTGCGGCGAGGCCGGGGCCCTCACACACCTGCTGGCAGCCTTCATGACAGCTGACAACATCTCCCACGGGCTCAACCTCAAGAAGGTACGTGGAGCAGGCTGCCAGGAGCAGCCCAGCACGGCAGAGCAGAACTCTCACAGCTGCCTCAGGTAGCTGGCAGTTACCTGTGCCTCTGCTTTACACGGACACAGCCTGGCTCCAGGCAGGGGTTAAATGGCTCTCTGGGCTTCTCCAGGCATGTCTAGGGATGTGGCTGAGGAGTGTATTAGATCTGGGGGTTTAGCCTCACAGACCCACCACAGAATATGTTTGTTATCACTGGAGCCAGCCGAGTTTGATGTCAGCTCCGTGGCCTCTTGTGCTCCTTAGCCTGAAGCACTGATTGCTGGCTGGCCCACCTCTCTCCTTGCACACAATTCCCTGTCTGGGACTGGCCTGATCTGAGGGGTGACCCTGGCGAGGTGGAAGGTGCAGCACCTTCATCCCTAACGTGGTACTCTGCTCGTCTCTGCAGAGCCCGGTGCTGCAGTACCTGTACTTCCTTGCCCGGATCCCCATTGCCATGTCCCCACTCAGCAACAACAGCCTCTTCCTGGAGTACGCCAAGAACCCCCTGCTTGACTTCCACCAGAAAGGGCTCATGGTGTCCCTTTCCACAGACGACCCCATGCAGTTTCACTACACCAAGGTACAGTGTGAGCTGAGCGCTGGGGTGGGACTCTGGGGCTGGCACTCTGTGGTTTGGTTTTTTGGGTTTTTTTTGGAAGCCAGTGGCACTTGCAGAGGATCCAGCACGTGCTGGGTCATCTCTCCCTCCACCAGCAGATGTCCAGGTAGGATATTAGGAAAAATTTCTTCACTGAAACAGGGGTCAAGCATCTGAACAGGCTGCCCAGGGCAGTGGTGCCTGGAAGTTTTCAAAAAATGAGAACACGTGGCTCTTTGTGATATGGTTTAGTGGGCATGGGGGTGTTGGCTGAAGGTTGGCCTTGATCCTGGAGAACTTTTCCAGCCCCAATGATTCAGTGGTTCCGTGAGCTGTGGGACAGCCCCTGCAGAGCACGGGCTGTGCTGGCAGAGGCTGCTGACCCCTAAAACCCTGCGCTGCAGGAGCCCCTCATGGAGGAGTACGCCATCGCTGCCCAGGTGTTCAAGCTCAGCACCTGTGACATGTGTGAGATCGCCAGGAACAGCGTCCTGCAGTGCGGCCTGTCCCACCAGGTGGGTGTCCTGTCCCTGAGGGGTGTGTCCTGCAGTCTGTCCTGCCCCATGAGGGGTGTCCTGTCCCTGAGGGGTGTCGTGCAGCATGTCCTGCCCCATGAGGGGTGTCCTGCCCCATGAGGGGTGTCCTGCCCCATGAGGGGTATGTCCTGCAGTGTGTCCCGTCCCACAAGCTGCGTGTTCTGCAGTGTCTCGTCTCCCACGAGGCGTGTCCTGTTCCATGCAGTGGTGTCCTGCAGCATGTCCTGTCCCATGAGGGGTGTCCTCTCCCAAGTCGTGGGTGTCCTGTTCCACGCAGGGGGTGTCCTGCAGTGTCTCCTGTCCCACGAGGTGTGTGTCCTTCTGGGGTGGTCCTGCCCACGGCCTGAGAATGGCACCAGCTCCGCTCGTGGGCTCAGGGCTTCCCTCGGGTGCTGCCAGCGGGGCTTCTGAGGTCGGTCCCGCTGTCTTCGCCTCTGGCAGGAGAAAGTGAAGTTCCTGGGTGAAAACTACCAGGAAGACGGGCCCGATGGCAATGACATTCGGAAGACGAACGTGGCCCAGATCCGCGTTGCCTATCGCTACGAGACCTGGTGCTACGAGCTCAACCTCATCGCCGAGGGGCTGAAGAACGAATAGGCGGGGGCCGGACCGCGGGGCCGGGGCAGTGCCGCACTGCGAGGGGGGCCGGGGTCGGGCCAGGGCCGTGCCGGACGGCGAGGCCCCGGGGCAGCGCAGTAAAACCCCGTCTGCGAGCGGATCCGACCGCCTCAGCGCCTGAGGGAAAGGGGGCGGGGCTATCGTTTGAATGACAGCAGCGCCAACCAATGGGCGATGGCGATGTGCGCCTGAGGCGGAGCGAGGGTGGGATCTTAACCTGAGTGACAGCCAGAGCAGCCAATGGACGGCGGCTCCGTGAGCTCCGGGAGCGTCCTGCGGGAGCGGGCCGAGGCCGCGGAGAGACGGGACGGGGCGCGGCGGGGGCGGGGTCTCCTTCTGAGTGACGGCCGCGTCAACCAACGGGAAATGGCTTCGGGCCCTTCGGGGCGGGGAGGAGGTGGGATCACCACTTGAGTGATGGCTACAGCAGCCAATGGGAGGTGGTTCCGTGCGCGCCGGGAGCGTCCTGCGGGAGCGGGGCCGGGAGCGGGCCGAGGCCGCGGTGAGACGGGGCGGGGGGCGGCGGGAGTGGCGGGGGTACACCGGGAGGGCGAGCGGGTGGCCCGGGGGTTTGGGGCTTCCCGCAATCGCGGTCGAGCTTGGGGCGGCGGGCCCCGAGGGGTCCCCATGTCCCGGCTGCGGACAGCGGCCGGTGCAGCATCTTGCCCGTGCCTGACGGGCCGGAGGGAGCAGGTGCTGCTCCAGCTGCCCGGAGGAGACGCCGCTCGCCGGGGGAGCCGCGGTCGGGGTGGGTTGGTCTGCCCAGCCCGTGCGGGGAGGGCGGCGGGCGGGGCTGGCCGGTGGCGGGCACAGGACGCTCGGAGGGCCCCGCCGGCCGTCGGGGAGCGCGTCTGCCGTGAGGGCGATGGAGCGCGGGCTGCCCGGGGCGGCTGCTGCTGCTGCGGAGCGTCTCTGTCGCTCCTTTGAAACAGCTCAGGACAATGGATTTATCAATTGCAAGTTGTCTCCCCGCGGGGGTGGCCCAAAGCCGCCGTGCTCTGGGTGCTGCTCTGTCTCCCAGCTCCCCGCTCTGGTTCTGTACAGAGCTTTACGCGCTGCTGGGTGAGGTCTCGCTGGATGTTTGTGCTTTGTTGCGCTGTGGTGCGTGGGGCTGAGCTGGAGCAGTGTCCCCTTGCCTTCCCCACACACACACACCCTCTGTGCCAGTGACACGGCCTGCCTGGGAGGGTGCCTGGCTGGGGCAGAGCCCAGGCACTGCTGCAGCAGTTCCTCCTCGCAGCTGGGACTGGCATCAGCGGGGGATGGAAGGAAAGTAGAAGAGAAGTTACGGGAAAACCAGCCTCTGGAAATGTGCATTTGAGCGCTGGTGGCTGGAGGACCTGGCCTGGATGTGGAGTCCTAGTGCTGTCCATTGCTGCTTGGCAAAATTTTTATCTCAGTCTTCCAGTTGTAATAATGGGATATGGATATGACTCAGTAGGCAGCTCTGGAACACATTATCTGAATGGTGTCTGAGAGGTTTTCTGGTGCTTCCTTAGTCTGTACCCTTTGAACCTCCTGGGGCAGCTGCCTCGGTGCTGCTGAGACATTCCCAAAGGAATGAGTGCTTGGTTGTGTCCCCACACAGCCTGTCTGGGGTGGCCCGTGTAAAGCCACACAGGCTTTGTGCCTTTCCTTTGGAACCTCACCTCTGATGGTGGCACCAAGGAAGTGCTCCAGGATAAGTCGTGATTGATTTTTAACTCCATGCCCAGCTTGTGCCTCATTTCTGGTGTGCAGCTGCAGCGTTCCTGGGGCTGGCAGCCAGCCCGGGGTGCAGGGGCTGAGTCAACTGCTGTTAGTATTGCTACCCTGGGCATTCAGATCCTGTGAGTCAGGTTAAAAACCCACGACTTTTAAAAATAGTACATTGTGGGTTTTGTCCTTGGGCACCCTGGTGTAGCAGCCTTCAGGGCTTACATGTTGGAAGTGCTCTGGTTTGGAGTTTTTTAATATCTTGAGGAAAAACTTACTTTCAAGAAGTTGCATTTCATCACTTTAGAAAAGGACAGTCAGTAGAAAAGTCTTAGGACCCATGAGGGTTAGACTTAACCTCTTTTTGCTGTGTAATTTGGATTAGCAGTAAATTTTCTCTGTCCAGGGGCTGTGGCCGTGGATGTAATGAGGCAGAACTGCTCCTCAGCAGGAGATGCAGCAGCATGGAAGGAGTTAATACCTCGTGGTTAGAGTAGCTTTGTATCGAGATGGAAATGACTAAGCACTCTGCATTCCTGGAGAGTTACTTATTTTGATATAAAATCTGCTTGTTTGGTACTGCCCATGTCTTTGAGGCATCAGCATGGCAGGGTTGTTGAGAGGAGCGTCGGGATTGTTCTGCAGAGGAACAGGATGGGAGTAGCTGAGAGCTCTGGAAGGGGTCCTTTCCCTCCAGGAACGAGTGCCAGCTTCCCTAGGCTCCACAAGACCAGAAACTGCTTTTGATTTGGCTGCTAGCACAGGTGGCTTGGTGACAAGGGCTCTGGGGTGGTTTAGGACTGCACAGCTTTCACAAAAGGACTGAGATTGCCTCAGAGCTGCACGGGCTGGTCCAGGCGGGGTTTGTGTTCCCAGCAGCAGGACAAGGTAAGGTGCTGTGTCAGTGCCTCTGCTCTCTCTGTGCCTCTGCTGCAGGCTGCTCGGGGTTCCAGCAGCCCAGCTTTGGGGGGCTGACCTCAGCACTAGGCAGGGATTCATTCTGGAACAGCAGAACTGGCAGCTTTCTCTCCTTGGGAGTGTGGTTTCAGGAAATGGAATTGTCTCGAGGCTTTGCATGGAAAATGTGTAGTGTGCTCTCTGGATTTCAGGGCTGGAAAAAGAGTCAGGGCTACCTGTCATGTGCTGGGAACGTGCCTTATTCTTCTGCTTTGGGAGCTTCCAAACAGCGTGGATCAGAGAGGCAGTCTTTTGGCAGAAATGGGTGGTGTTTTGTCTGGAAATTATGTAATTTTCCCCCAAACTGCTGCTTCCAGTGAAATAATTCAGTATTCTTAACTACACTGGTCTCTGAGTCCTGATGCAGTAAGGATGATAAATTTGGCTTCTCTGGAAATACTGGGAAGCACACTGGGGCCACGGGAGGAGTTTGGCAGGGGAGGTGAGGATGGAAGCAGTCACAAGTCTGGTTATTCTGTGACAGGAATGATTTGTACGGTGCTTGATACAAGTGCTGGCTGCCTGACCCAGGTGGTCTCTGCCAGCTCTGTGTCCCTGAACTGTGTTTTAGCCTGTCCTGGACTACATTTAAGAGTTACTTAACTTGGATCACACCACCCCAGTGTGCTCTTTCTTCACCAAAGATCAGTCTCTACCCTTGCCTGGGCTCACATGATGAGCTGAAATAAATGCCTGGTTCTTGATAGCAAGCCTGGGCAGGTGAAAAGCTGCATTCCTCTCTTCCTTGGATGGATATTTTGGAAGAGACAGTCCAGGGAGCAGCACTGAGCAGGGAGAACTTTAGGCTTGTGCTCGACTGTCTCTGGATCCCATTCCTGTGTGTCCAAGGCCAGTTTGGATGGGGCTTGGAGCAACCCAGGACATTGGACAGCGTGGAAAGAGATGAGCTTTAAGGTTCCTTCCAGTCCAACCCATTCTGGGATTCTGGAATTCCATGTTCTGGCCAAGGCTGAGCTTCTCCACGTTTCTCAGCTCCTGGTTGTGCCTTACCATGGGAGCAGGGACCTGGGCAGTGGGAGAGGGCAGCAGCATTAGGGCTTGACTTCAGCCATGGCCTGAGATGAGGAAGCAGAAATGGGTCTGTCTGTCTGTCTGGCTGTGTGTCTGGCTGAGGAAGCTGCAGCACAGGCAGTTTTTGTTGCAGCCTTCCCAATGTGAGCCATGGCAGGAAGGATGTGGGGCGGGCTGGCAGCCAGCAGAGCTGCCCAGCTTGGGCACAGCAAGGGTGGACCCACCTGGAGGGCTGTGCAGGGCTGCTCAGCCTCCTCTGAGCAGTCGTTTGTCCTCATGGATGGTGGAGGATGCCAGGGAAGGTTCTGGGCACTGCCCAGGCTCCCCAGGGAATGGGCACGGCCCTGAGGCTGCCAGAGCTCCAGGAGTGTCCTGTGCAGGGCCAGGAGTTGGACAGGATGATCCTTGTGGTTCCCTTCCAAGTGGACTCCATGAGTCTCTGCCAGGCTGTTCCCAGAGGAGCTCCCAGCTGGAGCATTTAGGAGAAGGCAGGCAGTGCTGTTGGAGTCAGAGCAGCTGGGCACAGGCTGTGAGTGCAGCTGCTGGACTGTGCATAAACCCAGTCCTGTGGATAAACCCCTGCTCCACCCCACAGAGTCCTTTGGGTTCTGCTCCCTGTGCCCCTCCTGCTTCCAGCAGTGCTGTGTTTGAGACTTGGCAGGCCCTGGAGGATCCTGGTGTGAAGCTGGGCTGCTGGGGGGGCTGTTTGAGCCCTGTCCCCCTGTCTGTCCCCAGCAGAGCCTGTCCTTTGCCAGCTGGGTCCTGAGAGTGTCCTGGAGCTGCAGGAGCTGAGTGGCACAGCAGAGGGAAAGCTGCTTTCCTGTCTGCTAATCAGGGCTCTGCAGACACACATGGAGGAAGGATGGCTCTGCTCTGGCTCAGGATGTTTTGGCAACAATGCCTATTTATAGGAGAGGGCAGGGGCCCCTTGCTGCTGTGGGAAGAGGGTCTCCAGTGGCTACGGAAGCACTGAGGGCAGGCTGGAATGCTGATGAGGGACAGAGGGCTGATGATGGAGCAAATACCCCCAGCTCGGAGCTTACCCAGATTGTCCAAGTTTATCCCAGTCACTGCTGAATGGGAGAGTTACCAGCAGCTCTCTGGGACAACAGGCTGAGCAATTCCAGCCTGCAGGAACTCACTGTGGAAACAGGGAGCTGCTTCCCACTGCAACTGTGCTGCTGTGGCAGAAGGGGAGAGTGTAGCAGAGGCAAGGCTTGGTGTCATGAGTGCCCAAACCACCCCTGAGCTGCCTGGGAGCCCTGGGGTGTCCTTGACCAGTGAGCTTTCTCACTGCTGCTATCAAGGAGATCTGCCAAGGCCAGTGCTTTGCTTTTAATTGCACTGCAGGTGCCTCTGCCAAGCAGATCAGCAGCTCCAGGGATAACCCTGAGCCCTGGAATTCGAGGTGTGGTCCCAGCAGTGGGCAGGGTGTGGGTCTGCTGTGGTGGGGGCTCTCCACACCCAGCCTGGAGGGTGGGACGGGACCCCTTGCCAGGCAGGTTTCAGCTCCTGTGTCTCCCAGCGTGGTTTGCTGCCCAGCCCTGGCTCTGCCCACTGTGCCAGGCTGTGGTGACTCAGTGCTGGCCGGGTGTGGTGGCAGTGGCAGTGGAGGGCACGTGCCCAGGGTGGCAGTGGCAGCTGGAGCCTGAGCACAGGCTTGGTGGGACTCTGGCCCCTGGTCCCCCCTGGAGCAGTCTGGCTGCTTCCTGCAGGGATCCTCTGCTTTTGTGCATGGGTGGAATTCTGCTGTGTCCCTGCCTTTGCAGGGAGCTTCATGGTGCCAGGGGAATGTTACCAGAGGCAGCGTGGCTCTGGCTGAGCTGAGCACTTGTCTCCTGCTGCAGATGGAGGTTGTTAAATACAGCTGGAGGGCTGGAATTTCTGAAATGGGATAATTGCCCAGAGAAAGGGAGGAACGGGGCTTGTTAGAGCCTAAGGGCTGCTGTCTTCTGTCCAAGATGAGTTTTCACCTGTGCTGGCATATCTGGGAATATTGGGGATGCCTTGTGAGCTACAGATAGAGCCAAAGGGCTGCAAGGCTGAGGATTCCACACATGAGATTTCTGTGCTGAGGCCATGCTGGACCTGCAGGTGCTGGCTCTGTACAGCCACCCCAGTTCTCCCTGGTGGTGTCACCTGCATTCCTTGCTGGATTGTCTGGAGGATGTGTGCTGTATCCCCTGGATGACATGTGTGGGAAGTCTCAAAGAGCACAGCTCCTGTTTGTGCAGGCTCTGCTTGGCCAGGAGAAGCCAGAGTGTTTCTTTAGCATTCCTTCTCTGCTGATCTAAACACGGGGTGATTTTTCACTTGAAGATGAGAATTCACTGTTTCTTTTGCCTTTTGAAACTTCCCTGGCTGCAAGCCACAGGCTGGGCACCACTGCCCTCCTGTCTCTTGGATGGCAAATTTAGGTCAGGCATTGACAAACAGAGCACCAGACAAGTTTTCACTTGTGTTGTGGAGCAAGAGAGCACTTCTGGGAGGAGGATGCACTCTTCCCCAGCCACCACAGCTCTTCTTGTCCTGTGTGAAGCAGCAGCTCCTCTCTGGAGAAGCAGATGTGGTTCCTTTTTTCTAGAGCTGCCCTGGTGCCTCGTGTCTCTGCTGAGTGGGGAGCTCAGGTGCCACAGGGATTTGTCTCTACTGCCTGAGCATCAGGAGGAGCTGCACTCCTGCAGAAGGGCTGGCTGAGATCCACGCTGCTGTGTTCCTCTGCCATTAAATAACTTCCTTGAGTTTGCATGCCTGGGATCCCTCGGGGTGATTTGTGCTCGCTGTGTTTGGTTTTTAAGCCCGTGAAGCCTCAGTTCCCTTTCAGTGTGTGCACAAACAGCCCCTGTGGGGAGCGAGCTCTGGAAGCCTGTCCCAAGCACGTGGTGGATGTGATTTGGGGAGGAATGTTCTGCAGTAATTGCCAGGAGCAGCTGGGACTCTGGGGTGAGGAGCATGGCTGGGGTGCTGTCACCAAGGGGTATTGGGGACAGACAAAAGTGACACAGAGACTCCATCATCAGAAGGCATGAAAAGGCACTCTATTAACAGAAATCCACAGTTCTTAGAGAAACAATAGTGGACCTAAGACCTGATTGGCCTTTAGGAATCTTCTCCCACCTATTGGTCAAGAAGGGACAACTCCTTCTTGTAAACATCTTTGACAAACAGAGATTGCCTGCCAGGTGCAGAGATTGAGAGAATAATTGTTTTAATTATTTCTCTGAGCTTTCTCACAGCTTCCCAGGGAAATCCTGGCACAGCTCTGTCTCTCTGTGTTCAGAGGATGTGTGATCACCACCGGGTGCAGCTCATGGCTCTTGTTTTTGCCCGCAGGTCGGAGCAGCCAGCCCGGACTCTGTGACACCGCTGGGCACTTGGGAGCGTGGTGCCAGCTTTGATGTGTGCAGGACACGGGAGGACGTGGCCAGGGCTGGGCATGGGCTGTGTGTGAGCCCTGTGGCCCTGCCATGCACCCCACGGGGGCTGGGGACAGCAGCTTCTCCCGCGGGGCCGTGCAGAGCCAGACCCTGTCCCGCAGCCACTGCCGCAACATCAAGCAGAAGATCTCGCAGTGGGAGGGCAGGACACGGGGCTGCCCCAGCAAGGACAGGCAGCAGCCTAAGGACTTTGGAGTAAAGTATGATCCCAGCTGCAATGCACTACCCAAAGTGAAGGCAGAATGCACAGAGAATGGCAGAAGGGCTGGGTCCAAAGATCCAAAGAGCCTGGGGCTGGATTTCAGGGAAGACGCGCGGAGCTGCTGGCACACCGGGGGCTGTGGTGGCCCAGCTTCCCCAGCCAAGGAGAAAGGAGAGGGGCAAACAGGCTTCCTGACCCCGGGGGTGACACTGCCCCCAGGGAACTTCTATACCTCACAAGCTCTGTGGAGGAGAGCAGATCCCCCCCTGCCTGGCAGAACCTCTCCTGTTGCCTCAGACCTCCAGAGGAAGCGAGGCATCTCTGGCTCCACGGAAAGAGAACTGCAAATCAAAGGAGTGGATGCTCTCTGCAGGGCAGAGAGGAGCTTGAGAAACATTTACTCTGAGGTTGAGGGGCAAGAGGAGGAGGCAGCTCCTGATCCACCACCCAAACCCCGCAGGACTTTCCGCTACCTGGCAGAGAAGGGCGCTGGTGGTCGTAGAGATGCCAGTGCCACCAGGGAAGCTCCCCTGCAAAAGCAGTGTGGAAGGGACTTGGTGTCATCCTCCAACAACCCTGAGAAGAAAATAGCCAGCAGGAGGATCAGAGGGAGAGCCCAGAGGTACATAATCCATCTCTCATGTCTGAAACATTTCTTTAAATCATTTTCTAGATGGGTTTAAGCAGCTTGCTTGGCATGATGTCCTTGTGGAGTGCTGCTAGTGATGATGCCTCTTTTCAATGGGGAAAGCGTGTTCCTGGGTGAAAGTATCCTGCTCTTGCTGCTGACAATCTTGCAAAGATGGCTCCAGGTTCCAACAGAAGTCAGCCCACACCTTGGAACAGAGTGGAGTGACAATATGCTGGCCCCAGGGAGAGACCTGCCTGCTGCTTGCCCTCAGCTGCAATTTGGGGATGGCAGAGTAGCTTTCTCTTGGGGCACTGTGGCTGCTGAGTCTTTGGCTTTTTCTGGAGTGAAAGATTCTCTTGTTGCTTAAGGCTGGAGGCTGTGGGTACTGCTCTTGTAGTAGGTTTGGCTGGTTTTCCCTCTTTCCCATACCCTTCTGAGGTGACTTGATGCAGATCCTGCTCTCAGGTGAGCTGCCTGTACCAGCAGAGATGTGGCTTGAGGTTCTGAAACCTTCCACTGTGGCAAAGTGTGCAGCAACAACCCAGATTTTATGATCATGATGGGCTAAATCTTTGCCAGCTCTTCTATCACCTCAGTGCCCTAATTTCAAAATAGTGGCCAAGTGGATGGAAATGCCAACCCACAATTGCATGAGCACCTTGAGCACAAGTAGGAGAGGCCAGCAGGAAGCAGTGCCCTGGTTCTGAGCTGCTGCAAGTCTGCAAAACATGGTTTGGGTTCTTGCCTCTGACAGGATGGGGCTGGCCATGCCTGCTTGGAGTGTGCTTGGCCATGGAGCCTCCAGCTCCCTTTCTTACCTAATAAATCTGGCTTTGACTGGGATAATTTTCTTCTTGGCATCTTGTGTGCTGCTGTGTTTTGGGGTTGTGATGAAAATATTGGTAACACAGCAGTGTGGGAGTTGTGCTCACACAGAGCTGGGAGGGGACACAGCAGGGACAGCTGACCCCAAGGATGTTCCAGACCCTGTGATGTTCTGCTCAGCAGTAATAATTGGGGAAGAAGCAGAAAGGGAAATTTGGAGTTTGTGTTCCCAAGTAACCATTAAACATGATAGAGCCCCTGGACATGGCTCAACACCGAGGGAAATAGGGAATGAATCCCTTGTTTTGCTTTCCTTGCTTGTGCAGCTTTTGCTTTACCTTCCAAACTGTCTTTATCTGGACCCATGCACGTGTTTTCTCTCTTGTCCCCTCTGATTCCCTCCCCCATCCCACGGGCTGGCAGTGAGGGGCTGAGCTGCTGCCTGGGGTTAAACCTCAACCCTTGGAAATGTGACCCTAGAGCGGAGCATCCGTGTGCTGGATGGTCCCAAGGAGGGCCAGCTGTGTTTGGACTGCAGACAGCAACTCCAGCAGGTGCCTTTAGAAGAAGTCACACTGGTTTTCCTCTAGGAAATCTTTTGAGTTTGAGGACATCCAGGGCTTCCGCAAGCGGCAGGCGGGCGGCGGCTCCCACAGACCCCGGGAGGAGACAAATGGCACTGCAGGATCCAGGCTGCTCTGCACTCAGTCTGAGGACAACATCTACGAGGACATTATCTGTATGTGCCTGGGCTTCTGGGGGTGTCCTCCCCGTGGTTAAGGGTGGCAGTGGTGCTGGGGAGGGAGGAGTGAAGGTGAGGGTGCATTGAGGCCCTTTCTGGCTCTAGGGCTGTTAAAGTCTTCCCTGTGTGGTTTTCTTTGTTGGTGTTGGTGACATCTGCACGTGAACAGCCTGATTTCAGATGTCATGGCAGGTCACTGGAGTTGGCCTGTGCTAAACAGATTTCTTTATTAGCCCTTGGAATGCTTTGCTTGAGTGTTGCACAGAGATCAGTGTGAACACTGCCAAAAGGAGCTGCTTTGCAATAGAGCTGCTTGCTCTGCAGGGGAAGAAGTGTTCTGTTCTGCTGAGGCCATGTACAGTTTGCCAAGTTGATGGCAGTGGGTTAGGATGTGGTGGGAACCTCATCCAGCTTTAAACAGGTCTCTCACACCCTGTTATTGACACGCTCTCCTCACTTATACCCCTGGCAAAAATTACAGGGCTTTATCTCCCTTCATAAATCCCCCATCCAATGCTTTTTCCAGGTGCTACAAAAGAACATCCTTATGAAGATATCAGAGCACTGCCCTTGCCCCTGTGGAAGGTCCCATCTGTCTGGAAGCTGCCCCCTCCCCGGAGCATCTGCAGGGCTCCCAAGGTAGGCTGGGGGATTAAAGGGGCAGGGATTTGCAGAATCATTCCCACAATGATGGGAATATGCTCAGCCTCACATTCCACACTGGTTTGCCTTATTGTTTTATTGCTTGTTATTAATGTAAATAATATATCATGTAAATAATGAGCAGCCATGGCAGCTGATTAAGCTGCTAAGGAGCAAAAGAGTAGGAACAAGGGAGATTTGGTGAGATGTTTGAGTGGAGAGGTGGGATGGAGAGCTTGGTAGAGCAGATTTACCAGCTGTAATCTGACTCCTCTGCCTGTGACCTTGGACCAAAGCTGGATCTCATGCTTAACTATCTCTTCTGCTTCTGTTTTCCAGCCTCCTCCAAAACCTCCCTTCCTCAGCCGTAAGTCACTGGAGCTGAAGCCCTCGCAGACAAATGTCCAAGGGAAGGTGGGGAAGGAGACCTCCCTGCCTGTCACTCTGTCTGAGTGGAAGCTGTTCCGAGCAGTGGAGGCTGCCAGCAGGAGAAAGAACCTGCCCTGGGTGAGATTCAGATGTAAAACTTCACTTCTTGCCTGGCATTTCAAGCTCTTGCTGCTTTGCAAGTGCTTTGTGAGGGGCCACAGAGCTGTGGGCCGGGCAGGTGATTGCTGCTTGGCACTGCTGCTCCAGCCATTCCCTCTCCAAGTGGCAGGGCTGGTGTTTGGGGGTCTGAGTGCCAGTTCTAGCTGGGACAGTAGTGGTTTTGTTGGTCAGGAATCACAGTGGTGTTTTTGTGGGCAGACAAAGTGCTCAGTGTTGGCCTGGAGGTCAGGGCTGTGTGTGAACACAAGCCCTTCCTCGTGCTTTGTCACCTAAGCCTTGTTCCCAGTGTTTCCATGGAGTGTTGGCGCTGGGTTTGTGCTCTTGGAGAGCTCCAGGGGCAGCTCTGTAATGCTGTGTGGACATGTCCCTGCTCCCAGTGACTTCCCAGGCTGATCCTGGTGTTCCACTGCAGGCCCTGAGCTGTGGGATAGCTGTGGGGCCCTTGGTTACTTGGAATGTTGGCCTGGAGTTCTGGACTGGCACCAGCAGCAGCTGTTTCATCGTTTAAGGGTGCAGAGGAACTCTCAGGGATAAGAGCATTTCACAAAGCCTTCTTCATCCAGCTGTCCCTTCTGGCCTCTCCCTCCTGCCTGCCTGCAGAGACAATTATGCTGCTGAGGCCAGAGGGGTGAGGAGGGCTTTTAATCCACATTCACACAGAGGACTGTTCAGTTTGGTGCTTCGGGAAGGTTTCTAGATCCTCCTGTTGGTGACCAGCTCACATCCCTGTGTTACAAAAGGCTGTAGAAGGGTAGCTGCAGCTGCCACTGTGGTGGCACTGGGTGCATGGGACTCACATTCCAGTTGTGGTAGTGAGAAAGACTTATTTTTCTGTGGTAAAATCATTTCACTTCAGCAGATCTTTATTTCATCTGAAAATCACGTGTATTTGCTCAGATTGCACAAGACTGTGAGGTGGAGTTGGACAGCTGCAAAGGACTTTTCAAACCTTTAAAGTGCTTTGGAGTATCAAGTAACTTCTGTCTGTGTTTTTAAACGAATTCTAGGTCTGGAAAATCAGGAAGGAGATGGCAAGATTATAAAAATGCTGTGATGGAGAGTATCTCTCATTTGGAGAGGGAAAATAAAATGTTCTCCAAAAGCAAACCTATTCCAAAAATCTGGTAACAATTTACATGCAGGAAGAGCACTTTACTCTATTTGCTCATGAGGAATTGAGCCAAGGTTGCTCGAGAGGTTGAGAAAAGGACTGGGGTCTAAAAAGACAAAACCTTTTGCCTAAGAAACACATGGCTGCCTTAAACACACCCAGGGTGGTGACTCAGCTGCACAAAAATCAGGACAGAAATGAAGATCTCCTAGGTAAGGCTGGGTAAAAAGGGAAAGAAGGCAGGCTTGGCAGGAGGAGCACTGCTCTCTGCAGTGGGCTGTTTGTTCCCTGCAGCCTCCTCGTGCTGGGGGGGCTGGCTGAGGCAGAAAATGGGGAGAAATCCATTGGAAAAGGAGAGCCTAAGCCTGGACTGCTGATCTGGGGATTAAACACTGAGCTGAACAAACAGGTTCTCTTTAATATATTTCTTTTTATGCTGTATTTGTGATGACAAATGGCTGGGCCCCACCCTCCTGTGTTCTGTTGAATGAATTCTTGAGGCAGGAATGAACTTGACCTGCTCCCTGCATTTAGGGTAAATCCCTCTTGCCATGAAGCTGCCTTTGATGTGGGGAGTCAGGAGCCCCTGGGGCACTGGCAGGTGAGGTGAAAGCACAGAGCAGGCTGTGACAGGGACACAGAGAGTGTCAGGACTTTGGCTGTAAGGCTGTTGTGACCAGTGGAAGATTACCAGCACCACTGCAGAGTCAAAGTGCTGACCCTTCTTTCATGTCTGTGCTGAGTCTGCACTGGCTGTGCTTTTACCCAGCTTTTTTTCTTTCACTGGACTGGGTGTGTGGTCCTGCAGCACAAACCCATTGTTCTGTCCCACTGTCTGTCTTCATTTGTGCAAAATCACAGAATGGTTTGGGTGGAAAGGCCCTTAAATTCCTCCTCACTTCCACCCCTTGCCATGGCCATGGCCACCTTCCACTAGAGCAGGGTACCCTGAGTACATCATCCCCTCATTCCAGCAACACCTGGGGCAGGGCCTGTGCTTGGAGCAGCCTCCTCTGTGCTTTAGGAGACTTGAGCTGATATCAACTACAGCAGCAAACCCAAAAACCAACCCCAAGCTACAGTGAGAGAGCTCTGCCCAACCCCAAGTTACAGTGAGAGAGCTCTGCTTTTTCTGGGCTTGGAAGGAGTTGGGCTGCTGGGGAGCATGTTCTGAGTCCTCTGTGCTGCAGGCTTTGAGATGTTCTTGCAAGTGCCTTTGCATAGAAAATGGAAATCTGATGCCAGACAGTTTGTCACTTCTATTTGGGAAGGCAAGTGTGACAGTTTCCAGAGTGCTTGTGCAGCCTGCTGTCAGCTTGGAGCTGTGCTGACAGGGATCTCTCTCTTGCAGCAGAAATCTGTGCTCATTCTTTATCCAGTGAGCTGGGCTAGAAGGAACCTCTGAGCCAGGGTTCCTGCAGGATTTGGGCAGCTTTCCCCAAGTCCTGGGTGGTGGCTGTTGGGCTGCCCTCTTGTTGGCACTTGGAGCCTTCTCTGGACCCCCACATTAACCTCTGCTTCTGCTTTGGATTCCAGCTGGTACTGAAAATACAGGAGATCTTTGATTCCAAGCGTGGAAAGAGGAAGGTGAAGCTGCTCAGTCCTGCTGGGAGAGAAGCAGCTCCAGTGAAAGGTACTGAGGTCTCCAGCACCACTGTCTGTGCTCTGCACACCTTGAGTGGCACAACTGCCCTGTCCCTGGCCTGGCACCACCACCTCATGCTGACTCAGCAGTGCAAACCCCACACTTGTGGCTGGAATTGGCCTTTCAGCTCAAGGAACACCTGCCTAACACAAGTTTAACACTGTCACAAGGGGGGGATTCTGAGCCTGCAGAGCTGGGCTGCTGGTTAAAAGTGCTTTTTCAAAAAAGCAGATTAAAGGAAAAGTTCCTCAGAAAACCACTTGCCATGAGAGCTACCAGTGACTACTGCAGTCATTGTCTGTGTGCCTTGCTGATTGTGTAGGGTCTTTATTTATAATTATTCTGTTCAGCAGCTCTGTTAAGTTTTATAGCAGCCTCAACCAACCAGCTGGTTTGTGTTCTCTGCCCTGTTCAGCTGACCTGCAGGTCATTCACTGGCACCACTGCCTTGAGATCAGCTCTGCTCTGTGCAGTTTGCTGTTGTAACACATTTTTCAGCTGCCCTTGGCTGATGCTTTGGGCAGGATTGGTGGGCAGCCCTGAGGGATGTTGATGTGATGAGTCTCAGGTTGTCTCTCTTTCCCAACTTTGGGTGTTGCCCATCTTCTTCTGCATGGCTAATAAGTGAAAACGTTGTGTGTTTCAGGTGAAACCAGCGGGAATGAAAGCGATACGGAAAATCAGCCCAAAAGTGAGTGAATCACAGGGCTGGTCCTGTCCCACAGCACTGCACCCTTGGCTGAGGCCCTGGTGGGATGAGCTGACGTGTGGGGATCTGCTGAGACAGGGCCAGGGAGCCTCTCAGAGGCCTCATGGCCAAGTCTGGGAGCTGCTGCTGTGACAAACCAGCCTCTGTTTCTGCCCCTTCCCCTGAGCCCTTGAGGTTCAATGCCATTAATCTGCCAGTCAGCAGAAGCAGGGTCATTTTTGGGCTGGAAGGAGGTTGTTCTTGATCACCTTTACTGCTGCTGCTTGAGGTTATTTCCCTCCTGATTCCTTCTCTCGCTTCTGTTTTATGTAGTGCTGTGAAATGTCCTTTCCTCTGGGGAGAGTTCACCTGGGTATTTGTCTGGTTCCAATGTCCTGAGCTGGATCATAGACCCAAACTTCAGACCTGCAACACCTGCTTGGTTTTATCTGGTTTTAGCTTCTGTGTGAAGACAGATTAAACAGAAGGATCTGGCACAGGTGCCCAGAGCAGCTGTGGCTGTCCCTGGATCCCTGGCAGTGTCCAAGGCCAGGCTGGACAGGGCTTGGAGCAGCCAGGGATTCTGGAAGGTAGCCCTCCCCATGGCAGGGGGTGGCACTGGATGAGTTTGAGGTCTCTTCAACCCAAACTATTCAAGGATTCTATGAATTCTATGATTCTATTCTATGATTTTATTTTAGGTGTTTTATTTACTTGGAGGGAAACATTCGAAAGGCTTTAACTTGGAATGAAAAGTGAAATTCCATTTTTTTTTAATGTTAAGGAGAGTAGTGGAGAGTGAAGAATCTCAGCAGAAATATTGAGATTTCTTCAGAAAGATTGAGTCACTGCCTGATGGAAGAGTTGTTTGAGAGTGTCTAGGATGTGTCACAGTGCCTGGGCCACAGGAATTCCTGACGTCAGAGGGCTGTGCCTGTGCTTGTGAGCCTGTGCTGCCTGTCAGGACAGCCCAGCCTGGGGGTGCCATGGCCAGGGAGCTGCCTCTGCCTCTCCTGAGTGCCCCTGGTGTTTGGAGTGGCTCCCTGAGTCCTGGCAGCTCCTGACCTGGTGCAGCTGGCCTTCGCTGCCTGGTACCCTGTTGTACACTCTGAGATGTGTAAGAACATCAGGGCAGCAGGAGAAATGTCAGTGTCTGTCAAGGGGGATTTGCAGAACTGCAGATTTGCAGGATTCTGGATTTGCAGGCCAGTGCTCCCTGTCTGAATCACAGAGTCCTGGAATTGTTAGGATGGGGAAAGACCTCTAAGGTCATCAAGTCCAGTCATGAACGCAGCACCACCACCATGCTCACCATTAACCACATCCTCAAGGGCCACATCCACACATTTTTTAAGCACTTCCAGGGATGATGATTCCACCACTGCCCTGGGCAGCTTGCTCCAATGATAACAACCATTCCAGTGAAGAAATTGTCCCTAATATCCAACATAAACCTCCTCCAGTGGAATCTGAGGTTATTTCCTCTCCTCCTGTCACTTGTTCCTGGGGAAAGCTCAGCTCTGTGCACGAGGAGCTGACACAGGTTTCATATCCCATGGGGAGCATTTGAATGTTGGGCAAATCCACCCATCCCTTCTCCCCTCTGACGGCAATGCTGAGTGCTCTTCTGTGCCCTGGAGGTGTGTGGCAGTGCCACCACAGGCTGGTTTGGGGTTTTTTGCTCTCCCCAGGTCGCCCCAGGTGCCTGAGGCGCTCGGCCTCCAAGAGGAACCCACACTACCAGACCCTGGAGAGGGATCTCATCGAGCTCCAGGAGCAGCGGCTCTTCGAGCTCTTCGTGGTGGTGTCCCTGCACAAGAAGGCATCTGAGGTCACCTACACACCACACATCATCCAGCAGTTCCCCAGCAAGGTAGGAGCTGTGTGGGAGGCTGCTCAGCTCTGTTTCCCCTTCTGAACTGCACTGGTCAGGATCTGGGTTTGGAATGTGAGGCACCTTGCTCTGTTACACACCCAATGTGTGGTGTCAGGAGGTTGTTGAATATGTGTCTCAATAATAAGTTTATTTTCTTTTTTGAACTAATTTTTTCCTACTTAATTCAAATTTCATGAAGCCAAGGGGTATTTGATAGCAGCTGAAGGAGAGGAAGGAGTGCAGAGCTCTGTCCCAAAGCTGGCAGGAACCTCATCCTGGCAGTCTGTCCTTTACAAACAAGGAGTGAGGCACTGATGGTGCACAGGAACTGCAGTCCCAGGGCTTTTATGCTTATTTGTGCTGTTTTGAAAAAGACTAATGAAAAAAATGGCAAAGCTGTTTGTAGAAGCCCCCAAACCCAGGAGATTTGTGGAAGTTGAAGCTAAGCCAAGCCCTTTGAAATAAGCTATTCAGCCCAAATGGGTGGCAAAACCAGTGTGTGACTGAATTATAGCTTAGTGAACTAAGTTGGGAAACTGAGATGGAGCCTTGGTGTTTCTGTGCTACCAGATTGAGATGAATATTCATTTGTCAGTGTCTGGGCTCATACCTGCTGCTTTCCACTGAAAACAGAACAGAGCCAGCAATTCTGGCTGTGCCATGAGAAACCCAGGGGTAATTGAGGAATCTGCATGTCACCCACATGGAGGAGATGTCAGATCCACTCAGGGAGGTTGTGTGGGACCCCAGCAGGTCCCACAATGTCCCAGAGGATTTGTGTGCAAATAACTCCAGTGTCTTAAGTGTGTACATGCCTTGGGTTCACAAGATAAATAAGGAACTACAGCCAGAAGGAGTGCACAGTGTTAATTTAGTGAATAAGCTGAACACACCCAAATAATATCTGCTAAAAGTGCAAACTTTGGGGTGTTGGGAGGGAGGGGTTTTCCCTGGTGCAGATTGGGGTTTTCCCTGGTGCAGCCTCTCAGTCTGTCCATTGCCTTTGGGAAGGGCACTGCAGGGTTCCCCTCCTGCTCTCTACTGCCTTTTATAAAGGCACTGACACACAAAAAAATATCTTCTCAGATTTATTTATCTTCTGCTCAAGGGAAAGTGTTTTGGTGAGTGACATAGATGGGACAGTGGGTCAGATTGGGTGTCTCCCTTCTAATATTAGCTGTGCTTCCAAGTAATCTGCTGTCACCCTCTGCTTTGGGCTGTGTGCCCAAGGCCATCTAAGCTTTTGTACAACTGTTACTCTGTGAAAATGCTGTTCTGTTTTCCTAACACTTTGTGCTGTCACACTTGGGACACTGGAATAGCCTGCATGTGCTGAGTGCCTAAAATCAACTTCATGCAATAAACTTTCCACTTCTCAGGGGCATTTCCTACCTAAATGTGTAAAACTTCCTTACATTTCTAATGAAGCCTCTTATCTGAACACCTTTCTTTTGCTCTTTCTGGACAGTTTTGATCATGGGAAGTGTCCTGAAGTCCTTGAGGGATTTGATTTGAGCCCACATGTGGTGTGGCTGGAACGTGTGATTCAGGGACAGTTTTTGCACTTCAGTTATGAGTGATCAAAAGCTGAACACATTCCTGTTCCTAGTAGTGTTTTCAAATCTCCCAGGGGCAGAACCAAGGCAGGCTGACCCAGCCATCATTTGGGGGCTGATCTCTACATTCATTTTCCAATAAACTTAGCCATGCTTCTAGATCCTTACTCTGTCCTTATCAAGCTGGGCCATTTTACAAAGGTCCATTCAGTAGAAAAATGCAAGAGGGAACTGGGAATCTGCTAATGGTCAGAACATGTTCTCCTGTACCTGTGCATTAGCTATGGGATGGATCAGCCTTTGGAAGTGTTAGGAAGATACTTTCTGTATTTTAAATGCTACAGCTGTACACCAACTTCAGTGACTTCAAATGCATCTGTTACCCCTCCAGCCTGAACATCCCTTCAGACCATCAAAGGATACTGAGGAGAGGCTAAAGGTCATTCCCAAATTCTGCTTTCCAGATCCTAAAGACTGGTTCCCTTCATCAGACCTTAAAAGGTAAAGATTTGGTTCTGAGTACTTGTGTCTGAAAGAGGCAATGCTGAAAGCTTTGGACTGTGCCAGAGGAGCTGCAGCCAGAGCAGGGGAAAAGGGGAAAGGATCCAGGAAATCCCTGTGGCAGGAGGGAGGATGAGGTATGGAGCTGGGCTGGAGCTGCTGCTGCCTTTCCTGTAAGGAGGAAGAATTTGTCCAAGGCTGGAAGTGCTTCTGCTGCTCCTTGGCTGAATGGGGAAGCAGCTGGGAAGTAGGAGAGATGGAAAAGCTCAGTGAGGAGCAGCTGGGAAGGAGGAGAGATGGAAAAGCTCAGTGAGAGGAGCTGTGAAGGGGGAGAGATGGAAAAACTCATGGGGTGCAGGTTTTTACCCTAAACAGATCCCAAAGTCCTTGTAATCATGCCTTGGCCCTTGTCAGCATGGCCAGAAGGAGTCTGTGTGCTTTGTCAGTCTGTCCCCTGGGCTGTGTGGTGAATGTAACCCTGCCTCTCCTTGTTCCCAGTGAAACCTTTTCCTTCGTGCTGACGGGGGAGGACGGCAGCCGCTGGTTCGGGTACTGCAGGAAGCTCCTGGTGAGCATCTCTGGGAGGGCTGGGGGCACAGGAAGCACTGTCTGGGCACTGTCAGGACATGACTCAGGGCTGCTTTCCCACGTGGGTTACCCATCCTGTGCTGCTGTGGTGGTGCCAGCCCTTGGGTTGCAGAGGGAAGGGTCACGATGGTGCCCAGAAATAGGGAAGTGGGCTCTGGGCATGACCCAGCTCCTGGAACTGGGTGTTCCTTGAGAACCTTCATAGTCATAAATGTAGGAAAGGCTGCAGCAGATGGAATTCTGCAATCAGCTGCAGTGTGGGTGCTGGGTTGATCCTTGCCCCCCTGTTCTCAGCAGAGCTGTTGCTGTTGCCTTTCAGCCAGAAGGGAAAGGGAAGCGCCTGCCCGAGGTGTACTGCATCGTGAGCCGCCTGGGCTGCTTCAACCTCTTCTCCAAGGTGAGCTGGCACAGCCTGTTCTGAGCCCTGCCAGCCTGCAGGCTCCACTGAGTGACTGGGTGCTTCTGTCAGGCTTAGTGATTGCAGCTCATCCCAGCAGAGTGGTGCTTCCTCTCTGCTTTGAGCAGGGAAATATAATCCTGGTGCTGAGCCTTGTCAGCCAAGACACAAATCCTTCAGCAATTACTGCCAGGAAGGGCCTTCTGATACTTGTTGTTACTGAGGGTGCCTCTTCATCCTCTAATACCTGCTGTTACTGAGGTGCCCCTTCATCCTCTTCTTCTGTGACTTGGAAATGGAAAATCAGTTTGGGACAGGGCTGGATCTCCCCTGGTTTTTTGCAGCACCATGAGGAGGGGAGATGAGGAGGTGGGGAAAGCTGCTGCAGATAAAGGGCAGTTATTGCAGCAGAATACAGGGACAAGCTTTGATGGAAGATGGTTGTGGTTGTTGGAGCACAGAGTTTCTAGAACAGCATTTCAGGGAGGTTTCTTAGTGAGGGGGATGGCTGTTCCTCCTCCTAACTCCTCTAAATGAGAATTTGATGACTACATACAAGGTATTTCCTTCCAGTAGCAGGAGACTGGAGAGCTGTGCTCACAGGAAGCTGTTCCTGTTTGACTGTTCAGAGGTTTGAGATGAATTTCACAGGGGTCCCAGGCGAGGTGGGAGAGGGCAGTGGGTGTGTGCTGGGGCCTTCTCCATGGGAATGCTCTGATGGATTCTCCCCTGTGACCCAAGCTCTGTGTGTTGCCCTGCAGATCCTGGATGAGGTGGAGAAGAGGAGGGAGATGTCCCCAGCCCTGGTGCACCCCTTCATGCGCAGCGTGATGGAGGCGCCGTTCCCCGCCCCGGGCCGCACCATCACCGTCAGGAGCTTCCTGCCAGGAGCAGGAGACGAGGTAACACAGCTCGGGGGGAGCTGCCTGCTCTCTCTGGGGTCTCTGAGAGGGCACAGGGGCTCTTTGCAACCTGCACAGTGGTGCCTGGATGTGGCCGCATTTCTCTTCACAGAGAAAAGCAAGGCACAACTTCCCAAGGGTATTTCTCTGAACCTCAGAGAATGAAAAAACAATTCTTATCTCATTTACTGCTCCTGTGTTGTTCACAAGTGGAATGCATTGTGGAAGATTGTTTACCTGAAGGGAATTGGTGATTGGATTCTGGTGTGTTTTGATTCACTGACCAGTTGAATCCAGGTGTGTGTGTTGGGATTGTTGGCTGACAGTCACGAGATTCTGTTCAGTTGAGTGTGTGTGCAGATTCAGTTTAGATGTAGTGTAATATCATGTAGAATAATATAGTATAATAAAGTAATTAATTAGCCTTCTGACATCAATGGAGATTTCTCCCCTTCGTTGGGGTTGCCTTGCTTTACTATACCTGGAAATAATTAGTGTGAAGAAAACATCCTGCAGTTGGAAGGGAGGCTGTCCCAGAGATGTGTTTGCTGTGGAATCATCTGCCATGGAAGTCATTCCCTGCTTCTTAATGAAGAGCTTCTGGGGCACTCTTCTGTGCTGCCCCATGCCAGCGGTCTGGGTCATGGGATTCTATGTAGAATCATGGATTCAGAAAATATCCTGAGCTGGGAGGGACCCACAAGGATCATTGAGTCCAACCCCTGGCACCCCAACAATCCCATCCCTGGAGTGCTGTCCAAACACTCCTGGAGCTCTGGCAGCCTTGGGGTTGTGCCCATTCCCCAGGGAGCCTGAGCAGTGCCCAGCACCCTCTGGGGAAAGAACCTTTCCCTGATACCCAACCTAAACTCCCCTGGCACAGCTCCAGCCCTTCCCTGGGTACTTTCCCTGGTCCTGCCCCTCAGGAGGAGCTGCTGAGCTGTGCCTCAGGCTGAGGTCCTGCTCTGGGCTGCTCCCCCAGCTCTCCCTGCCTGTGTGCTCCCAGGTGATGGAGCTGTGCCGCCCCTTGGACTCCAGGCTGGAGCACGTTGACTTTGAGTGCCTCTTGCAGTGTCTGAGTGTGTCCCACACCATCCGGGTGTTTGCCTCCCTCCTGCTGGAAAGGAGGGTCATCTTTGTGGCTGACAACTTAAGGTAAGAGATGAGTCTGAGTAGCTCTTGCTGAGGGAGGCTGTCACTGGATGTTGTTGTTTCTTCTGTGTTTGGACCTGTCCCATGTCCAAGCTTGTCTAGTTTTGCAGTTAGTTCCATTTGAAAACCTTCTGCACTCCCCACACAGCATGTGCATGCCTAGAATTGGGAGTATGCTGTTTACACTAGAGGAGATAAGGGAATGATTCCTTTTTGCCTCTTTAGCCTGGCTTGATGGTGGTTTTAGCTCCCTATAACTGAGTTCAGAAGTGGGTGCATGGGGCCTCTGCTGATGCACAGACTGTACACGAGTGACACCTGCCCTGAAGGAGACCCTGACCACCCTCCCTGTGCTTCTCCCACCTCTCCAGCACTCTGTCTAAATGTGGGCACGCTGCAGTGGCAACACTTTACCCCTTCACCTGGCAGCACACCTACATCCCTGTCCTGCCAGCTTCCATGATCGACATCGTGTGCTCTCCGACCCCGTTCCTCATTGGCATCCTCTCCTGCTCCCTGCCACAGCTCTGGGACCTGCCCATAGAGGAGGTGAGGATATGTGAGACACACACAGTGTCAGTGGGATGAGGATGACCTCTCTGGAATAATCTCTGGATTCTGCCTGAGTATAAACTCTCAAAGTTCTCTGAGCCGCTTGGTGAATTTGCCAGATAAATGTCAGGATGTTCCAGCATTATCAAAAATAATAATATTCACTGTTCTCAGAGACAGGCTGCACCCATAAAAAACTTGTGGTTTATGTGTGACAGCCTATTTAAAAAACATCCCACATCTAAAAAACAAATTAAAAACCTGTTTTTTTTTATACAGCAACATACGTGGTTATGAGTCAATGTGTTTTCTGTGTATCCCCAGGTTCTGATTGTTGATCTTTGTGCTGACAAGTTCTTGCAAGAGGTGAGTGAAATAACAGTACAAGTAACTTGTGGGTTTATGCCAGGAAAAGGCATTGATGAAAAAAAAAATAAAAAGAATTCAGAAGAAGCTGGTGTTCATATGGAGACTCCAGTGGCTGAAGAAATACCTTGTAATCCTTTTGAACAGACAGAGAAGGGAACAGGCTTACAAATCCTTGTTGCAAGGTTGAGGTTGCATGAGGTGGAGAGCTCTGCAAAGCCAAAGATGCTGCTTGTCTGAACTGAGTTTAAAAACTGTTACTTGCTTTCTTATGTGAAGGGGGTCTCTAAGATTCTCTGCTGTTTTTGTCTGTCTCTCCCTGTTCTGTACAGCACTTTCTCCTCTCTCATCCAGCTGGGGGGTGTTTGTTGGTTTGGGTTCTTGTTTTTCCCAGGAGTGACAGTCTAGGGAACAAATTATCACAGTTCACTTGGTTCTCTGCTGAACTTCCCCAAAAGTGCTTCTGCATCCCCAGACAATTAGTATAAAAATGCTGGGGATTTTATTACTAGCTCAGGATATTTGCTTCTCCTTTTCCTCGCCTCACTGTTCTGTTTTGCATTGCAGCCTGCAACTGGAGAAAGGTATTAAAGAAATGGGGGATTTTTTTAAACCATATTACTGAAACCTGTCATATTTTCTCAACAGACTTTTACTGGTTTTGTGTGTTTTACTGGTGAAATAAGCCTGAGTCTGTGTGGTGGCCAGTTGTGTGTGTGACTCTAATAAAATCTACTTGGGGCATGCTGAGCAAATGTGTTTAATTTCTGTGGTTGCAAGATAAATATATTGTCTGCCTTAAGATATATCACAGAATAACTCCCCTCTAACTGCTTTAGGCATGTTATGGATATTTCTAATTACCCCCTGGTTCTCCTGCTGATGGGAATAACACAAAAGTCCTTCCTTGGCTGTTTCTGTCTGTAGCTATCAGATGAGGATGAGATCCTGCCCCATAAACTGCAGGCTGCACTTGTGCAAATCCTGGAAGAACGGAGTGAAATCCTGTCACACGAGCAGAGTGACACACAAGGTACTTTCTGTGGAAAAGGTTGTGTGGAAAAATGTTTTCCCATTAGCAGATCTCTACCATGGAGTTGGTAAAAATGAGCAAATTGAAATAAACACTAAGAAGTGACATTTTAGCTGTTTCCCTGTGATCTTGCTGAGAACATCTTGTGAATGTGTGAGAAGGTTGGTGTTCTGACAGTTTCTCTTTACACAATTAATGTGTGCAGAACTGTAGTTTCCTTTGGGCCAACAGCATCAGTTCCTTTGTGCTTTGAATTTTGTTGTATCCAGTTGTGCTTTGAATTTTATTCTGTTTTTCGAAGTGGCAGAGACAATATTTTTCTCAGAGAATGTAGCAAATTTCTGTATTTTAGAGGATAATCTGGCCAATCATTTTCAAAGTTGAACTGCTTTATACATGATTCATCAGATAAGGGAGTGTGAGAAACTTAAAAAACTCCGAGGGGCTTGAGAGAATGGCACCAGCAAATGGTGTAATTCCATAAAAACAGAGTTTGTTTTGCAGAGAGTTTGTCTTCTGTAGTTTGCCTAATTCTTGAGGAGAATTAAACTTAGGCTGTTATGAGCTGACAGCTCATTACACACCAGGTGTTTGAAAGGGAAAATAATCTAGGTGTCAGTTCTTAATTGGATGGGTTAGCATTAAAAGACCTTGTAACAAGAGACTTTTTGTGCCTTCTAATGAAAAGCTGCCAAACTCACAGTAGTGAGACTGTTTTACTGATAAGAAACAATAACACCTGAGTCCAAATGTGAAGTGTCATCTCCAGTGCCTTCAGTCCAGAGCCAGAGAAACCCCTAGAGAGCAATGACCAAAGCGCCAAATGTCCTCCCCACAGGTGACACGAGCCTGAACTCGCTGGTCTCGGAGGCTTTTGTGCAGTTCTTCGTGGAGATCGTGGGGCACTACTCACTGCACATGAGCGTGACGGAGCAGGGCCAGCGCGTGTTCCAGCGCGAGCCCTTCCGCAAGTCCCACGGCTCGCGCACCGTGCGCCACTTCCTGCACTGCTTCATGGAGACACAGATGTTCGCCGGCTTCATCCAGGACCGCGAGCTCAGCAAGAGCCTGGCCAAAGGTGATGCCTTCCTTGTGCAGCCTCACCTGCAAGAGGCTGGATGTGGTAATCACAGATCTTCTGGACAGAGAGAGACAGCTCTCTCCCAGGATTATCCTGGGAAGCTGTGAGAAAGCTCAGAGAGAAGATTGGGACACAGTTCTTATTTCCACTTGCTGCACCTGTTGTTGTGCACGTGTGGAATGTGTTATATTTGTTTACTAAAGGGTGGTATCTTAATTGGACACTGGTGATGGTGTTTGGATTGACTGACCAATTAAGTCAAAGCTGTATCAGACAGTCAGTAAGGGTTACAAGCTCAGGACTGATTGACCAGTTCGGTCAAAGCTGTATCAGACAGTCAGTGAGAGTTATGAGCTTGCTGACTGTGAGCTCAGCAAGAGCCTGGCCAAGGGTGATGCCTTGTAAAGCCTCACCTGCAACAGAGGCTGGATGTGGTAATCACAGATCTTCTGGACAGAGAGAGACAGCTCTCTCCCAGGATTATCCTGGGAAACTGTGAGAAAGCTCAGAGAAGAGAATGAGAAACAGTTCTTATTTCCACTTGCTGCACCTGTTGTTGTGCACATGTGGAATGTATTATGGAGATTTGTTTACCAAAGGGTGGTATCTTAATTGGACACTGGTGATGGTGTTTGGATTGACTGACCAATTAAGTCAAAGCTGTATTGGATGGTCAGTATGGGTTACAAGCTGTGGATTGATTGACCAGTTAGGTCAGAGCTGTATCAGACAGTCAGTAAGGGTTACAAGCTCTGGATTGATTGACCAGTGAGGTCAGAGCTGTATCAGACAGTCAATAAGAGTTATGAGCTTGCTGACCACGAGCTCAGCAAGAGCCTGGCCAAAGGTGATGTCTTGTGCAGCCTCACCTGCAACAGAGGCTGGATGTGGTAATCACAGATCCTCTGGACAGAGAGAGACAGCTCTCTCCCAGGATTATCCTGGGAAGCTATAAGAAAGCTCAGAGAAGAGAATGAGAAACAGTTCTTATTTCCACTTGCTGCACCCTGTTGTGCACATGTGGAATGTGTCATGTTTGTTTACCAAAGGGTGGTATCTTAATTGGACACTGGTGATGGTGTTTGGAGGGATTGACTAATTAGGTCAAAGCTGTATTGGACGGTTGGTAAGGGTTATGAGCTTCCTAATAAATGTGAAAAATGCATATTTTATGATTGGCTTTTCGCTAATATTAAAAGGAATATTATATGTGTTATATTGGAAAGTTATGCTGTATTAATTTTCTTAAGTAGTGTGGCAAATATAGTTTTAGGTTATGACATAATGTTAAAATAGAAACTATGCTATGTAAGATACTTTTTTTTAAGAGAGGACTCGCACTGAGATAGCAGCCACAGGACACCTAAATCTTTCAGAAAAAAAGAATTTATTGCTCTCTTATTGAGTTTTTTTCCACCTCGCTCAGCCCTGAAGATGCCGTCAGGATTCAGAGGAAGAAGTTGACACTGACCAGACAGAATCCTTTGTTTGAATGGAATTTATGCATCATGTATGAGGTGTATGAATATGCAACAGGCTGTTGTTTTTAAGGGTTAATCCTCTGTTAACGTGGTCCTTTTTTGGGCTTATTTTGCCCAGAAAGAGGTACCTGGACTGTCTGTAACTCTTGTTTTTATTGACTCGTATTGTCCTAAATCCTAATTGTCCAAATTTTTATTACTCTAATTATATTACTATTTTTATAACCATTTTATTACTATTAAGCTTTTAAAATTCTAAAAACAAATTATTAACATTTTTCACAATAAATATAGTATAATTTAGTATAGAGGAATGAAGCAATTAATCAGTCTTCTTCAATCATGGAGTCAATGCTAATTATTACCCAGCTGGGGGCCTGCAGCCACAGCTAGACAGAGTTAAAGAACAAAATAGAGATTTATTACAAGGATCTCCTCAATGGATGCACCTTGGGCAGCACAGGAGCCTGGCCAGGGCTACACCCAGGTGAACCCAAAATGGTCACAAAAATGAATGATGACTGATCATGGGTGTGGCAATATCTGAAATTAGAGTATTGTAGCAGTGGTCCCTGCTGGGTGATAATTAGTATTGACTCCATGATTGCAGAAGGCTAATCAATTGTTTTATTATACTATACTCTTCAGAAAAAACCCATCACCCTTGCTAGACACGATGGAGCCAAAACACCATCACCAGTGTCCAATTAAGAAATCACCCTTTGGTAAATAAATCTCCATAACACATTCCACATGTGCACAACAACAGGTGCAGCAAGTGGAGATAAGAATTGTTTCTCACTCTTTTCTCTGAGCTTTCTCACAGCCTCCCAGGAAGATCCTGGGAGAGAGTTGTGTCTCTCTCTGTTCAGAGGATCTGTAATTACCACATTAGAGGGTTTTGGGGAAGTTGTAAAAGGGAGGCCTCAGAGACAGCAGAACTGTGATTAGAGTTCTAACAACATCTAACTGATCTAATTGTTTCAATGCCATTGCTGAAGCCACCTGGGATAAAAACAAACTTGCTAGAACCTTTTTTGCAGCATTCTAAAGCATTAAATTACTGTTATAATTCTCATCATAGTGATGAGCAGATGTAGTTCAGCACATGGAGGAACACAGGGTCTCACATTTTATAAGTTCTGCTCCATTTGCATATTGGAGTTCATTGTCCAGTTATAGCTTTAGGTTATGCAGTCCCATCCTTCTTGTTTTTCTCTCTTCAGCCCATGTTGTTTGTGCTCTTGGGCCTGAGATTTGGATCATTTGTCCTTGGTGCCCAGCAAGAGCAGGAATTGTTTTGTCTCCCTGCTCTGTGCAGAGAGCTCACCATCCCCTAATGCGAAGCCCAGACCCAGAGACTAAAGCAGCATAGATGTGAAAAATAGAAAAGCTAAACCTGAGGCATCAGTGGCATCACTCTTTTATTTCTTGTTTTGGCATCACCTTCTGTTTTCAAGTCTGCTCCACAGACTCCCTCTGGAAGTATGATGCCACCTGCCTCTGCTGTTGGAATTGTATCACATGGAATAGCCCCATGCCCTTGTAATTACTCGAAATAATTCAGTTTATAAAGCAAACAATTTCTGCATCTTTCTCCTTGATCCTGCAGCTTACACACACTGTGTACAGGATTTCCTTTATTGGCCTGGTTAATCATGATGTCACATGCTAAAAGATGGAGTAACTCATTTGGTGAGTGATTTTTAATTTTTTTTTTCTTTAGGCCTTTTTGAGATCCGTGCCTTGGAGTATTTGGAGAGGATTCCAGAGACGGAACGAACTGGAATGAACAAAATCCTTCGCAGTCTTGGTAAAGGAACACCCCTTGCTTTTGTTAATTGTTAATTTTTTTAATTAATTGTAGCTATTGAATAATTAATTTGTTACAAAGGAGAGGAAGGCTCCTTCTTCTTCTGCATCTGGGTTCCCTTGTTTGCATTTACTCCTTCAGGGGGCACTGAACACTGTATAAGCTTTTTCTTTTCTTTTTAAGCTTTTGTATCATTAGATAAAATTTGTTGAGTTGCTGCTCTGAGTGCTTGTTCTGAACTTTGGTCCTGGCCATGCCCAGGGGACAGAAGTTGTGGCTGCTGGTGCCCATGTGTGGCTTTCCACCTTAAGCTCCTCAGCCTGATGAGTCCTGGAGTGTCTCCAGCTCACAGAATCCCACAAAGATTTGGGTGGGAAGGGACAGGTTCTGCCACAGACAGGGACACCTCCCACAGTCCCAGGCTGTTCCAAGCCCCATCCAGCCTGGCCTTGGGCACTGCCAGGGATCCAGGGGCAGCCACAGCTGCTCTGGGCACCCCAAGCCAGGGCCTGCCCACCCTCACCTAAAGCTCCTAACGCTGTTTGTTCTCTGCAGGCAGTAAAATGAAATTCCTGCAGAAGAAGTGACCGGGCGCTGCTGCGGGACAGCGGCGGGAGGGGGAACCATGGACCCTGCCTGGACCGGACTGGGCTGGGCCCCGGGAGAGCCGGGCCGGGCCGGGGGCTCCGCGTGTGCTGCGGGAACAACCGGCACCAGGATCCATAACCACTTCCATGGATCGATAACAGCCCGCGGATCTGTAACCAGTTCCATGGATCGATAACAGCTCGTGGATCTGTAACCAGTTCCATGGATCGATAACAGCCCGTGGATCGATAACAAGTTCCATGGATTGATAACAGCTCATGGATCCATAACCAGTTCTATGGACTGATAACAGCTCATGGATTGATAATGAGTTCCATGGATCGATAAAAAGTTCCATGGATCGATAACAGTTCATGGATCCATAACGAGTTCCACGGATCAATAACCGGTTCCATGGATCCATAACAGCTCATGGATTAATAACCAGTTCCGTGGACTGATAACAGCTCATGGATCGATAACCGGTTCCATGGATCAATAACAGCTCATCGATCCAACCTTTCATGTGTCTCCGTTCCTTAAGGGGGCGTGGCCTGGCTGGGATGGGCGGGGCTGGGAGGGGCGGGGCCAGGGCTGGAGTCACTCCGGGAGTGAAGCGGGAGGGGAGGCGGAAGCGGGCAGGGAGGGAAAGGGCCAGGGTCGGAATCGCACCGGGAGGGGCGGGGCCAGGCCTGGAAACGCTCCGGGAGCGGCGGGACCGGGGCAGGAGTCCCCGGGAGGGGCGGGGCCTGGGCAGGCCGGGAAGGGGCGGGGCTTGGGCCCAGAGGGGCGGGGTTTGCCCTCTCGGGGCGGGCTTTGCCCCCGAGCCCCGTGCGGTGCCGCCGGGCGTGACGCGCGTGCGCAGGCGCAGTGCGCGCGGCCAAGATGTCGGGCCCGGGGCTGGTGGCCGGGGATGTCGTGGTGGATGCGCTGCCCTACTTCGACCAGGGCTATGAGGCGCCGGGCGTGCGGGAGGCGGTGCGTGCGGGGCCGGGGCGGCGGCGGGGAGGGGCCGGGGCGGCGGGCGGGCTGCCGGCCCGCCTGACGGCCCGTGTGCGTTAGGCCGCGGCGCTGGTGGAGGAGGAGACGCGGCGGTACCGGCCCACCAAGAACTACCTGAGCTACCTGCCCGCGCACGACTACAGCGCCTTCGAGGTGAGCTGAGGCGGCCTGGCAGCTCCCAGAGCCCGGCCCCGCACCCCCACCGGGCTCCCGCGCCCCACAGCCCGCTTGTCCCCACCCGTAACCCGGCTGGGACAGACCCTGCCTGTCCCCGGCCTTCCCCCGAGCCCTCCCGGTGCCCTCCGCTGGGCCCTCCCCACCCCGCTGGCCCTCCCCCGTTACCCGTTTGTGTCCTGTCCCCACCATACCCGGCTTGTGTGGCCCCCCGTCCCCGCCTGTCCCTCACGGCTGCCTTGCCCGCAGACCGAGATCATGCGGAACGAGTTCGAGCGCCTGGCGGCCCGGCAGCCCCTGGAGCTGCTCAGTATGAAGAGGTGAGTGGGGCTGGCAGGGCCGTGCCCGGTGCTCCGGGGTGAGCCGTGCCCGGTGCCCGGGGTGAGCCGTGCCCGGTGCCCGGGGTGAGCCGTGCCCGGGGTGAGCCGTTCCCGGTGCCCCGGGATGAGCCGTGCCCTTTGCAGGTACGAGCTGCCCGCCCCCTCCTCCGGGCAGAAGAACGACATCACGGCGTGGCAGGAGTGCGTGAACAATTCCATGGCGCAGCTGGAGCACCAGGCTGTGCGCATCGAGAACCTGGAGCTCATGTCCCAGCACGGCTGCAACGCCTGGAAGGTGTACAACGAGTAAGGCCTCGGCTGCTCTGCTGGGCACCAAGTTCTGTGCTGAATTTCTGTGTGTTTATTGGGTGTAAATCCAGGGGGAATCTTTAGAATGTAGCCTGGAATAGATGAACCCCTGTGAGTGAAAGAGGAGTGATCTCAAAGCTGTCTCTGTGGCCAAGGAACAGCTTGTATTTTGATACATCCCAATCTTGAATGTTGTGGGTTACTGTTGGTGCTCGTGGGTGTTAATTAAGGCTGGTGATAGCCTGTGAAGGGATAACTCAGTAGTGGAAATGAAGATGAGTTACTACAGTTCTTGGGTTTAGCCAGGAGCTGTAATAAAGCTGCTGCAAAAGCCAAGAAAAGGTTGTAGGGCATGGCTGCAGGAAGCACTGGGGCTAATTCAGGCAGAAAATGTTAATGTCCACTTCTGAGGAGGGTTGGCTGAGCCTTAGATAAAAGAGTAGGCCAAAGGAATTCCAAACTGAGAGAAGGCAGAGGGTTCCTGAGCTCAGGAGAAGGGAAGCAGGTAAAGGATCTGTTGGCTGGGTCAAGGTGCTGCAGGGCCTTGTTGGATCCTTAATTCTGACAAATTAAATGCCAGGTGAAATGGGGCTGGTTTACCCTTTGTGTGTTTTTAATGCTTTGCTTGCATTCTGTCATCAGGCACCTGGTTCATATGATAGAACAAGCCCAGAAAGAGCTTCAGAAATTGAGGTGGGTCATTCTTATTTTTGTTTTTGTACTGAAATTGGAAAGGAACCTTTCTCTCCCCCCTTGCTATACAGAGGGAGATGTATGTGCTGGCTGCTGCCATGGTCACAGGGAAAAAGACCCAGTAAAAACAATAATAAAGAAAAGTGACCTGCCCTCCCCAGGCAGTTATATTAATCATATTTGTTCTACTCAAAATTCTGTGTTTGATTTGTTTAAACCTCTGCTCTGGATTTGTGGAATCCTCCCTGAAATGTAGCAATGCTTTCATTTCACTACTGACCAGTTGTCTCTGTAAGGACATCTTCCCTGATGTTGGGTTTGGCCTTTTATTTTTATTTATCTCAGGGTTCTCTGTGAGCCCTGTACTGAGATTAATCCATCTAGATGTTGTCATTACAGTCCTGGCTACACAAATGTTTTCTGGCAGGAATTGAGTGTACTTGGAAATTAGCAACAGGTGCTGCAGATGCCAATGAAATGAGGAAATAAAAATACATCTTTTTCTCCCCAGGAAAAACATTCAGGACCTGAACTGGCAGAGGAAGAACATGCAGCTCACAGCTGGGGCTAAGCTGAGAGAGATGGAATCCACGTGAGTGTTGACATTTCTCTGTTAACCCTTCAACAGTTTCTCCATTGCTTGAAATTCACTTGAAATTCTTCTCCCACTTGACATTCAGTGATCCTTTGGTGCTGCTGTAGGATACTGCTGCTTTGCAGGAGGTGTTTTAAAGTATTTGTAGTTTGGTTCCATATTGTATTTGCTGAGGTTGAGTGAATCAACAGGTGGGAAGAGGATGTATTTATTAGCTGCTTCAGATTTCCTAAATTGTCTTAAACTCTTCTTTATCTCAATATTGGCAGTTGGTGGATGAGTTTAGTCATTAATTTTTGTATGTTTTCAGATTTAACAGAGTTAAAAATTACTCATTGTCACTTTGCTTGTTCCAATGGCCATTTATGTCAACTAAGGATTATTGTGTTAAGAAAAATGCTGCTTTATTTGGTGTTTCTGCTTGCTTTGGAGCAATGGTTATCTTTGATTTTTAACCAGAGGACTGTTACATAACACCTAAAGGCTCTTTTTATTTCTTTTCCCTTCCAGGTGGGTCTCTCTTGTCAGTAAAAATTACGAGATTGAACGAACCATTGTGCAGCTGGAAAATGAAATTTCACAAATCAAGCAGCAGCATGGGGAAGCAAACAAGGAGAATATCCAGCAAGACTTTCAGTGAATTAATCCTGACTTGTCTTAGTGCTGCATGTGCTAAAAACTACAAACCAGACACCTTGGAGATGCTGTGTCTGTAGACACCTCTAGTTGCAGTTGTGTGAGGTGGTAAAAGGGTGTTTCCATCCTTTCTTTTCCTTGTTTTAAATTCTAGGAGGAGGTAGGGTGGACTCTAAACATCCTGTTTAAATGTGTCACAGGCACCATTAAATGTACTGTGAATTGTTTCACTTTTTACATATTTAAAGCAGGAGCTCACGTTGTTGTGTTTTCCCCTATGCCTTTAATAAATCCTCTTTTGCTATTTCTCTGGTTTCTGCTTCATGTCCAAAGCCTGGGAGTTCTGGAGGAGATGTCTGGGCCAGGTGACCCTGAGAATCCCCTGCAGGGGAAGTGGGGGGAATTGGAATTTGCCTCTCTGCAGCACTGGGGCCGTGCAGTGCCCACGGAGACTCTGGTGCCACTGTCACTGCAGCAGGCCCCAGCCAGGTCATAATTAGCATTGAATCCATGATTCACAAGGCTGATCAATCTCTTTATTAAATTATATCATTATTAAGAAACCCATTGCTTTTGTTAGATAATATACAAACGTAATATACAAATATTGTATATTTATGATTCAGGTTGACCTAATTGGTCCTCCTGTCCAAACACCATCCTGATTGGCTAATTAAGAAACCACCCTTTGGTAAACAAACCTCGCATGTTCACAATACCAGGTGCAGCAAGTGAAGATGAGAATTGTTGCTCATTCTTTTCTCTGATCTCACAGCCTTCCCCAGCGAGGCCTGGGAAAGTTGTGTGTTTCTCTCTGTGGCCAGAGAGCTGCTGCCACGTGCCACCCCCTGCCCTGTTCCTCATCCCAGGGCACAATTCCTGCTCTTCCTGCTCCCGCTGCCCTGTCCCCATGCTCTGACTCCCATCCCGATGCACTGCTCCCTGTCCCAGTGCCCTTTTCCCTGTGCCATTCCCCATCCCGCTGCTCTGTTCACCATCCCAGTGGGATATTCCCAATCCAGCTCTGCTGTTTCCTGTCTTGGTGCCCTGTTCCCCATCCCGGTCCAGCATCCTCCATCCCAGTGCCCTATACCCCTTCCCCATGGGTGTTCCCCATCCCAGTGCTTTGTTCCCTATCCCAGTGGGTTATTCCTTATCCCAGTGCCCCATTCCCCCACCCCGGTGCATTATTCCCGGTCCCAGTGGGTTATTTCCCATCCCAATGGGTTATTCCCTATCCCAGTGCCCCATTCCCCCAGCTCAGTGCATTATTCCCTGTCCCAGTGGGTTATTCCCCTTCCCGGGGTGTTATTCCCCAGCCCAATGGGTTATTCCCTATCCCAGTGCCCCATTCCCCCAGCTCAGTGCATTATTCCCAGTTCCCATGGGTTATTCCCCTTCCCGGGGTGTTATTCCCCAGCCCAGTGGGTTATTTCCCATCCCAATGGGATTCCCCATGCCGATGGATATTCCCGGTCCCGGTGGGTTATTCCCCAGCCCGCTGGGTATTCCCCCCGTCACGCGTTATTCCCCGTCCCGGTGGGTTATTCCCCTCCCCCGTGGGTTATTTCCCAGCCCGTGTGTGTCATTTCCCGTCCAGAACGGTTATTCCCCACGCCGGTGCGGTATTCCCCCTCCCGGTGGGGTATTCCCCAGCGCAGTGCGTTATTCCCCAGCCCGGTGCGCTGTTCCCCGTGCGTTATTCCCCCTCCCGGTGCGTTATTCCCCATCCCGGTGCGGTATTCCCCCTCCTGATCGGGTATTCCCCAGCCCAGTGCGTTATTCCCAGCCCGGTGCGCTATTCCTGGTACGTCATTCCCTATTCCCGGTTCCCCGTTCCCTATTCCCGGTGCTCCGTTCCCGGGGGCGTTCCCGATGGGGCGTGGCCACGCCCCTCCCGCCACCACCGCCCAATAGGCTCCCACCCCTGGACCCAAAGCCCCGCCTCCACGTGACGTCACGCCCCGCGCTCCCGGCGGCGCCGTTGCCGCGGGAGCGCGCGCGCGTGCGCGGCGCCGGTCCCGCCCGGTCCCGCCCGGTGACGCGGTGACGCGGAGCGTGCGCGGAGCGGGGTCGGGTTCAAAGGAGGAAACATGGCGGAAAACAAAGGAGGCGGCGGCGGCGGGGACGCGGCCGCCGAGGCCGCGCCGGGCGGCGGCGGCGCTCTGGAGCCTCCCGCCGGCTCGCCGACCGCCGCCGCGCCGCCCGAGGAGCGCGAGAGCCCCGGGGCGGCGGCGGCGGAGCGCGGCGGCGGCGAGGCCGAGGCCGAGGCGGCGGCGGGGCCCGGTGCGGCGGCGGGGCCCGGCCCCAGCCCGGTGCCGCCGCTGACGCCCGCGGCGCCGGGGCCGTTCTCGCTGCTGGACACGTGCGCGGTGTGCGCGCAGAGCCTGCAGAGCCGGCGGGAGGCCGAGCCCAAGCTGCTGCCCTGCCTGCACTCCTTCTGCCGCCGCTGCCTGCCCGAGCCCGAGCGCCAGCTCACCGTGCCCGTGCCCGGCGGCGCCAACGGCGACGTGCAGCAAGGTGAGCTGAGCGCGGGGCTGCTCCGGGACGTCCCGCCGCCCGCCCGCCCGCAGCGCGGGGCTCCCGGGCCGGCCCGGGCCGTGCGGGGATCGGGGGCTGCGGGTCCGGAGCGCGGCCGGGCATTCCCGGGAAGGACGGACCTGTTGGAGCGGGCAGAGTTGGGCGGAGGGGTGGAGCGGCTCTGCTCCGAGGGAAGGCTGCGGGGATTGGGATGATCAGCCTGGAGAAGCTCCCGGGGACTCTAAAGTCCTTCCCGGTGCCTAAAAGGAGTATCTAGTAAAAATAAGGACAGAGTTCTTAGCGGCACCTGTTGCGCTGGGACTGGGGATAATGGTTCTAAACTGGAGCAGGATCGGTTTCGATTAAGTGTAAGAAATGTTTACCGTGAGGGTGTTAAAACATCGGAACAAATTGCTCAGGGAGGTGGTGGAAACATTCAGTGACAGGCTGGACCAGGCTCCGAGCAACCTGCTCGAACCTGAGGTGTCCCTGCTGGTGACAGGGGGTTGGACAGTGACCTTTAAAGGCCCTTTCCAACCCCAAATCCTCTGTCATTCTCACCTCCTGGCTGTTTCGTGTTGGCTCTCGGCGGTGACACAGCGGGGGTGGGCAGCTGCTGGCTTCTGCAGTGCTGGGTGAAACGTGTCTGGTTAAATTGAGATTCACCCTTGTTGCAGTATTACCTGCCCAGGTGGGAACGCTGTGTGCACCGTCCCTGCTTTGCTGTGCACTGAGATAAAACCTTGCAGTGCTGTTTGTCAGCTCTGCCTCTACAGAACTTGTACCAGGGAACAGGAATGCACTGCTCTTTCCACCTGCTCTTAGCAGAGCCGCAGCTTGGGTTTGATTTTTCTTTTCTAATGTACGTTCAGGGATGGAATTGAAAAGGTTCAAGAGCTTTAGATGGGGTGACTCACGGGCTGTGGTGTACAGAGCAAAGTAGGGCCCTGGTAAGTGGTTTTGCAGGTCCTAAATGGGCTCTATGGTCAGGGAGACCTTGTTTGGTGACATCTTTGCACTCAAGCCCTTCCTGTGTTCCCCAGTGAAGGAGTTAATCTGGAATGGTAGGGATTTTTTCATCCAGACTGTTCAGAAGTTCATCTAGGATGTGGTCTTAGAAAGTTCATTGGTGTTAAAAAGATGATGTATTAAATACAGTTTGCCAAAGCACTCAGATGGTTTTGTGATCCGTGTTTTTAAATTCCAGATTCTACATTTTGTGTTATATCATAGAGTGACAGAGGGATTTGGTTTGGAGGGGACTTCAAAGCCCATCCAGTCCCACGTCTGCCCTGGGCAGGGACACCTTCCAGTATCCCAGATTGCTCCAAACCCCATCCAGCCTGGCCTTGGACACTGCCAGGGATCTGGGCACCTCTGCCAGGGCCTGCCCACCCTCCCAGGGCAGTGATATGCCAGTGGCATCCACAGAACTTGGGAAGCAGGGGTTCTTTTATTAGCAATTAGCAGGATTATCTGAGTCCTGCTGTGTCTGGGAGCTGTCTTCCCCACAGGTGTGGGAGCCACTGTGTACAAACTGGAATATCACTTCTTGTTGTACACATTTTAAGAATGCTTGTTGGTGTGCTTTGGTGTAGAAGGAGTTTGTGTTTGGACTGTTGAAATAAAAAGTTTTGGGTGATGTGAGCAAGGTGCAGGAGCATCCTTCATGTGAGGAGAGACCGCAGGGCTGAGCCTGGTTGGTCTGGAGAAGGGAAGACTGAGAGGGGATCCCATCAATCCACAGGAATATTTCCAGGCTGGGTCAGAGGATGGTGTCAGGCTCTCTCCAGTGGTGCCCAGGGCAGGCCAAGGAGCAATGGCCATCAATTATAACACAAGGAGTTCCACCTGAATGAGAAAGAAATTCTTTCCGTGGAGGGTGGCAGAGCCTGGAGCAGCTGCCCAGGGAAGGGGTGGAGTCTCCCTCTCTGGACACGTTCCAAACCCACCTGGACACATTCCTGTGTCACCTGCTCCAGGTGACTGGGTGATCCGCAGAGGTGCCTTCCAACAGAGCTGCTCTTGTGGGATTGTGGGAGTGTCCTGTAGGGCCGTGGATCCAGCTGTGGATCCAGCTGTGGTGCCACCTCAGCCTGCACAAACACAGGAACTGGCAGCTGTATCCTGATGTCTCTTTTTGTTCCCTGGGTATTTAGGTTTAATCCCTGTTTCCTTAGGAAAGCAGGAAATGCTGTCTTGGGCCAAAATTTGGCTGGAGTCAAATATTTCCAATTTCTAGAGGGAATCTCCTTAAGGACTTAAAAGGATAAATTAGTTTCTTTTATATTTGGTACTTTTCCAGTTAGGATTAAACATACACCCTGAAATGTGGTAGGATTGGCTCATCCTCAGCTGAGGATGGGCCATGGACCAGCAGAAGCATTTTTGTGGGCAGCTCTCTGCACCTTGAGGGTGGAATCAGTTGAGTGGCACAGGAGATGGCTACCAGTAAATGAGATAGAAAATGGACATTCTGAGCCTCCTGAGAGGCACCCCAGTGCTTAGTCACACAGGTTCCTTCCCTGTTCTGGCAGTCACAAAGTGTGAAGTGTTACTTCCACTTCTGCTGATTCTCAAGTCTCCTTCATGACGAGCAGGTGCTTTTTGATGCAGGAACAATTACAGAAAAGTGGTACCTGTAGCTGTCCCTGAGGCAGGTTACAATTGTGTCCCTGCTCTCTTTCAGCATCTCTTCACATAAACCAGAAAAGTGCAAGTGATATTTTCCTCGTTGCTTTCTTAATTAGTTTGAGAGTTTGCACAGTGAGAGCTGTCAGGACTTAAAGCAGTAGATATGTGTATTTATTGGGTAAAAACCGTGGAAATGGAGTGTGAGGTTAGTGCCCCAGAGCAGTTCTCTGAGTGACTGAACCTCCTCTGCCCTCCTGGAGAGAGTGGTGTTGGGTCTGGATCAGCATCTCTGCTCCTGCCAGGCTCCCACTCCCTTCAGAGCCACTGCTAAAGAAGGCAAAAAGAATCATCTCAGTTCCTAAAACTTAGAGAACCTCTGGCTAAAGCTTAAAAGAATTATCTGAAGTTGTGGTTTGCTGTATTAAAAACAAGTTGTTGGTGGGTCATACCAACAACTTGTTTTGCTGGTAAAAAGGTATATTTTGCTGTTGATTACATTTATGTAGGGAAAAAATAGAAGATTCTTTATATATTTAAAATATATGCATTTGTTTAACATGGAAAGCAGCATCTCATATTCAGTTTAATTTCTTAATTGGTTATGGGAATGTGCATTTTATTTGGTGGATAGATGATTTTGTAGTGTTGGTGTTTCAGCTGTCCAACTGGACTCCTCCTTTCAGGTTGAACAGGTTACAAGGAAGTGCCTGCATTTGTATCTCAGTATTCTGAAAAAACCCCCTGATTTCTAAGTTAGAGATTTCAGACTGTAACAGATACTGTAAAACAACTTTTCCTGCACCCAGTGCTGCTCCTGCTCCTGGAGGTGAGGTTGTTGTGTGGTTTCACTGCCTGGGTGAGATATTTACAATCTCTCTAAAGGAGATTATCTCAGTAGAGAGAGCGTGGGGCTCTCCCAGCTCCTTGGGAATGTCACAATTACAATTAGGCTGAAAAACCAAATGAGCTGAAAATCCTCCACAGTTGGTTGTGTGTGTAAACTGAGGAACAACACAGTTACTACCCAGAGCTGTGATATCTGCTTTGATATGCTGAATTCAGCTCCTGAACACAGTGTTGCTGTGTTACATTAATCACACGTGAAGTTTTTTTTTTTTTTTTAATTTGCTGTGAAAGGAGAACATAAAAAGTCTGATGCGTATGGGGATGTGGCATGTCCCTTACACTGAGTTTGGTGGTAGTTACTGTATTTTCAGTCTAAAAGAATGAAAATTCCTACATCAAATAAGACTATAAGCTGTGTAAATGCAGCATCTTAAGTTTTATTAAACTGGATGTGAGTAGACATCACCTGAGCTCTTTTGATTCTTTACTTTTCTCCTGTGTTCATAAGTGAGGCTCATGAATATATGCTGGAGCCCAGCATGAGTCCTGGAAAATGTTCAGTTCATATTCTGGAGTTGCTAAAAATCTTGCTGTGAAGCTTAAATTTCAGTCTAAATTAATAGTGTATTGTGAAATATTTCCTTCAGACAACATTAAGACATGTAATATTTTTATAAGAATTAATATCTGTGGCAGCTGTAATTTTGTGTTGTTATTAAATATAATGTATTGTCAGTTCATTGTGTGATAATTGCAATATAGTCAAGGATTGTTTGAAAAACAAAAAACTGAGTTAGGAGTGGACCTTGAAAGCAGGTAATTTTTTAAAATGTACTTTTATTCTGACATATTTCAGTCTGATTGTATCACTCCCTTGACCTGTGAGGGTTTGTTTCAAGGTCTAATCACTGAAATTAGAGCAGGGTTTTGATGTATGGCTGTGCAGAAACATGCTTGGACCCTTGCAGTGCTAAGAGAAATAAATATTATGCACATGGAGTGACTGCTATTGGAGTTGTCACCCAGTCAATGGGACCTGGCAGAGATTCATTCCTGAGAGGGAATTCCTGTTTCTCTGCCAAGCCCGAGCCCAGAACGGAAGCTGGAGTTACTGGATTGCACAAGTGCTTGCAAATATTTCCTGAACTGGGAAATTTCCTTGTCATTTGATGCCTTGAGAAGGCCAAGCTAGAACAGAGGCTGGAAAATAGGGATTTATTAAAAGGATCCTCAATGGATCCACCTCGGGCAGCACAAGAGCCCAGCCAGGGCTGCACCCAAGATGGACCAAAATGGTCCCAAAATGCACAGTGGTCACAGGGTCTCTCACTTTTATCAGTTCTGCTCCATTTGCAGATTGGAGTTAATTGTCCAATTCCAGCTTCAACCCATGCAGTCCCATCCTTGTTTTTCTCTCTTTAGCCCACGCTGTTTGTGCTCTTGGGCCTGAGATTTGGATCATTTGTCCTTGGTCCCCAGCTAGAGCAGGAATTGTTTTGTGACCCTGCTCTGTGCAGAGATCTCAGCATCCCCTGATATGAAGCCCAGACCCACACACTAAAGCAGCACAGAATGTGAAAAATAGAAAAGTTAAACCTGAGGCATGATTTGTAACAGGGTAAACATCTGAGAGCATTTTAATTATCATCCAGTCACTCTGTGGGGGGATCAGTGTGGTGCTGCCCCAACCCCAGGCTGTGTGTGGAACCAGATACCTCAAATGGTGCTGCTTGCTCGACAGAAATTGGATTTTGGGAGGTTGATTTTCAGGGGTGATAGTTTCAGGCTTGTTCTCATTGCTGTCTCCCATGTATGAGCAGGATTTGAAGCCATTCTTTGGCACAAAGGTTTTTGGCATGGGGCATCACGTGGGGTGGCAGGGCCAGGTGTGCCCAGCCCCACCCTGCCCGGAGCCGGTCTGGTGAGAGCAGGGACAGCAGCTTCTCCAGCCTGGTCCAGGGTGCTGGGCTGAGCAGTGCTGCACCATCCTCCTGGCACGCTGGGCAGCAGAAATCCCTTTCTTCTGCTGGCACTGTCCTGGGGGAATCAGAGACAGAAACTTCTGCAGACACTGAAGGGTTTGATCTGCAGCCTTGGAAGAAGCTTAGATGGATGTAAAAATACAATACACAGACATTTAGCAGAGAAATCATAAACTTATGTTTCTATAGCTGTAAGTAAGAATATGCCTTAAGTGAGAAACTGTATTGATAAGATGGTGAAGGGTTTATAATATAGGAGTAGGGTTGTATAGAATAGCTGAGAGTTTAGAAGTTATAATAGAAACATCTGTGTGCACGTGACACAGAAGCCAATGGACAAAAGTATCCACAGTGCACCAGAATTAAGTAAAAGTCATAGGTTAGAAAAGCAAAATAAACCCTGTGGCAACTGTCCATTGGGTTAGAAAGTTCTATATTGCCTTGTAACAAAGAACTTGTGACTGCTCTTGAGCTATGCCTGACAGCTTGCTCCTCTGAAACCTCACAGCCTCTCAGACTGATGTTCTTCTGAGCAATAAATTGTTTTAGCTTGACCCTGGTCCCATCCCTTCATTTTTAGCAGTGACAGTGATACTGTCTGTCCTTGCTGTGCACCCTGGGCTCTGCCCCTGCCCCACAGGCAGTGCTCAGCTCTCTCCTCACCCCTGTGTGCTCCAGCCCTGAGCCCTTGGCTCACCACTGCTGGGTTTGCCCCAGTTTGGGAGTCTGTCCTGTACTGGGAGCCCTGTCCTGGCCCACTGTGGTCTCCTGGAGTGCTGAGCAGGAGGAGGTATCACTGCTAGTATTGAAGGGATGGGACTATTTTCCAAGCTAAAACAATTTATTGCTCAGATAAACATCAGTCTCAGAGGCTGTGAGATTTTAGACGAGCAAGCAGTCAGCCATAGCTCAGGAGTTAAAAGGCAATACAGAACTTTCTAACCCAATGGACAGTTGCCACAGGGTTTATTTTGCTTTTCTAACCCATCACCTTTCCTCACTTCTGCACTGAGGATACTTTTGTCCAATGGCTTCTGTCTCACGTGCACACAGATGCTTCTGTTATAATTTCTAAACTCTCAGCTTACTCTATACAACCCCACCCCTACATTATAAACCCCTCACCATCTTATCAATACAGTTTCTCACTTAAGGCATATTCTTAATTACAGCTATAGAAACATAAGTTTATGATTTTTCTGCCTAATGTCTGTGTGTTGTACTTTTACATCAATCTAAGCTTCTTCCAAGGTTGCAAACCCTTCAGTGTCTGTGGCAGTTTCTGTTTTTGTGATTCCCACAAGGAGGGGGATGGCTGTCCTTGTCCTGTTAGTGCAGCCTGGGACACTTTGCTGTCTCTTGAAGGATCTGCTCTTGGCTCCTGTTCAACTTGTTCCCCATAACACACTTCAAACATTTTATTTTAGGGTATTGAGGTCAAACTTACTTATTTATCCTCTTTTTTTTTAAATACAGTTTCAGTACTCCAAATATTATGAAGCAGCTAAAAAATTGATAAAGATTTTTTTGGTACACATCAGAGTTGAATCTTACAGAAATAGGAATTCTAGTGTGTAAGTAGAGGTGTTCAGGAACACAAGTGTTTGGGGTCAGTCTTTGATTAAACTTTGAATGTATTAATTTGAACTGCTGGAAAGACTCCCTACAATGTCCCAGTGATGGAGAGGATCCATTGGGTGCTGCTGAGTGCAAAGGGATTTTTGGCTCTCGTGCATCTTGTGCATGATCTGCCCTCCCTTGTTCATCCCATCATCATTCAGATCAATAGCTCTCTTCATTATTCCATTATTGCTTTCTGTTCTCTGTGAGATTTCAGTGGGGTTGGGCTGGGCTGTGGTGTGTTTATTTTAAGTTGATTGAAGTCAGCTTGGACTTGAAGCCATGTAAATGTGGAGCCCTCAGTGTGGTGCTTCTTACAAAAGTTCTTATTTTGCTTTGGCTGCAGGGTGGGTTTAGGCAGTAGATGAGTTTCCTTGGCTCCTTGTGTGGGTTCCCCTTTCCTTTCACCCCACCTCCCCCTTCTCTCACAGGGCTGGAGGCTCCCAGGAGGTTTCTGTAGTGTTTGTAAACAAAAACTAAAAAACCAGATCAAGAGGATGGCTGTAGGTGGTTTGGTGGGGGAGCAGGTTAATTCTTACTGGCTCAGGAAGCCTTGTTGTGGTAGAGCTGGTCTCAAACATCTGAGGGAATTCCAGAAGGAAGTGCCCAGAAGGGTGGGTAGGGAGCAAAGAAGATTCAGAAAATTCCAGTTTTTTTCTGGTGCTAAATCAAAGGTATGAGTTGAACACACTGATTCCTGGATATCAAGCTGGATGGAGACAGCAGGCAAAGAGTTGACATGAGTGTCTCTGTTCTCATCCTACAAGACTGGAAATATAGAGAAATCAACCATCCTTGAAACTTGGCAGTATTTTAGTATTGCTGGTATTGAAATGTCAGCCTGGAGTAAGCAATTCTAAGCAGGTTTTTAATACTTCTCTTATTGAAACTAATTAAAGTTGAAACTGTTGGAAAAATTACCTGTTTCGAGATGCATTCAGAGGAACATAGTTACCCTTGGGAAGAATAAAATATATAATAGGAATTCACAGAGTTACAATTAAGAAAAATACTTGTGTTGCAGCTTTAGGTGTGAGTTAGGAGTGGTAGATTAAAAGCAGCTTCCACTTGAAATCTGAATGTTTTTGCAGTGTTCCATAGTGATTTGCTGCTGGATTATGAGGCAGGGTTTTTAGCAGCCTTTCTGCTTTTAGGAAACCAAAATCAACTTTCCCTCCTGAGCTTACTTCAGTTTTGTGCTTTCTGACATGCTTTGATGTCTGTGGTCTAGCTCAGTGTGCTTTACCTGCACCCTAAGCAGTTAAAAGGATTACAGAGATGCTGCTCTCATTAGTGTTCTTAAAGTCTTGGACAAATCAGGAGATCTAATGTGCAGTGTAGGGAGATGTGCCTGCAGTTGTGGAGCTGCCAGTGAGATCTGTGTGCTGGCATCTCCTGCTGGCACAGAACCTTCTCCTGGGCTGTTCCTGCTGGGAAGGGCAGGTCCTGGAGCCTCCAGGAAGGTTCTTGAGTCCTTGGTTTCACCCTTGTGACCTGGGCTCCCACTGGGGCAGGAGCAGTTCTTCCCAGGACAGGGAGCATTCCTGGCATGTGCCAAAATTCCCATTTTACAGCAGTGCTGGGAGAGCTGCTCGCAGGGCAGGTCCCTGTAGCTCCTGCACATCCATCCCTGAGCACATTCCTGGTTTCTGTCAGGGCTTTGTGCTGCTCCTCAGCTCCTGAAAGGCTCATGGAGTCCATGGGAGTCTCCTCTTTCCTCCCTGAATCACAGGTCCTGGCAGGGAGGAATGGCTCGGGTGAGGAGATGAAACCCATCTCCCTTTGAGCAGGGCTGGCAGTGCCAGGCAGGCTTTTCCTGGCAATCCAAATTTCCAGACAGGAAAACTGGAAAAAAAAACAACAGTTGGATAGAAAACTATTCCTGCTTCTCCCTTCAGTGAGGGTGAAAGGAAAAACCGAGCTCCATTTGGGCTGAGTGCTGTGTGTGGCAGCAGATGGGGACAGGGAATGTGTGTGATTGGAAATATTTTTGATTTTCTGCAGAAGTGTGGGACCAAAAGCAGAATTTGATCTGAACTGCATCATTAATTGGGAATAGGATATAGGGGAAGGGGAAATGTGGTGCAGAGAGTTGTGGAAGAGGGGTAATGAATATTTTTGCTCATGGTTGTTACATGTCTTGAGGTGTGTGATAGAAACAAGTGGAAAAATGAGCAATATTGGTCCTCTAAAGTACAACTAAAGGAGCTTGAGAGCCCACTCCTGTTATCTGCAGCTCTTCTAAAATAGCTCATAAATTCCTGTGGCCTTTTAGGTCCAAAGCATGATTCTCCCTGAGTTTCTTCATGCAGGTCCTGATACCCCCAGCAGCACCTGGGGCTGGCTGGTGGAGTTTGTAGGGTGCTGAATTGTGCTTTTTTCAGGACCTGAAGCAGAACTGTGTTGCTGTAGCTAATGCTGAGGGCAGGGTTTTGGTGACATGTTCTCTAAGGCACAAAGGAACTGCTGCACAAAGAGTTTCAGCCCCTGTGCAGGGTTTCACGTGGTGTGGTCAGAACTTCCTGAAAGAAACTTCCCTTTTCTCAGCTCTTTGCTTCAGTGCTGCTCTTGACCTCTGCAGCGACCATTTACAGCTCAAAAATCATATGAAGCCATCTCTGAGGACATAAGAAATCTTGAGGGTAATAATTAGGCTTGAGGGAGATGATAAACCAGTCTGACCTTCAGAATTTGTGTGAATGTGTCTTATTCTAATTCAACAGTGATTTGAAAAATAAAATTCATCTTTAAGCAGTAGTTTTTACTATGTGCTAATGGTTTTGGAAAGCAGAGTTACAGTGGGAATGTTTGTACCAAGACTAATGTGTTTGATTTGTTTGATGCAGAAAAACAACATAGTAAGTTCTGCTGGAGTATAGATAGGATGATACTTCTGTATTTACTTTTATTTTCTTATATAAGATTTTTTTTAATTGAAATGGACAGTGAAAACTCGTTTTAACAGAAGTTATATAAACATTTGTATCTTAGTTTGTCCTGAAATACATTCTCACTAAACTTTTTGTAATAAATTTTGTTAGCTCACAAGTGATCTCAAGTTTTGACAGCTAAGAATCTTTTTTTCTATGTAAATGTTATTTCAGTGTGATTTTCTCTACTTTTCCCTCCTGCCTTACAAAATTAGCCACATCTGTGTCTTTTCAGTACATTCTTTTCTAGTACAAATGGTGCTGCAGTAATTTGGTTTTTATTAGATTAAAAGACCAGGATATGAGATGTTTAGTGGCTCATATATTATTGGAAAGCCACTGTTGGAAATAAAGGGTGTTGAGACGTGAAAAAGGAGTGTAATGTGCTAAATGAGAATGGCAAAGCCTTGATTTTCAGTTTTGATCTCTTGAGGTGTGTGCAGAGCACTGGGGGCACTTTGTGTGCAGGTTTTATTTGAATGTGGAGGTGCAGAAATTGGGTGTTGGATTACCCCAGGCCAGAATCCAGCCTGTGGGCTCTCACTTGGATCAAAAGGCTTGATTTTATTCAAACTTTCATTGGTTTAGCTACTTGAAAACCAACCCAAAAGTTGCTTTACAGGGAGGGGTTTTCATCTGTAGAATTTGACTTTTCTTATGTCTAGAGATTACAGATCTTGAGCTTCTTCTGTTTTGTTGTTTTCCTGATATATTTTGTGTGTTTGACCCAAGGCAGCACTAAAAATCAAGTTCAGGTTTGATTTGGTTTGGATAGAGTAGTTTTAATGGTAAATATCTGACATTTTTGTTCTGTAAGTCTATAGACATCAGCTGCTGGATGGCTTTCAGCTGGTATTTCCTACAGAATTTCATCTCTCAGTTGTCAGAAAACCTCAAAGTTCTGCATACGGGGAAGGTTTCACTGTGTGTGAAAGCTCTTGTATGTGTAGCTGCTGCAGTGCTGGTTGTTTTTCATATCCTGCTCTTGAGATGTGTTTGGTTTGGTGAGACAGGGAATTTTGAGTTGGATTATTGCTGCTCTGCAGTGAATCTCCTGTGTTCTGAAGCCATCATTAATTTTAGCACTTGAAAAAATTAATGCTACTCCACTACTAATGTAATTAATCTCCCTGAAATAAGTCCTGCTGTCCTAATTGAATATCCACAAAGGAGCTGAGCATCACTTAATTACACTTCTCAAAGTTGTTTTAGTGTGTAAAAATACCCAATGGCTTGGAAAGCTTCTTGAAGATTATATTCTCAATAAATTGTATAGAAATTTAAGATCCAATGGCACATCTGTGAAGTGTGAGCCACTACCTAAGTTATAAATAGGTTTTCAAACCTTTATGGGGGCTGTTCATAGACATCTTTAAATGTCAGTTTGGCTCATGTAGTAACTCCTTTGCAGCTCTGCTGAGGATTTAAAACTAATTTAGTGATTACAGAGGATAACAAAGCAGGATGCTGGTGTTTTATTGCTTCATCTGCCTTCCTGACCTCATGGAAATAGATTATATTGGAAATCTTCCTGGGCTACCTGGGAGAGCACTGAGACATGCTGTGGCATTTTCAGGAGCATCCCTGAAGTCACCCCAGCTATCTGGGCACAGCTCTCTTAATGCTTGTCTTGGGACAGGCTGGCCCATAGACTGTTCTAAAAAATAATCTAAAAAATACAAGTGTCTTGAGTTTTGTTATCTAAAATCAACATGGGAAAAAATTAAATATTTGCTTGGGGACAACAAATGACTTTGCTAAAAATACAGGGAATTTTTTGGGAAGAAATAAGTAGGAAAAAGTGAGTATGATGTGGAAATGAGGGAAATCCCCAGCTGGGTGGGGGATCCTTTTCTGTAGAGGTCTGTGGGGTTTTCTGGGATAAGTTGAGGGAGTGTATTTTGGGGTGCAAGCTGTTCCACACTTGTTATGGCTGGATTTTAACGACAATGCCAGGCTGGCCTGCCTTACCCAGGTGAGGGGAGGAGTGTGCTTGGTGCTCGTGCTTGGGGCGGGTTGCTGTGAGAGTTCTGGCTCAGAGCCTGTGCTGTGCTCTGTGTTGCAGTGGGGGTGATCCGCTGCCCCATCTGCCGCCAGGAGTGCCGGCAGATCGACCTGGTGGACAACTACTTTGTGAAGGACACCTCGGAGAGCCCCAGCAGCTCGGATGAGAAGTCAGAGCAGGTGGGGACCGTCCTGCCTGCCCCAGCCTCTGCTCTCTGGGGCTGCCAGTGCTCCCCAGGACAATTCCTCTGCCTTTTCCCCATCCCTTCTCTGCCTTTTCCCCACCCCTCCTCTGCCCTCTGAGGCTGTCAGTGCTCCCCAGGATGATGCTGGTGCTTTTCCCCCACCCCTCCTCTGATTCCTGGTCCTTCCCGTGCTCCCCAGGGCAATGCTGGTGCCTTTTCCCCACCCCTCCTCTGCTCTCTGGGGCTGTCAGTGCTCCCCAGGACAATTCTTGTGGTTTTCCCCACCCTTCCTCTGCCTTTTCCCCAACTATTTCTGCTCTGGGTCTGTCAGTGCTCCCTAGGATGATGCTGGTGCCTTTCCCCCCACAATCCTTTCGCCTCTCTGAGGCTGTCAGTTCTCCCTAGAGCAATTCTGGTGCCTTTTCCCCAACCTTCCTCTGATTCCTGGTCCTGCCCGTGCTCCCCAGGACAATGCTGGTGCCTTTTCCCCACCCCTCCTCTGCTTCCTGGGGCTTTCAGTGCTCCCCAGGACAATTCCTGTGGCTTTCCTCACCCCTCTTCTGCCTTTTCCCCACCCTCCTCTGCTCTCTGGGGCTGCCAGTGCTCCTTAGGTGCTTTTTCCCCACCCCTCCTCTGCCTTTTCCCCATCCCTCCTCTGCCCTCTGAGGCTGTCAGTGCTCCCCAGGATGATGCTGGTGCTTTTTCCCCACCCCTCCTCTGCCTTTTCCCCACCCCTCCTCTGCTCTCTGGGGCTGTTAGTGCTCCCCAGGACAATTCTTGTGGCTTTCCCCACCCCTCCTCTGCCTTTCCCCCAACTATTTCTGCTCTCTGGATCTGTCCGTGATCCCTAGGATGCTTCTGGTGCCTTTCCCCACCAACCCTTTCTTTTCTCTGGGTCTGTCCGTTCTCCCTAGAGTAATTCTGGTGCCTTTTCCCCACTCCTCCTCTGCCTTTTCCCCACCCCTCCTCTGCTCTCTGGGGCTGTCAGTTCTCCCTAGAACAATTCTGGTGCCTTTTCCCCAACCTTCCTCTGATTCCTGGTCCTGTCAGTGCTCCCCAGGACATTGTTGGTGTCTTTTGCCCAGCCCTGCTCTACTCTCTGGGGCTGTCAGCTCTCCCCAGAGCGATGCTGGTGCCTTTTCCCCACCCCTCCTCTGATTTCTGGTCCTGTCAGTTCTCCTTAGTACAATTCTGGTGCCTTTTCCCTTCCCCTTTCTGCTGTCTGGGTGTGTCAGCTCGCCCCAGAACAATTCTGGTGGCTTTTCCCCACCCCTCCTCTGCTTCTGGTCCTGTCAGTGCTCCCCAGGACAATGCTGGTACCTTTTCCTCCCAACCCTTTCTGCTCTCTGAGGCTGTCAGTGCTCGCCAGGATGATTCTGGTGCTTTTTCCCCACCCCTCCTCTGCTCTCTGGGGCTGTCAGTGTTCCCCAGAACAATTCTGGTGCCTTTTCCCCAACCCTGCTCTGATTTCTGGGACATCAGCGCTCCCTAGGATGATGCTGGTGCCTTTTCCTCACCCCTGCTCTGTCTTTTCCCACCCCTGCTCTGCTCTGTGGGGCTGTCAGCTCTCTCTAGAACAGTTCTGGTGCCTTTTCCCACCCCTGCTCTGCTCTCTGGGTTTGTCAGCTCTCCCTAGAACAATCCTGGTGCTTTTCCCCCACCCCTTTCTGCTCTGTGGGGCTGTCAGCTCTCCCTAGAACAGTTCTGGTGCCTTTTCCCACCTCTGCTCTGCTCTCTGGTCCTGTCAGTGTTCCCCAGAATAATTGTGGTGCCTTTTCCCCATCCCTGCTCTGCGCTCTGGGGCTGTCAGCTCTCCCTAGAACAATTCTGGTGCCTTTTCCCCACCCCTCCTCTGCTCTCTGGGTCTGTCAGTGTTCCCCAGAATAATTGTGGTGCCTTTTCCCCATCCCTGCTCTGCTCTCTGAGGCTGTCAGCTCTCCCTAGAACAATCCTGGTGCTTTTCCCCCACCCCTTTCTGCTCTCTGGGTCTCTCAGCTCTCCCTAGAACAATTCTGGTGCCTTTTCCCACCCCTCCTCTGCTCTCTGGGTCTCTCAGCTCTCCCTAGAACAATTCTGGTGCCTTTTCCCACCCCTCCTTTGTCTTTCCCCACCCCTCTCTGCTCTGTGGGGCTGCCCAGCACAGCTGTGGTTTCTGTTCCCCCCAGGTGTGCACCAGCTGTGAGGACAATGCCAGTGCCGTGGGTTTCTGTGTGGAGTGTGGGGAGTGGCTGTGCAAGACCTGCATCGAGGCTCACCAGCGAGTAAAGTTCACCAAGGACCACATGATCAGGAAAAAAGAGGATGTGTCCTCAGGTGAGTGTTGCCTGTCACTTGTCCTGCCTGTTCCCAGAGCCTTTTCTCTTTTATGTTAAAAAAAAGATGGAGGTAACAACCAGCTCTGTGTGTTTTCCCCCCAGGATTTGGGAAAAGTGCACTAAAAAGTTACCAGTGCAAAATTAGTAGCTGTAAAAATAGAGGAAGAAGTAAATTTATAACAGTGATACTTTGTGCAGTTTATGTCCAGTACATTTGGAAAGAATTTAGATCCATTCTTAATAATCTTTGTTTAGTAGAACAATTAACTAAATGGAGGGGCTGGAATCTGGAGAGCAGTGGCATACTGATAATCTTACCCATTGTCCAAGGGAATTAATTTACCCATTTTGCTGTATTTTGTTATGAGAAGCAATTGTAGTTCTCCCTGTAGAAATGTATATATAAATTTATATATAATTATAACTATATAACTACATATTTTATATAGCTACCTTCAATATATGGTGTTACCTTGTATTGATATTGCTGAGTAAATGTAAAGTAGAGTAAAATGAGTGAAAACGTAGAATTTGAATCTATTTTAGGTTTAATCTCGCAGTGAGCAAAATTTAATATGTGAAGTGTGTGTAGGGTTTGTTCAGGTGTGCAGCCTTATTAGAAGTAAATTCTTTAACTCTTGTTTGATCATATATCATTTGTAGCCTATTGAGGTATGTGGAAAATCAGAACAGGTCCAGGCTATCTGGATTTTATCATTTACAGCCTGTTGAGGTAATGTGGAAAATGTTCTCCAAACAGGTCCAGGGTATCTGGGTTTTAGATTAGAAAATTCTATTTGTAAATGGGTTAAAAGTTCTGATTTAAAGGTTTGTAGGTTCTTCACAATCTGGATTTGTCTGAAAATGATCATATTAAGGAAGAGAGATCTCAACACTTTGCTCTCTTCATTGAAATTCATTTAAAATTAATTAAGATCTCCATAGTTGTCTTGTTATATCCTTTCAAAGGAACAACTACTACTTTCCTTTCTAAAAATTGTTTAATAGTTAAAAAGTTTGCTGTTGAGCTTAGTTCTTTTAGACAAGGATCTTACTTCATTTGCTGTGTCAAATAAACCTCATTTTGGAGAGGCTTCTCTTTGTCTTAATGAATCTTTTTAATAAGAAATATTATCCATTTAAGATTCAATGGATTAAGCATCATAGATGAGAAACCCTTAAATTCAATCAAATTATAGGGCCCAAGAAAGAGTTACTGATATTTTTGTAAGGAATGCTAAATTGTGACTCTCAATGATATTAAAGCTCATCTTTTCCTTTGATACCTGCTGGGAAGGGGCTGAAAAGTGATTATTCCAAAACCAGAAAGTTTACAAAGTTTATAAAATAAACTATTATTAAACAAACTAATTAGTTAACTGTTTAGTTAAACTAACTAAATATTTTTTTATATTTAAATGAAATCTTTTTTATATTTAAAAATATACAAATATTTTGTATTTAAAATATAAAATATTTTATAAAGTTTATAAAAAGGTTTATAAAATAGACTTTCTATCAGAAATTTTATTTATTGTGATTATGGGGAAGGGCTGGTCATTGTTCTTTTTTTCTTCTTAGACTCAAAGATGTGCCCTGGAGACTTTAAATTTCTCTCAGTGAGTGGCAGCTGTAGGTTCATGAGCTCTTTCTTTACAATAACTTGCATGATATAACCAGCTTCAGAAACGTTGGAGAGGGAGGGAAATTAATTTAAACCCTACCTGCTGTACCTTCCAAAGGCTGCTTTCCTCTTTGCTAAGCTCAAAATATCTTCAGAGCACTGTACAGCATTTTTTTAGTAAACCCAGAATTATTTTTTGCCATTATTTGTTATTTGGGGGTTTAAGTAACTTTTAACACAGGCAACATTTGCTTTGCAGCTCCCACTTCAGTTGTGTTTGACTAAATGAGGTGTTTGAAGGGATAAGCTGGAAAACCCACGGGGTAAAAAGGGTTTTAAAAAAACCTTAAAAAGGTTTGAAAGGTTTGAGCCATCCTTCAGTGTGTCAGGGGTGAAATTATGTGAAATTAAATCTTTATAAACACATGTACACCGTGCTGGTGTTCGTGTGCAGCCTTTTGGGTGCTCATGAGGAAAGATGAATTCCTCCTTGTCCTTCAATGACTGAAGTGAAAACAGCTCCTAACCACTGGCACTGTAAATCACAAAGTCCTGGAGGTTGGGAAAGAGCTCTGAGATCATGGTCCAGCCCTGACCTGCTGTGCTCACAGGAACTTCAGCCTGAGAGCACACCTGGAGGTGCCTTTGCAATTCCTGGTTGTTACTGCAAGTTAGTTGTTTTGCTCTTCAGATTGTCTCAATTTTATTTTAAAATGCACAATTTTATTTCTTTTTAAAAACAGAGGCCGTGGGAGCATCTGGTCAGCGTCCTGTTTTCTGCCCTGTCCACAAACAAGAGCAGTTAAAACTTTTCTGTGAAACCTGTGACAGGCTGACATGCAGAGACTGTCAGCTGCTGGAGCACAAAGAACACAGGTACAAATATACAAATATTCCCAAATGTGTCTGGACTCCTGTGCTGTGCTGTCTCAGAGGATGAAGTGGCATTGGTGGGAGCTGCTTGTCTTGGGAATTCTGCTGCATTTACTCCTGGTTGGACTGAACCCATCCCTTGCAGAGAACTGTGGTATTTTTTGGGTCCAAAGGAAGGAATGATGAATCTGACTCCATGTTCTCAGAAGGCTAATTTATTATTTTATCATCTATAATATATTAAAGAATACTATACTAAACTATTCTAAAGGATACAGACAGAAGGCTAAAAGATAATAATGAAAAACTTGTGACTCTTTCCAGAGTCCTGACACAGCCTGACAGTGATTGGCCAAGAAGTTAAAACAATTCACATGAAAATAATGAAACAATCACCTGTTGGTAAACAATGTGCAAACCACATTCCAGAGCAGCAAAACACATAAGAAGCAAATCAGATAATTATTGTTTTCCTTTTTCTCTAAGGCTTTTCAGCTTCCCAGGAGAAAATCCTGGGCAAGAGATTTTTCAAAAAATATGACAGTGACAGGAGAACCTGTGTGGAATGATGGAAACTTGGTCAGTTGGTTGAGCTCTGTCAAGCCCCCAAAGATGAGATTCACACCAAGCTGGGCTGAGGAGGTTTGGTGTGATTCAGGTGTGAATTTGCCTGGCAGTTCCCAGTGCTATCACTGTGCTCAGGGCTTGAATGGAAATTCCTGCAGCCCTGAACACCTGGTGCTGTAAAAGAAGCAAAAGTGATAGAGTGAGTCATGGGTGAGGTAATTTTCTGAAAGGGCATATTTGATTGTGCAACAGTCTTTAGGGGAATTTTGTAAAGGAGAGTCTAAATTTTGCCTCTTACATTAGTGTATTCTTCTGGTGCAGAGGGGAAGAATGGTTTGGGTTTAGCTGGTTAAAAGTTGCCCCATTCCAGGTAAAAAGAAATGCTGGGGTTGCCTCTGCTGGAAAAGGAGTTGGAACCCCTTTAGGACACATTCCAGCAGCTGTGCCATGTAGTTGTTTGAATGTCTGAACAAATATTTTGCACTGTTATAACAGAGAATGTGGGGATAATACATATTTATCAACCACTGCACCACTGCTCCTTCACTCTTCTCTCTAAAGGTGTAATATTGAATTTAGTGTTCTGTTTTCCTTTTAATAATTTTTTTTTAGAAAAACTATTCTGTTTTTCTCAGATTAGTGATTATTCTCACACTGCTACAGCAGCCTGTGGAAAACTTTTACTTTTGAAATTACTATTATTAAAATATTAACACCCTTAAATATTCCTGCTCTGTTTGTTCATAGAGCAGGAATATTTAAGGGTGTTAATTCTCCATTGTTATCCTGGAGACTCCCTTCTCACAAAGGGTGCTCTCCTGGGATATTCACTGACTTGGTCCAGTTGATTTCTTTGCATCTGTTCTGTGCATGTTGCTGATGGATTAACAGATGGATCTTGTCCTACTTACCTGTGCTCTTCCAGAAGGAGAATTTGTTGTTATTAATGTGCTTTTTTTTCAGAATATTCTTTCCATAAGGTTCTGTGTGCAGGTGTGAATTACAGATGATTAAGGCACTGCTTTGTCTGCCTGAAGTACAGCTGAGATTTTGTGGAGAATCATGCCAAGTGGAAAAATAATTGATTTTAATCCCCTGTTTTCTTCTTACCTGAAATCCTGTTAGTTTACCCCAAAAGAGGGTGAATCACCTTTTCAGTACCTCCATGGTCCCTTGTTCAGAGTCTCAGTTTTAGAATTCCAGAATGGTTTGGGGCTGGAAGGGACCCTAAAGATGATCCAGTTCCACCCCTGTCAGGGCAGGGACTGCTGGGGATTCTGTAGAAAGCTGACAATTCTTTGGGCAGCCTGATGCTGTGGGATTCCTCTAATTTGGGTAGTTTCCAGTCCACACGCTTGGGAAGCTGGAAGTGCAATACTGAAAAAATAAAAGGATTTTGGCTGTAGCAGGAGCTACAGCAAAATTTTAGCAGTACAAGCTGAATGTAGGTTTTTCATTTCTCCTTCAAGTGGAAATATAACTTTGAACTTTATGAAAATAATTTCAGAAAATCAGCAGCTCTCAAACATTTGAAATTTTGTTGTCTTTGGGCTTTAGGAATGCTACATTTTTTTGTATTGTAGTATTTAAAATCTCATGCTGCTGTCTGTATGCCAAAACTTTAGACTGTTCTTAGGAAAAGCAAAATTCCAAACAGTGAGGATGAAGAATCTCAACTCTTGGAGTTCAGATTTGTCTGTCACTGGTACAAACTGAATTAACAGCAGTAGAGTTGTTTTTGTTGTGAATGAGGTTCTTTGTCTAAGTCCCTATTATCGTGCTTGTGAGTCATTTAAATAAAAAAACTGAGTTTGATGACAATCCAGGCAGTCTTTTCCTTTGGATTGTAATGTTCTAGATTGCAACAGAAGACAACACTAATTTCTTCTTCATTTTCTTTGGAAGATGGTGTAAGTTGTTTGTAATGCACCTTATAGAATGCTTCATTAATTGCAGCAATTTTCTGCCAATTTGAATATTGGGAAAACATTGCCAAGGTGTTCCGGGACATTAAGTTTTCCTTGTTGTTAACAAATTACATTTCAGAAGCATGAGGTTTATTTATTGCCAGGACAAGACTTAGCCAAGTGACAGGAATTCTGGATTTTGAGCAGTTGATCAGAAATTCATGGAGCTGCTTTAATTCCCCTTGGACATTTTCAGCAGAGGCATTTTGCTTCTGTGGCATTCTTAATTCCAGTATTTTAGGAAAAGGCACCTAATGCTGGTACTTACCCTCTTTTCAGATGAAGTCATGGAAAGTACCTTTGATAGCAGCTGTTCAGTTGAAGAGCTTGGAAGGGAATAAATATTCTTCATTTGGAAGGAGCAGAGGTGGAAAAAACTTAAAGTTTTTTACTAGGGAAATTTTCTTCAGATGAAACTAATGCAGTCAAACATGAGCAGTATCAGCTGAAAAGAGGGGAACTTGGGATAGTTTAGGGGGTTGTTTTTATATCCTTTAAGCTTTTGGTGCATTTTCCTCACCAGACTCTGAGGATCCTGGGAAATGAGGTACTGCATCCCTGTGTGGTTGGAATTGAATAATTCCCACAGAATTTCAGTCTCCTGGCCAGTAGCAAAGGACTTTATCAGCACTTCAGCATGTTTCACACTGGTCAGAGTATTCAGAGTCTGATTTTTCTCAGTGTTTTCTTGTTCTCAGTGGGTTTTTTTTCAACATTTCCTGGCTTTGCACCTGAGCTGGGAGCCCTGAGTTGCAGCCCCCTGCCCCTTTTTGATCAGTGTCTTCTCTTGCCTGTTGGAAAGGTACCAGTTCCTGGAAGAAGCTTTTCAGAACCAGAAGGGTGCAATTGAGAACCTCTTGGCCAAACTCCTTGAGAAGAAGAATTATGTAAATTTTGCAGCTGCCCAAGTTCAAAATAGGTGAGTTCCCCAAAATCATCAGCTATTGCATTGCCTTTTTAATGAGTCACAGCAGGATGAATGGGGGGACTACAATAACACACTGGAGTTAATTCTACATCTTAATTACTTTCCATAATGTTTATTTGCCCCTACAAGACTTCATCTCTTGGAAGTTCTTACAAGAAATAAATGTTAAAGTGTTTTGTGACAACTTTGACTAGAACCAAAGGTGTGACACATTCGTTATACTTTGGGGGTGGGGGAGAAAAAAAGGAATAAAAAGGAAAGAAAACCCATCCTATAATTTCTTTTAAGTTACCTCTAGGCGACAGAACAGTTGAAATATTAATTTTTTTTTCTTCATATTAAGGCCTCTGATAACTGTGTAACAAAAGCTTAGTGTGAATTTGAATAGGAAATTGTGGTTGGTTGTGGGGTTCAGATTGGGGTTTTTTTTGGGTGGTTTCACTTAAGATTTCCAGGGTTATCTGAAATTCAACGTCACGTTAAAAACCAAATCAGAGGCAGAGGGAGCACGTGATCTCTGCTGGCTCTGCTCCCCTGGGCTTGTGCTGCAGCTCAGGGAATTCCACCCTGGTTCTCTGTGGTTTGCTGAGCCTTCTGCAGCTTTTAGGTCATTTGCAAAATGACACATCAGCTGGGGGTGGAAAGTACGAGGGCAGGAGGAGGATGTGCACCAAGATAGAAAGAGAAGTTCTGATGTCAATTTTTAACTCCTTGTGGTGCCATCTATATTTAAAAAAAAAAAAAAAAAAGCAGTGTAAGGGAGGAACATAGAGCATGACAGAGGGAAGCAATAAAAATTGGTATTTTTATGTGCTGATTTTCTGTGGAAGTCTTTGAAAAGTCCCAAAACACAACAGCATTGTGAAGCATGGAAATGTTACACACTTGAAGAGACAGTCACAAAGACAATAATTAAACTGGGAGCTCAAGGATGTCACACAACATGCTCTGATAGGAATTCCAGGCCAGGAATGGGTGATGGAATGAACACATTGTAATGGTGGGGATTTTTTGCCCAAGAGTTTCTGGCTTCAGTGAATTCAGTGAATTTCTGCAGCTGGGATTGAGTTGTGTCAAAATCTCAATTTTCTGCTGAGCCAAGTGGCTGGCGCAGGTGAGACAATTCATTCCACTGCTTTGCTGGTGTGTAGGACACAAAATCCATCATTTCAAAATCTTCAGGGAACGGGAAAAATAAAAGTGTTACAATTTTGTTGTCAGTGTTGGCAGATGGCACAAAATCACCATCATCTGTGGTGGTGGAGCATGAAAGTGTTGAAGGAGCAGCTCTGCTGGAATAATTGTTGGGTGCCAAAGCCAAGGGTGGATGCCATGGACTTAATGAAGGGTTGGTTGGGTGTTTTTTGGAGTAGGAGACCAGGCTGTGCTGCCATGAAAACCTCGTGTGTCCCAGGTGCCATAAAGGGCTTTGATTCCAGCAGGGTTCATCAGCAGGGAGTGTTGGTCCTGTGGCTGGGTGACATCAGAGCCTTCATCTGGCAGCAAAAAAACTTTTCGAAAAAGGACAATTTAAGCCTTCACATTGGCTCATGGCAAAGAATTCTGCTGCAGTGTGATCTTGTTAGATTAAGGCAGTGTAGGATCAAATAAATCCAGAATTTCCATGAGTTTGAGAAGTGCAGTATTTGAAATTCTGTGGCCAGAGTTCAAAATGGACACTTGAATCTGAAGAAGCTGGAAATGCACTAAAACTGAGGAAAAATGGCAGTGATGAAGAGGGTATAAAAATGTGGCAGTCAGTACTATTAAAGCACAAGAGAATAATGTAACTAATATCAGACACAACATTAGTGAAATGTTTATCTCTTTATTGTGTATTAATTACAGGTCTGTAATAATTTTTTTCTTTCAAGGGAGGAATTAATGTGAAATTCAGGGTTGATTTCTGGTTAATATAAATTATCTTAAGTTTAAAGCATCAGATATAAATTTTTCATAGTGACAATTTGGATATAAATTTATATGTGTACATATAGACTCATGTGGTTGTGGCTGGTTATTTCTCGAAATTTCTCTGTATAAAGTGTGTAAACTACAAGAATTCCCATATTATTTGAAGTAAAACAAGTTATGAATTTGTATTTGGCAGTGAAATGTAAAGTGACTGACAATCCATTGCTTTTTTTGTTGTTTTTTAGGATAAAAGAAGTAAATGAAACCAACAAACGAGTGGAACAGGAAATCAAAGTGGCTATATTCACCCTCATCAATGAAATCAATAAAAAGGGAAAATCTCTCCTACAGCACCTTGAGGTACACTTGAAATAAAAAGCAGGGTTGGTGTTGAGTTTCCAGTCCCCTGTTGAGGGGAAACATTTGAAAATGGTTTGTTTGGTGTGGCTGCAGCTATTGCAGCACTGAAACTGCCTCTGAGGGATGTGCTGGAGTTAAATCTCTCATTTCCCCTCTCATCAGAGCCTGTGGCTCCTTTTTCTGTCTGTGCCTTCAGTTTTGTGTCTGTGTCTCGTATTCAAAACTGGGCTCATTGTAAAGGAGTGGCTGAAAATCTCCTTTTCATGTTCTGTGTGCCATATTTCTGTTTTATAACATAATGCTAAGATGTGTATAATTTAATTATTCCCTCAAATAGTTTTTTAATGTTCATGTAAGGACAATCAGAGCAGTCTCTTGTATTTGTACATGAAGGTGTAATGCTGGTATTTAAAGTTATATTGTACAACTTCAGAGACCATGAGTTCAGGCCTCCTTTCCAGATGGCATGTTCTGAATAATTGCACTGTGACTTCCATTAAAATCCATGAAAATTTTATCTGAATAGAGGAAATCTGTTTTATCTGAATAGAGGAAATCCCTTGTAAGAAGTTGGTTCAGTGCATATGGCCAGCCTGCCATGAAGAATTTAAGATCAGATGAATCACAATAGATTTTTCCTGGTTAAGGAGCAATAATTTGGCAGGGAAATCGAATGTTCCTGGAAGAATAGACTAACTTGATCATTAGTAAAAGAAATAATGTAAAATTGCATTAACTTTGGCTTTTCTTATTTACCTAGCATTTATTAAAGTTTCCTTGGGACCTTTCCCTTTTGATCCAAAACCTGCCAGCATTTTGCATTTTCCTGCTCCATCTGAAATCCCCACTGTAATAAATTACTTTATGATTTACGATTACTTTGCTGTAACAAAGTCTCTGTTTCTTTGCAGAACGTGACAAAGGAGAGGCAGATGAAGCTGATCCAGCAGCAGAATGACATCACTGGTCTGTCACGGCAAGTGAAGCACGTGATGAACTTCACTAATTGGGCCATTGCCAGTGGCAGCAGCACTGCCCTGCTCTACAGCAAGCGCCTGGTGAGGCCACCTGGGCTGGGCAGGGCAGGGAAGGGCTGAGCTGCAGGTGTGGGGTACCACTCGTGGGTTTCTCTGGGTCTGGATTGAAGGCACTAGAGGTGATAGTTCATGCTCAGACTCGGGTGTTTATTATTTCTTATCAGTAAAACACTCACTGCTGTGAGTTTGGCAGCTTTTCATTAGAAGGCACAAAATGGCCAAAAATCTCTTGTTCCAAGGTGTTTTCAGACTAAACTATCCAATTAAGAACTGACACCTGGATTATTTTCCCTTTTAACCCAATAACTGATCCCAAAGAGCCCCAGTGCAGACTGTTCTGCCCAATTACAAAATGCCACCCAAACCCCAGAAGAAGAAGGCAGAAACAGCATGAAGAAGAAACCCAGGACAGCACCCTGTGCCCTCCATCTTGCTTCCATCCACAACACACTAAAAATCCCAAAACCTCAGTTTCTCACCAAGTGACACACCTACACCACTCTCTAGAATCTATTGCACACTTTTGTGGGTTCCAGTCTATCTGAAGTCTAGGAAACTTTCTCCAGGAATGAGGGCCAAAGTCAGTGCTGCCCTGGGGGTCAGGGCACCCCAGAGCAGACAGAGAAATATTCCCTGTGCCCTGGGTTTCCACAATCAGGGAATAATTAGCACTGACTCCATGACTGCAGAAGGCTGATCAATCTCTTTATTGTACTATGCTATACTTCTCAAGAAGCTCATCCCCTTCCAGACAGTCCAGTACAGCTTTGACTTAATTGGTCAATCAATCCAAACACCATCCAGTATCCAATTAAGAAATTTGGTAAACAAATCTCCATAACATATTCCACATGTGCACAACAACAGGTGCAGCAAGTGGAGATAAGAACTGTTTCTCACTCTTTTCTCTGAGCCTTCTCACAGCTTCCCAGGAAGATCCTGGGAGAGCTGTCTCTCTGTTCAGAGGATCTGTGACTGACTCACCCACAGGGATCATCCAGTGCAGCCCCTGCCCTGCACAGACACCCCAAAATCCCACCCTGGGCATCCCAAACACTCCTGCAGCTCTGGCAGCCTTGGGGCAGTGCCCAGCACTCTCTAAGGGAAGAACCTTTCCTGATATCCAACCTGAACTCCCCTGGCACAGCTCCAGCCCTTCCCTCAGCTCCTGTCCCTGCTCACAGGATCAGAGCTGTCCCTCTGCTGCTCCTGAGGAAGAAGCTGCAGCCCCCAGTGAGGCTTCCAAACACAACACCATTGGGGAACACAGAAATGTTACACACTGAAGAGACAGTCACATAGGCAGTAATTAAACTGAGAGCTCAAGAAATGTCACAAAACATTCTCTGATAGGAATTCCAAGCCAGGAATTCCTCAGGCTCCTCTTGTCCAGCAGAATAAAGTGCCCTCAGCCAGTCCTTGTGTGAGTGACAGACCTGGCTGTGCAATTCTGTCCCAATCCCTGTGTCCAGAGAGGGAAAATGTTCCAATGTACCTGGAGTGAGATCAGACACAAAGTCAAGTGTTGGTAACCAAAAGGATAATTCACTTTTATTGACATGAATACACCCAGTTCTGCACGTGCAAGCCCAGGGCTGTGCTCACCACTGCTGCTCTAACCATCACTCTGTCAGCAACTTTCCCAGTCTGGGAACACGTCCTGAGCCACAAACACAGGGAGCAGGGAATCAAATGTATCCAGAGTAAGATGAAGACACAAATGAGGTCAAATGTTGGTAATCCAAAGGATACACCCAGTTCAGCCATGTGGGTCCATCATGGCACTGTATCTTCAGCTTCAGATCTTACAGCAGAGCCAAGCAATTGTGCAAACCCTTTACCTAAGGGTTTAGGGAGTGTTGGTGTACAAGGAATGGGGTCAGCTCTGTGAAGGCACCTCAGCGTTTCACTGGAGTAATTTCAATAATGTTGTGGTGTAAGAGTGCTGCTCTGCAGTCCTCAGAGTAAAGAAGTTGTACAGTGTGGGATTTTCCTGACAAATTGAGAATTTCCCAGGCTATGAACCAAACTTGCTGCTGCCAGTCCTTGTTGGTGTTCCAGGGCCTAAACTCTCAGGGTAAACACCCTTGTTTCTCATTCTTTCTTTCTCTGTCAGCAGCAGAGTGTTTTTGTTTTCCCTCAGATAACCTTCCAGCTGAGGCACATCCTGAAGGCGCGCTGCGATCCCGTCCCTGCTGCCAACGGCGCCATCCGCTTCCACTGTGACCCCACCTTCTGGGCTAAGAATGTTGTCAATTTGGGTGAGAAAACCCTGCTTGTTCAGTCTGTGATCCTGGGAAAACTGTTGAATTGGGGGTGTTCCTCCAACAGGAGTGAGTGCAGTGCAATACATCTCTTAATGCAGGAGACACAAACTCTAGACCATAAACTCTCATAACCCACCCAGCCCTGATTATCCTCCTTATCTGCTCTGTTCTTTCTATTAGCAAAGCTTTCTCTAAATAGGTATTAAAAATATTATGCATAATAATCTACAATAATTATCTATCTATTATAAATAGATATTGTTTTCCAGTGGGAATGGTTCTAGGAATGACCCTAATCACAGAATCACAGGGTGGTTTGGGTTGAAAGGACCTTAAAAGTCATCTCATTGCACCCCCTGCCATGGCAGGGACACCTTCCACTGTCCCAGGCTGCTTCAAGCCCTGTCCAGCCTGGCCTTGGGCACTTCCAGGGCTGGGGAATCCTGTGCTATTTCCAGTATATTAAATATAATCACTTAGAGTTTGCAAAGTACAGGTTTGGAATGAGAGAAGAGGGCAGAGCACAGTGAGACAGAGATACCTGTTAGCTCCTGGGTGTGAACTTCTCTGTTGGATAAAAATTTCATGGAAAATCTGGTCCAAATACCAGTTTTTGTGTGTACTCACTCCTTGCTCTGAGTCTACCATGCAGGCTGGGGTGTTTCTGTCTTCAGTCAAGAGTGTTTATTCTCTGGGGCAGGCAGGAAGCAGAAAGGAAACTGCCAACCTGAATAAAAAGGGATGTGCAGATTCTACTGAGTACACATTCACAAATTGATTTAAAAACCAACATTTTGCCTTTCCATATAAAAATAGACAGGAGTTACCTGGAGAGGCAGCATGGTCCATGACATTGGAGCCAGACAGGACCTGCTTGTAGCAGTGTTTGGTGTCACGTTTGTAGAACCTGTTTGAAGTCACTGGGTGGTGGGACACTCAAATACCTCTTCCAGGCTTTGCTTCTTTAGACATAGAAACCTTATGCTGAGCATGTTTGTTTCCTGTTTTATTTCTCATCTTGTCCGTTTCTTGTGAACACAGAGAAGTCATTTCTGTCTGTTGTGGCTTTTAGGCTGTGCAGTTCCAGTTCTTTCACTCTTCCCTCACAGATCATATTTTTAATTTTGCACTTAGTTCACTTAGTTCTTGTAGTCTGAGTGCTATTTTTGCTTTTATAGTGTATGGTTATTGAAGACAGAAAGAACTTAAATTTTAAGCTTTCAAGCTTAAATTGCTCTGAGAAAACTGCATTAGAAACATCTGAATATTCCACATATGTCAGCCTTTGGAGGATGATGAGATCTGACTGTTGATTGCCTCTTTGGGTTTTTACAGGTAACCTGGTGATTGAAAATAAACCAACCCCTAGTTACACTCCCAATGTAGTGGTTGGGCAAACTCCTCCAGGAACAAACCACGTCAACAAAGCTCCAGGACAAATCAATCTGGCCCAGCTTCGACTGCAGCACATGCAGCAGCAGGTGTATGCCCAAAAACACCAGCAGCTGCAGCAGATGAGGATGGCCCAGCCATCCTCTGCATCCGTGCCCAGGCAGAGCAGCCCCCAAGTCCTGCAGCAGCAGGTGAGTCCTTTATGGGTTCTTGTTTCACCTTCTTTCACTTTATTTCACCATAACACTGAGTTTAAAATTGCCCTGTCAGATCTAAACTTGCAAAGCAATTCATAAAGTAAAATCTTTGGAGATTTGAGATACTTTAATGTGACAGCTCTTGGCTTTGCTTGATGTTATGTTACTACTGCTGTGGAAAGAGATGGGCTTCTTTTCTCCATGTTAAAAGCACAAATTTTAAAAAACCCAAACCCTTGCAGCCTCCCAGGTTGATCAGCATGCAGACCATGCAGAGGGGTAACATGAACTGTGGGGCTTTCCAAGCACATCAGATGAGAATGGCTCAGAATGCTGCTCGTATACCAGGAATCCCACGCCACAATGGACCTCAGTACTCCATGATGCAACCTCACCTTCAAAGACAAGTATATCCTGTGTACACGCTTCATTGTGCCATTGTGCCAGCCTTGCATTCCAGTAGATGGTACCTCCAGCTGTAAATGTGTTTATCTGTCCCCCTGTAGCTCACAGCTACACACATTTATGTGCTTCTTTTCCATGTTGCATTACTGTGCTGTGACAGTTTTGCTGAACGTAAGGAAATTCAAACCTCAGGGGTGGAAATGGAATGAAATGAAATGTTTGTGTTGCAGTTTAGTTCTGGGAAGTAAAACGTTTCTTTTTGCACTTTTGAGTGGCATTCAGCTGAAAGGAACACTCAGAGGTTTATTAGAGAATAGTGAGGAGTAGGGAAGTTCAAAGTGATGTAGTTGAGGGGTTTTGATTAAATCAGCTGCTGAAGTGTTTTTAAATTCACACCTGAAGCATTGATGCAGAGCTCTGCATGCCATTAAGAATAAAAATCCTTGACAATGCATGTTAATGTGACTGAAATACCAAAAGTGACTTTATATTACTTGAGACAGTTAAAAATTAGACATGTAAATACTAAAGCTATCTCTGGAGGAAGTAATTGCTTTAAGAAAACACCACTGTATACAAAATAACTTGGTGGAAGAAGTGCTGTCTGTTTAAAATCGAGCCACATCAAGTATTTTTTCCTTTCCAAGTGAAGAGGAGGAGCAGTTGCTCTGCCCTCAGTGCTGGCTGTGGTGTGAGTTTGGGTTGGGGTCTCTGTGGGGCAGCACTGCGGCGGGAGCTGCGCCGGCCCCGTGCCCCAGCACGGTCTCTGTGTCTCCCCAGCACTCCAACCCCGGCCACGCCGGGCCCTTCCCGGTGGTCTCCGTGCACAACACCACCATCAACCCCACCAGCCCCACCACGGCCACCATGGCCAGCGCCAACCGTGGCCCCACCAGCCCCTCCGTGTCAGCCATCGAGCTCATCCCGTCCGTCACCAACCCGGAGAACCTGCCCTCGCTGCCTGACATCCCCCCCATCCAGGTCAGTGCTGCTCCTCCTTCTCTGCTTTTACACTTGGCTACAGGGTTTGGTTGTGGAATGGTGTAATAGCATTTAAGTTGTAGAATTGAAACTCATTTCACCTCTAAAATACTGCAAAAAGTTGTTCTCCGTCACTAACCCAGAGACCCTGCCCTCGCTGCCTGACATCCCCCCCATCCAGGTCAGTGCTGCTCCTCCTTCTCTGCTTTTACACTTGGCTGCAGGATTTGGTCGTAGAATGGTGTAATAGCATTTAAGTTGTAGAATTGAAACTCATTTCACCTCTAAAATACTGCAAAAAGTTGTTCTCCGTCACCAACCTGGAGAACCTGCCCTCACTGCCAGGCATCCCCCCCATCCAGGTCAGTGGTGCTTGTCCTCTGGTTTTATAGCTGGGTACCAGGACTTGGCCAAGGAATGGTGTAATTAGCCTATAAATTGTAGAATTCAAACTCATTTCACCTCTAAAATATTGCAAAAAGTTGTTCTCTGTCACCAACCCAGAGAACCTGCCCTGCATGCCAGACATCCCTCCCATCCAGGTCAGTGCTGCTCCTCCTTCTCTGCTTTTGTGGTTAGGTGCCAGGATTTGGCCATGGAGTGGTGTAATTAGCATTTAAAGTTGTAGAATTAAAATCTTTGGCCTTTCTCTTAGGCATGCAGGTGGTTTATCCATGTAGGGCTGACCTGCTCCCCCTGGTAAACTTTAGATTAATCAATATTTATTGTGTCCTGTAGTCCTGCTCCCCTCAGCTGCTCTGCTTTTGTAGTTAGGTACCAGGACTTGGCCGTGGAATGGTGTAATTAGCATTTAAAGTTGTAGAATTTAAACTCATTTCACCTCTGAAATATTGCAAAAGGTTGCCCAAGCCCTGGCAGTAAAATGGGAATTACTCCATGGCACCCATGGAGTTCTGGTCGTGTGGAGAGGATGAATCAAGCTCTTCAAAGAGCTCTAGTTAAGCTGCTGGTTGAGTCCCAGATGTCATGGATCAAATGTCTCCCTTTAGGCTTGTTAAGAATTAGAGCCCAGCCCTGGACAGACCTGGGACTGTTTGGGTTTCCCTTCCTGACCTTGCCCCACAAGGTTGCCACCTGTGAGGAAGGGGAAGCCAATGCCAAGAAATATGTTATGTCATAGCACAAACCTCAGAAGGACCTGCTCCACCTGGTGACCTTTAGATTAATCAGTATTTAATGTGTCCTGCAGTAAAATTAAGACTTTAATTAATACCAAATTCTGTGTTCACTTCCTTTCTTCCACAAGACCATCTTGTGGGAAGATAGAATAATTAATGGTGATGTGTTTTGAGTGCTCTGAATGGTGATTTATTCAGGGTTAAAGCTGCCTGGAGTTTCTCTTGGATGCTCCTGGAAGGAAGCACAGAGGGGACATGTCCCATTGTCCCACAGACAGGGGACACAAGCTGAGGTAAATTTTGAAGCTGATTTGGAGAGGTGAAAAGCACAATGTAATGTACACGTGGAGGCAAAGAAAATAAAAGTAATGTGTTTTCTTCAGGAGTGTTTGGGAGGGGAGGAGGATGGCTTCATCCTGAGAACAGGACCTTTGCATTGAAATGCCCCTGTAAAACCCAGGAGATTTGGTCAGCATACAGGAAACAAAATAAATTTCATCCAAGATGGTCTGCTGGAATGCCAGCTGCAACTTTGCAACTCTTAAATGTTCAGGGCTGGTGTGTTCAGTGTTCTCAGGAGGCTGCAGGTCATTTTTAGTGTGAGAATGGTGGGGAAGGAGGAATCCCATCTCAGTGTGAGCAGTCTGCAGTGCTGAGGATTTAGAACAAAGCATCACCATGCAGCTTCCAGGTGCACTGAAAATGCAGAATTCTGCTGAGATATTCTACTCTTCTTTTTATACCTGTTCATGTAATAGCTGTTATGGATTTTAGTTGGGTGTAGTGGATAGGAAGTGTTAGTCCTTCAAGCTGCTGGCACAGTCATTAAAACCCACTTGGAATGCAGTGTGTTTCAAACACATTATTGCATTTAACACATTTAACACATTTAAGCAGTTCAGCAACAGGGTCTCTGTTTCCTTGGGTTTAACACGTACTGAAATCTGTTTGAAAAGTGAGTGGGAGATTTCCCATCATGTTAAGGAAAGACAAGATTATGGCCTCCCTTAATATCTCAATTATGGAATAATATCTGCAGCCTCAGAAATCTGGTATTTCATGACTAACACAGCACCGTGTGTGTGACTGACACACTGAGCAGCTGGGAGCCAGAAAGTTTGCAGTGACCCTGTGTAAGTGCAGCCCAAGATCATACTGGAAAAAAACTCAAATTTAGGAGCTTGTGAAAAACATTACTTGTTTGAAAGCCTGATTTCTGCATGAAACTGATAAAAATATTTGCTGATGTCCTGAATCCTTGAAGGGAGAGGGAACAATTCCAGTAAAGATAGTGATGACAGTTTAAAGGTGTGAATGAGAGCTCTCTGATTCAGGTTTTTGTTTTTGCTCCTCAGCTGGAAGATGCTGGTTCCAGTAGTTTAGATAATCTGCTAAGCAGATACATCACAGGCAGCCACCTCCCCCCACAGCCCACCAGCACCATGAATCCCTCCCCAGGACCTTCAGCTCTGTCTCCAGGGTCATCAGGTAAATCTGATGGGTTTTTCCAGTTATTCCAGGGTATTTCTGGTATTTAAGTTGGAAATAATTGCCTAGCATTTCCTGCCAGAAGGGAAGCAATGTTTTATTTAAAATTTGTTTTGCTCAGAAATAGATTCTTCCGGAAATTTAAATTTTACCCTCCTTTAGAAATGTCTTCATAGTAACAAACTGCCAGCACATGGATGCAGTATTCCAGATATATATGTGTATATATATATTTGTGTATGTGTGTGTGTATATTTATATATACCCATATAGAGACACTGTCAGGGTCATTGTGAGTATAACTAATTAATGGTAGAGCTTTTCTTGTGCACGTGAGCAAATGAAGTCACCAGTACCTAATGCTGAGGTAGTTAAACATTGAAAATGTCTATTTTTATAAGTAAGAAGATTATTTCAATCAATAGGAAGAAATCCTTCCCTGGGAGGATGGGCAGGCCCTGGCACAGGGTGCCCAAGCAGCTGGGGCTGCCCCTGGATCCCTGGCAGTGCCCAAGGCCAGGCTGGGCAGGGCTTGGAGCAGCCTGGGACAGTGGAAGGTGTCCCTGCCATGGCAGGGTGGCACTGGATGGGCTTTGAGGTCTCTTCCCACCCAAACCATTCTGGGATTTGATGTTTCTCTTGGTTTTCTCTACAAGACATACAAGATCCTGTCAATGAGGGGGTGCAGCATTGGGGCTTCCTGTTTCTCCAAACCTGCATGCAAACCATGCAGAGGCTGCTTTTTTGACTTTATTGGTGGCTCTCAGTGAATAAAGTTTAGGAGGTAATGGTCTGAAGGCTTTAGCACTGTTTGGATTAGGTGAAATAATTACTGGGACTCTAAGAGCCATGTGTTGTCACGTTTTAATTTATTGTGATGTGCTGGATTTGTTGTGATCACAAGACTGAGAGAACAACTGGCTTAGGTGACTTGGTAAATTGGGATATTGCTGCAGCATTTCTGGGGATACTCAGCACAAGTCAGTGAATGTAAACCTGTACCAAATGAGCTTCTGTGCTGCTTCTTTGCAGGTTTATCCAACTCCCACACTCCTGTGAGGCCCCCCAGCACCTCCAGCACAGGCAGCAGAGGAAGGTGAGTGTCACATTAATTGTCAGGCTAAAAAAATGAGGCATGAATAATTCCAAAAAAGAACTGGCAATTGGCAAATTGTGCTTTGTCATAACTGTGACCGAGGAATGGACGAATGCTTACATGAAGATTTATATTTTAATTTTTTATTCCTGCACTATGATTCTCCTGTGTCTTGTAAACTGTTGTAAATGTGCTGATACCCTTTGCCTTTCTTTTGGGAAACAGTTACCTGAATTTCTTTGCCCTGTTGATTTATCCTGTTATTTATCCTGTGATGTGCTGATGTCTCTGCAGCTGTGGCTCCTCGGGCAGGACTGCTGACAAAACTGGCATTGGCTTCAAGGCTGACCAAGTGAAAGTCAAGCAAGAGCCAGGCACAGAGGAGGAGATCTGCAGTTTCTCAGGAACAGTAAAGCAGGAAAAAACAGAGGATGGCAGAAGGAGTGCTTGCATGGTAAAGTTAGTTTATGCTCAGTGTTTTCCTGGCAGCATGTTTAAGAATTTAGAAAAAAAAAAAAAAGGCATTTTTACTCTGAAGTAAAAATACCTTCTAAGAGGTATTTTCTCCCTGGTAATGCTCTGCCAGGCACAGATTGGCCTGTAATGTAAATTTTATCTTTAATGATTTAAATGAAGTGTAATAGAGTGTATTTGCTGCTTTTAATCACTAATTATTAAAAGCTGTGAGTCACCTATTGAGAGTAGACATTCCCACGTAGGTAATTGTATTCAGAAAACCTCCAGTCAGTCAAAAGTTCCTACACCAAAGTGTAAATCAAATAATTAGCAAATTAATATTTTTCATTGTTTCCCAGCTGTGCTTGATTGAACAGGATTGTGTACAGGCAGCAGGGTGGTGGAGTTGAGGATTTTCCCTAATGACAATCAAGTTGTCATTAACAGCTTTTAATGACTTAGTGTGTTTGGTTTGTTATATCATTTCTCTTGTTATATATCAGAAGAAATGAGAGTGTTCTACAAAGAAAGGACATGTGAAAAAGCAGTTTTCAATACTGTTTGCAGCTCAGGTCTTCCTCATGGTTTCTCGTGGTTTTTGGGATGTGAGCATGGTAACCTTTGAATGATGGGAGGATTTTGAAGAAAGATCCTGCTGCAAAACCAACTCTGATTTTCCATTTGCCGCTTCCATTGCAGCTCAGCAGCCCCGAGAGCAGCTTGACACCCCCACTATCCACCAACCTCCACCTGGAGAGCGAACTGGAAGCTTTGGGAAGCCTGGAAAACCACGTGAAGACAGAGCCAGCAGACCTGAGCGAGAGCTGCAAGCAGCCTGGGCACAGCCTGGTGAACGGCAAGTCGCCGGTGCGCAGCCTCGTGCACCGCTCGGCGCGGGGGGCAGGAGAGGGCAGCAACAAGGACGACGACCCCAACGAGGACTGGTGCGCCGTGTGCCAGAACGGGGGGGACCTGCTGTGCTGTGAGAAGTGCCCCAAGGTGTTCCACCTCACCTGCCACGTCCCCACGCTGCTCAGCTTCCCCAGGTACCCGCAGCAGCGTCGCCGGGTGGGCTGGGGGGGTGCACGGAGCCCAGAGTGGTGTTTCCTCCAAAATCAGCTTGGTCTGGCTGTGAATCAGCTGGTTTCTTGTACTACAAAATGTCATATTCTAATATTATAAAAATGTCATACTCTAATACTAAAAAAAATCATATTCTAATACTACAAAAACTCATATCCTTATACTATAAAAATGTCATATTCTAATACTACAAAAGTGTCATGTTCTTATACTGCAAAAATATAATATACTACAAAAATATAATATTCTAATACTAAAAAAAGTAATATTCTTATACTGCAAAAACATCATATACAACAAAAATATAATATTCTAATACTACAAAAATGTCACATTCTTATACTGCAAAAATATCATATTCTTATACTACAAAAATATAATATTCCAATACTACCAAAATATAATATTCCAATACTACCAAAATACAATATTCTAGGTATTACAAAATATCATATTCTTATACTATAAAAGTTATATTCTTATACTACTAAAATATAATGTACTACAAAAATATAATATTCTAATATTACAAAAATATCATATTCTTATACTGCAAAAGTATCATATTGTTATACTACAAAAGTGTCATGTTCTTATACTACAAAAATGTCATCAGGCCTTGCCTGAGTTGTTGGTGTGCAGCTGATCAGTGTTTATCTGGTAACAGAATCCTGTTCTGTTTATCTGTTTGTGTCAAGTCTCACAATGTGATTCTGTTGTGTAAAGTTCATTTTAAGGCGAGGTGAGAAGGGTGTACTATAAAGTTAATACTTTATAAAGTATTAAAGCTTCATATGAGGGCAGGAAAAATGGCCTTGACAGGCAGAATTCTTGTGAGCATTAAGGATCAATTCTTAGCTTTGGGTATCCAAGTCTTTACTGCAGTAGAATGTGAATCTTTAAGAGTGAGTAAAAACTGTTTGTAGTCATCACTGATGAGAATTTATCCCTGCATGTCTGGAATAATTGTGTTTTTCCCTTTAGTGGAGAGTGGATATGTACATTCTGCAGAGACCTGAGCAAGCCTGAAGTGGAATATGATTGTGACAATTCCCAGCACAGCAAGAAGGGCAAGACAGCACAAGGCCTGAGTCCCGTGGACCAAAGGGTGGGTGTCAGACCTGCAGGAATCTGCTTCCCAGGAAAATGCTTTCCCACATCAGCTCCCCCCACTGACTGGAGAGGGGTTTGCTTTGGCTGAAGCAAATTAAATGTAGTTATGGCTTTGCAAAGCAACCCAAATGAGATTTTTCCTGCTGTGGCCACATCTCTGACTGTGGGAGTGCCTCAGTGCCTTGGGACTGTAATCACTGAGGAGCTAAAATTCAGCATGAACACAAATTCTGTATTTAAATGCATCATTTAACATGCACTTGATTAAAAGTCCTTTGCATTTAGCATTCATAAAATATTTCTGAGCTTGGTGTGTTGAAGTGCATTCTGTGAGAGGTGCTGGGAGTGTTCAGGTGCATTCGTGGGGAATTTTAATGACCTTGACAGTCAGAATTATTTTTAGCTTTATCAGTCAGCCTCTGTGTAGTGTTAGGAGTATTATCAAATCAAAATCCTCTAAAGGAATTATAAGCAAGTTGGGAAAAATATTTCAACAGGAATTTTATAGAAACATTCTGGCTCTGCTTTCAGATTGTTCAATTTTGTCTTGTGGGGAAAAGTCTGCAGCTCAGTCCTTTCCTGTTACATGTGGTTGTGTTGGACAAAAGCAGTAAACGTGGTGGTTGTTGTTATTTTATTTTTTAATTTGCATTATGTTAGCATGTCTCATCATGCTTGACTTCAGCTCGAGGCTTTTGGTTAGGAGGGAGAAAAAAAGAGGAAATTTGTGAACAGTAAATGGGGTTCTGCCTCTCAACTCTGCCCTCCTAAGAACTTTTTAAATTAAGTTTGGGGGGGTTGCATTTCAATTTTCTAGTACTATGCTGTTAAATTAGAAGCCTGTTTAAAGTATGGATGTATGAATTTCTGGGCTAGGGATAAATTAAGAATATTAACCTGCCCCTGTTTGTTTCTTTCTAAGAAATGTGAACGCCTCCTGCTTTACCTGTACTGCCACGAGCTGAGCATTGAGTTCCAAGAGCCAGTCCCAGCCTCGGTGAGTCTCCTGAAAAAGAGAAAAAGAGTCTCCTGAAAAACACCTGGGGATTTCTGTGTGCTGTAACAGCCCTGGAGCTGAATTTGGGAAGGAGCTGGCTGCTTTCACCAGGATCAGTCTAAAAGTTCTGGCAGTCATCCAGCATTTCTTGGGTCTGAGAGGGAGAGCAGCTGATTCTGGAGCTGCTCCAGGCAGATGCTTCACTCCCAGTCTCAAAACCAGATATTTAAAAATACTTCCAATTAGCAGTTACTGAGTTGGAACTAGATGTCTTAGGCTATCCATGAAACTCAAAATGCTTTAGGAGGGCTTTTTGTTGCTGTTTTGGACAAACTTGTGAATGAGAGGAGGGAATAAAGTGCTTTGACTCTTGTGTTTTCAGCTGTAAAAGAAGTAACTGTAATGAAAAGCTTTGTTGTGCTGTGGGAGACACTGAAGGTTAGAAAGAATCCCAGACTGGTTTGGGTTGGAAGGGATCTTAAAGCCCATCCAGTGCCACCCCTGCCAGGGGCAGGGACACCTTCCACTGTCCCAGGCTGCTCCAAGCCCTGTCCAGCCTGGCCTGGGGCACTGCCAGGGATCCAGGGGCAGCCCCAGCTGCTCTGGGCATCCTGTCCCAGGGCCTGCCACCCTCACAGAGAAGGATTTCTCTCCAATATCCAATCTAAATCTACCCCACTTCAATTTAAAACCAATGCCCCTTGTCCTGTCACTCCATACTCTTATAAACAACTTAAAAAAGTTCAGTTTGGGGAAAGGAAATGGTTCTGCTTTGTTCAATGTGCCTGAAATGAGATAAGGGAATTATACCTTCAGTGTGGAAATTCAGCTGTCAACTCTGTAGCCATTCAGTGCTAAATCACTGTTGGTTTTTTACAGATACCAAACTACTATAAAATCATAAAGAAACCAATGGATTTATCCACGGTGAAGAAGAAACTGCAGAAGAAACATTCCCAACACTACCAGACCCCCGAGGACTTCGTGGCCGACGTCCGGTTGATCTTCAAGAACTGTGAAAGGTTTAATGAAGTATGTTAACTTCCAATCTGAGCTCCATGTGTCTTTAAATGAAGATTTATTTCAACCTGGTTGTGCAGCTTCTCCCCTGAACAGCTCTGCTTCCAGCTGTAACTTCTGCTTTTGGAGCAGATGCTGAATCAGACTCTTAAAAACCAAACAAAACTCAAGGCAATTGCAGGATAACTTCTCATTTTTAGTTAAATTAGGACATATTAAAATGCATTCAGTGGTATCTGTGACTGAGGAGAAGGGTGACCTGGTTACTGTGCATCACATTGATTGTAGAAGTGCCTAGGGAGTGCCCTAAAGACAACCAAAGAGTCCTTAAAAGTGTCCCAAGCTGCCCAGGTAATTGGTTTGCACTCTTGGAACTTGGTAGAATCTGTTGAGAAGCTTCCTCTACTGAGGAGAAATCTGCCTTTCTGAAGTTATTCTGGTTTTAGTACCTCACACAAATGAATCCAACAAAGCTTTGTGGCCATTATGGCTTTCATTAACCTTCCTGCTTGAGCCCCTTGGTAGTTGGGCTCTCATGGAAATCAGTTTTCAGTGGATAACTTGGGTATGGGGTCATATTTGTTACTAATTTTGCAATGATCCCATCTGATAATGAAATATCCCTTACACCTGAAAAGTGACTTGGGGAGATAAATGACCTGGATGTTACTGCGGGTTGAGCAATGTAAAAAATAATCTGAATATCCTGAAAAAAAGGTGATATTGTGCTGAAACTGAGTGGGAGCTAAGGGGGTTCCTAATCTTTGAGATGCCTTAAAGTAAGAATGACAAAAGACATCACAGGGAATGGCTTTCTTCTGACCTTAAAATGCAGAAAGCAGCCAATATTTCTTATTTCTCTGCAAAATGTAACCTGGATTTGCAATGTTTGGGCTGCATTTCTGGCCCTGTGCAGAAGGAAACTGAAGGAACTGCATAAAGCTGCAATTAAAACCTCCCTAGGAAAAAATCTGGGTCAATGATGTGATGCTGGAACTGCTCACAAGCATTTGGGATTTTGACAGCCCTGACTCCTTTATGTCCCTGCATTAGGGAAGGTTCATGAGGTAATTTAATTATGTGAACTTCTCAATCAGGGGAATTAATGAAGCATCCACTCTAGAGGAAAACATGCTGCAGCTCTTAGAGACCAGAGTACAACAAGGGAGGAAGGACTGAGGGATGTGGTGATTTTTTTCATACTTTTTTAAAAGGAAAAAAATAAAAAAGTGTTTCAGCTTGCCTGGCTCATGGCAAAAGTTGAGTCACTCTGACCTCTCACAGCAGCATCATGTCGAGTGCCTCTAAGCCAAATGCTTTTCCAAAGCAGAAATCCCAGTGGGGTAATCCCCAGGAAATCTCCTGGAGCTCCTCCCTCCAAAGGAGAATTTCCCACAAGCATGTCCAGGCAACTCCAGTTGATTGTGAGGAAAGCAGTCGTGAGTAGGAAATGGCTGGGAGCCGCTTGTACAAAAGTTGTGTGTTCTGTTGAAGGTTTATTTACCACCTAAGACTGTTTTAAACCTGCTGCCTAAGTTTGGGAACTAAAGCTAACAAACCATAACAAACTGTGTTGTTGTTATGGCTGACTTTAGTCATCCAATCCTGTGCGATCTCGTAACTTTAGAAAGGATTATAATTTCATTTTTTTTGACTCTGGTATCCTTTTTAGATGATGAAAGTTGTTCAAGTTTATGCAGAAACACAAGAGATTAATTTGAAGGTAAGCGTTTCAGACCATGCACACTTGGTGAAGGGATGTGCATTTCCAACAGGTGAATATTCCTGTCTTCTTTCATCCACAGGCTGATTCAGAAGTAGCACAGGCAGGGAAGGCAGTTGCATTGTACTTTGAAGATAAACTTACAGAGATCTACTCAGACAGGACCTTCCAGCCTTTGCCTGAATTTGAGCAGGAAGAGGATGATGGTGAAATAACTGAGGACTCCGATGAAGATTTTATACAACCACGTAGAAAACGCCTAAAATCAGATGAGAGACCAGTGCATATAAAGTAATCTAATGATATGGACCTAAAATTTATTGTAAAAACTGTTATTTAAGTGTTCCTGGAATATTATCATGCCTACAGTGGCCATCTTGCAGAAGCTGATAGCTTTTTAAACAGTATTAGATAACAAAACACTTGTACAGAAAAACATTCGCATCAAAAGGGGAAAAAACCTGTATTGTAAATTTTTGGTGGTTTGTATTTTTTTTTTCCTTGATTACTTGCTATATTCTTTCTTTTCCTGATGGAGGGGACACACTCCTGCTGGTCTCACAGACAGAGGTGGAGGAATGTTGAAGAGAAGCAGATTTGATAGGAGATGTTCCATGTACAGATCAGACTGTAGTGACACCACCTGCAGGACTGGACCCACCCAGTGACTGTGTCCTGCTTTACACTGCAGTGTAAACTGTGAGCAGAGCTCCTGAAACCCCCTCTGTGTCCACTCAAGTGTGTGTTGGTCGTTGCTTTGATCATCTCATTGAAGCAGGACTGTGAATAACTTGATCTTCTGTGTCCATCCAACCGTTGACATTTTGCTTTCTTTACTCCATTTCATGTATAGCAAAAGGAAGAAGAAAGAAAAATCATTAAACTGTTCTGAATGGGCGAGTGCAGGAATGGGAGGCAGATGAAAGGCTAAGCTGGTGGCTCCAATCCCTTTCAGTAGGACAAGGTGTATTTATTAAACTCCTGTGCCCAGAACATTTTAATGGCATCCATGGCAGAAGTCTCAGCGTTGTCATCTGTCCCTGACCCCCTGACGAGGCAGAATGTTCTCTCCAGTATTCATTCTCTACTTTTCTGTACTTAAAATGTAGACTGAAGAGGTAATAACTGGTTGGGGTGTTTTTCCAGTCTTCCTAAATATCAGTTTCTAATAAGACCACTCGGCAAACAATAACCTATTAACTACCAAATGTGTAAAATTTCCTGTATTCACTTTGTCTTATTTGTAAATAATGAATTGAGATTTCTTGCAGGTCAGCAACATTTGCTGAACTGTTTTTAAGCTAATATGTATTCTTATTGATTGTTCCTATCAAGAAAAGATTTGTAATATATGCTATTTCTAACATTGCATTCATTTTGAGGTTCCGTCTTATTTTTCTTAGAGTACTTCTCAGAACTTTCTTCAGAAGCAGCTTGTGAGGGAAATGTGCAGGAAGATTGGAATCAGTCTGAGTTTGGGTTGCCTATCCATCCACTGAACAAAACACTTGCACAGGGTTTGGCCTTGAGTGGTTTTTGGTCAAAGAGTGAGAACAGAACAATTTCCCAGTTCCCTCAGTAACCCTTGGGGCACCTCTGCAGTGCCTTCCCTTGCACTGCCTCCATCCCAGCATTCCTGGTAGGAAATCATGGAATCACAAGGAGTTACAGCTCCGGGAGTTGTTTTCTTTACTGACACGAGTCGGTACTAGAAATAAATGCAATTTCTGGCCTTCATGTTGATCTTGTTAAAGGAAGTTGAAGAATTCATGTAAGCAATGAGCTCGAGATGGCAGACCCTGAGTTTGCCGTCGTTTGTGTGGATCCAGCAATTCTGTGGGAGATCCCTGGGGGTTTGGTGTGCTCAGCACAACGGTTCCTGTGACATTGTACATGCTTTACCATCGTGGTAAAGAGAAATGTTTTAGCACAATATCAAATAGAGAAATGCTCTCAGCAGTTTTTATGCAAATCACTGGTTTCTTTTATAAGAACCAGGTCTGTGTACCTTGGGATTCTCCCTCTTGCAATAAATGAGGGGACTGACAATGTTTTTAACTTCCAGCTCACTTCTTCACTCAAATGTTACACTTCAAACTCAAACTGGTTGTTTTTTTTAAGATTTCTTAGACATTAACAGTGCTGTTTTAAGTTTATTTTTTACCAGTTTGTATGTGAAAGGAAAAGGAATTCCACTTCAACATATTAAATTGACAAAGAGTGACAACTTTGCCTGTGGAAAAGCTGATGTGTGAATAGGACACTGGTAGTGACAAGGGATCATTTCATGGCTCTGTGTATTGCCTATTTATGCATTTCTAGTTTCTCAGCTTCATTTTGCAAAAGGAATATTATTAAAATTATCATGAAAATAAGATTCTGTGAACTCTCTTCACTCGGGGCTCCTGTTTTTGTGGCACTTCTGGTACCTTCAGGCCTCACCTTTTGAGCTCTTCCCTGGGCAGCAGCTGGGGATGGGATCCTGCAGAGACCCTGGGGATGAGCCAGAGCGTGGGATGGGCATGGGGGATCCCAGGTGGGGCTCAGGAGATCCCAGGGGGTCCCAGATGGAGCTCAGGGGCTCCAGCAGAGTTCAGGGGATCTCAGATGGAGCACAGTGGGAAGGACTCACCCCAAACCCTCCAGGGAGGCTCGTGCCCCACAGCTGCTGCAGGACCAGGACCCTCTGCTCCCCAGCCAGACCCCAGAGCAGTTCCCAGTGTTTTGGGACAGCCTTTTCTTTGAGGTGGCCTCTCCAACACTTCACTCCAGGTGGAGAACTTGGCCAGCTCATGCTCAGCATCTTGTGCACAGCAGGAGTGCAGCTGAGCTGGACCTTGCTGAGCCCGAGTTCTTCCCCTGCACAGACCCCAGTGCCCCTCCAGAGCTGCTCCTCCCATCCATCCCCAGGGCTCAGTAGGATTATGTGGAATTTTGAATGTGTGCAAGAAATCTCAAGTGTTTCCTTTATACAAGGAAACAAAACATTCTCTTCTTCTTCCCCTTTCATTTTTGATCTCCCAAAGCAGCAGTTCAGTGATTGTTTTGAAAGCAGCAAAGTTCTGTTTGAAATGATTTGAAAGGGTAGATAAGCTCTGCTAATCCCTTCCCTGATCCTGTGGACTGGGTGTTCATCACAGAGCTGGGAAGGGTTTGCTCAGTGGAAACAATTTTTGGTGTAACTCGTTACTGGGTTTGTATTAATGAGGCACATTCATTTTCTGGGCATCTTTTCCGTGCCAGCTGCTGGGTGTGCAATTTGTCAGTGGCTTTACCTGGCGAATCAGAGCTCAGTTTACATCAGGAAATCTGTAAAATTGGGGTGGCAGGAGGAATCTGGCACTTGGTGCAACTCTGCCCTCATTTAAAATACTCCCAAAAATTTGTGTCTTTTGTGTCTCCATTTTGGCTGAGAATTTTTGTTGTCCCTCAAGTTTTAGGTTAATCCAAAGAAGGAAAAAGCAATTTGAAATGAGAGTGCCAAGTGCCCAGTGTGAGCAGCTGTCCTGCCATGGATTCCTGGTGGTGAGAGGGAATTCAGCAGCTAAACGGGCTCAGGGCTTTTATTTAGCTGTGCCCTGGAATTAAGTGGCCTAGAGCACAATGAGGCAGAGCTATTGTCCAAAAAAAGGGGATTTCCCCAACTTCTGCAAACAGAAATGCTCAGTTAAGTGTGGAGATGTTGTTCCTCTGTGGGGTGTCACTGTGACACTCTTTATGCTGGATCAAACATTTCGAGTGACTGGAAAAGTCCCTAAAATGAGCCCAAATTTCTGGTTTATCGCCTGGTTTTGGCTGACCTGGAAAAGTTTAGGTTATTGCAACAGTATTTTGAATCTGTTTGTGTGCTGTACTGGGAATTGGCTTTTCCCAGTTGGCTTTTCCTTGTTTTTCTCACTCTCTTCCTCAGCAAAAAGCAATAAAACTGCTTTGTCATTTGCCTGTCAGCATGACAGGAATCCTTTCCTTAGGATAAGGATTTTATAGGGAAGTTTGTATGCAAATCACAAAGCCTAGCTTTTAAAAACAAAGTCTGCAGCAGCTCCTGACAATATAGAGTGTGGCATTTTATTTTAAAAAATTGGGGAAAGTTCCATATTTTTTTAAGAAGTAGCTGTTTGAGCAAATAATGGAGGTACTTTTTTAAAATAAAAATGTAAATGCCACAGTTTACACAGATGGCACGTATGGATTGTGTCTTTGGGTATGATGATTTATTTTGTCTTCTCAAAGTGTGTGTGCAGTAACTCTTCCATCTACTTCCACTTGGCTTATGGGGATCCTTTTTTCTCTGCTTTCTGATGCATCAGGATTGAAAGAGCTTTCCAAAATTGCAGTTCATTTGGGAATCTTTGTTTTAAGTGGACTAAGAAATGTACGAAATGCAGTTTGGGCCTTTTCTGTTGGGTGAAATCACAGCTGGAGGCTGCTGGCTTTAGAATTTCTTTAAGAGAGGTACTGGAATATTTTGTAAGCTGGACTGTGGCAGGATTCAGTCTGGAGCGAGCTCCCCTGGCACACCTGCACTGGGGGATTTTTAGGCTCAGAACACCAGGACACATGTAAATAATCCTATACAGATTTGTGCAGTGCAAAGCTTGTTTGACATGTAAACATTCTCCTGGAAGGGTTAAATCATGGCATTCTTTGATTCTTCAATTATTTCCTGCTTCCAGTACTGGAGCTGGCTCATTTTGCACATAATAAACTTGCCTCATCTTTTAATATGATTCTTAAAAAAACCCCAAGTGCTGTTTCTGTGATATTGTATTATCTGAATCATCCTATTTAACTTTTTTTTTTAAAGTTATTGTTTCAAATTGTTCTGTTCCTGTGTTTTTTTGCTGGTGTGTAATTAAAATCAATTTTTTCTTTCCCTAGTTATTTAATATTTTAGCTGCCTGTAAATATTTCTTGTTAAGTGCTCTGGAATGTGCTGTAGAAGTTGTATTAGCTCAGTTTAAAGCATTGTTTGGAACCCATTTTGGTTGCTTATTTCTATTAAATTAGAAAAATCATTCTTTCAATTTGTGCTTCTTTCTTGCCCATCATCAGATACGGAGCCACACCTGGCACAAGACTTTCCTGACCACACCTGCAGTGTGGAAATAGGGTGAAATTCGGGCTGCAGGAGCCCAGATGAGCCTGCAAAAAATGATTTGTCACATTTATCTACAGCTGGGCATGGGACACAAGGGTTGGGAGGTCTCTGGACCTTTTGCATGCAGTGAAAAATCTGCACACCTGGAATTCTGCTGTGTTCCCTCACCTGGAGCTGGTGGATGTGCTTTGAGCTGCTCCCACTGCTGTAAAATCCCAATTTTTGTGTGGATGGTGCTGCTGGAGCCGTGTCCTGACTTCCCTGCTCAGAACCAGAGGTAGAACTGAGCTTTGCAGGTCTTGGGCTGAGCCCAGCTCTGCCCAGCTCAGCCCAGCCCAGCTCAGCCCAGCCCAGCTCTGCCCAGCCCAGCTCAGCCCAGCCCAGCCCAGCTCAGCCCAGCCCAGCTCTGCCCAGCCCAGCCCAGCCCAGCCCAGCCCAGCTCAGCTCAGCTCAGCTCAGCCCAGCCCAGCCCAGCCCAGCCCAGCCCAGCTCAGCTCAGCTCAGCTCAGCCCAGCTCAGCCCAGCCCAGCTCAGCTCAGCCCAGCCCAGCCCAGCCCAGCCCAGCCCAGCCCAGCTCAGCCCAGCCCTGCCCAGCCCAGCCCAGCCCAGCCCAGCTCAGCCCAGCCCAGCCCAGCCCAGCCCAGCCCAGCCCAGCCCAGCTCAGCCCAGCCCAGCCCAGCCCAGCCCAGCCCAGCTCAGCCCAGCCCAGCCCAGCCCAGCCCAGCCCAGCCCAGCCCAGCCCAGCCCAGCTCAGCCCAGCCCAGCCCAGCTCAGCCCAGCCCAGCCCAGCCCAGCTCAGCCCAGCCCAGCCCAGCCCAGCCCAGCCCAGCCCAGCCCAGCTCAGGTCAGCCCAGCCCAGCCCAGCTCAGGTCAGCCCAGCTCAGCCCAGCCCAGCCCAGCCCAGCCCAGCCCAGCCCAGCCCAGCCCAGCTCAGCCCAGCTCTGCCCAGCCCAGCCCAGTTCTGCCCAGCCCAGCCCAGCCCAGCCCAGCCCAGCTCAGCCCAGCCCAGCCCAGCCCAGCCCAGCCCAGCCCAGCCCAGCCCAGCCCAGCTCAGCCCAGCCCAGCCCAGCTCAGCCCAGCCCAGCCCAGCCCAGCTCAGCCCAGCCCAGCCCAGCCCAGCCCAGCCCAGCCCAGCCCAGCTCAGGTCAGCCCAGCCCAGCCCAGCTCAGGTCAGCCCAGCTCAGCCCAGCCCAGCCCAGCCCAGCCCAGCCCAGCCCAGCCCAGCCCAGCCCAGCTCAGCCCAGCTCTGCCCAGCCCAGCCCAGTTCTGCCCAGCCCAGCCCAGCCCAGCCCAGCCCAGCTCAGCCCAGCCCAGCCCAGCCCAGCTCAGCCCAGCTCTGCCCAGCCCAGCCCAGTTCTGCCCAGCCCAGCCCAGCCCAGCCCAGCCCAGCCCAGCCCAGCTCAGCCCAGCTCTGCCCAGCCCAGCCCAGTTCTGCCCAGCCCAGCCCAGCCCAGCCCAGCCCAGCCCAGCCCAGCCCAGCCCAGCCCAGCTCAGCTCAGCTCAGCTCAGCCCAGCCCAGCCCAGCCCAGCCCAGCCCAGCTCAGCTCAGCTCAGCTCAGCCCAGCTCAGCCCAGCCCAGCTCAGCTCAGCCCAGCCCAGCCCAGCCCAGCCCAGCCCAGCCCAGCTCAGCCCAGCCCTGCCCAGCCCAGCCCAGCCCAGCCCAGCTCAGCCCAGCCCAGCCCAGCCCAGCCCAGCCCAGCCCAGCCCAGCTCAGCCCAGCCCAGCCCAGCCCAGCCCAGCCCAGCTCAGCCCAGCCCAGCCCAGCCCAGCCCAGCCCAGCCCAGCCCAGCCCAGCCCAGCCCAGCTCAGCCCAGCCCAGCCCAGCTCAGCCCAGCCCAGCCCAGCCCAGCTCAGCCCAGCCCAGCCCAGCCCAGCCCAGCCCAGCCCAGCCCAGCCCAGCTCAGGTCAGCCCAGCCCAGCCCAGCTCAGGTCAGCCCAGCTCAGCCCAGCCCAGCCCAGCCCAGCCCAGCCCAGCCCAGCCCAGCTCAGCCCAGCTCTGCCCAGCCCAGCCCAGTTCTGCCCAGCCCAGCCCAGCCCAGCCCAGCCCAGCTCAGCCCAGCCCAGCCCAGCCCAGCTCAGCCCAGCTCTGCCCAGCCCAGCCCAGTTCTGCCCAGCCCAGCCCAGCCCAGCCCAGCCCAGCCCAGCCCAGCTCAGCCCAGCTCTGCCCAGCCCAGCCCAGTTCTGCCCAGCCCAGCCCAGCTCAGCCCAGCCCAGCCCAGCCCAGCCCAGCCCAGCCCAGCCCAGCCCAGCCCAGCCCAGCCCAGCTCAGCCCAGCTCTGCCCAGCCCAGCCCAGCCCAGCTCAGCCCAGCCCAGCCCAGCTCAGCAGCTGGAGCAGGGACTGCTCTGACAGGAGCCAGGAATGGTTGCAGCTCCTGGAGCTGAGCACTGACCTGCCAGGAGGAAGGGGACTGAGTTTGCACCTGTGAAAAACAGGATAAAGAATTATTGTAAAGTTTAAAAATGGATAAAATAAGAGACAAAATTCCAGTGTTGGATTATGGCTTTTTCCGAGCCATAGTTGGGGCAACTGGGAGGTGTTTTAAAAACTTTAATTCTATTTTTAGTCTTCTAAAGCATCAAAGAAGGTTTTTTTTCTGTTCAAAAGAGAGGGGAAAATGTGGGAAATGGATTTGTAGAAAATTCTCCAAACCTGGCAGAAGGCTCACACAGTGTGCATCTGTATGCAAACAGTGAGATAAGAAATGCTGACTTAGAAATGCCACGGAATGAGACAGACATTGCTGAGAGAGAAATGGAACTGGAAACAAGTTTCAAAAATTTTTCTACAAACCCATTTCCAACAGCCAAAGAACACACGTGTGCATACAGACAGTGTTATCTGTGTACCATCACATGCAGATTCATGTGTTTCATGCATTATTCAAAGATTCTTGTGAACTTTCTGATATTTTGGGAACGCCTTTGTTTGACTTCTTCACACTGCATGACATCCTGGGTGTCAGGTCAATATATTTTATTTCTTGTGTCTCCATCCTGCTGTTTCACATCCTCTGATAAGATTTTAGCGTGTCCTCCTTAAATTTAACATGGTATTCTCTAATTCTCTCTAAGTCCTCCAGTACTCTGCTCTGTGTCACAGTTATCACTTGGACAGGTTGGTCAGTGGATGGCCTTACACTGTTTTTAGTTACACAAAAGCCTTTTTTTTTTCATCTTATATTTTGCTAAGGTCTATAAAATACACTCATCATACCATTATTTCCATAAGCAATACATAGATATTATATTCATTACACTATTATTTCTATGGAGCAACACAATGCATATTATATTATATTATATTATTATATTATATTATATTATATTATATTATATTATATTATATTATATTATATTATATTATATTATATTATATTATATTATATTATATTATATTATATTATATTGATTTTCCATTACATTATATTATACTGGTACTATTTCTAAATATTTATAATCACTAACAACATGCAAAATCGAATACATAAATGTGAAAGCCAGTATTATCTGGTCATTTTCCACACACCTCAGCTAAATTTCCCTTGGAATAATTTTTCTGCAGCCAGTGAGGGAGAGCTCTGGTACCCTGGAATGCCTCCCAGCCTGGGGTGTGTCTGAACTTCCAAAACCCAGCCGAAGGCTCTGATCCAGGCAGCTCTGTTAGGTACCCATAGCTCCCTCCAGGCTCATAACAAACTCCAGTTTTTCTCCCGCTCTGTGTTTATTCTTTGGGTGCCTGAGTGTCACAGAGGCTCCTCGGTGAGAGCTGTGCTCCAGGCAAAGGTTCAGTGAGCTGCGCTGGAGCTTCTGTTCCTGCTGGAACAAAGCACACCTGCGCTCACTGCTGCCCTGCTGGGCTCTGCTCCCTGCCCGGGGAACAGCTGTGCTGGGATGCATGAAATAAAAACCTTCCGAGAGAGAAAGGAATGAATTGGAGCCTTCAGAGAAACTGAAATACATCAAGCCACACAGACATGAAGTAGGAGTGTAAGTTATAGTTTTAAGTAAGTAGAAATATATCTCAAGTGCCTGAAGAGACTGTGGTAGCTGTAAAAGCCCTAAAGCTCAGTAATGTCACCTTTCACAAAATTAACTTAGCTCCAGACATAACCAAAACATAGCAGGACATTGCTTGCATTTCTAGATAGAACAGACAGAACCATCTGCATGAACAGATAGAACTATTTGCATGAACAGACAGAACTATTTGTGTAGATTTTGGGGAGGAACTGACACTGCTTTCTCACATTGGAATTAAGCTCAGATAGGTGCAGGAAGAATGTTTTAGAATAGCGATTTTAGCTGATTAGATGATTTATGAATAAAATTCCCCTGTATTGGGGTGCAAAAAAAAAAAAAAGGTGATAGTAGCTTCTCGTGCTTCTGCTCAGAACATCAGGACTCTATGGCAGAAAATTTTTAATTTTTTTACTACAGACTTTAATAATATGAACTGCTTGTCTTCGAGACTGATGTATTCATGCAATAAACAACTTTACACCAACCAACAGCTGCTCCTGTCTCTCTGCAGACCCAGGACCCAGGCAAAACTCACCACAGGTGGTTTGCACCTGAACTGTTGCACTTTCAGCCCAAACCTTGGCAGCACAGCTGGTGTGGCTCTGCGTGGGCACCAGGGTGTGAGGGCCCTGCTCAGCTTCCTGGGAGCTGCCAGAGCAGCAGTGAGGAGGAGGATGCCTTGAGAAGGCTGAGCTAGAACAGAGGCTGGACAGAGTTAAAGAATATAGCAGGGATTTATTAAAAGGATCCTCAATGGATCCACCTCGGGCAGCACAAGAGCCCAGCCAGGGCTGCACCCAAGATGAACCAAAATGGTCCCAAAATGCACAATGGTCATGGGGTCTCTCACTTTTATCAGTTCTGCTCCATTTGCATATTGGAGTTAATTGTCCAATTACATCTCCAGCCCATGCAGTCCATCCTTCTGGTTTTTCTCTCTTCAGTCCACGTTGTTTGTGCTCTTGGGCCTGAGATTTGGATCATTTGGTCCCCAGCAAGAGAAGGAATTGTCTCCCTACTCTGTGCAGAGAGCTCAGCATGCCCTGATATGAAGCCCAGACCCACACACTAAAGCAGCACAGTCTGAAAAATAGAAAAGCTAAACCTGAGACATCAAGGTCTCAGGGGGGGTTGTTTCTCTTTGCCAGGTGCTGCCTGGCTGTGTCCAGAGCAGTCCCAGCTCCACCAGCCCATCTGCTGCAGCCCTGCCAGCCCATCTGCTCCAGCTCTTTGGGTGGCTGCAGTTGGCCTTTGTGGCTGGGCTGGCATCTGGCATTTGCAGCTCCTCTGTTTGACTCCGCTCAGGCTTGCTTGGATTTTCTTTCTCTTAATGCCCTGGGTTTAATTCTCCTGGCTTTAATTAATTCTCCTGGCTTGCTCCAGTGACACCGAGCTGTTCACCCCATCATACAGTTGCCAATTTTCACTTCAACCCAGGGTGAAAAATCCCATCCCAAAATCCTACCAAGGATTAGAAACAGCTGCTAAACTGTTCAACCTCTTGATGCTATTGTAGAATTCACATCTGTTACAGAGTCCCAGAATGGTCTGGGTTGTAAAAGGCTTTAAACTCATCCAGTGCCATGGCAGGGACACCTTCCACTCTCCCATCTTGCTTCAAACCCCATCCAACCTGGCCTTGGACACTTCAGGGGTGTGGATATCTCTGCAGACACAGATGGTTTTGGAGTTACTGCTGTCTGAGAGTTGAGATGATGGGTCTGAATCTCCTCCAGAGCACTGGCCTTCCTTCCTCTGATTAATCTCCCTCCCCATGTGAGCTCTGGGTCACTCCAGTGCCTATAAACAGGCTCACAGGGGCTGAGCTGCACTCCTGACTGCTCCTGTGTCCTTTGCTCAGTGTTGGTGGAGGAGATGGAGCAGAACAAAGCACTTAAGGCTGAGCAAACAGCTCTTGGCCAAATTACCTTCCACTGCCTCCCATGGGCTGCAGCACAGTGCTGGCTGATCTCCACCTGGGTTAATGCTTAGGAACCAGCAAAATGTTTGCTAAATTAGCAGGGTTTAATACCAGGGATATAAACTCCTGCTCCTCTCATTGACACATCAGATGAGCACATTTAGCACAGAGCCTCAGTGAGCAGATGGCACAAGGCTGGGGGTGCTGGGGGACCCTCACCAAGGAACAGTGCTGGGCTGTATCTGCTGCTTCATCCTTGCACTGATGTTCATCTTCCATCCCTGGGAGTGTCCAAGGCCAGGCTGGAGAGGGCTTGGAATAGTGGAAGGGATAGTGGAAGGTGTCCCTGCCCATGGCAGGGGGTGGAATTGGATGAGCTTTAAGGTTCCTTAAAAACCAAACTATTTTGGGATTCTGTGATCTGCTGACTGGCCGTTTTTGCATCCCCAGCACTGCCCAGGGGCAGAACTTGCTGCTGTTTGTGCAGCTCAGCCCCTGCCCTCCCACAGCCACAACCTCTGGGCTGGGCAGGATGAGCCACCCCAACTAAACCTGCCCAGCAGCTGCCTGGCTCAGAGTAACTTTACTTTTTTATCTTGTATATCAGAGACAAAACCAAAAGCCTTTTGTGGTGGAAGAATTGCTCAGAAGTGTTTGGAAATCTCATCTTTTGAAGATTTCCACCACCATGGGAATATGGAGTTGGGATACACCTTTGGGCTGTGGACAATGGGATCTGCATTGCAGTGTGCATCTGTTTCAGATCAGCTTCCTGTCAGGAAAGAGAGCTCTGAAAGTGCCTGGAACTTCCATTCATTTGGAATTTTCTTTTGGAGGCGTGTTTGGTGCAGTTCTGCAGCAGCCACCAGGCACAGCAACACAGTGCTGTGCCCTGGATCTGACAGGGGGTTTGCTGACTGCAGAAGGAGGTGCAAAATTCCAAACGGAGTCTTGTTTCCTCTCGGAGTTTGTGTCTCCAGGCAATCCCAAATGTAAATTCTTCATCCTCTCTATTTGCACTAAATGTTTCCAGAGGAAGGAGATGTTGCAACCAGCAGGGCCCAGGCTCAGGGTGAATTCTGCTTCCTAAATCAGAGATTTGGAGACAGATTTCGAGTCAGATTTGGAGTCAGAATTGGAGCCAGCCCGGGGTTTGGTCAGCTCAGGAGCTCAGGGAAGGTGCTGCTACTTCAGAGATGGGGTGGGAAGCACGGAGAGCTCTGGATAACCGTGAAGGCAGGGACCATGGTGTGTAATTCATGCACCATCCCCAAATTAACAGCTCATGCCTTAAAATCTGCTGCCCGGATGGCGGCAGCAGATGGTGCTGTGAGCACGCCGGGCTCCGGGGGAGCCGGAGCCGTTCTGGGGCAGAAACTCTCGGCTTTGGGTTCTGCAGGTGGGGAGGGCCCTGCTGAGGGCACCTGTGGGGTGATCCCCGGAGATCCCCCAGTGTGGGCCATGGAATGGCTGGGAAGGGGCTCTGGAAAGGGAGAATCACTCGGAGTGAAGGGCTCAGCTCTGCTCCATCTGCCCCCCTCACAGGGCCCTGGTGACACCCAGAGATCCCCCAGCATGGCCCATGGAATGGCTGGGATAGAGCTTTGGAAAGGGAGGATCTCTCAGAGTGAAGGGGTCGGCCCTGCTCGATCTGCCCCCCTCACGGGGCTCTGCTGAGCTGGTGACCCCCAGAGATCAGGCAGTGTCGCCCATGGAACGGCTGGGAAGGGGCTTTGGAAAGGGAGAATCGCTCAGAGTGAAGGGCTCGGCTCTGCTCCATCTGCTCCCCCTCATGGAGCCCTGCTGAGCTGGTGACACCCAGAGATCCCCCAGCGTGGCCCATGGAATGGCTGGGAAGGAGCCTTAGAGATTCATTCGGAGTGAAGGGCTTGGCCTGGCTCCATCTGCCCCCTCACAGGGCCCTGCTGAGGGAACCTGTGGGGTAACAGATATCCCCCAGCATGGCCCATGGCATGGCTGGGAAGGAGCTTTGGAAAGGGAGGATCACTTGGAGTGAAGGTCTCAGACCTGCTCCATCTGCTCCCCCTCACAGAGCCCTGCTGCGGGCACCTGTGGGGTGACCCCCAGAGATCCCTCAGCATGGGTCATGGAATGGCTGGGAAGGGGCTCTGGAACGGGAGAATCGCTCAGAGTGAAGGGCTCAGCCTTGCTGCATCTGCTCCAATCACAGAGCCCTGGTGACCCCCAGAGATCCCGCAGTGTATCCCATGGAATGGCTGGGAAGGGGCTTTGGTAAGGGAGATTCACTCGGAGTGAAGGGCTTGGCCCTGCTCCATCTGCCCCCTCACAGGGCCCTGCTGGAGGGGCACTGCAGACCTGTGGGTTCAGTCTCATCCATTTCTCTCCATCCCAGCCCCAGAGATGAGGATGTGTGAGCAGAGCTGATGAGGAAAGCTGGGCATGTTTGTGCTGGGCACAGCTGGCAGCAGCATGATCCATCCCCTCCCTGCCTCCTGCCCTGGGCAGCTCCATGGGCACCAGGGCTGGGGATGGATGTGGGAACAGCCCCTGTGTCTCCTCTCATCGCTGTGGCCACAGGGCTCTGCTGGAGCTCCCAGCGAGCAGGAGCTCTGTGCAGGTCACCAGCTCTGTCCCCTGCCTCTGGCAAGTGGAAATGAACCATTCTTAGTGAAAAACCTCGTGTGGGAATATCACCAGGTAGTGCCAAGGAGCAGAATCACAGAGTCACAGAATCACAAATCACAGAATCACAGAGTCACAGAATCACAGATCACAGAATCACAGATCACAGAATATCCTGAGCTGGAAGGGACTCAAAAAGCATCACCCAGTCCAACCCCTGCCCTGCACAGACAGTCCAAAATCCTACCCTGTGCATCCCTGGAAGTGCTGTCCAAACTGTCCTGGAGCTCTGGCAGCCTCAGGGTTGTGCCCATTCCCTGGGGAGCCTTGGCAGTGCCCAGCACACTCTGGTGTCCTGATTTTTCCCTGAGATCCAAACTAAACTCCCCTGGCCCAGCTCCAGCCCTTCCCTGGGTTCTGTCACTGTCACAGAGAGCAGAGATCAGCATCTGCTCCTCCTCTTCCTCCCAGGAGGAAGCTGTAACTGTAATGAAGTCTCCCCTCAGTCTCCTCCAGGCTGAGCACCACCAAGGAACTTCTAATCTGAAATCTCCTGGGCTTGAGCCAGGCCTGCAGCGTAGCTTTGGGTGCTCTCTGCACTGCTGACACCGACCAGGAAGGAGATGCTCCTCAGCCACTTTCTGTCTCTCAAAGTTTGGGTTTGATCTCCTTTCCATGAGCAGAGTAGTACCCAGGGGAGTAAATCCACTGCATGGATTTGCTCTGAGATCTGAGCCCACCTGCAGGCAGGGGCCTGGATCTGGCCCCTGTCAGATTGACACACAATCCTTTTGGGCTTGTGTGTTCTTGGTGCTGAGCAGAGCTGAGGCCAGGGGAGGTCTCAGCCTGCCAAGGGTCTCAGCTCTGGATTTTTTGGGTCAAATCAAGCCCTGCAATGGATGTTGGGTGTGTTGATCCTGTTTGGAGCTCAGGACACTGAGTGTTAATAACAGCTGTGGGGCGGGCTGGACTTTCCCTGTGTGTACATCTTGTCCTGCTGCCCTGCACTGAACAGAAAGGAAGGGCATAACCACCTGGAATGAGTTCAGCAACAGGCAGAGCCAAAATTGGGAATATGGAGACATTTTGTCTCTTTCTTCCTTACTCACTGGCAGAGCTGATGGGGCTGTGGGCTCCTGTGTGTGGTCTGGGTCTCCTGATGAAGTTGCAGGGTGTTCCTGGTTTTACCAGCCTTGTGCCATGCTCTCCTGCCCTCTGGAAAACCTGATTAATCCGAGTGTGTAGTCAGCACTCAACCCTCTGCTGTGCTGTCTGGGAATTCTCTTTCCCAGCTGGGTGTCCAGAAAAACCTCAGTCTGCTCTTTGTTAACTCCTCCATTTCCCAGTTCCCTTTCCCAGCAGGAGATCTGGTGCTGCTGGTTCAGGGGGGACTGTGGACATGTCAAACCAGTTTAATCTCCTGCCAGTTATAATCAGCCTAATTCTCCTGCAGATACAGACCCAGGGTCCTTCTAGTGGCTGAGCAGAACATCATTGTGCCAGGCCACCTTATTTGCTGCTGGCTATTGAAAACTGAATTCTGTGGAAAGTAATTCAGTTATGCTGGGTCTGGAGACTCTGTCCTGCCCTGTGGTTCCAAAGATCTCTCTCCTTCTTGCCTTTCCTGAGTGATGGGCACAGCAAGTGGCTCCACAGGAAGGAATTCTGGCTGCAGAATCACAGGTGAAATGTGATTTATGGGGGCCATATTTGTAACATGGCAGAGCTTCATCTAAATCAAGACCTGTATCCCAGTTCCCTGATGAGTTACTTCTTCCTTTTGACTCAACAATGTTCTTTCCTGTTTGCTCCTGAGTTCTCAGAGTCACAGAATCACAGAGTGGTTTGGGTTGAAGGGACCTCAGAGTCCATCCCATTGCAGCCCTGCCCTGGTGCTGGGCTCTGAGGCAGTGCTGGGAGGGTGTCTGACTGTCAGACAGCAGATGAACTCAGCAAACAGCTCTCTGCCAAAGCTAACAGCAGGGTGCCCTTGTCTCTTGTCATTTAGAGCCTTGGGAAATAATGTTATCAGTAAGTAAAGACATTTAAACAAAAAAAAAAAAAAAATCCCAGTGAACTCCTTTGGCTCTGGGATCTGATGCTGGCAGGAGCAGCCAACATCTCACAGAGAGTCCCTGCACCATCCCCTTGCCCACCATCCCAGCCTTTCTCCAGGGTGAGCCCTCCTAGGCTGGAACCTTTGTGTTTGGGATAGCAGCCTGTAAATTTTCTTCTGGGAGTGTCCAAGGCCAGGCTGGACAGGACTGGGAGCAGCCTGGGGAGAGGAAGGTGTCCCTGCCATGGCAGGGGGGGTACTGGCTGAGCTTTAAGGGCCCTTCCCTCCCAGACCATCCCACTGCTGTGGGCTCTCCTGCTCTGCCCATGGGCAGGACAGCTTTATTCCAGCCTGCTGCCCCTCTTTTGGGGGTATGGAGCTCTGGGAAAGCAGATGCAGCAGGAGCCAAAGCTGGGAAAGGCCCACGTGCTGCATGGCTCAGCTGAACCCGGTTATTTCTCCACGAGGGTCCTTGGGGACATGACTGCCAGCACATCTGTCATTTAGGATTCTGTCTGTTGTCACCTGTGGAAGGAGATTATTAAGTAGTGAAGTGATTGACAAGGGCTTTCTCTTTTTTCTTTTTATTAATAGGAGTATTGCAAATGCTGCTCTGGGCTCCCAGGGGAGCTCCCTGCAGAGGAAGCTCTGAGGGTGAGCTGGATGTGTAAACAGTTCCTCCACACACATCCACACGCCTCTAACCAGGAAAAAACACTGGCATTGCTGGCTGCGGATCTTGTGAAAGAGGTGTGGGATGCTTGAGTGGGATGAGCTGGGAATGGCTGCGACCCACACCACTCCCAAGGGCTGCAAGGTGCCTGGGAGAGTAGAAGAGACAGGGGTAAGGAGACTTGGCCAAAGACTTGGCTCCTTGAGGGTGTTGGTGGGAAGCATCAGCCCAGGAAAAGCAGCTCCTGCACAGCCATGCTCCTCTCTGGAGGCTGCTGGAGCAGGTTAATCAAGGAGCTCTCAGGTTTCTTTTCACATGTTAATATTCTCCTGAAATAAAAACATTACAGCGTTTTCTCTCCGAGGCACAATTGTGCACCATAGGTTTTGTTTTCCCTGTTATAAAATACTGCTATTTTTATTACTTGTATTTCCACTGGGAGAGATAAAAATAACCAGAATACAGCAAATACTTTGTTAGCACACTGGTGGGGGGAAAAACCCCAGCTTATAACTCCTTATTTCCCATTACAGACAGCAATTTAGAGTGGTTCTTCCAGAGGGTTGAGATTAAGGATCTCCTACTTTGCTTTTTGGTTTCCATGAAAACACTCATGGTTTAAAGCCTGGGTTAATTCCAAGGAATGTGGGGCTTGGGACCTCCTGCCCTCCCTGCCAGGTGTTACTGGAAGGTGGCTGCAGATGGATGTGTTCAATCTCTGACTGTGCAGACACATGGAATTTATCCAGGGCCTTTTATCCGCCCCTCTCTTCTTTCCTGATGGAAATGGTGCTGAGACAAAGCCATATGCTGTGTGGACTGGGGACGTTTCAAACCTAAAGATCCCTCATGGCTGCTGGAGCTGGGGATCAATGGCCAAAGCCTTCTCCTGCTCTGGAAAGCCTGAATGCCACCTGGAGCCTGCTGGGATTAAATGTCAAAGGGCTCCTCCTGCTCCCCTGAGCTGCAGTGGCTGAGTAGGATGTGAGAGCAAAAGCTTCCCAGGAATCTTTAGCACTTTATAACCAAGGACAAATTTTAATCTCTCTTCTGGGCTCTAACACCAGCACTTTATTGGCCTTCAAAGAAGGTGCAGTCTTTTAAAAATAAATTATGCAGTGATACTGATAGAGGTGTCCATGGCACAGAGGCTGAAATGAGACCCTAAAAGCAGCAGTTTTTCATCTGCTCTCAGAGAAAGGATGTGTTAATATTGATCATTAACATTTAGGCAAAGGCCAGCTTGAGCCTTCTGACAGCCCTGGACCAACAGCACCACTCTGACCTGGGGAGGCAGGATTAACTGTTTGAGTCAGGGAGAGGAACTGAAACGTGTCTAATCCCAGCCTAATGCTCGTTCCAGGGATTTGCTGCCATAATCTTCCTGAAGTTTATGTCCTAAATCAGCCCAGCTTGCCAGGCTGACAGAGGCTGATAGCCCTGGGTGGGCTATCAGGGCTACCAGGCTGCCAAGTCATGGAACCATGGAGCAACCTGAGCTGGAAGAATCCACCAGGACCATCCAGCCCAGCTCCTGTCCCTGCACAAACACCCCAAAATCCCATCCTGGGCATCCCTGGCAGTGCTGTCCAAACTTTCCTGGAGCTCTGGCAGTGCTCTGTGCCCATTCCCTGGGGAGCCTGGGCAGTGCCCAGCACCCTCTGGGGGAAGAACCTTTCCCAAAATCCAACCTAAACCTGCCCTGGCCCAGTTCCAGCCCTTCCCTGTGTCCCTGGTACCTCAGCCAGGCCAGGCTCTCACTTCATTCATTTTATTGAGACTGTGGCTCATATCAAAGGCAGCTGTGGAAGGTCAGAGCTCCCCGAGCTCTCTGGACAATGGCTTTGAGCACAGCTCATCCTCTGCTTCCTGAGCCCAGCTCAGCTGATACCATCAGCCATCTGATGCTGCTGGAGCAGAAATGGCTTTTTAGAGCTTCCAGCCCTGCCAAGTCAGGCTCTGACTCTTAACCTTGAGGATATGCAAAGATTCCAGGTCAATAAAATGTATTTCAGAAGCCTCACCAGCAGGAAAGAGCTTTTGGTGGTAGTCCTACCTCTGGAACTCTTCCTGCCTGGATGAACAGAGCTCCAATTCCCCCTGGCCCCGGCTCCAGCTTTGTGTGCAACACAGCATATTCCAAGATGCCTCTTGGAATCAGAGCTTTTCAGGACACAGAGCCACATTTCCTTGCCGTGAATCCACTGAAGCCAGCCCTGCACAGAATGCCTCGCTGGCACTGCAGGACAGGAGCTGGCAGCAGGGACTGCCACCCCCTGCCACTGTGGCCTTTGGGCTGAGCAGTTTCCTCCCAGGCTGTGCCCAGGAGGGAAATGTGTTATTTATCCTTAAACTCCTCATCTCAGAGTGTGCTCGTGCTGCAGTCCAGGGATTTTCATTTTAGCCTACAAATTCAGCATGATCCTTCCTTCCTTCCTTCCTTCCTTCCTTCCTTCCTTCCTTCCTTCCTTCCTTCCTTCCTTCCTTCCTTCCTTCCTTCCTTCCTTCCTTCCTTCCTTCCTTCCTTCCTTCCTTCCTTCCTTCCTTCCTTCCTTCCTTCCTTCCTTCCTTCCTTCCTTCCTTCCTTCCTTCCTTCCTTCCTTCCTTCCTTCCTTCCTTCCTTCCTTCCTTCCTTCCTTCCTTCCTTCCTTCCTTCCTTCCTTCCTTCCTTCCTTCCTTCCTTCCTTCCTTCCTTCCTTCCTTCCTTCCTTCCTTCCTTCCTTCCTTCCTTCCTTCCTTCCTTCCTTCCTTCCTTCCTTCCTTCCTTCCTTCCTTCCTTCCTTCCTTCCTTCCTTCCTTCCTTCCTTCCTTCCTTCCTTCCTTCCTTCCCTCCCTCTTTTTCATTCTCTTTTCCTCCTTCTCTCCCCCCCTCCCTTTTCTTCTCCCTCCCTCCCTCCCTTTTTCCTTTCCTTCCTGGATATTCAAGGAGTGGAGTGTCTATAATCAAATAATTCCTCCCAACCCCCAAATTTCAACAGGGAATGAGCAGCCAGGAGGGACTCGGAGCACTTGAGGAGGGAACCATCATCTCCTTTATATTTCTGCTGTTGCTCTGTGCAGCAGTTTTGATACTTAGCACAAAGTAATTGTTTTTTAAACTAATTGCATTGGACTTCAACTAAATCTACCTCGCTGTCTCCACAGGATAAGGTGCTCTCCTTCTCTGTGCAGGCAGGAATGAGGTGAAGATTTGAGTTTCTCTCTGTTCACACACCCTGGAGAAGTGTGTGGAGGGGCACAGCAATGCCCAAATGTTGTGTTTATCCACAGATGACTCGGCGCTGTTGCCAAAGGATCCAGATCCGCGTCATTTTTCCTGGCAAGAAGCTCTGGATCCTTTGTGAGCTGTTTCCAATTATTATATTAACTGGGAAAGTAAACAATGCAATGCTATTAGATAGAGCTGGCACAAATAAATGCTGCTGCTCCCTCTCCAGACTTGGTTATTATTAAGAAATAAAAATATCAGCTTCAAATAGATCTTAATGTGGATTAAATGAACAGCATGTTCTGTCTCAGCTGGACAAATATATCTGGGATTCCAACTTAGTGGCACATTCATGGAATCATGGAATGGTTTGGGTTGGAAGGGATCTCAGAGCTCATCCCCTTCCAGCCCCTGCCATGGGCAGGGCCACCTCCCCCTAGCCCAGGTTGCTCCAGCCCTGAAATAAATGCCCTCCAGTGGATATGTCTGGAGCACAACACCCTCATTAATCCAATTGCAGCATGCTATGAAACCTCCCAGTTCCTCAAATGTTTGTGTAATGCTGTCTCTGGTGCTTGGCTTCTGCTTTACTGCAGGGAAAATGTTGCTCTTTCGTGCCTCTCAGATTTTAGGAATTTTCCCACTCCCTGCCTTGCTCACTGAGCAGCCTCGAGCTGCCACAAGCTGCAGTTTTGCCTCTTTCCTTGCAGTTTTCATTCATTTTGTGCTCCTGTCCTCGGGGGTTGTTTCAGAGGTAATTCAAGAGCTGCTGTGTTGCCTGTAACACATTTCTTTGTCTCCCGAAGTTTACTCCACTGCCAGCCCTTCTGGGGTAGCTGCTGCTGTGTTTAACTGCTGCCTCTGCCTCTCCAAGTGTGACACCAGGCCCCTGGACAGGAGCAGAGGGGAGATAAATGCTGCCTTGTAGAGGAGAGGCATCCACACTTCCCTTCATGCCAAGGGCAGGCAGCTGCAGGGAAAGCTCTGCCAGACACAGGAAACCCAAAGTGCCAGCGGGGATGTGGATGAGACACCACCACTGAGCCCCTGCAGAGATTCAGCTCTGCCAGCTCCCTGGGATTTGGGGAATTGTCTCTCCTTCTCATGCTGGGAGGTGGAAACGCAGCTTGGGGAGCAGTTTGGTCTCCAAGTGCCAGCTCAGTCTGAGGCAGCTGGAAAAAGGAATTTCTGGCCAGCCCAGGAGCTGCCCTGAGGGGTGGAAGGAGCTGCAGGGTTTGGGGATGAGGATCTGACTTCTCCAGGGCTGCTCCATGGGGCAAAGTGGGAGCTTCTCATCAGGACATGAGAGGGAAAATCTGTGCCCCAACTGCTGGGTGTGTGTGGGGGTGGCAGAGGAGAATTAGGAACCAGAGCTCCTGCTTGGGAAAAGCAGTGTTTGGATTTTCAGCTGCCACCTGGCTCTTTCCCTGGGCTGGACAATAAAGAGTGTGTGTGACATAAATTCAAAGGTACAAGGTGTAAAAAAGTCTGGTTTTTGTTCTGAAGGAATATTTGTTGAGAGTATGGATACAGGATCTTCTGTTATTGGTATCCAGCGAGGCTGGAATCCTCTGATATGTAAATCAAGGTGAATATTTGACCCAAGGTGACTTTAAATTTAAAAGTAAAAGTTCTTGGTATTACCCTTGTAATAAAATTACCCTTTTTCCCCCCAAATAATTGAATTTTATTATTGATTTCTGTGTTACAAGCTCTCAATTGGGCATTAACCTTTTTCAAAGAGTTTAGCTGTGGTGTTTTTTTGTCTGTTGAAATCTCTTTAAGATAAATTCAAATTTCAAATGCAAGACTTGACTGATATATTCCAGGAACTCCTTTCTTGGTGCCAGTTTTGGTGGCTCAGGCAGAAACTGTTGCTGTGCTGGAGACATGACGTGATGCCTGGGGCTCATTGCATCCCCTTGGGTACAAATCCTTTGGTTTTGGGACTCTGGGACACAAATGCCCCAGGGCAGGCATTGAAAGGAGGAGCAGAAAACAGGAGCTCCTCCCTCCCCAACCAAGCAGATGTTGTGTGGACCCAAATCTCAGGTTTGAGGCATCATCTGAGCCTCAAGTTTCTTAAAAAATAAATGGGTGAGAGGCTTTAGGGAGTTTGTCATGTAAATGTAAAGCAAACTCCACCTGAGCTTCATCTCTGGGCAGTTTCTGGTTTAGCTCCCAGTGACTGAATCTCTCCCCAGTAAACACAGAGCTTTGGGGCTGCTGGTGCTGGCTGCAGGTGCCAGGTGACACCTGGCACAAACCCCTTCAGGAAGAGTTCTCAGGCTGCACTTCTGCCTCAGCCTGTCCACAGCAGCAGCTCATGGAGCACCCCCAGGCCAGGGGTGTCTCATTAAAAGTCTCTTTTGTGACCAGTTTCTGGGTTATTACAAGGTTTCACTCATGTTGTCCTGGCAACAGAAGTTTTTGGGAGGAGCAGAGCTTGGCTCTGCCAGGCACAGGTGCCACGTGGGGACAGCAGGGATGTGCTGGTGAGGTGTCCAAAAAACCTTGGTCTGCCCAAGGAGGGACCAGGGTGGCCAAAAGGGCCCTGATGCAGCATTCCAGGGGTGTTGGGCTGTGTCCTTGTGCCACCCAGACCCTTTGTTTCACACCAGCCCAAGAGCTGGAGGAATTGGGGAATGGGGTGTGGAGCAGGTTCCGTGCCCAGGGCAGCCTGTGCTGTCCTGGGTGCTGGTGCCACCCCTGGGACACTGTTCTGTGACAGCTCCCAGTGCTCCAGCAGGTGATTAACAAAACCACAAACACGATCTGAGCATGCCCTGCTGTGCTGTGGGGCTGAGGGACCTGTGCAGCCTCAGCCCTGGCTCTCCACAATGCTCATTAGGTTTGTACAAGCTGCAAGAAGTCATCCTGCTGTACATAATTTTAATTGCCTGCTCCACAATTGCCTGTCAAATATATGCTCTGTCATGTGGCATGACCTGCCTGCTAAATTGCAACGGGAATAAAAAAATACTGCAGAAAGTAAAAGGGAAAAAAATCTAATTATGAACTAGAATGGCGTTCTCAGTCTCTATTGCCACCTGCAGCCTGGTGCGTTAGGACAGCACAAACAAATCAATAAAACCTGCAGCTTTTCTTCTGCTGCCTTTAGCAGTTGGGAGTAGTTTGTGCAGTGTTTGTGGGAGCACTTCGGTACCTCCTCTCTGGTGATGTGCTGCCCTCAGCCAGGAGGTTCCACCGCTCATTTTTATTTGCAAAATCCAGGGCTGGGACGATGAACTCTGCACCTGGAGAGAGGGCAGCAGCGAAAGGGTTAAAAGGAATTATCTGGGCTGCAGCTTTAATGCGTCTCGTGTGGAGGGCACGAAACTGAGTTTGGTAGGAGGTTCTTTGTCTGGAGCAGCCTTGGCAGTAAATAGAGCTGTGATCTCAGAGGCGATGAGGCACCGGGGGCTGCGGGCTCCGGCTCCGAGCGGCGGCCCCGCGTGTCCCAGCAGGTGCTGCCCCGCCAGAGGATGGAACTGGAGTGAAGCTGCTCGTGTGCTGAGCCCCGAGCCCAGCCTCTCCTCCTGCTGAGTTTCCTAGAGAGCAGAGGGAGCCGAGGATGCGGACGGGGCGATGAGCGGTCCCAGGGAGGATGGCCGCTGTCGCAGGGCCATCAGCATCCTCACCGAGCTGTGCCAGAAGAAAAGCCTGCCCAGCTTGGACCTGGACACCTGCAGGGAGTTCCTCCTGCTGCCTTCTGACCAGAGCCTGATTATCTCCGAGCCAGGTACGGCCCCTGCTCCCGTCTGCTGGAGGGTGCTCGTGGAAGGCAGGAGGGACATCCATCCCCTACAGGGGAGGAAAATGTTTGGGACCCCTGTGTTAGACCCAGGGGTTGGTCCTGGCACCCCTCTGGGAGGGTTCCTTCCCTTTCCACATGTTCCATGGTGAAGTTTTGGGTCAAGTTCTCCCTCACCTGTTGATGTGGAATGGGATGGCTGCACGGGGGGACAGCTGGGATAAAGATCCCGAGATAAAGTTCCTGTGAAAGTTCCTTTTTCAAAAACACAGACTCCTGACCTGTATGAAACAAAACCAAACCAAGAAAAAGCAGTAAAGAGCCTACTGAAGCTACTGGGATGGCAGGAACTGGTTGGTGTTTGAGAAATGGAGGGAATCCCATGGATTGCATGGATTTCTGTTCTTCAATAAGGGATCTTGGTGCACTTTCCTGTGTGTGTTCTGCCTTCCCTGAGAATTGCCTGAGTTGCTCCTGCTCAGGCTGTAGAGCCGGGGGGGACTCTGGTGTGCCAGGGATAAGTCAGGAGCAGGAATTCTGCTCTAGGAGCAAAGGGGCTGCTCTGTTTGCAAAGTGGGGAATTGTCCCTACACCTGTTCTCACAGCTGCTCACCCCAGAGATCTCCTGCTGTCACTTCAGAAGACATTGGCAGGGGCAGTTGGAGCCCAGGCTCATGTGCTGAGGAGCAAACCCCCAAATCTCAAAGCTTTTAGAAGTATTGGTAACCTGCTGAAAGTTGATTATTTGTGGAGTCCAACATTTTCACAGAGGCCTTCTTGTGAGGTTTCTGTGGGTAATGATCTGTAAATCCAGTGGATTTCAGTGTTTTTTACACCATGAGTTTTCACAAACTCTACTCCTCTGCTGAGCACACTGTGCACACAGCTGCCCATCAGTCCTGTCCCAGGCATTCTGTGTGACCTTCCCTCCCTCTCTCCTGCCCCTCTCTGCCAGGACCTTGTGCTGGGGTGCAGCTGGCACCCCCAGGGCACAGGGCACCAGGATTCTGCCAGCCCTTGGTTTGCAGTGGTGCTTCCAGCACAGCTTGGCTCATAGCTCCAGGCAAACACCCTCCTTCCACATCCCACTTTGTCTGTAACTTAATTCTCCTCTTTAAATGAGTTTGTTTTATACCTGCCTCTTCTGGAGGCCTCTTACCATGGCTGGTTGTGTCCTTACACATGACATCCCGTGCAGCTATTGCAAATAGAGCAAACAGCTTGCAAACTTACTGCATCCATTTGGGATTCTTTACCTTGCACTAAAATTAACATTTTCCCGACTCTGCAGCAGAAATACTCCACACTGCTCTTGTTCTGTCCACCCTGATATGCTGTATTTGTTTGTGCAGCCTATCCAGGACCTCATGTTCATGTCAGAATCACATCATCATCATCATCTGCCTTTAGCAGGGGGAATGTCTGTGTGCTCTCAGCTCTGGTTTGAGCACCAGCCCCAGTGCCCCAGGCGAGCTGGGCTGGGCTGGCTGCACGAGCAGCCAGGGCTGTTGTCTCTGCTCTGCACGACTGGGCCCATTTTTATGTCTAGACAGCACAGAGGACACACTTTGGGCCTGACATGTACCAATATTTCTCAGTTCCTGGCTGTAAAGCTGCTCCAGCAAAGGGGAAAATCTGTTTGCATCAAGTGTTTACTAACAGTCACAGAGGTACGATGCCTTCCCCATCAGTGGATGTTTATCTAATTATCTGCATTGATGCTTTGTCCATTTTATCCTGAAGTCTCACGTGGAGCAGATTTGCTCTGGGCTGGCTGTGGTCCCGTGCTCAGACCCAGCAAACCTGTCCTCACGAAGGCAGGCAGGGGCAGGTGGGGCTGTGTGGAGGTGAGCAGATGGCACCAGGCAGGTGCTGTGTCAGGAGCAGGGCAGAGGAGCCCTGGCTCCTGCTGGAGTGTCCCCGTGTGGGCAGCACCGCCCCAGCAGCCAAACGCCAAATCTGCTGGAGTCAAACTGGCCTTATTTGTCATCTTCATGTGGAGTCTCCGGCTTCTCGGGCTGTTTGTTGCCTCCTGGATAAATCTATTAACTGCTGGCTGGACCAGCTTTGCTTGTGGAGTGTCCTGCTGGAGTTCAGGTTGAAGGAAGCACTGCCAAAGCTGGAGCCAGGCTGCTCCTGCACAGCTCAGCATAGGGGCAGCTTGGTCTTTTCTGCTCGTTCAGCTTGGTCTTTTCTGCTCGTTCAGCTTGGTCTTTTCTGCTCGTTCAGTTTGGTCTTTTCTGCTGGTTCAGTTTGGTCTTTTCTGCTGGTTCATGTGTGGATGGGGAGCAGTATCCTCAGGGAATGTGGGGAACCAGGTATCATCAGCCTTCTTGAACTGCATCCAAGAGTGGAAAAAACCTGTGAATATAAAAATATTACTGTATAGTTTATGTAACAGTAAGTTTTTGTGTGGTGATTTAATGTTTTTTCAACCATTCTGGACTGAGTGGCTGAAAGGGCTGCTGTGGATGGAGTGGATGCCCCTCTACTCCCTGGTTATGTAACAGCTGAATCTCCTCCTCACAGCCAACAAGAGCAGCCGAGCTGCAGCATTTCTCTGTGCACACCCAACAGAGGAGCTTTGCAGGCTGCTGCCTCGCCCGCAGCCAAACCTGTCAGAAAAATGAGGAGTTTGGCTGGGGAAGGTTTTGGTGCCGCTGCCAGGGGGCTGTGAGGGGGAGCTCTCCCTGCACTTGGGCCCGTGGCAGTGCCAGGAATAGAGCTGATCTCCTGGCTGGCCCGAGATGGAGCGAGCTGCAGCATCCCTTTGTTGTGCCTGTCTCCAGTCCTCCCCCAGAGCTGCCTCCATCTGATCGCTCTCTTCCCTGCCAGGCAGGGATGCTGGCAGTGTCACCCGTGCTGTGGGGACAGCATTTACCACAGGTGATGGCCCTTCAGAGGATGGGCTCATGCTTTCTGTGCCCTGGAGGAGCAGTGAGAGCCCTTGGGTGCAGCTGAGAGGGTTTGTGGTGCAGCTGTACTGAAGGGCAAAGTCCTTGGCTGTGGAGCAGGGGAGTCAGGACCCCACAGGACCGTGGGGACAGTGATCTGTCCCCTCTTCCCATCCTCTCTGCCCACGGGAGTGGAGCTGCAGCAGCTCCAGGCTCTTTGGGACACAGGGTCTGTGCAGGCCCAGGAGCTGGGTTTCAGTGGTCCTGCTGGTCCCTCCCAGCTCAGGAGCTCCTGGGGTTCCCCACAGCCTGCTCTGAGCCCCCTGAGCTGGGTCCTGCTCCCCTGGTTCACAGAGCCTGGCTGGGACAGAGGCTGCCAGCCCACCCCAGGAGATCCTGTGGGGGAAAAGGGAAGCTCTGCTCATCCTGAAATGATCCTGCAGGGCTGAAGAGAGTTACTAATGAGAGTAGGTTTCGATGGGAATTTGGGCAGGAATTCCTCCCTGTGAGGGTGGGCAGGCCCTGGCAGTGCCCAGAGCAGCTGTGGCTGCCCCTGGAGCCCTGGCAGTGCCCAAGGCCAGGCTGGACAGGGTTTGGAGCACCCAGGGGCAGTGGAAGGTGTCCCTGCCATGTGGTGGTGGCACTGGATGAGCTTCAAGCTCCTTCCCACCCAAACCAGTCTGGGATTCCATGATTCTGGAGCCAGCACCTGGTGATGTTGATTTAAAGGATGGTGCCTGGGTACAGGAAGGAATCTATCCTGGGATCAAAGCACATCCAGGAGAAACTCTGGGTTTGATTTCTACCTTCAGCTCTTCAGTGCTGCAGCTTTCTTTAAGCAACCAAACAAGTTGGGGTTTTTTTGCCTTAGTGATCCATTTGAACAAAGCTTTGCTGCCCAGTGGAACCAGGGCAGGAGGCAGAGGCTGATGTGCAGAGTTGTCGCCAGCAAACCCTGCTCCTCTCAGTGTAGTGAGACCCCTCCTCAAACCCTCCCTCATGTACTGATCCAGCAAAATGTCCTGTGCTTTCCTGCTGCAGGAGGAGAACGCTGGGGTGAGAGGAGGGAACAGGACAGCTGGGGAAGGCACAGAGTCAGAGACCTCCTGGTAATCCGTGCTCCCCAGCACACGGCGTCAGCTCGCCTGTGTTCCAACCCCCAACATTTCAGAGCACATTTACTGCTTTGCCCCTTGTGTGAACTGCTCTTTTTGAAGGTCCTGGTGCAGGCAGTACAGCTTGTACAGCGCTGAACACCCTCCTGGCACTTGGCAAAGACTATTAAAATGTTAAACCAAGCACAGAAATGTTCTTGCTGCAGGCAGAAAAAAGGGAATTTCTGGGCAATAGAGGATTTTTCATCGTGGAACATTGGTGCAGAAAGATCTTTTTTTATTGAGAAATTGGTTCTGGAGTATTTTCTGGGGGAAAAAAAACCACCTATCCCCTGATAGATTAGCATGACTAAAGGGAGAACTGATGGCACCCTCATTCATGGTTATGGGATGCCTTCAGCCACTACCTGTGAAATATGGGCATGTCTTGAATTTACTCACTAGGCGTAATAACACACTTTTCTGAATTGCCATTCAAGTGCATTTTAAGTCAATATAATAGTAAACATGCTCCAAGCCACCCAGGCAAAGCTAATATTAATCACTGAAGCTTGAGTTTCCAGAGGCCCAGCATGTGAGGAGCAGCTCCTTGGGGCAAATATCTTTTTTATCACAGAGTAATGCACTTGCAAAATGGATCTTGCCTTTCCTCCCAGGAAAAAGCCAGCCAGAGCTACGTGCAGCAGATTTGCTCTTTAGCCCAACTAAACCAGGCTGGGATCCTGGAGGTATCAGCTTCAAACCTTGCTGTCAGAGGAAGGTTTGTAAAACTGGTGTTGAAATAAGGTTGAAAGCGGCCGAGTAAATCGAGGAAAAACCGGATTAAATCGCCTGTCTCCAGCCATGTGTCTCTGCTCGTGCATTGTGTGCGGATCCGTGGCTCTCCAGCTGCCTCTGGCTACGCTCTGCGATGCTCCTGGTAAATAAAATGCCCCTCTGGAGCCCAGTGGAGTGTGCGTGTTCCGTGAGCACCTCTCTGCATAGGCGCAGCTTTGCAGCCGCCTAATTGCCGCTGCTCGCTTCATTCCCGAGGCAGAGCGGGCAGGCTGCTGCTGTTTGTGGATGCGTGCGGACCCGGAGCTTGCTCCGATGCAGCTGCAGCAGCTCATGCATAGTCAGGGCTCAGCATCCCCAACTCCATAGAAACAGCAGCGGGATCGCTGCCGCCGCTAATTGATGCTCGAGCAGGGACCGCGCTGAGGAGCTGCCGCCGCTCTTGGTGAGTCCACGTCTCTCAAGTTACTTTAATCATTCTTTGCCTTTTCTTTTCATAATACGAAGCATGTTTTCGTGCTTTAAATGAAAATAATTTCAGCAAAACGCCTTTGCTGTTGAAACATTTCCCCGCTGCTCTCAGGATTCTCCCGGCGTGTGCTTTGAGCTGGTTCAAACCAGGGCACAGCCCGATCTTCCCCGCGGTTTTTTGGGATGGCTCCGGGAAGGTGTTTGGTGTTTCTGGGTTTGCAGGTGTTTGTTGCTCGGCATCCTGGCTGTGCTGGAGTTGCTGCACTCGCCGTGTGCAGCCGGATCCTCTCCATGTGTTCATTGTGCAGGGATAAACCAGACCAGAACGGGGCTCGTGTCTGATCCAATTGTTTTATTTAACTATAGCCTCAGCTCCCCTTGTTTTTCATAACTGTTTCTTCTCACTGCTCACATTTCCAGCTACAATCGAGTATTCTTTCTCAGGACCCTAGATTTCCATCTCATCTTGGTTAGGCAGCTTTTTCTACCTTTAATATTTGCTGTTTCTCTTTCTAAGACGACAGTCTATATTTCCCCTTCCCATCTGTGTGTTGGAAAATCAGGGATCTTGTCTGTGAGTGTTTCCATCCAGCGGACTCCTTGACAGAGCAATCGCCCTGGCAGTTGTTGGGGAGAGATGCAATTAAATCCCTCTGCCATGTATTGTCTTTAATTATATTTGTACCTTGCAAAATGGCATCCTGGAGGGTCAGGGAGGAGATTTTGGGAGTGATTGTCTATTAAATGTACATTTTCCCTGCCTGGGGGAAAACAGAAAGTTCTCCTGCGGGGAGCCCTGCGCGCGGCGGAGCCGCAGCTGCTGACTGAGGGTGTCTCTGTGTTTAGTTCAGTTTGTTGTGCTGTAGCAGGTTCATGTTTGACAACATCACAGCAAACTGTGCAGTGAAGCCTGAAGGCAGCACGCCAGGAGCTCCCTTCACACCAGCCCTCTCCAAACCATCCTTGGGGTACGCGGCCCCGGACCGTTTGGAATAATGATTGCCCAGGAATTCTAGCCCCTGGTGTTGTAATAATCTGATTTTCTGTGCCTTTGTAGCTGCTGCAAAGAAATGAATACAGTTGTGTGGCACAGTGTGAGGTGCCACCTCCTCAGTTTCTCTCTCCAGATGCAGCACTTCATCTCCTGGATGCTGGTGAGCTTTTACTTGGAGTTGTTTGATCCCAGCTCTGAATCTGAGCTCTGGTCACAATGCTCATGCTGAAAGAATCGTGAGCTGCAGAGGATGGAGTAGTAGGAGCTGTTGGAAAAGGGCATCTCAGAATCCATTTAATCAATGAGTAGGATCAGGCAGCCCAGCCTGCTCACTGCAGCACATTGGAGGGGTTCAAGATCCCTGTCTTTGCTCCAAGCTAATGGAAGCAGCAGCAGCTGCTGCTGATGGCAGGAGCAGAGCCATGGGAGGAAGTTCCCTCCTCACTCAGGGCAGCTTGAACAAAGAAATGCTCTGTTCCAAACCTCTGCATCTCAGTGCAGGGTCCCTGTACCCTGTGGGGGCTCCAGGCAGGCGAGTCCTTCCTGGCTGCTCCATGTGAACCCAGCTCTGGGTCTGCCAGAGCTGCTCTGCCCCTTCTGCACTGCTTGAGAGGCACAGAGGAAGAGGGACTGCTGTGGGTTTGTGTGGCTGCTTTGGGTCTAGGTGGCTCCAGTTGGCAGCTCCAGGGCACTAGGCTGGGCATCACCCAGCCTTTGCAGCCCCTGGAGCCAGGGCTGTTCTGGAAGGATCCTGCACCTCCAGTTTTGGGTGTCCCATGGGGCAGGTCCAGGCAATAAATGTTTCCAGAACATCTCAGGAGCTCAAGGAGCCTCTGGTGCTGGAGGGCCTCCATGTCCTGGGCAGGGGGCACTCAGGAAAGCCTCTGGGAAGCTTTTCAGGGCTGCTTTGTCCCATCCTTGGGGTCTTCTGCCCCTCCTGGACAAGGGTTTTGGGGTCCCCAGACTGTGTCCTCTTGTGGAGCCTGGATCCCAGGGTGGGAGACTTCCAGCAGTGGGATGGGCAGAGACCCCAGTTCTGCTCCCTGCCAAGCTCTACTCTGAGATCTTTTCAAGGCAGCCTGGTTTTAGTGGGGTTTTGAGCCAAAATGGGGTCTGAGAGGGAGACACAGGGAAGCCTCTCCCCAAAATTGGATCCCACTGTAGGAAGTGAGGGGCAGCAAGGTGGCAGCTCCAGGCTGGAGAGTCTGGGCACAGAGGCTCTGCTGAGCCTGGTGTCTCGCAGCAGACACAGCTTTGATCAAGTTTTTAAAAGGAAATTTCAAGTTCCAGGGTTTTTTGGTTGCTCAAGGAAGAGGGAGAGAGAGTGAAAAGCTTTTACTTGTTCCGTTTTGCATCCTGAAACGCAGTTGGATTTCTGCATCCCAGAAGTGTCTGGATTCCCATGGTTTCCTCTCTGCCTGGCTCTGCTCAGCTCCAGCTCTGGATCAGAGGCTCCCCTGGCACACAGGGCTCAGCAGTGCAGGGTCACAGCCCGGGGGATGAGGATGCTCAGCAGGGATTTAACCCCTGCCCTGGCCACTGTGTGTGTTCAGCACCACTGGGTTGTTTACAGATGTTGCTACAGCATATTGTGATAAAATGTCATGGGATTAGCACACAGCTTTGTGCCATAATTGCATTCACTGTGGCTTATAATAGTTCATTAGCTTGTCATCAGTTAGGCAGAAAGCAATGACAACTCTTCCTATCACATTTATAATGCTCTAGAGAGCAGCTGATTAAGTCACAAAGTGACATAAATCACCAGGGAATGTTTCCTTCGGCTTGGAAAAGTTTTTTTCTCTTTTTTTGTCACTTTTGATAACAGAAATGCTGCATTTCTGACAGCACAAAGTTCCCCTTTGGGTTGCACACGCCAGCAGAAGTTTCAGTGACAAATCTGCAGCCTGGAGGGAAAACCCAAATCGGTCAATAATGGCTGAAAACCAACATTTTTTTGGTCTTTAGGAGCCTGTGATGGGTCTCCTCCAGCCCAGCCACTTCACTGTGGGTCAGTTCTTGTCCCTGGTCTCTCTCAGCACCGTGTGGAGCCCACAGTCAGCAGTGGGGTTTGTGGCTGGTGGTGGGAGAGGGGAGTTTTGTCTCCAGGTCCATCTGGGGAGATGAGGCTGAGGATGGGCTGAGGGCTGTCCATGGGCAGAGCCAGGGTCCAGGAGGGAACCTGGGATGTTGGATACTCAGATTTGGAGTAGCAGCCCTGCAGAGATGCAGCTTCTGTGGGGTTTCAGAGCTCTGTTCTGGCTGCCATGCTGGAGGCTCCTCCTGCCCAGAGAGCCATGCAGTGCTCCTCAGCTATTCAGGATTTTTGCCTTCTTTTTGGGCAATTAACTCTTTCTCCATTCTGTTTCAGTGGGAAAAGCACAAGCTCCAGGACACCAAACTCTCATTTCACCTCACAACCCTTTCTTTGGTGCATTCTGCACTTCCATTTGGTTGACTCGATGATCTTAGAGGCATTTTCCAACCTTAGTGATTCTGGCATTTGTAAGTGTTGATTTATTTTTCCTTTTTCTTGTTACATATTCACATAGGGATGTGAAGTGCCTCACAGTTGACTCTGCATTTGAAAATCACCTTTGATGTGTCCCTCTGAATTACTCTGTTCAGATTTCCCTCTGGTTTTTAAACTCCCCTGGGGCCTGGAGCAGCTCCCACTCTGAAGAGCATTTGCTGTCTGTTCCCTGGTGAAGGAAGGACCAAACCATGAACTGAGGAGCACCAAGTGACAAAGGGTGTGACAGTGTCTGTTTAATGCACTGGTTTAATCAGCCCATGAGGTGTGACAAACCCCATCCGGGGACAGAGGGGATGGGGTCAGCACTGGCATCACCCACATCTCTGTGCTGCCTCCTCTGGGCCAAGACACACATGAAAAACACCTTCACTCTCCTGTGAAAATGTGAAAAGTTTAATAAAGGACAATGGGAGATGAGGACCATAGAGCAAAGGTTATTAGGGTTGGCACTCAGCCAAGGGCACCCTGTTATCTTTGGGGATGCCCCTTAAATACCTTTTAATTACACCAGCCTGTTGCATACTCATAGACCCTCATGCATAGCAAACTTTCCCCCAAATTAGTTTACATGTTCCAAGAACTGTTTAGCCTGGCTCCTCCTTGGATCCACCTTTTTGGAGCATGTGGATTTTTTGGTTGTGGTTTTAGTCCATTCTTATCACCTCCAGTTTTTGGGCCTTGGTCCTCACTGCCTTCAGACAGGGAGTGCTGATGGTTGGCAGATCTGTACAGGTGTGCTCATCCTATGTTCATTGGATGTTATCCCATCCAAGCAGGCATTTTAACACCAGCACACACATATCAGCTATTTCACTGAGCTTAATTAACAACAGAAATAAAAACTATGTATTTATAACAAAGTTACTTTAACATTACACATATAAAATCCATTTGAATATTTGCAAAAGCCAATATTATAATACGTATCTATAGCACACAGCAGGAGCTTCAGCCTGGATAAGTAGGCAAGGATAAAAACAACTCTCTTTGCTGCTTGCAGGCAGGGCACAGTGCAGGTGACAGCTCTGGGTGTCCCAGGAGCTCATCCTCTCCCAGCTCTGAGGTGCCCCAGGCGCCAGGCTGACATGGGAAAGCCTCGAGGCTGGGGATGCTGGAATAGAACTTTATTCCATGTGCAGATTTATGGTTTAAGCATTTTCTCCTTCATTATAACTTGGAGTTTATAAAATTGGGGAATTTGCAAGTATTTGCAGTAACGAGCTGAGAGCTGCTATCCAGGACAGCAAATTCTCAGAGAAATCTCTGCTCTCTGTGACCACTGACAGCACCCAAGGGAAGGGATGGAGCTGTGCCAGGGAGTTTAGGTTGGATTTTGGGACAGGTTTTTCCCCAAGGGGTGCTGGGCACTGCCCAGGCTCCCCAGGGAATGGGCACAGCCCTGAGGCTGCCAGAGCTCCAGGAGAGTTTGGACAGCACTGCCAGGGATGCCCAGGGTGGGATTTTGGGGGTGCCTGTGCTGGGCAGGGGATTGACTGGATGATCCTTGTGGGTTCCTTCCACCTCAGGATATTCTAAATTATGCAGCAGCTAAAGGAAACCACTTTGGATGAAGTTGTCTCCTGTTCCAGTTCATTTCCCAGCTGCAGAACCACATCCCCACAAGGAGCACAGCCAGTGGTGAGGGAAGCCCTGGCCCTGCTCAGTGAAGCAATTTCTGCCTGGCTGGGAGGGATGAGGCTGCTGTTTGCTCCTGGGCATGGAGCAGCCACTGGAAACACTGGATCCCTGCGAGGTCTCCATATGAGGGGTTGTCTCCATCCTCAACGTGCAATAATGAGATGGTTTGAGTTTTATAGTCTTATATAATTACTCTCAAAATAGCTTCTGATTCATCCTCCCCTTTGAAGCTTATAGTTTGCATTCTGATAAGCTCTTGCATGGCAGGAACCCTGTGGTAGCAGCAAATTAATTTTTAAGAAGTTTTTTGCTGTCTAACTGAAACTTTGGCACAGCCACTTGGAGCATTCCTGTCCTGACCTTCCCAGGATCCATTTCATGGCTGAGTGTGTGCAGGAGATGAGGAGCTCTCTCAGGGTTCCTGGGGAGCCTGTGCTGGCAGGAGGAAGCTGGTGGGAGCTGATAGTGCAGACTCAGTGTCCAGGGACAGGGGAAGCACAGCAACAGGAAAAATCTCATTTTAGCTTGCAGGGAGACTCTGGCTGGATGGGGCTTGAAGGAACCTGGAAGGTGGAAGGTGTTCCTGCCCATGGCAGGAGGTGGAAGATGAGCTTTAAAGTCCCTTCCAACCCAAAGTATTCCATGATTCTCTGAATGTCTCTTCTCAGAATACTCCCCTCCTGAGCAGTCCCAGCCCTCTGCTCTGAGAGGGACCTTTGCCACTGAGCTCTGTGTGGTGAGCTGAGTGTGAAAGTGCTCAGCAAACTGTGAGAACTTGTTTTCAACCCCATTCCCTGTGCTGTCTTCTGTGGAATTTTTGTGGTTGGTATGGAATAACAAAACAAGGCTTGGCCATGTCCAGAGCAGCTGGGACTGGCTGCCTTCACCTGGAGAAACCTGTCCTGTGGTGCTGGGATGTGCTGGGAGTGGGGAGGGTTCTGTCAGGGTCTCCCTGGGTGTTTCATACCATTGTGCAGCCCTGGCCAGCTGAGAGGAACAATCAGTAGTTTTTTACTTTCATTCCCTGGTTTGTGAGCAGGGACAGGACCTGAGGGAAGGGCCGGAGCTGTGCCAGGGTGTTTAGGTTGGATTTTAGGACAGGTTCTTCCCCCAGAGGGTGCTGGCACTGCCCAGGCTCCCCAGGGAATGGGCACAACCCTGAAGCTGCCAGAGCTCCAGGCGAGTTTGGATATCACTGCCAGGGATGCCCAGGGTGGGATTTTGGGGGGGTCTGTGCCGGGGAGGTGATGGACTGGATGATGCCTATGGTTCCCTTCCAGCCCAGGATATTCTGTAAATCAGTGATTCTGTGCTTTGTTCTGGATGGGTCACGGTGCCAAGCACTCCTGTGATTCCATCTCCCTCTGCCCAGGCTCTGGGTGCAGCGCTGGGCCCTGTCCCTGTCCCCTGTCCCCAGGGGAGCCTGAGCAGCAGCAGGGCTCTGGCTGCTCTGAGCAGGGTGTTCACAGCTGACGCCTGCTCCTGCTGCTGGCACCACTCTCAGCAGGAGCTCTGAGGGCCCAACCAGCCGTGTTTGTGACCCTGGGACCTGCAGTGACACGGGCTGGGGCGTGCTGCTGCAGGGGGGCCCTGCAGCCCTTCCCACCTCCCGCAGCATGAGAGAACATCTGAGGGGCAGCAGCAGCTCTGCCCCCCCAGAACTGTGTCCTGACCCGGCCCTGTAACATCTGCTGAGAAGCTGATGGAATATTTTCCCCTCGCCAGGACCCAGCTCTGCTGCTGGAGCAGCACTCCCGCTGCCAGGCTGCCTGTGAAGAGCCAATTGACGGCAGCCAGACTTTGAAGTGACAGCTCCTAATGACTCGTCTAGCTCAGGAATATTTCAGGGCATATTCCTGTAGCTCCCGCCTGCCTGGAGAACACCACCAGCAAATCAAGAACTTGATGAAGTTTCAAATGGCAGCCAAATGGCAGTGAGGGGGCCTGAAATGTGACAACAAAGCCATCAGTAGGGGACAGGCACACTGGACACAACCCCAGCAAAGGGGGACAATCAGAGAGTGGGCTTGCAGTGCTTCCCTGTCTCTGCCATCCCCTCTGCAGCCCCAGTGCCCACAGACTGTGAGATCTGGGAGCACAGAGCCTGCTGCTGCAGGAACTGGGGCTGTAGGGACAGGGACACTCTGATCTGTACTGCGCCATTTCCTCTGCCTCCATTCCCAAGGCCATGGCAGGCTTGGAGGGGGATGAGGAGCTGGCTGAGGACTGCTGCACTGCAGCTCACCTCTCCCCCAGTGCAGCATGCCAGGGTTTATCAGCCAGCCAGCTTTCTTTCCACAATCCCTGTTGCAAAGGGCTCTGCTTGCTGCTGCCCTCCCTGCTGCCCCTCAGGGTTTGCTCTGTGCTGTCCCCAAAGGGGACATTCCCTCTTGTCTCTGTGGTGCTGCTGGATGCTGCTCTGGGGTTCTAATATTTGATTTCCATTCCATCCAGTCTCTGTTCCTTCCTCCAAAGCTGAGCAGCTTTGCTAAATAAACATCTCTGTGGCTGGGGTTTAATGGAACCCTTCCTCCTCCTCTGCAGCTGCTGCCCTGTGCTCCCCCCTGCCCTCACCTCTGAGACCCACCACAGCTCCCCGTGCCCAATTTCCAGCCCTCAGCTAATCAGGCTTACATTTCTGATGCTCCTCAATCGAGAGAAAATGAGATCAGCAGTTGGTGGGAGCCTCACGTGGTCTGCTCTAGCCCCAGAGCTGCTGCTCTCCTCCAGCAGCACCTCTTGTACCAATCCATCACTTGAGTGCGTGCTCCCTGCAAAGCCCTGCAGAAACAGAACAATATATCCTCACAAACGCTCCTGCAAGAGAAAAACCTAGCAGAAAATGGACAGAGCAGCCTGGGAGTGTCTGCTGGGCTGGTGTGAGTAATGCTTGCTGTGTGGCACTGGGGAGGCAGTCACGCAGCCAGTGTGAGTGAGGTGATCACCATCACCCTGCTCTGGGCTCTGCCAGCTCCTGGAGCTGCCCTGCCAGGGGCATTGGCTCTGGGAGGATGTTCCATGCCCCAGCTGCAGCTCAGAACAGCCAGGAGCTGCTTTTACAGCTGAAGGGATCCCAAGCTCTCCTTGATGTCCAGATTTTCCATTAACCACCAGAAAGATTAGGAGAAAGAACCTCTGACAAGGAAGATGTCCCTGGGCTCTTGGCAGGGTCACGCTGGTGGCTATGTCGGGCAGAAGGTGGCAGAAGGTCAGTCAGTCAGTGTCACCTCTCCCTTGGTGGGGGGCTCCAGGGCTTGAGAAAATGTTTGTGCCCTCACAGGTGACAAGAGAGGAAGGGGACAGCCAGGTCCTGGGGGCTGGTGGCATCAGCCTGGTCCCACACTGCACCTCACTGAGAATTTCCAGCCTCTCCAGCTTCCACTTGTACTATTCCAACTTTGTTTAAATGCAACAGGTAGCTGGAATGACTAATGGCTGCTGGAGTGCTGAGAGAGCCATCAACCATGTTGTGTTTTCTCTGTGGGGAGTGGGTGGAAGGAAAGCTAAATTACATCTTGGGATATTAAATATAACTCTGCACATTAAACTCGGAGTTATCCATGAATCTCTTTAATGACAGCACAAGCTACTTCACAGCAGTAAAAGTCAATGTTGCCACAATTAGACCACTATTGTCTTGCAGTTAATAGACTGCTCTAATCATGACTTTGTCATATTATTAATCGCTTTTGGGTTGGACTTTTGCTAATTATCCCCTTTGGTAACTCAGTTGAGGCATTAGGAAGTCAGCAGGGACATCAAGCTGAAAGGCAGTCGGACCATATCTCTTCATTAGCTCCCATCCAGGATGAAACCAAAGGGGGTTGTGCTGAGGAGCTGCTCTGTGATCCACGGACACCGTGGTGGGAAGGGCTGGATTAACCAAGGAGTGTTTGCCCTTTCCTCAGTTTGCTTTTAGCTTCACAGTTTTAAACTGTAAACCACTGTTCCTTTGTCCTGCCCTGGGCTGTTTGTCTTTGATTTAAAGGCAGGAGGAAGTAGTGACCTTGGAAATGTTGTAGGTTTGAGCTTTTTGGTGTGGTTCAGTAGCAAGGGGTTCGGGTGTTACAAAATCACTAAAAACACAAACCAAGAAGTCAAGTCAAAGGAGATATGGGATCAGTTTTGGGTGACATTGAGGGAATTCAGTCTTGTTTGTGCTCTTGGTGTCCCCATTGCTGTCAGCTTACGGACTTTTCTGTGGTGTTTTGGTAACAAGTAGGATATTAAATAGGCATATAATAAATACACAAGCTCGATGGCTTATCCTAAACATATCAGCTCAAGCAGGTAGATCACAGAATCACAGAATCATGGAATATTGAGGGGTTGGAATGAACCTTAAAGATCATCTGGTCCCAAATCCCTGCCGTGGGTAGGGACACCTCCCACTAGACCAGGTTGCTCAAAGTCTTGGCCTGGCTTTGAGCACTTCCAGGGGTGGATCCTGTCAGTGTCCATGTCCATCCCTGTTCCTCATGGCTCAGGAGGGAGCTCTGTCACTGCTGCCCTGCGGCCAAAAGCATTTTCCAGCCGAAGATTCCTCAGGGAAGCAGCGCTTGCTCCCAGAGGGAGCCAGGCTGGAAAACAGCCATGTTAATTTGTGTTTGTAACCTTCTCCTTTTAAGCTTTATCTTTTCAATTACAAGCTGTAATAAGACCAATTTTCCGGTTTCTCCCGTGTCTCCCAAGGGAACTGGGTGAGGATGTGGGAGCAGAATTGAGTTCCACACGACCGGGGTGAGGAAGGGCTGGAGCTGCTCTGCACTTGTACCACAGCACCTACCCGATAACAAAGTGGCAAATAACTGTGAATTTTTAAGAGGGAAACAGAACAAAACCATAATTCTTGTCATGGTTTTCCCCGGGTGGGACATTGCTCAGGATGATGATGTGAGTCTCCCTTGTGAGCAGTTGGGATCTGAGCTGTTCCTGCCTTAGACAGAGCCCTTCCTCACTGCTGGACGCAGGCACATCCCTCTTTTCTCTCTTTCCCCTCTTTTTGCCCTCTTTTCCCTCTTTTCCCTCTTTTCTTTTCCCTCTTCCCCCAAATCTTGGATCCAAACCTTGAAAAAGGGGGGATAATAGCAAGCAAGGAGCTCATTCTTCCCCTGGGCTGAGGTGTCCTTTTGGGGGAACTGGCCTTACCTCCACCTATGCCTGGAAAACCAAAGCATCCTCTGGCCCCGGGACATTTTCTGTTAGGTGAGGAATTGTTTTTACAGTTTCTTGTAAGTTAAAGGACATTTAAAGCATAGCATTTTCAATACCAGGTATTTTTTAGAAAGTAACAGGTATTTTCATATTCATAAGAGAAAGCTCATTAAATCAATGAAGGTCAACTCTGTCCAATTGATATTTAAGTTTAATAAGTCACAAAAAAGCCTTGAAGAATTCAGTGTCATCTTCAAACAACCCAATATTCTAAGCAGGCAGATGCTTAAAAACTGTCTGTAAAATCCTGATTTCTTCCACTCGTGCTCTGTGTCAGCTGTCAGAGGAAGGAGTAGGAGGTCATGCATAAAAGTATCTGTGAATCCTGTCAGATGCATTATGAATGCCAGCCCTGCAAGGAGTGACAGGAACCAGGATCTTTCTCAAGCTGGCAACAGGTTTTCTGAAAGGATAATTGATTATTTCTGATGGTTCCCATTAATGAGCCTGGTGTGCTGGCAGAGACATGCAGCCTATAAAACTCCTTGGAATGGGTGGAAATATCTTTAAAAAATCTTCCCTGTCACGCAGCAATTCCCAGCAGTGAGAGATTCTGCATTGCAATGATTTCCTTTGTACCAACACAGAGGTATTTGCAAAAAGTCCAGGTTCTTGAGTTTTCTTATGAATGTTTGACACTGAGTTTCCTGGGCACAATTCCAAGATTTAACTCAAAGGATAGCGAAGTGGAACCTCTGTGCTCTCAGCTTTGGTGAGAATACATTTAGGCAAATCTCTGAGGAAGCTGTGCTGCTGTACAACCTTATTTATTATTGAGTAAGATGGGACCTGTTTATTCACCCCAGCAGCGATCTGTGTTTCCACCTCGGAGCTACAACAGAAAATAAATTACCTGTACAGGAGGCTGGGAAGGGAAAGAAAAGTTGCAAAAACCTCTGGGTGATGTTTATCCTTCCCATCCCATTCCTTCGAGTCAAAAACCCACAGGCAGCCAGGGAGCTTTGCCTGGAGCTCCTGCTGGATTTGCTGGGCTCAGTAATTTTGTGGAAAAACAAAATCCTCCAGGATATCAGGAACAACAGATGGCTCCAGGCACTGTGCAGGGCTGGCTTCTTCGGGTGTGGATGTCACATTTTGTGGCTGGTGCTGCCTGGAGATTTCACTTATCCCAAATTTGCAGTGGCTGCTGCACTCCCTGAGAGACCTGAGCAAAATGTGATGGTACAAATGTGCTCCTGAACACTTTGCTGTCATGGTTCACCAGTGGTATGTGGGGGGTTTGTTGTTTGGTTGTGATTGTGGGTTTTTTTTCCCTATAATTTAAAAATTAATCTATTTATTCAAGATTAAAAATCAAGTCTTTCCTCATATTTCACAGATTTTTCATCAAGGCAAGCTAACCTGGGGGTTTGGGCAACTTTGCCTGGTGAAAGGTGTCCCTGTCCATGGCAGGGGGTGGAACGAGATGATTTACAAGGTTCCTTCCAACCCAAACCATCCCGTGATTCTATGATTAAATGTCTTTTTACAGCTTTACAAAACTAAACTGCACGATCAAAGGGATCAGGAGGTGTTTTATGGCTCCTGTTTAAGGTAAAGAACATCAGGATTCACACTTAGAGCAGCTGGGATGCAGCCCAGAGGGGAGGTCAGAAATGCTCAGGGCACCCATCCCATTCCTTGGGGCTCAGGCAGGGAATTCAAACTCACACAAAACACTCATAGTCCAAGAATAGACATAAATAGGATGGGTAAGAGGTAATGCTTGTTCCATGTAAACTTTTGCAGGTCTTGGTGGTTTTTTTGGTTGTCTTTCTGTCCTCACTTTCACTTGGGTAGTTTAAGGAATGTGGCTTTACAAATAACACAACCATCAAGGAATTGTCCATGAGCTCAAAGCAATCCATGGTGGAATTCTCCACAGTCCTGAAGCTGCAGACTTATCTCCAGAACAAATCCTGCCTCCACCATCAGGGACTGGTGTTTCTTGGAATCCTGAGCTCTCAAAGTTTTGGTCTGGATGAGGAACTGGGAATTAATACACTGTAGGAAAGGCAGCAAAAATAGCCAATGTTTTCTCTTTGTGCAGTGCTGTGAATCATTTCACAGCCTAGATGATGTGTGTATATATATATTTTTATATACACACACACATATATATATATCTGAATTTTCCATTTTTCCTGATTCGTCAGCCACACGTATGGAAGCTCTTTCCAGAAAAAGACTGAAATTCAGCACACATGAGGTAAAAGTGTCTCAGAGCATCAGAGCACACACGCAGCTCCTGTGCTGTTCAGAGTGAGCGAGGCTGTGTAGCACTTGCTGTACAAACTCCTGCTATGTTTGGTTTCTCTGCATCAGCAGCTTGTGATTATTTTTTCCTTGGTGTTGGTATTTATTTTATATTCCCTACGGGTACATCTGGACAAGATGTGGGTGCTGATAGTACAATAACAATCCACTTCCAGGACCCTGGTAGATGGATTTTTTTCATTCCTGTGCCTGAGCAGCTGTGACACGAAGCAAAAAGGCACACAGCACCGAGCTTGTTTCTATCATGGAATTGTACAGATCTTCTTGATTTCAGACTCAGCAGTTTGCTGATGCTGCAGAACAAACCAAGGATGGTATTTTATAGCCAATTTAAGCATCAGGGTGTAAAACTTCACAGCTCTGTCCATATGGAGACACCCATTTTCTCCCCAGGTGTGTCTTGAGCCTGTCAGGGGGTGCTCTCTTGGGTTTGGCTCTGAGCTAAGAGCTCTCCATTAATTGTGATTTAAGTCAGTTTGGACCATTTCTTCCTTTTACTTATGATCCTCTCACCATCTGTCTCTTCTCTTCTTCTTTCCCACCCCTCCCTGTCGCTGTCCTTGTCTCCCTCAGAGCTCTCCGTCAGCCTCCTTGCAGTGATAGTCATTGTGTGTGGCCTGGCCCTGGTGGCAGTGTTTGTGTTTCTCTTTTGGAAGCTGTGCTGGGTTCCCTGGAGGAACAAGGCCCTTTCCTCCCAGCTGGCCGTGCTGCGCAGCGAGGCAGGCCACAAGGACAGCATGGCAGACAAGCTCAAGGACACGGGGGCCATCAGCTTCCTGGAGGCGGCCGTGAAGATCAGCCACACCTCCCCGGACATCCCTGCAGAGGTCCAGATGTCCATGAAGGATCACATCATGAGGCGCACGCGGATCCAGCGGCAAACCACGGAGCCAGCCTCCTCCACCAGGTGAGGGATGGGGTGGGATGGGGTCCATGGGGTGGGATTGGATCCATGGGGTGGGATTGGATCCATGGATGATGGATGGATGGATGGATGGATGGATGGATGGATGGATGGATGGATGGATGGATGATGGATGGATGGATGGATGGATGGATGGATGGATGGATGGATGCATAGGAGAGGATGGGACAGGATGGGATTCATGGGATGGCATGGGATAGGATGGATGGATGGATGGATGGATGGATGGATGGATGGATGGATGGATGGATGATGGATGGATGATGGATGGATGGATGGATGATGGATGGATGGATGGATGATGGATGGATGGATGGATGGATGATGGATGGATGGATGGATGGATGGATGGATGGGATGGGATATGGATACTGACAGCCTGGTCAGAGAGAGAAAGCCAGAAAAACTTTCCCAGGAATTTTTCTGGGGAGTTTTGAGAAGGCTGAGAGAAAGAACTAAAACCATCTTACAGCTGGTGTTTTGAGCAGTTTTTTTCTCATAAGGCGTTTATCAAAGGGTGTTTCCCTAATTAGCCTAATTAGTCATGTGAGGTGTGTTGATTAAATGACCAATCAGGTCCACCTGTGTTGGAACAATGTATAAAAAGGAATGGGTTTATAATAAAATTATTATTAGCCTCCTGAAGAGTCCTGGAGTGTGTCACTCATTCATCCATTCCTGGCTCAATTGTGATGATGGGATGGGTGTTAGATTAAGACTTTATCTGACTTAGAGATGGGGTAACTGAGAGGTGTTTTAAAAGCTTTTATTCTATTTTCAGTCTCATGTGAAGGGTGAAGCAATACAGATGTTATTAGTTTAAAAAAGTATCTACAAATCCATTTCCCCCAGATGGCATGGTGTGGCATGGCATGGCATGGCATGGGCTGCTCAGCCTGGAGGAGCCTGAGGTTGGAGTTGTTCAGGTGCTGCAGCTCCTCCTGAGGGGCAGCTCTGATCTCTGCTCTCTGTGACAGTGACAGCACCCAGGGAATGGCTGGAGATGGGTCAGAGGAGGTTTAGGTTGGGTATCAGGGAAGGTTCTTCCCCCAGGGCGGGCAGAACTGCAGCACTGCCCAGGCTCCCCAGGCAATGGGCACGGCCCCAAGGCTGCCAGAGCTCCAGGAGAGTTTGGACATCACTCCAGGGATGCACAGGGGGATTGTTAGGGTGTCTGTGCAGGGATAAGATCTGGATTCAATGCTCTTTGTGGGTCCCCTCCAGCTCAGGATATTCCATGATTCTGCTGGGTGAGGCTGAGCTGCTCAGCAGGGACACTGCTCTGTGAGCAGCTGGAGAGGTGGGAGGATTGTTGGATGGAGCCAGAGGTTCAGATAGCATCAGGGAGACTAAAGAGAGCACCTACCCAGCAGATTACTGTCCAAAGCTTGGCCATTAACCAATGAATATGTTAAGACTGTGGCTCTTTTAAAAAATCAGGGATTCAAGCCCTATTACTGCAACTTGACCTCATTGTGTCAAGTCACCCGCATGCTTTGGCCACTTTAATTTTGTTCCAACATGAGAGGCAGGCTGAAGTATCAATGATGTACCCTGTCAGACAGAATTAGACCTTTTGGCTCTCTCTCTTTTGTGGCTCCTGGCAGAAACAATTAGATCAGCACAATTGATGGATCGCTCCCTGCACAAGCCCTGAACCAGCTGTGCTCGGTGCTTGTGCTCAGATGGGGACAGAGACATCAACATCACCCTCAGGAAGTCAGGGAAAGGCTGTGTGAACCCTGAGACTCTCTCAGCTTGGACACTGAGGACAGATTTAGATTAGATGTTAGAAAGGGGTTCTTTACTCAGAGTGGGGTGAGGCCCTGGCACGGGGTGCCCAGAGAAGCTGTGGCTGCCCCATCCCTGGAAATGTCCCAAGGCCAGGTTGGAGCAACCTGGGATAGTGGGAGGTGCCCCTGCCCATGGCAGGGGGTGGAATGAGGTGAACTTTGGGGCTCCTTTCCAACACAAACCATTCTGTGAAATGCAGCATCTCTCCTTGACACAGAAGGAGGTGAAACAGGGACAGGAAAGAGGGATCACAGGCTCCTGGCTGTGCCCCAGCACTTCTGTTTGCCTCGCTGGCCATGCCTGGGATGTGCGCAGGAGTGTGGCAGGGAAATCAGGCACTGCTCAGAAAATTGGCTGCCCTTTTGCAGGATTAGTGAGGCACTGATGGCAGCCCCCTGTTTGAAGGAGCTGAGTTAGATCAGCACGGTGCCACCTGCATTTGTGAGCCACACTCTTTTATTTATCCACACTGCTTTTTGGGCAGCTGATTCCCTCTCTGCATGCACACTCTCCTTCTGCTTTTATTACACCTTTCCAACAGAGGAGAAAAAAACCCTCAGCCAGTCTGAATTAGGACAAACAAAGTGGGACTTAGCTGTACGTGGGCAGGTTTCAAACACACTTTCTCCTTGGCAGGTTCTTCTGATTCACAGCCCAGCCTAACCCTGTCCAAAATACCTCTGAGGAGCCTGCCAAGGTCTCCAAGCACCACGTATCACTGAAGGCTAATGCTCTGGCTGTAGAGTTTTTAGTTTGGTTAAATAACTCTATAAACTGCTCTTGTAAACACCAGATAATCTGAAATAATGCCCTCAGTCCACAGAAAGCTTTTATGCTTTGTTCAGATAAAGCTTTGCTTACATACAGCTTGTGCTGGAGGAGAGCTCAAGGCAAGAGACTCTTCCTGACGAGGCTGTGCCTCCCTCCCTGTCAACAATTATCTATCAGTGTCTGAAGAGTCTGTTGGAAAAGTCTGGAAGCAGCAATACCCAGCAAAGCCAGGCTGGACAGGGCTTGAAGCAAACTGATCTAGGGGAAGGTGTCCCTGCCTGTGGCAGGGGATGCAATGAGGTGAGCTTTAAAACACTCTGAACCCAAATCATTCTGTGGTTCTACGAAGAAAGCCTCAGTTTCTGAACTGGTTGAGGTTCTCTCACCAAAAGTAAAAAGCCAAAAAAAAGGGGGTTTTTTTGTCTGGGAGAGCTTAGTGCCAGTATCTTGGAGGTGTAAGGACTGAGGTGGGGAAAGTCTCCACGTGTCTGTGGTTTGGGTAAGGAGTTGTTGGGACCCATCTGTTCAGCTGTGGGCTGTGACTCGGGCCACAGGTGAGAAAACACAGCTTGTGGCAAATGCTCTGGAATTTAAGAAATTTGCTGGATTGGTTCCTTGCAGGTTTTTTGAGGTGTTCCCTCCATAACACACCTGGTTTCAGTGCAGAGCTCAGGAGCACCTATAGAACTCATTCTGCGATGTTTTTTGAGTCCAGGGGCGAAAACAGGACATGAAAGCCATGTCCTTGGAAACCCACCGGCTGTTGGTGTCTCCCTCCTGCAGGCACATCTCCTTCAAGAGGCACCTGCCCCGGCAGATGCACGTGTCCAGCATGGACTACGGGCTGGAGCCGCCGGCCGTGGCCGAGCAGCCCACCAGCATCGGCCGCATCAAGCCCGAGCTCTACAAACAAAAGACCGTGGACACCGAGGATCCCAAGAAAGAGGCAGAGAAAACCTGTGGGAAAATTAACTTCACTCTCAAGTACGACTACGAGAACGAGACGCTGACTGTCCGAATTCTCAGGGCTTTTGACTTGCCAGCCAAAGACTTCTGCGGCAGCTCGGATCCCTACGTGAAGATCTACCTCCTGCCCGACCGCAAGCGCAAGTTCCAGACGCGGGTGCACAGGAAGACTCTGAACCCCACCTTCGACGAGTCCTTCCACTTCCCCGTGCCCCACGAGGAGCTGGCGAGCAGGAAGCTCCACCTGAGCGTCTTTGACTTTGACAGGTTCTCCAGGCACGACATGATTGGAGAAGTTATCTTGGAGAACCTGTTCGAGGACTCGGACCTCTCGCGGGAGACTTCCATCTGGAGGGACATTCAGTACGCCACGACGGTGAGTAGCTGCTGGGCAGGGTGGGGCTTCTCCACAGGGGTAAATCCTTCGTGGATCCCAGCTGATGGTTCCTCACCTCCTGTTAGCCCAGGGAACAGCAGCCATGGCCTGGCTCTCTGCCATGTGTAGCCTTGGAGTGGCTACCCAGGACAGAGGCTAGACAGATTAAAGTGGGTATTTATTAAAGGCCTTCAATATATCTATTGAATTCAATATATCTATTGATATCTATATTTATTTGACTGCCCACCATGGGCAGTCAAAAGCCTGGCAGAGACTACCCCCAAGGTGGACAACTGTCACGAGTTTCTAAGACAGATAAAAGTTTGGTCTGTTTGCATATCAGGGGTTAATTGTCCAATTATACCATCAGGTAACTAAGTCATATTCCTCTGGTTTGCTTCTGCCCCACGATTCACTTTTGTTTATAATTTTGGGGCCTGAGGCAGAGGATGATCTTGGTTCTCAGCCCTGGAAGGATTGTTTTGTCTGACAAAAACGTGAAGAAAGCTTACTAACACTCTATATGGAGCTCAGAGTTGTACACTAATGCAGTACAGGATCTGAAAAATATAAAAGCTAAAAACTTAAGGCACCACATGATCACAGTAAGGAAGAGCTCTGTGGGGCCAGTACCAGCCCCTTGGTGCTGAGAGGTGCTGGATGTGCTGCTGGCAACTCTTCCAGAGCTGGATTTGGATCTTTTAATAGTTCTATTGAATTCCCTCTGGAAAAGAAACCAAGCCTCAGAGAGGAAAAGTCCCGGCCCTTTCCATGTCACAGGGAGCTGGCAGGAGAAGCCAAGTGCTCACATTGATCACTGAGTGCAGAGCAGTGACATTAACCTCTCCATAATAGCTGTCTGCTCCTCCACCGCCCTCCCAGGAGGATCTGGCTGGTCCTCAGGGCGAATGAATGATTGAACTGCTCTGCAGCTGGACACTAAATCAGCCATTGTCATTGTCATTTCACATTGTTATTCCTGAGACTGAAAGATGAGACATCCCCACCCCTGTGGCTGGAAGCGTGGGCCCTGTCACATCATTCCTGGTGACTGGCAGGATGCCACAACTTGCAAAAATCTGTCCTGCAGCTTCCCTCATAGCTCATCTCATACCTTTGCTCCCCTGCTTTCTGTGATGAGGAGGGAACTGTCAAACACAAATATTTACTGTGGCCAGCACTGCCACAAGACATTTGCTTTGTAACTCTGGTGCTTTTTTTTCTCAGCACTGTGTTCCCCACCAACTGAACCTCTTGGTGACTTCCACCAGTGCTCATGCTCCTGCTGCAGGGTGTCCAGAACTTTCTGACAGCTCTGTGAAGCCCAGCAGGTGTGCACAGCCCCGTGTCCTGTGCTGCTGTGCCCAACAGGGTCCCAGGGCACTCAGGGGACACACAGCACATCGCCCTGGAAGGTGGCTCAGGGGCTGGAGCTGTCCTGGGAGGGCATGGAGAGCATCGTCCCTGCCAGCCTGAGGACACAGGGGTGGAGGTGGTGCCTGGAGGCACCCTGGGGCAGCACTGGGAGCGTGCTGGGAGCTGCTGCTGTGCTGCCCTTTGAGCATCCTGCTTGGGAGAGCTGTGGGAAGGAGGCACAGGATCAACCATGAGGAAAGCAACAGTTGGAGTTAGCAGGGTGCTCACAGCTCTTGGCTTCCAACCTGCAAACAGCCACGGCTCTTGTGATTGATGGGTGGTAATGAAAGCAGAAATACTGGCAGAGAGACAGGCAGGCAGCAGGCACATCCTTCACCCAGAGAGGGGCTGCTGGAAGGGGAGCAAAGTGCACCTGGTGTGCTGATGCCTCCTGCAGGAACCTGCCTGTTGGTTGTGCAAGCAATAATGGATGTTTTCCTGGCTAAATAATCTCATTTAGTGGGGGAAAACTCCACAAAAGCAGGTGGAGATACACCAGCAGAAGGGTTGTTGAAGGAAGAGCCTCCAGAGAAGGTGTGAGGGGAGCAGAGCCAAACCCATGCCCAAGGTGTGTAGAGCAGGAGCCCAGCAGAGCTGCCACGGACACATCCAGCACCACGTTTGGCCCATCCCCTCATCCTCTCCGTGCCATTCTTAAGGAATGTGCTGCTCCTGGAACATCTCAGCCACCTGCAGCACACCCAAGGACATCTCTGTTTAATCAAAATTGAGAAGGGTAAATACAGTTTGCATAAAACCCCAAGAAAGCTCTGGGTGCCTAATAATGCATGAGATCAATGGTGTGGGTAAGAGGGTAGGAACACACTTAAGAACTTCTCTGCTCAAGTAGCCAGCACTCAGCTACTTAATTAATGACTGTACAGCTTGTGAATCAGGGAAACATCTTTGGTTTCAAGTCTATTGATTCAGAGCTTCCATTATTTCCTAAAAGGTACTGATATGAATTTTGGAAATGTCCCAATGTCTATAATCTGCAAGAAAATAATGTACCCACAGGACACGCTTTGCTCTCTTGTATTTATGGTTGCAAAGAAAAATCTCTTGACCTGATACAATGAGGTCAAAGAATAAATTATGTTCATTTTATACCCTGAACGGGTCCTCTCAGTGCAAGGAGAGGAATAGAAGATGAGATAGTGTCCAGAGGGTGCTCTCACCATCTCACACAGGGCTGCTCTCTTCTGACATCTTGTCCAAGGTCTCCTGCCCTCGTCCCTCCCACACCAACTAAGAACAAAGAATGCATGAAAGAACAGACCCAATCAAAATTTTATGTAATATTCATTAGTATTCTGCACATCTAAGTGGAATAAAGATTTAATCTTTGCCTTACCTGAGAATGAGCAGGAAATAATTTGGCAAAAACCTCATCCATCAACAAGATCTATTCCCCTAACACTTAGCAAAGCTTTAAGTGCATTTACTTGTCTTTCTGGTTCCATCACTCTGCTCCTAACAGCCACAATTTCTCTTCAGCAGATCATTATATCACATTGAAAGGAATCAAACACACTGTTTCCCAAAATAAATGGCTTGTTTGCTCTACAGATGTGGGATCTGTATGTAGAAAATAAGATTTTTTTAAAAATCCATTTTTAGAAGGTGTTTGGAAATCTTTTTGCTGACTTCGGATGATGATGCTTTCTAGTTTAAATCAGACATTTGGTTTGTTTATTTTTCCCTGACTTCCCATGGGCAAGGCCATGATGGAAAGGGCTTTTAGGAGGTGTAGTCGATGAAGCTGCAGGTACAAGAAGTGCTAAGAGCCATAGATAAAAGTTATTTGATGGGGCACTAAAAGAGTAAATTGTGTTGGCTTCTGTGTAATCCTAAAGTACCAAACATTTCTGAGTGCCATCTGCTGGTTAATTCCCCATTTATGCTCACAAAAACACAGCCCCACGCTGTGCCAGCTCCTTGAGGGCATCTCAAAGGGCTTGGTGGTCCAAATGTAGAATTGTCACAAAATAAAAGCTCAACAGAACATTCTTGATTGTCTTCTGGCTTAAAGTTTTACCCTCCAGTTGGTAACTGCCCAAAAACTCACACTCACCTTCAGAGAAAACCACTGTGTTACTCAAAGACATTTTCATTTTATGCAGAAATGTTGGGCACTGTCAGTCACAAACCTTCATTGCTGAATTCATCCCTGCCCACGGCAGGGGGTAGAAAATAGAATATATTCAAGGTCTCTTCCAACCCAAACCAGTCTGTGATGTTCTGTACCCTCAGAACTGATGGCACTGGCTGTCACAGAAAGTTTCTGAGGAGATTTCTGCAGTGCACAACTGGAGAACACGGCACCACTGCATGTCAGGAGCTCATCTTTCTGTCACCTCACTGTGTTTGTCACATTCTGGAGGAACCAGGCACCAGAGACATGTACAGCACATTCAAACAAGACTTGATACTAATTTGATTTCCTCACTGCATTGATTTGGTGTGAGATATCCCATCTCCTCTGTGTGAGCCGTGGAGCAGGAGTGCTGTGCATTGGCTGTGCATAGCTGAGAGGCTGAATTAGGAAGCACAGTCTCCACTGAGGCAGAGGAAGATTGTCCTTAACTAAGATGTGAAGGTGTAACCTATTTTTCCTGTTCTCTGTATTTTTAGCAAATCGTGTTGGGGTGCACTTAAATCAAGTAAAATACCCTTTGCTGCAAATGGCAGAGCAGAGGAAATGCTGGGGTGGAGGAGGAGGCACCTGGCTGGTTCTGCACGTTTCCAATAAAATCTGTTCTCTGCTTTATTGAAGGAAAGCGTGGACCTGGGCGAGATCATGTTTTCCCTTTGTTATTTGCCAACTGCAGGTCGCCTCACCTTAACAGTCATTAAATGCAGGAATCTCAAAGCTATGGACATCACTGGTTACTCAGGTGGGTGTTTGGTGGCTGAGGAGGACCCCCCTGCAGCCACATCTCCTCCTCTTCCCTCGCTGTACCCTCAGCAGATGGTGGGTGAACCATCCCAGGAGTACCTGAGAAGCTTTGTCTGTGTTTCAAATGCAAACACAATTGTTAAAGTAGGCAATTTGTCACTTGTTTCCCATCCCACTGGAGGGTTTGCAGGGTCAGAGCTCTGATCCATCTCTTGGCCTGCACACTTAGATCTCATGGAACCCTTTATAGCCAGAATCAACTCTTTCACCCCAAGATCAGGAAAGGATCATGACCCACCTGGATAAATCCCACTGGAATGTGCATTCCCCTGTGCAGTGGCCAGTAGTCAAACCTGAGGATCACAGCCACCTAAAGACTGTATTTGCAGTTTCAAAGAGCTGACTTGCAAATGTAGCATGCACAAATTCTGGTTTTCATCATAAAATCCAATTTATTTTCCAGACACCAACTTCAGAGTACTTGAATTTCATTGTACAAAAAGCAGTAACAACAGAGACCTTTGCAGAAAATGTTTCTGCTCAGCTGGAGCTTAATGCCATATGAAATGTCTGAGAATTGAGACTTCAGGTGAAGCCAGCTCAGCCTTTCAGCAATAATAATAATGCAGTGCTGGTTCTCTGGTGCCTGAAGTTCAAGCCACCACCCACACCAGTATGAGAAATGGAGGATTTTACTGGTCTGCAAATAAACTTTTAGAAAAAAGTCCATTTGAAGAGCACCTCTGGCTCATGTGAACTCACAGCCCATCATCTGATAAAGCTGTTTCTATATTGCAAAAGTAACAAAACACATTTTCATCAACAAAAGGTCTTCTCTCTCTTCCTCCCTAGATCCATATGTCAAAGTGTCTTTGCTCTGTGACGGGCGAAGACTGAAAAAGAAGAAAACCACCATAAAGAAAAACACGCTTAATCCCACCTACAATGAAGCAATAATCTTTGACATTCCCCCCGAGAACATGGATCAAGTCAGCCTCCTTATCTCTGTCATGGATTATGATCGGTAGGTGGGAGGCTCTGGAGGGCTGGAGGGGAGAGCATCCCATTGGGTGCAGATTTTCCAGCTCAAATGCAATTTTCCACAGTGTTTTCCACAGCCTCGATGGCAGAGCTCAGTGGTATCCACCTGCCCCTGCTGATATATTGCTACAGTGACATTGATATTTATGGTTATGGAAAAATAACGAGTTTGGCAAGGCTGGTCCTTGCTTTATGGCATTTCCTTGAGCAAGTGCCATTTCCCCTTGGTTATTTATTGTCCTGCAACCCATTTTAGAAAGCAAATAATGTCAGCCCGAGCAGCACTGGGTGTATGAATTATGAATTACTGAAGCTGGGGTTATTCTTGCTGTAGAGCACCTCTGTGTCTGCGCTGACCTGCAGAAATAATTTAAAAGCTGCTGTAATTGCTGTGGTGATGGCAGGGCTGGGGCACACACCACAGCCCAGGCTCACCAGAGCAGGGTCCAGGCTTTGCCTGCCAGGTGTGGGCAGCCAGAGGGATGGAGGGATGGATGGATGGATGGATGGATGGATGGATGGATGGATGGATGGATGGATGATGGATGGATGATGGATGGATGGATGGATGGATGGATGATGGATGGATGGATGGATGGATGGATGGATGGATGGATGGATGGATGATGGATGGATGATGGATGGATGGATGGATGGATGGATGATGGATGGATGATGGATGGATGGATGGATGGATGGATGATGGATGGATGATGGATGGATGGATGGATGATGGATGGATGGATGATGGATGGATGGATGGATGGATGGATGGATGGATGGATGGATGGATGATGGATGGATGGATGATGGATGGATGGATGGATGGATGGATGATGGATGGATGGATGATGGATGGATGGATGAATGATGGATGCATGGATGGATGGATGGATGGATGGATGGATGATGGATGGATGGATGGATGGATGGATGGATGGATGGATGGATGATGGATGGATGGATGATGGATGGATGGATGAATGATGGATGCATGGATGGATGGATGGATGGATGGATGGATGGATGGATAAATGGATGGATGGATGGATGGATGAATGATGGATGCATGGATGGATGGATGGATGGATGATGGATGGATGGATGGATGGATGATGGATGGATGGATGGATGGATGGATGGATGGATGGATGGATGGATAAATGGATGGATGGATGGATGGATGATGGATGGATGGATGGATGGATGGATGGATGGATGGATAAATGGATGGATGGATGGATGGATGGATGGATGATGGATGAATGGATGGATGGATGGACATCAACAATAGGTAGATCCATCCCTTCACCCATTCATTGGTGGATGGAGGGAGGGAGGGAGGGAGGGAGGGAGGGAGGGAGGGAGGGAGGGAGGGAGGGAGGAAGGAAGGAAGGAAGGAAGGAAGGAAGGAAGGAAGGAAGGAAGGAAGGAAGGAAGGAAGGAAGGAAGGAAGGAAGGAAGGAAGGAAGGAAGGAAGGAAGGAAGGAAGGAAGGAAGGAAGGAAGGAAGGAAGGAAGGAAGGAAGGAAGGAAGGAAGGAAGGAAGGAAGGAAGGAAGGAAGGAAGGAAGGAAGGAAGGATGATGATGGTGCTCCTCCTCTGCTGTCCCTCAGGGTGGGCCACAACGAGATCATCGGGGTTTGCCGCGTGGGGGTCAACGCCGAGGGCCTGGGCAGAGACCACTGGAACGAGATGCTGGCCTATCCCCGCAAGCCCATCGCCCACTGGCACCCGCTGGTGGAGGTGAAGAAATCCTTCAAAGAGGTGTGTGGGGTGTCCTTCCCGTGCCTGTGCTGGGCGGGACTGGGCTGGCTCCAGGCTTTCAGAGAGCTCCTGCTCTCGCCTGGGATTTTCTGAGCAGAGCTGAGGGAATTTTCTCACCAGAAATGAACTCTAGAAAACAAGCACTTCTGTATCGCCTCGAAATAGCTCCTTGAGCTTGCAAGCAAGACTGAGAAGAACTGTATTTACAGATGTGACTGTTACATTTTAGGTTTTTTCTTTTCTTTTTCTTTTTTTTTCTTTTCCTTTTTAAATTAGAAATTGAGAGCAGTAAGGAAAGAGAATGCTGCTCTGATTGCAGAACAAATTGTCCAGGGATATTGCCTATTTCAAGTTTCAATTTTTCATCCTAAAAGATTTTTCTGTTGACTCATCTCAGCCTTTGAGGGAGAATAAATAGAACAAATGTAATTGCTCTAAGCATCTCCAGAGAAAGAGATTGACTTGATGCAGCCCCGGATGATAAAATAGGGCTAAAATGCCTGGGTACCATTTTGACCATCTCTGGCATTTTCCTCCCCCTTGCACTCCAATTTCTCACGCTTCTGTGGAGCTCTTTGCCTTTGCCTGATTTAGGTCATAATTTCTGGAGGACAGAGATGTGGAAAAGGGCACACACGCCTTTGACACTTCAAGTATGAGAACAAAGCACCAGCATTTGAGGCCAGTGATACGATAATAAAGGCAATAAAGCCTCCCACTGTATCTGGGGCTGAGGAGGTATTTTCCCTCAAAGCCACAGAATAAGTACTTAACAAAAAGCATCTCATTTTCCCCTTGAAGTTGAGTGCTGAGCTGTGCTGAAAGGCAGACACTGGGCTTGCTGACACTCCACAGTAGTGAATTAGTGTATAAACCCTCTCTTTCTTTGAAATCTGCTATTTTCTCAAAAAAGAAGGGGTGGGGAAGGTCTGGCACAAGATGCCCAGAGCAGCTGTGGCTGCCCCATCCCTGGGCCAGGCTGGATGGGACTTGGAGCAACCTGGCATAGTGGAAGGTGTCCCTGCCCATGGCAGGGGGTTGGAACTGGATGATCTTTAGGTTCCTTCCCAACCCAAACCATTGCATGATTAAGAAGTCAGTTTGTGCTCAGTGCCCTCTGTCCCAGCCCAGGTTGGTTACACACAAAGGAAAAGCTGGCAGTTGATATTTTAGCTTAAGACACAGGGGAGGTGGATATATCAGACAATGGACACCTGAAAATTCACCCTCCCTTGTTTGAGGTGAGTTCACCCTGAATCAGCACAGGGATCAGCTGTGCAGGGCTGGGGTGACTCAGAGCAGAATTAAACCCTTGTGCACTTTGTGTGCAGTGCCAGCTCAGCCTTTGGGTGCTGAGCAGCACCAGGACTTCATTCCCCTTCCCCTGCTGGCCCTGGGCAGGAGCCACATCTGGGCAGGCTTCATGTGTCACCTCCCACTGCCACGGGGAGCTGGGGACCAGCAGAAATGGAATTGATCTCTCATTTCATCTCTTGGCATCTGTAGCACCTCAAAATGTGACACAGCTGCCATGGCTGTCCCAGGGACAGGAGTTCCTTCTCCAGGCTGCAATTTTTATGGCTTTACTGCACTATTTTTCAGATGCAGGTGGGGTTTTGAAATAAAAACTCCTGTAAAGTTTTTGAAAATCGCTAAGAAAAAAAGTTAAAAAAGGCATTATTGTTATGATGAAACACAAAGAAACCAAGGAAGACATGGAAGATGACTCACCTTCTAAAATATACTTTGAAAACCATGGCTGAGCCCCCAAGACTCTGGAAAAAACCTGAGTGAATCATTTCACCCCTCAATGCACAGGTCAGGAGCTCTGCTTAAAAGGAAAGAAAAAGCCCTCTGATCATCTGTTCTGGTATTTCTGCCACAAACTGGTGCAGAGAGCCAGTAAGCAAATGGTCCCTGTGTTTATTTGCCCTTTTAGGTTTTAGCACTGCTGTCTGCAAATCCCCAGTGCAGCCTAAAAGAAAAACCAAACAGAAAAGGCACAGGCTCCTGGAGAGAAAATAATGGGAAATGGTATTTGTTGGTTACAAAACATTGTATCATCTTTTCCATGTTGTTTTTGGGCATCTTTGAAAAGAAATGTGGGGTTTTGGTCCTGTGATCCCAGCTCTGGGTCTCTGTGCAGCTGCTCCATCCCGCTGCTGGCTGTCTGTCCGTCTGTCCTGAGCATGCTGGGGGAGAACTGCTGGCCCTTCATGCCTTCCTCACCTTTGTGGGGGTGAACTCAGGCTGTGCTGGCATCCTGAGCCATCATTTCCATCTTCCTCTTTGTCTTCTTCATCTTCCTCTTTGTCTCCTTTTTCTCCAAGCACATTTGTGCCAGGCAGCAGCAAAGGGAGCGTTTGCTTCCCGGCTGATCCTCGTGATGGTCTCTGTGTGCTCTGACCATCAGTAACAGCCTCTGGCTCCATCCAAATCTTCTCTGATTGAGTGCTTGACCTCAAACCAAGGCGAGTGAGCTGGGATTGAATTGTCCCTTTGATGTCTAAATGGAGGGATGGTGACTGGAGCTGCTCCAGGCACTGCCATCTCCTCTTGCTGTGATTGGGATCCCATCCCCCTCCCCACCCCTCAAGAGGGAGAAAAGTGTGGGAATACAGAATTTCTTTGCTAACCAACACCCTGCCTGGTGTGCCTCGAAAAGGCTTTGGCCAGGAAAATGAGCTCCCACCATATTTTGGCTACAGCTCAGAGTCACAATTTCTGGTGAATTTACCAGGAAAATGTCACCAGAGCTGTGCTGCTTCAAGAGGATGGCCCAGCCCTGAGCCCCTTACCCTGCCACAGCAGGGATGGATGGATGGATGGATGGATGGATGGATGGATGGATGGATGGATGGATGGATGGATGGGTGGATGGATGGATGGATGGATGGATGGATGGATGGATGGATGGATGGATGGATGGGTGGATGGGTGGATGGATGGATGTGTCCATGGTGTTGGACCAACAGCCTTCTCTTGTGCTAGGCCACAATTCTTTGTCCACCATGAGGACCTGGGCAGCTCCAGCCTGTCCCAGCAGCCACAGTGCTGGGCTAACATGGCCCAGCCCCTCATTTCTGTGCCAACAGCCACTTGGGCCCTTCCTCCACGAGCTGGTGCCGCTCCCTCTTTTCTTTCACTGCTGGAAAAGGCTCCAGTGAAAAGGGAAACACTTTGGATGCACATCATGTCTTTGGTTGCTCCATATTTATCAACAGTGAATAACAAACCATAATGACTGCACTTCTCTAATGACCATCATCATTACAGAGGGAACATGGAGAACATGTGCAAATGAATCATTAATTACAGGCTTTTAAGCGCTATCCTCCTCACACAGATGTTCAGAAGGCGCGTTTCTGAGCAGGAAGGGAGAATCCCTCTTTGTGGGGTTATTCTGACAATCAATTCTTCCCCTCAGCACAAGCTGTTCCTGGTGTTCAGCCCTGAGGCCCCGCTGGCAGCTGATCCCTCCCCGGGTCCTTCAGCCACCCCACCTCTGTTCCTCCTGCATTCCTCCACCCACCAGCCAGGTTCAGGGGCGTGTGCACAAAGGGAAACAGAAAATTCCAGCTCGTTCTTCCAGGATTTGAAGGGAACTTCTGAAAATGGGGATTTCCCCTGGGATCTGTGAAAGACAAACCGTGGAATCGCGGAGTTGCGTCATCAGCGCGATGCAAAACGGGTCTTTGATGCTGCCAAATGCCTCTGACATCCAGCATTTATTTGTTTAAAACGTTGCTCCAGATAAAAACTGGTAACTCTCCTGAGAGCCAAGTCATGCCCATAACAGAGAATAATAATTTGTTTTTAAAGATAAGCCCTTCCAGCCTTCTGGGCCTGTTTGATTTTGATTGAACTGGTCCCAGTTTCTGACTGTTGGCTACACAATGCATGGCTCACCTTTTCAATTAAATGACGGAAAAGTATCTCCAGGTTCCTCTCTGGTCATTTGGACCTATCTTTGGAAGAGTTTTCATCACATTTTTGGAGTAGCAATGCTGTCCTTGTCATGCAGACAGCACGAGGCAAAGAGCATGGGGAAGGCTCTGCCAAAAGCCCATTTCTGTTCTAATTTCTGCAATCTGTTCTGGCAATTCTCATAGGGAGGTTGTACCCGTATTATCAATTCCTCAGGGATTTTAGGCAATTTTGTTGACATGAGAAACAGAGAGGAAAGTGTTTCCTTACCTTAAGACAGCTGTTTGGCAGGATGAGTTTCTATCTTCTTCATTCATTAATTTCTGCTCAGCCCTGCTGAAATACAGGCAGTTCCATGCCAACCATGCAGTGAGGTGCTTTACACTGACTGGTCTCTTTGGGGAAGAAAATTGGTGAAATTGGCCAAATTTTTGACCTCTCCAAACCCATGGAGCATCTGCAAGGGCCTGCTTGCCCTGCTCAGCCTCCCTGTGTGTTCTCTTGTTTTCATTCAAGATGGTTTTGCCAAGGCAAGGGTGAGGTCTGCTTCCCCAAGTGAGTTTTCACCCACAGAAATGAAATCCATACATGCTTAAACATTAATATCAGCCAGCAAAGAGTTTCTGCTGATCTGGGAGGGGAGGGAATTGATCCAGGCAGTGGAAATCCTGCCTCCCGTTGTCTCTGGGAGATGTCTATCATTTGTCACTGGAATTTAATATAACAAGATGGTGAGATGGGCAAGTGCTCAAAAGCTTCAGGAATAATGGGTTTGAATTATGATAATAGCCCCCAAGGCAGATGACAAATAATTTATGATCCCCTAAGTATGGTAAAAAAAAATGTTTGCTCCATCTACCGAGTCTCTGATCTGATTTTCCCTTTGAGAAATGTCTCTGGTGCTGTGGACAGAGCTGCTGTGGAGTAAAATTACCAGACTGGAAAGACTCAAGTACTTCTGAGCTTAGACAGTATTTTAAAACCAAAAAGACAACAGCAATAAAGCAGGGAAAAGCTGAGAGCACTTTGTCTTCACAGCACACACAGACACTGTTTATTTTCCTTTTTTTTTTTTTTTTTGATGAGGAATCCTCACAATTGGGAATTGATTTACAAAGCAATAAAGTAAATTGTTCAGCAATCCCTCCTGAGTGGTTAAACACGGGCATTGCATAAATTGGAACTTGTAGAGCAGAAGAGAGCACAGCAGGGCAGGATCTGGGCAGGGGTGGGATGGGATGGGATGGGATGGGATGGGATGGGATGGGATGGGATGGGATGGGATGGGATGGGATCCATGGGATGGGATTCATGGGATGGGATGGGATCATGGGATGGGATGGGATGGGATCCATGGGATGGGATGGGATGGGATCCATGGGATGGGATGGGATGGGATGGGATGGGATGGGATGGGATGGGATGGGATGGGATGGGATGGGATGGGATGGGAATCCTGAGGAAGAGGAGATGGCCAACACAATGCAGGACTGGGAATAACCCCAGACAACCTCTCCTGTTGGATTACCTTGGTTTCTCCTCTGTCCCCAGTGGCACGGCCGGGCAGCGAGCTTCGACAGCCAGGGCTCCTGTCCCTCCCCCAAACCACCCCCCACGCCGTGATCCGGAGCAGGGACAGCAAAATGGGACTATACCAAGTAATTTTTGCACTTGGCCTTCAGTCTCAGTGGTTGCTGAGGGGCGGTGGCGGCAGCGGGACTTTCCGGTCTAGTTGTTCCTGCGTAAGTAAAGGTAGAAACCCGTTTTGTGGTCAAATATGTTTTTGTCTAATATGTCTCCCAAGGTGATGTTATTTTTGTGGCTTTTGCTGTACGGATCTGTTTCCAGAGGGAGAAGGTGGACTGAGACATGTGCTGGGAGTTTGGTCTGTAAAATAACGTGTAAAATAGTTTTTAGTGTGTGTGAAGGCTGGAAAGGGGCGAGGAGGTGTCTGCAGGGAGCAGAGGTGGCCAGGACAGGGGACAGGGGACAGTGGCCACTGGAAAGCCGTGGCAGAAGATGGAAGAGACTCTTCCAAGCCACCAGCAGCTCCATCCTCGTGGTCAGCCCCAGCCCTGCAGAGTGTCCCTGGGTTTCCTGTTCATGTAGAGGTGTCCATGAGCTCTTAGAAGTTTGTGCAGTGTGTACCCCATAATTCCTTTTGTCATATATTTAAAAAATGCTGTTGATTCCTCAGGAGGTGAACCCTGGGTTTTTTCCCCTGTATCTGAAATCTCCCCAGAGCTATTTGCATGAACAGTTTCTTCAGCCCCCTTTGTAGCTGCTGCTCATCCCCCAGGACATCCCCACCTTATCTGGAGTGGAGGGAACGACGTGGCCACAGGTGGGATTCAGAGAAATAAAAGGGGAAAGATGTTACAGAAATGGGTGGCAGCCCTGCATGAGCACAGGGTCTCTATTTCTTATCCCATCCAAGTAATGAAGGGTGACCAAGGGGCAAAGGAAAATACAGAAACATGACTGATGCTAAAAAAAGCTTCCAAACTTTTTTGCTAAAGACTGTCAGCACTTTCTTAAAGAATAAAGTTTCTCAGCCCAAGCCCTGAAAGAAGGTCAAGTTCTGGAAAAAAAAAATAAAAATGAAGCTTTGCTGGTTCCTTGGCTGCAGAGGCCAGGAATGAAGTTAGAATATCCCAAGCACTGGCTTTACAGCTAAATCAGCTGATCTGTATCAGCCAGCTGTGGATTTTGGACATTTTCTCATCCTGGATTTTTCTCTGAGTTAAGAAGTGTCTTAGTGCTGTTTGTTCCACCCTAATTAAATTAGGCAAAAGCAAATATTTTGGTTTGGAGGTAGAATTTGCGAGCGAGGCAGCCGGCTCTCCTCCCCTCAGGTCAGCAGGACTGTGCTCATCAGCCACAATCCTCAGGTCAACTCCAGCTTCCATTTCCCCAAATGTCACCACGTCACCCCAGGCTGCACATCAGGGCTGGCACAGAGGGGTGTCTGCATTGCTCCTGGGTGAGATGAATCCTTTGTTCAGTGAAGGGTAAATACATCATTCCTCATCACACCTTGTGTCTTAATTCTCTTTATGTGCCACACGCTATAGGAGCAGAAACTCAATAAAATGATTTGATTTGTAAGTGCTGCCCTGTCTGGTGGAATATTTCCTCCTGTGGGAGCAGGAATTGTGTGTTGTGTGGTTTTGGATGGGTGCAGTGATCACAGTGGGTGCCATAAAATGTGACAATGGCAGAGCCTGGCACAGTGGGGCTGGGCAGGGGCACACGGTGGCATTTGGGGCAGACCTCAGCTCTGCAGCTCCTGCCTGGGCTGGGACAGCCACACCACCCCAGGGACAGCCCCTGAGCACCAGCTGCAGCAGCAGAAAGTGTATTCCAAGCACACTGCCACAAAAAAAGTGACAAAACTGCATTGGTTTCCCAGCACAGAGTGTTCTGAGAGCTTCTGCTGGGCAGCAAGGGGAGGACAGCTTTCCTGAGCCCATCATCCTTTCTGGGAATGTCCCGTGGTTAATTAAGGGGATGAGTTTCTGGCCATTAAAACTGATTGACTGGGTGGGTCAAACACTGGCCACGAGCCCCTGGAACTCTGGCTGAGCTGGAGGAGCCTCAGGGGAGCAGGGCAATGAGCTGGCAGTGCCTCTGGCAGGTTGGCAAACCAAAGGACAAGACGTCCCCAGAAGAAGCCACAGCAGTCCCAGCTGGTGGCACTTGACAATCATTAATTGCAGCAACCCACTCAAATCCTTTTCTTCTCTAATCCAGGCTTTTTGGGTTTTGGCTTTCTCTGTATAATCTCCATCTTTTATCCATTCTCCTTGTTATCGAGGATTTAGTCAAAACATACGTGGGGTTTGACACAAAGCTGCTATTTTTAATCCTTGCTTCACACAGATAATCAATTTCCACTCAATGCTGGCTGTCACTTGCATTGCTGGAAATCTGGATCTCACGTTAGTGAATAACACCCACGCCTGGTCGGCTCAACCCCCCTTCATTTATATTTTAAATGCTGAGATTTTGCCACATCCCTCAGCCAGGGGATAATCAGCCCATTGTGTGTGTGTCATTGGGGGGGATTGGTCACACTCACGGGGACGAGCTCCACACACCAGAGCAAACACTTCCCTTCCATCCAGGGGGGAATTAGAGCCCTGGGAAGGAGCTGAGCCCAGCACAAGTGCCACGCCAAGATTTGTTGAGTTGTTTTCTTGCTCCTCACTTGCTGCTCTTGACCCTGTAATAGCAACTCATAGAGACATTTCAATTATTTCCAAGCAAAATAAGGAGGGTCACCCCAGGGCCACGTCCCACAGGAGGCTTGGCCATGCTGGGGCTCCTTTGAAAGTCCCTGCAAAGGGGAGGAAGCTGCTGCAAGCAGCCACAAATGAATAGTCTGTTTTATTGAGTAGTGCAAGCAAAATAAACACATGGAGCATTCCCAGACCTTCCTTTCGTTTTTTTTTCCCTCCTTTCTCTTCAGTTTTAGTCTCCCAGGCTCCTTTTCCATCAAGGCCTGGCTGGCTGCAGGGGACACTGCAGGGAGGGTGGCCAGGGTTGGTTTAATGTGGGACTCAGGGGGGAGGGAAATCCCAAGGGTCCAGCTCACTGCAAGGGGTCAGAGGGCTGGGAACTGTCCCAGCCTGGCTCCCTCCCACCAAGTGGACAACAAAATAAATTGTATCTGAGAAAAAAAGGTGGAAAACATCCAGGGGGAAGCGAGTTCCAGACATGGAATTCCAGAATGTTTTGGGTTGGGACATTAAAATCCATCTCATTCCACCCCTGCCATGGCAGAGACATCTTCCACTGTCCCAGGGTGCCCCAAGCCCCATCCAGCCTGGCCTTGGGCACTGCCAGGGATCCAGGGGCAGCCACAGCTGTGCCAGGGCCTGCCCACCCTCCCAGCAAGGAATTCCTGCCCAATATCCAGCCAGGGTGATATTCTCCACTACTGCCTTCCCACTGATCACATCATTGTGTCATCAGGCTTTTTTTCATACATCAGCAACACATTTGTTTGGCAAAGTGAAGAATCTTGTCATAACAATTGACATTTAGTCTCCAAATGTGGCCTTTCATTGCTAATTACAGGATGCTACTCACAGGTTGGCAAATCACACACACCAAAAAGAAAAAGCCAGTGAGGAAGAAAACAGTTGAGGGTTTATAAGGGTTTAAGGAATAAACAAATGTGTCCTTTAATTATCTTAGGGGAAAAAATAGCAGCTGAGAAATAAATGTAACTTCAACATGGGTGTTGAAGGGGGTGTGTCACAGCTGCCACAGCAAGGCTGTCCCCATGCTGGGAATCCCCTATTCTACAGAAACCTTTTGGGAAGAAGAGTGGCAAAGGCCACCTGGATGCCAGGAGCTGCAGACAGGGACTGCCAGACGGGCTCTGGGGTCCTGGGGTCACAAACCCAGCTGGGTGGGGTGCTGGGGGCAGCAGGGAGGGCAGTGCAGGGACACTCGGGACATTCCTGGATCCCACCACTCCCAAGGGGGACACAGTGGGGACAGACACAGCTTTGTGGGCACAGGACAACTCCAGCTGCCCTGCCCCTCCCTGGGCCCAGCTCTCTGGCAGGAGCAGCTTTGAGTGCTTTGATTTTTATTTTGTTTTATTTCTTCACAAACCTTTTATTTACACATAATTCTTGATTAGTCTGTAAAGAGCACTCAGTCAATGGGCTCAGTCCCAAACACATCCCAGTCCTCCTTCAGTCTTTAGTTCAAGCAATGTCAGGCCAGATAATTTTATCTTTGCTAGCAAGATAATAAATTAGACAGCAAATTATATATAGCTCATTGGAGAAAATTACAGCCCTGATCCTCGAGATCCTGATCTCAGTCCTCTGTTTGTTCTTCACTTTTACTACTTCTGTTATTTGCCCTCCTAATTGTGTCTCTAATTAGGCAACCCCAGACTTCTCAATCTCATTTTGCCAGAGGTTTTCTCCCCCAGGGGCCTCGTTGTTCTTCCTGCCATTAAGATTACCCATCAGTACAGTTGTGCACTTATTTAAATGCCAGGTCAGGATCTCATCTCTGCTGCGAGTTCCTCCCTCCAGGATGTTCTCCCTGGGCCTGCAAACCCTGGCTGCCAATTCCAGGGAGCCTCAGCTCCTGCACCAAGCCCAGGGGCACAGGGGCTGGGATGCTCCTCCCTGCACTGGGTGTCCCAGGAGAGCTGGGCTGTCTCTGCACGGTGCAGGAGATGCCAGCTGGATCAGGACAACGGGGAATGGCTTTAAACTAAAGGAGGGGGGATTTCGTTTGGGTATTAGGAAGGAATTCTTGGCTGTGTCCTGGCACAGGTGCCCAGAGCAGCTGGGGCTGCCCCTGGATCCCTGGCAGTGCCCAAGGCCAGGCTGGATGGGGCTGGGAGCACCCAGGGACTGTGAAGGTGTCAGGGTTGAAACTGGATGGGCTTTAAGGGCCTTTCCAACCCAAACCCAAACCAGTCTGTGATGCTGTGACTCATTTGGCAATGAGAAGTGATGCAGTTTGCTCCTTTGCTGGGGTGAGCATCACTCCAAAATCCACTTTGACAAGCAGCCAGAGCTGCAGGTGAGCCTGGGAGAAGTGGAATTTGTCTCCTCTTTGCAGATGCACAGGCTTGGATATTCTGGATTTCTGTCCAAGAGCCAGAGGCGTCCCAGGAGCCCAGCCTGGCTCTCAAACCCTGCAGCCTTCAGCAGCAGTGCTACTTAGAAGTACAAGAATTTTTTTTTCCTGGACTTTTTCCAAAGATAATTTGTAATTATATTTTACAGCTTTTTAAAATATATATATATATACATTTAAGACAGTGTGTTAGTCATGCAAATGTAATTATGTATTTTACGCTCCCGTGTCATTTTTAATTAAAAACGTGGTATTTAAAGCATGTACATCTCAAAAATCCAATGTAGGCTTCTATTAAAAATGCAGTTGGTTCAAGCTAATGAAGTACCTGGACGGGCCAGGACAAACAGAGCCTGCTCCGTTGCCGTGGGAACAGCCGGCTCCAAAGCACCGCGGCACCCGAAATACCGGGATGAGGAGACAGAACCAGCCCCAACCCCAGCCCCAACCCCAATCCCAGCAGCCTTTTGCTGGCTGAAAATTAGATGAGGGGACAGAAGCAGCCCCAACCCCAACCCCAGCGACCTTTTCCTGGCTGAAAATGGGATTAGGGACAGAACCAGCCCCAACACCAACACCAGCCCCAATCCCAGAGGCCTTTTCCTGGCTGAAAATGGGATTAAGGGACAGAACCAGCCCCAGCCCCAATCCCAGCAGTGTTTTCCTGGCTGAAGATGGGATTAGGGACAGAACCAGCCCCAATCCCAGCAGTGTTTTCTGGCTGCAAATGGGATTAGGGACAGAACCAGCCCCAATCCCAGCAGGCTTTTCCTGGCTGCAGTGCCAGATGTGGCACATCTGCACCAGATCCCTTCTCCCTGGGCTGGAGGAGCTGTTTGGAGTGGAGATCCCAAGGCTGGAGCCCCACGGGAATGCAACATCAATATTGAAGTTGCATTTATTTCTCAGCTGCTATTTTTTCCCCCCTAAGATAATCAAAGACCACGTTTGTAGCCACATTTCTCTTCACAGAGAAAAGCAAGGCACAACTTCCCAAGGATATTTCTGGGATTCACATTCTCTGAACCTCAGAGAAAGAAAAAACCAATTCTTATCTCATTTACTGCTCCTGTGTTTTGGAACACGTGGAATGCATTGTGGAAGATTTGGTGAAAGATTTCCCTTTACCTGAAGGGAATTGGTGGTTGGATTCTGGTCTGAGTGTTTTGATTCATGGACCAGTTGAATCCAGGTGTGTGTGTGTCAGGACTGTTGGCTAATTCTGGGCAGTTGAGTTGAGTTGGGTGCTTGTGCAGATTCAGTTTAGATGTAATGTAATATAGTATAGAATATAGTATAATAAAGTAATTAATTAGCCTTCTGATATCCTTGGAGTCCTCCTTGTCATTCCTCCTGGATGTCAGGGAAAAATATCACCGATACACATTTGTTTATTTCTTAAACCCTCAATTGTTTTCTTCCTCACTGTTTTATTTTTTCTTTGTGGTGTGTGTGATTTGCCAACCTGTGAGTAGCATCCTGTAATTAGCAATGAAAAGCCACATTTGGAATCTAAATATCAATTGTTATGACAAGATTCTTCACTTTGCCAAACAAATGTGTTGCTGATGTATGAAAAAAAAACCCTGATGACACAATGATGTGATCAGTGGGAAGGCGGTAGTGGAGAATATCACCCTGGCTGGATATTGGGCAGGAATTCCTCCCTGGGAGGGTGGGGAGGCCCTGGCACGGCTGTGGCTGCCCCTGGATCCCTGGCAGTGCCCAAGGCCAGGCTGGATGGGGCTTGGGGCAGCCTGGGGGGATTTGGGCACGGGGCTTTGGCAGGGAACAGAGGATGGGAGTGCGGCCCAGCCATCCAATCCACACATGCAAATACTTTTTCTGGCTCGTTAATTGCTTCCAAAGTGGAAGATTTCTCCTAATCTCCCATTAGCAGCTGCACATCCCTCTCCATTTCAAATTGCGTGCTTGAGGGTTTGTGGCTGTCGGCAGGGACTGAGTGGAGGAGCAGTAATTTTTTAATTAAGTCTCTTTTCTGGCGTTCCTCTTGCATGTCTGAGAAGCAAGGGAGGATTTTGCTGCTGATTTCCTGGAGACCACCCTGCCTGACCAAGCGTCCCTGCTCTGCACCAGCCCAGGGGGACCCTGGTGCCACAGTTCCAGTCCTGGGCAGGGTGAAACCCCCCGAGCACCTCTGCTCCAAAGGCACCCAGAGCAGCTCCCACCTCCTGGAGATGACTTAATGGGGTTTTTCTGGGACATGATGGTTGCAGGAATCAGCAGCACCTTCCTGCCTGTTGCATGACCTGGGCTTTGCCTCTTGACCTCTAATTGCTGCTCTGCTGGCTCTGCAGGGATGCTCCACCTGCTCCTGGAGTGCTGAGGGAATTCTCCCCTCCTTCCCCAGGGGATTCTCCTCCTCGGGCTGCTCATTGGGATCACCTGTGGTGCCTTGGGCTGCTCAGGTGCCACCCCAGGAGCGCAGACCCAGCTGTGTGGGACTCTCCAGACTAAAGGGGTGGTGCTGCCGTGGATCAGGACCTTCCCAAGCTCATCCCTCCAGGACAAAGCCACTCATGAGGGCTGTGCAACCCTGGGGTTCTCTTGGATGCAAACAAAAGTTCCTGGCAGCGGGAATGGAGCTGATGATGCAATTAAAATAATTATTTCCTAAGCCTGCATGTCCTGGAAGCCTCTGGAAGTGGCTCTTGCAGTGGGGAGGAGAATGGAGGAGCAGGCTCAGTGGTTTGCCAGCACACAGCTGAGCATCCCAGGGGATGATGACACTGCACCCCAGCTGTGCAAAATTCCACGGCATTTATTGGTACCGATGTCTCTTGATTAAATTACACTTCTTTCTTCATTTATTCTCTAACAAGCTGAACATTTCCATTTCCCAGGCAAGCCCAGGTCAGGAATGGGAGGAGGTGGCAGCTGACACTGATACTGGAGGGAGCTCGGTTGGAGAGGAATACTTCTCATTTAAAGCTCTGATTTCCTGAAAACCTGCACTCAGGGGAGAATTGACAATTCAGAGCTGAGCTGAGAGCTGCAATCTCCTGCAGGAACTGCTCACAAAGCCAAGTGTGGCTCCATGGCCTGTGTGGTGCCAAGAATCCCCCAGGTTGCAGAGCTTGGAGCAATTTTAGGTTAAAAGGGAATCATAGAATCATGGAATGGTTTGGGTTGGAGGGGACTGTAAAGATTATCCAGCTCCAGCCCCCCTGCCGTGGGCAGGGAATCAGACCTTTCATTTTTCCTCCCCTGAGCAAATCCATGGAAGTGCTAATCTTTGCACCATTTTCATTTACAAGGGTTAGGAGGTAATTTAGGAGAAATCCATTTAGCTGAGCAATTAGCGAGTCAATAACACACTTCTGCATTTTATTAGAAAAGGGAAAAATTGATAATTTCTGTTTGTTTTGACCCTAGCTCTGCAGCAATGGCAGCAATTTTCCTGGATAATCCCAGTTACCATGGTTATATCTCCCTCCAGGACACCTGCAGCAGGAGGACAGCAGCATGGGCAGAGCCAGGGCTGCTCTGCTGGGGGGAAACTGCTCCAGCCCCCAAATTCTGCATCCCTGGCCACTCCAGCCTCCCCTGCCCTGCCTGCACTGCTCCCCGTGTCCCAGCCAGCAGATGAGAAGTCAGCAGGGCTGGGAACCCCAAATTTGCTGCTGCCTCCCAGCTGGGGATGAGGGATTCAGGGGCAAAGAAATAAAAAATCTCTCCCTGATATTTCTGGGAGCTGACTCACGATCCCTGAGCTGCAGCACTGGGAAAGAGACCCCAACCCTCCTTTCCCAGGGAGAGTCACTTTATCCCTCAGCACTTTTGCCTCAGGAAAAGGGATTAAAGCAGAAAATTCAGATCTATTCCAAAAAGGCACTGGGGAGCTGGTTTTGAGAGGCAAGAAATTAAAGAAGTGCTTAGCTGAATAGCTGAGCTGGTATTTTTCTGTCCTCAGGAAACAACTTTGATATAACAGCATTAGTAATAATAACACCCCAAAGAAAATCCTGGTGAAAGCATGTAGAGGCTGCAGGATGTGTGAAATCCCTGGGATGGGGCGTGGGTCTTCCTCGTGTCAGCAAAATCCTTCCTGGAGGGGATGGAGACACAGTACCACCAATGGGAGCAGCTCAGGGACAATAATCCATCCTGATCAAAGAGCCAAAATAGCAGAAAATTCTGTTAGTAAATGAAACTGTCCAGAAAATCTTGAAACTTGGTGCGTCACAAGCCAGTGCTCCTGACAGGGCTGTGAGTCCCACTTTGAAGGCTTTATTTTTGTTCCTCCTTTCAGAGGGAAGGAAGGAGTAGACAACACTGGGAAGGATGAGAGGAGCCTGGGCATCCCCAGGCTGGCTGGGACAGCAGGGATCCAGATCTGAGGCTCCTTTCAGTCTGCAAAATGCAACTTTTAAAAGGGAATTTCAGTTTGTGTCCCTCCCTTTGGGAAGGTTCAGCACATCTCTGCCCAAGGAAGAGGGGAGTGCAGGGGGTGTGAATGCTCTGGGGAGGGAGAGGGGAGCTGGTGATGACACTGCACCCCAGCTGTGCAACATTTCATGGCATTTATTGGTACTGGTGTCTCTTGATTAAATTATATTTATTTCTTCTTCATTTGTTCTCTAACAAATTGAACATTTCCATTTCCCAGGCAAGCCCAGGTCAGCAATGAGGGGAGGTGGCAGCTGACACTGATATTGATATTGATGACATTGATATTGATATTGATATTGATATTGATATTGGTATTGATGTTGATATTGAAGGGGTCAATCCTGCCACGGAGGATTTGGCAGGAGCTGGTTTGGGGTCTGAGCAGGAGAAGTGGGGCAGGGGGAGGTGGGGACAGGCTGGACCCAGCTGGGGCACAATGTGCCCGTCCTCAGATCTCACCAGAGCACCAGGATCTCCACCAGGCTTGGTGAGGGCCCCCAGGGCTCTGCCCCTGGCCAGGCCAGCTCCAGGTGAGGGGCACCCCACAGTCCCTGGCACCCACAGCCCCAGGGCCCTCCTGTCCCCAAAGCCACAAAGTGCTCTGCAGCTCCCTGGGCTCACTGAGTGCCAAAAAGAGAAAGATCAGAGCTGGGCTGGAGCCACCCCCCAGCCCCTGTGCCCCACCACAGATCCCCTGCCACAGGGACGATGGCAGGAAGCGCTTTGGGTGAATCTGGTTTTGCTTCCCCTGCACTCCCATGAGGAGATGCCCAGGACTGGCAGGGAGCTGCTGCCTCCCCGTGTCCCTCCTGGTGTATCCCCAAGCCCTGGTGGCCTCCCAGCCCTGCTGGGAACCCCTGGCGGGGATTTGCTGCTTCCCTTTGCTGCTGGTGTGTGATGAGTTACACCTCAGCCAGATGTTCCGTGGGCAGGAGAAGCTATTTGGAGTTAAAAGCCAGTGATTAGAGTTGCCAACCAGCCATTAAGAAAGTATTAAATGGAGAATTATCCCCCTCTTCCTGTTTCAATACAATGGGAGCTTCATAATGCACTTGTTTAAGTTGCCTGGTTTTAATTTTAGTTCCCCCATTTCCAACAGGACACGCTGAGCCATTTCACTTTATCAATAGCTCCTGTGAGCTGGAAAAGAGTCAGGGAGGGGAATAAAGTCAATATCCTTGAGAGTGAGACAAAGGAGAAAAAATTAGCCCAAAGATCCAAGTTTCTCTTTCCCACTGATAACACAACTTCTCAATTTACTTGGCCAGATTGCCTTGCAAAGAGGAGTATTTTTCAAGAGGAGCAGAGATGAAAGGGATTATTACTTATAGAGGCTCTTCTCTAAAGAGATAAAATATTTGGCAATTAAAGCACAGGGAGCTGCAGACCTCGGGGAAGGCTGGAGCAGCCCCATTAGCATCTTTTCCACTCAGCCCTCCTTTTGGAAAGGATGATCCCAGTGCCCCTGGCCGGGTGTGGGGCCAGCTCCTGCTGTAGCCCCGGGAGGGGGGACAGAAGCAATCCCAGCAGGAATGGCTGGGAGGGCAGAGGCAGGGCAGGGCAGCTGGGAACAGCCACAAAAATCTATTTCCACACAGGACAGAGGGAGCTGAGGCAGCCCTGCCAGGGTCCCTGCATCCCATTTGGGTCCCTGTGTCCCACCAGGGCTCCTGGCATCCTGCACTGGTCCCTGCATCCCACTGGGGTCCCTGGAACCTGCTGGAAGTCCTCTCATCCTTCTGGGGTCCCTGTACCCTTCTGGGGTCCCTGGAACCTGCTGGAGGTCCCTGCATCCTTCTGGGGTCCCTGCATCCCACCGTGGTCCCTGGAACCCGCTGGAAGCCCCTGCATCCTTCTGGGGTCCCTGCATCCCACCGTGGTCCCTGGGTCCCATGGCAGGGCTGGAGGTGCTGCTGCTCCCACTGGGGCTCCTGGCTGGGTTTGAGCAGTGCCAGGGTGGCTGGTGGGGACAATCCACACCCCTGAGGGCACCAAGGGCTCTGACAGCAACTCCCCCAGCTGTGGCACAACCTTTGCTTTCTCCTAACGGGGCCAATAAATAATTAAATTGTTTTTACTTAAACAAATAAAAGCAGGAATCAATAGCCCCAGCAGGAGATGAGGAGTTCTGGCACCTGCAGAGCCCGTGGGGCTGGGGGTGTCCATCCCATGGCCAGCAGGAACCTGAGCCCTGCTGCTCCTCTCTCCCACCCCAGCAGAATCACCCACACAGGTCTCTCTGAGGTCCCCACACCCTTCCATGGCACTGGGGGATGGCAGGGACTCAGCTCTGGTGGGATGAGAGGGTGACCCCATCCTGGTGGCAGCCTGGGGACAATCTCTGCCCTCTGTGAGCAGGGACAGGACCCAGGGAAGGGCTGGAGCTGTGTCAGGGAGGGTCAGGTTGGATTTTGGGAAAGGTTCTTCCCCCAGAGGGTGCTGGGCACTGCCCAGGCTCCCCAGGGAATGGGCACAACCCTGAGGCTGCCAGAGCTCCAGGAGAGTTTGGACAGTGCTCCAGGGATGCCCAGGGTGGGATCAGGGGTTGGATTTGGATCCTTGTGGGTCCCCTCCAGCTCAGGACATTCCTGATTCCAGGAGCTGGGAGCACCCAGAGCTTGGAGGGCCCTGGTCCCCACCGGTGTCACCATGTGCCTCCAGCCCAGAGCTGAGCCACCCCTGCTGATCTAACACGTGGGGCTTGTCTCTTGTTTGCCAGCAGATGGAGATCAGGCTGTTCTGCTTGACGGGAGTTATTCCAAGGATTAATTAGTTGATGTTTCCTGAAGTACTTTGAAGATGTGGAGTGTGAGATAAGTGCTGTGCTCTGAGCCCATCGGGTGCTGCAGCTATTTTGTTCCTTTTCCTCCTCATTCCCAAAGAGTTTGTACCAAACAAATCCCACAGGAGCTGGTGGGGCTCTGGCTGACCTGGCTCAGTGAGTGGCACCTCTGCCCATGTGCTCAGCACAGGGAGGAGCTGCAGAGATTCCAGAGGAGCCACGGAGCTGCTCCAGGGCTGGAGCCCCTCTGGAGCCAGGCTGGGAGAGCTGGGGGTGCTCACCCAGAGCAGAGAAGGCTCCAGGTGTCACAGGGAAGTGCAGGACATGTTCCAGGCTACGAGATGTTTCTGGTGCACAATCATTACTGCCCCATCAATTTTAATTCAAGCTGGAGAAATCATCGGTGTAATTATTTACTACTGTGAGATTTCTGAAAATTATATTTCTGTTACTGCTCTTATTGATCTTGAAAAGGGCCATAAATTAACTTGACAGTTCACAGAGTCCTTCACACTTGGATAATTTCTCTGCTTGACTTGCACTGTGTGTTGAACTTTCAGCACCAGCCAATTACAGTCATTCAAAGTGTGTATTTGAAGATTTTTCTTATGCAACAAATTTGATTTTAATACCAAAGAACTTGAGGCAAATACCAAGTGCCCTCCATGTCGCAGAACAGTTTGGCTTGAGCTGGGCACAGCTGGATGGGATTTAGGGTGGCAGGGGGGTGGCATGGCCACTCCACAGCCTGGGAGAGCAGGTGGTCCCGCTCAGGTGCTTGGCAATGGTGCTCCCCACAGGGCTGGCACCTCCCTGGGGTGTTCAAAAGGCAGCTTGGCACTGGCACCAGCAGGATGGAACCCTCACCCAGCCAGCCTGGCACTGGCACCAGCAGGATGGAACCCTCACCCAGCCAGCCTGGCACTGGCACCAGCAGGATGCAACCCTGACCCGGACAGCCTGGCCAATGGCTTCACTTCTTGTCCCCAGAACTGGGGGAAAAGGGACGCTCATGGCACCAAAACACCTCCTAATCCATCCTCTGTGCTCCCAGGATGCTGTGATGGGAACAAACCACATCAATCCTGGGTTTTTAGGGACAGAAATGGGGCAAATCCTGCGCCCTGCAGGGGTGTGGGGTAAGGGAGAGCACGGGGGCAGGAAGGACACGGTGTGGGGACAACTGAGGCTGTCCCCAGCCCCTGAGGGGCTCCCAGCACCTGCCCTGTTCTGCCCCATCCCCTCTGGGGCTGCTCTGTGCAGGAACTCAGTGCCAGGAGAAGAGGGAAGGGGATGGGGCAATCCGGGACCTTACATAAAGTGGAGATTCTGTGGCTGGAGGGGGAAGGGGCCTGTGCTTCGTTAGAAACAAACTCAGTAAATCAGCAACATCTGGGGCCTGCTGGCTGGAGCACCGCCCCGGCAGGGGAGGGAAATCTCCTGTTGTCCTCCCAGATTAAAGGATTTTGCTGTTTGCTCACAGTTTTGTACATGTAAAACGAGCTGGCCCTGACCAGCAGCCTGCCCAAAGCCTCGTGTTCCAACTCTGCCCTAAGCCCTTCCAAAACCAAAGCCCCCAGCACAAACCCCTGCCCAGGCACCCACCCAAGGTCTGTCTGTGCTCGCTGCTCTGAGCCCTGCAAGGACACCCCACCCTTGAGAAGTGTTTTTTGGGCTGTCTCAGGGGCAAGGTGGAGCTCGGGGCTCTGACAGCCCTGCCCAGCACCCCACGCTCCCCCAGGCAGGCGGCTGCACTTCGCTGCGTAGTATTTATTCATTATATCAGAAAAGAAAACCTCATTAAATTAGTCCAGGACTCTGCTGGCTGCTCCCAGGCGGGGACACCCAGTGCCGGGGGGTGGCTGGGGTGGGGATCCAGCATTTCCTCATTTCACAGTGATGGGAGAAGGGGCAGAGACGCCGTCCTGCAGGCCGGGCCGGGCCGGGCTGGCAGCACCCCTCAGACCTCCACCTTCTTCTTCATCTCCATGCGGTAAATGATCTGGTAGCCGTCATCCCAGGCATAGATCTGCCTCTCGCGGGGGCTGTACTTGAGGCTGGCGTGGGAGCCGTAGCGCTTGGGGAAGTAGACCAGGGAGGCGTCCTCGGGGGCCAGCGTGCCGCTGACGTCGAAGACACACTGCACGCGGGCGCGGCTGGGCAGGCGCGTGTTGTACACCACGTGCAGCGCCCCGCACACCACGAAGGCGCCCTCGGCATTCTCCCGCGGGCACGGCGTGTCCCACATCTGCTCGATGTCCAGCGAGGCGGGGTCCAGCTTGGCCAGGCACATGTTCTTCTCGTCCTCCTTGGTGGCGTAGATGGCCCAGAGCCCCTCCTCGTCCGCCGACACCTCGATGTAGGTGGAGGGGGAGAGGCCGAAGACGGGGATCTGCTCCTCGGCCGGGAACACCGAGCTGTCCACCACCGTCTTGTTGGCCAGGTTGAACTTGATCACCTGGAAGGACAGGCCCTGCTGGCGGATGTAGTAGAGGTGGCCGTCGTAGACGAGGTGCCCGGTGCCCACCCAGGGGTAGGGCAGCTTGATGCGGGCGGCCTTGCGGGTGGCAGAGAAGAGGGTGAACTCCCGCATGCGGGGGAAGACGTAAACCGTGTCGTTGGCGGTGCCGTCGAACACGTAGATCTTCTCCGAGCTCCCCGCGGCGTCCTTGGTCCAGAGCCCCGAGGAGCTGCCGAAACGCTTCAGGATCTTCATGGCCCTGACACTGGCGATGGTGTCACTGCAGTCTGTGAGAGAGGGGCGGCTGTGAGAGCCTGGGAACAGCCAGGGACTGCTGCTGCCCCGTGCTGGGTTCTCACCCTGTCCCACCCAGACCCTCAGGCAACTGCCTTGGAAATTCACTGAAGGGGCTTAAGTGCATCCCTGGTGGCATTGAGAAGTCCCCTAGTGCACCCATGACACGGGCAGAGGAGCCACCCTCACCCCAGCCCTGCCCCATAGGCTTTGGGGACACACAGGGCTCCAGCCTGGGGCTTGGATGCAGCTCCCAGGCCGAGGAGGATGCAGGAGCTTGTGCCAGAGACATCTGAGACACAATGCCCCAGCCCGTGGCTGAGGGACAGCTGGACTGGGGTGGGCTGGGAAGGGTCGGGGTAACCCTCAGACAGGACCATCCCCCCGGAGAGCCACGGCAGCCCCTCACCTGTGAGCTTGGTGTACTTCTCGTTCTTCCTCTGCTTGGCTGTGGCCACCTGCTTGTCCATCAGCGTCTCGTCCACCTCCACGCAGGGCGGGGCGGGGTTCTGTGTCTCCAGGTAGTCCACCTCCCGCTCCAGGCGGTCCACGCGCACGGCCGCGCTCTCGGCCTCCGCCCGCATCGCCTCCCGCTCCTTCTCGGCCGCCTCCAGCATCCCCAGCACCTGGTTCTTGAAGTCCCGCAGCTCCGTGGAGTAGCGGCTGCTCTGGTCGTGCCACTGTGAGATCCTCTCCTGGGGTGGCCAAGGGGACATTGAGATCTCCAAACCTCACCAGTGGCAGCTGTGCCAGCCTGCCTGGGCTGGGGGAGCCCCCGGAGCCACACGGGGCTCGTGGCTCTGGGTCCCATCCCACCCTGCTCCCGCTCCTGTGGTGCTCCCAACCACACAATGCTCCTGTGCTGCTCCTGCAATGTTCCCGGACCCGTGATGCCCATTCCTGCAATGCTCCCAGACCCACAATACCCCCACTCCTGTGCTGCCCCCAGACCCACAAGGCCCTGCTCTCCTGTGACACCCCCAAGATGCCCCCATGATGGTCCTGAACTCACAGAGCACCCCAGTCTCCCACGATGCTCCCAGATCCTTGATGCATTCCTTGTTGTGATGACCCTGTGAAGCTCTAGTCCTGCAATGTCCCTGCTTTCCCATGATGTTCCCAGGCCCATGATGTTCCCGTTCCTGTGATGTCCCCATGGTTCTGATATTCCCATTCCTGCAATGTCCCTGTGGTTCTCAGACCTGCACTGTCACTTCTTCTGTGATGTTCCCATTCCTGTGATCTCCCTGTGGTTCTGATGTTCCCATTCCTGTGATGTCCCATGGTTCTCAGACCCACAATGCCCCTGCTTTCCCATGATGTTCCTATTCCGGTGACCTCCCCATGGTTCTCAGACCTGCCATGCCCCTTCTCCTGTGATGTTCCCATTCCTGTGATTTCCTCATGGCTCTCCCACACCCACAATGCCCCTGCTTTCCCATGATGTTCCCAGACCCGTGATGTTCCCATTCCCGTGATGTCCCCATGGTTCTGATGTTCCCATTCCCGTGATGTCCCCATGGCTCTCCCAGACCCACAACGCCCCTGCTTTCCCATGTTCCCGTTCCTTGATGTCCCCATGGTTCTGATGTTCCCATTCCCGTGATGTCCCCATAGTTCTCAGACTTGCCATGTTCCTTCTCCTGTGATGTTCCCATTCCTGTGATGTGCCCATGGCTCTCCCACACCCACAATGCCCCTGCTTTCCCATGGTGTTCCCGTTCCCATGATGTCCCCATGGTTCTGATGTTCCCATTCCCGTGATGTCCCCATGGTTCTGATGTTCCCATTCCTGTGATATCCCCATAGTTCTCAGACTTGCCATGTTCCTTCTCCTGTGACATTCCCATTCCTGTGATGTCCCCATGGTTCTGATGTTCCCGTTCCTGTGCTGTCCCCATGGTTCTGATGTTCCCATTCCCGTGATGTCCCCATGGTTCTCCCAGACCCTGCTCCCCCAATCCGCCTGTCCCCAGTGCTCCCACACCCATCTTGCTCCCCGTTATCCACAGCTGGGCTGTGCAGGACCCCGGCAGGGGCTGCCAGGTCTCCCCACACCCTGCTCCTCCTCACCCAGCCCAGCTCCTCCTCACCCGCCCCGCTCCCAGCCCCGCCGGCCCCACGGAGAAGGGCTGGGTCGGCCGCCCTGGGACGGGGCGATTCGGGGTGCAGGGCGGCTGCGGGGCCCCGCTCGGGGCCGTACCTCCAGGAGGGTGATGCGGCGCTCCACGTACTCCATGAACTGCTGCTGCTGGGCGCGCAGGGCCGGGGCGAGCAGCGGCAGCAGCAGCAGGCAGCGCCAGGGCCCCATGGCCGGCAGCGGAGCAGCCTCCAGCTCAGTGCTCAGGAATGCTCCGGCCTCCCCAGCCCTTATTGCATCCAGATGTGCACAGGGAGGGGAGGCTGCTCCTTCCCCGCAGACCAGCCCCGGGCGCTTTAACCCCTTCGTGCCCCGCCCGGCGCTGCCCCCGAGCCGCGGGGATGGGGCAGGAGGCTGGGGACGGGCTGGGGACAGGAGTTTGGGGTGCGGGGAGAGCCGCAGGAGCCCCGAGCGAGGGGACACGTCCTCATGAGCCGTACTTTGGGGACAGCGAGGGGACAGCCCTGGCTCCTTGTCCGCAGGGGTGACCAAAGCCAACCTGAGCCTCGGCCACGTCCAGGTCTGGGGACAGGGATGTCCCTGGGGACAGGGAGCGTGCCAGGGCAGAGGGTTTGTCCCCTGGGCAGGGACACAGCCAGCACAGAGGGTTTGTCCCCTGGAACAGGGACAGTGCTGGCAGAGCGGGTTTGTCCCCTGGGCAGGGACAGTGCCAGCCCAGAGGGTTTGTCCCCTGGGACAGGGACAGTGCCAGCCAGCAGAAGGGACAGGGATGCTGCCCCGGGGCCGTGTTTCGGATATAAAGGAGGGTATTCACGGCCCGGCAGGGCTCGGGCAGCCTGGAGCAGATGTCGCCGGGCAGGCACTCCACGGTGTCCGGCAGCCCCGGGATGCTGCGGGCGGATCTTGCAGGTGAATGTCACCCTGCATCTCACCGGGAAGCTGCTGGAGGGCCTGGAGTGGGTCATGGCAGGAGGGGGCCTGCAGTCAGCTGTGGCAGGAGAACACCTCCTCAGTGAGGAGCCCCTTCCCTGGCCCCTTCCCCACCCCAGGAGGGTGCTTGGCAAGGCCCGGGGTTCCCCTGCGGGAAGGCACCGGCCAGGGCTGGCTCTGGGACAGCACTGACCCCCAGATCCAAGGTGTGGCACCCCCAGCCCAGCCCCGGAGCAGCCAGTGGGATCCAGGCAGGTGTCCCTGCTCCTTGCCACGGCCCCATACTCACCATGAGCCTCAGGAATGCTGAGGAGCCCCAGCATGGCCAGGAGCAGCATGGGCTGGCCAGAGGTCACCCCGCAGCTTGGGGGGTCGGGGGGTCCCCCCCATCCTGGTGCTGCAGCCTTCATTGCAGAGCTGTGCTGCTCTGTGCAGCCCTGAGCCTGCCAGGGCTGGGAGGGGATGCACTGCAGGCTCCACCAAACCTCTGGAGCCACGGAAACCTCCCCAGGACACCCACGGAGCTGAAATCTCTGTCAGGAGCACGGAGAGCAGCCAGGCTGGGGACAGCTGTCACTCTCGGGGAGAGCCTCCTGGTCCTCCTGCCCCAAGCTCCTTATTTGTGTTGCTTTGTTCTTGTTTTTGCTGAGGCTGGCAGTGAGCACTGACCAACAATTATTGTTAGCATTTGCCCACCAAAAACTGGGATGTGGAAGATGACACCAGCTCGGATATTTGGCACGGCCAGGAACCTGTTTGAACCCAGGGATGAGGTGAGGCAACGTTTACAATTCACTTCTTGTGAGCTGCCCTTATCCAGACTAACTGAAATCAGAGCTGGATGGACAGAAATCAGGTTTAACATTTATTGCCACCACTGTTTCCAGCAGAGTGCAGATGTACCCAAACCCCAGCTGGACCATGGCAGCAGCAGAACCTTCAGAGCCAACTCTGGGCTCCTCTCAGCTTTTCTGGACTTCACTCCTTTTTGCTTCAGCTTACCACAGTTAAGACAGTGATTTTTAAAAGCTAGATTTAATTTCTTTCTAGTCTTCTTAATATGAAACATGAAACAACTTATTAGTAAAAGAGCAAATCAAGCTTGTAGGTTAGAGCAAAGCCCACTCCCTGCTCTGGCATCCAGCACAGCAAAAGCAGCCTCCCATGCACTGCTGATTATTTTTCTGGCTCCAGGCACGCAAACATAAACCATAAAATCACCCAGAGCCTTTTTAGAGATGCTGTGACTGCACAAACTGTGAGCTCACCAAAGGAAAGGTGAGTGTTACAGGGATCCAGTTTTGTTTCAGTTTTCTAGTTCCATCTCTAGTTTTTTAATCTCCAGGAACAGTTTCTGTATTTCCAGCAGACTTTTCACTTTTTCTACAGGCACACCGCAATCAAAGGTCGATTTAATGTAATGAACCTCTTGACACACATCAGCATCACCTTCTTTCATCTGTTAAACAGGAAAACAAACCCCAGAGAAGCCTGTGAGGATGGACTGCAGCAGACACAGAGCCACCCACTCCTCAGCTGCGAGGCTGCCCTGTCCCAACAGGGGCTGCATCCTCCTCAAGACCAGAAATGAAAAGTTTTGAGAAGTTTAAGCAGCTTTCATGTTAGAAATCAGGCAGCATCCACTCAGAAACTCAGCCTCAACCTGAGGCTCTGAGCACCTGGGAAGGTTGAACCATGGCAGGGTGGGAGTGGATGGCCTTCAAGGCTCCCCCCAGCCCAACCATTCTGTAATTTTGTGGTACTCACACACTTGGGCAGTGGTGTCCAGCTGCCATCAGGCAAGCACGTGGCTGTCCAAGCATTTTCCATCATTCCATCCTCTGGAAACTGGTAGCCAGGGAGGCACTCCAAGGTGACAGTCTCGTTGGTCTGGTACCACCTTTTGTCACCCAAAGGGCTCTTCAGCCTTCCAAAGGGCACTCGTGGCTGTGGACACAGGACTGGAAGGGAAACCCAGGGCAGAAGCTGCTCAGCCAGAGGTCAGAAAGGAGTTTGGGAAGGCTGAGCCAATGCAGAGGAACTTAAAATGGTGGAGCTGTGAAATCAGAAATACTTCTCTTCAAGAAGAGGGTGAAGGTCAGAGCAGCCCCTGCGAGGGGCTGTGAATTCCTTATGGATTTGCTGTTTCTGGCACTGCCTCAATCCAGGCACGGTGGGGATGGACATTTGGCAATAAGGGGAGGGAAAGTCAGTGAACTCCTGACCTGTCTTAGACCTCCTTTACACACAGCTGTCAATAAAAACTCAACTGTTACCTGGAAAACTCCAGCTTTGGGAAAGTTGTTTCTTCTGCAAAGAGGGGAAGGACTCAGGAAGCCCCAAGGACAGACAGAGCCAGGCAATGCTGCACCCCAAGCCCTCTGTTCTGCCCCAGGGGCCACAGCTGAGCAGGGAGATTTTGGAAGCACCCCTAAATGCCATCACATTCACAGTAGAAGGGCAGAATTTCATTCACTTGTTAGTGAATCACTGCATCCTCCTGCCGTGGGGGTTTGGGACACTGAACTGAAAGGAAAATGCACATTAAAAATCCAGGAGCAGGAGGTGGAGGAGAAAATGCTCACTCACCTGGCTGGCAGGTGGGCAGGGGCGGGTGCCAGGTGCCATCAGCCTGGCACTGGCTCTGGGCAGCACCACGCAGCCCAAAGCCTTGCTCACAGGAGAAGTGCAGCAGCAGCCCGTAGGGAAAGGTGAACGTCTGTGGGGTCATCCTGCCCCTCTCCACCACGGGCTTGGGGCACCGAACCACTGCGGGACAGAGCAGAGCTGGCTCTGGGGGCTGGGGACAGCAGAGCCCGAGCAGGGCTGCTCCTCCCGACCCCCTGATGGCCCCCGTGAGGAGAACCAGGGTCTGCCACTTCCAGAGGCAGTGCTGGCACTGCCCCCAGGGCTGGCCCAGCCTGATGCCATGCCCTGAGGCCACGGTGACCCCAAAGCACTCACCCCTGCACTCCGGGGCAGGCCCGCTCCAGGTCAGGTTCTGCCCATCCTCGGAGGTGCAGTAGAGGGACTTGTCCCCGATGAGGGACAGCCCCTCTGCACAGCTGTACTTCACTTCAGAGCCATAGGTGAACTTCCTGAAGCCCATGCCAGAGTGCTGCCCGTTGCTGATGGTGGGAGGGGGACCACAGACTGTGAGAGAGAAAAGGGAAAAGTCAGGTTTTCCTCATTCCATGGGGGAGGCAGAACGCAGGGAGGTAACAGGAGAGGCAGGTTCTCTGTGTTCATGCCGAGTGTAGCTGTGCCTGTGCTCCCAGTGTGACCCGGCTGAGGATCCCACCCTCAGCACAGCCCCAGCACTGCAGTGTCTGTCCCCTCCCCTTCAGCCCCTTCTTTATCCTCCCTCTTTTCCATCCTGCTCCTAAGCAAGGTCGGGGGAATGCTGAGCATCATAAATCCCTCGAAGAATCCTTTCAGAAATGCAAGTCCCATTAACCAACACATTTCACCACTTTTGGCGGAAGATGGAAATGCCAAAGCCCTTCACTGCTGTGGCTGGGGCACCTTCTCCTCACACCTCACACGGTTCTGTCCCTGCTGTCCCTCCCCGCGGACGGAATTCCCGGCCCTGCTGCCGCTGTCGCCACTCACCCCTGTCACAGTGGGGCACGGGGGGTCTCCACATCCCGTCGGAGGAGCACTGCGCCCTGTCGCTGCCCCGCAGCATGAAGCCGTGGTCACACTGGAACTCCACCTGCTCGCCAAAGGTGTACTCGGCCCTGCTGGGGCTGCTCTGTGTCCCGTGGGGGATGGCCGGGCTGGGACACTGCACCTCTGGGGGACAGCAGAGCAGAGAGCAGAGCTTTGCACAGAGGCATTCCCAGCAGCCAGGCTTTCCCGAGCTGCCAGACACCTCTGGGCAGAGCTGGCAGGCTCAGGGATGGCCATTCCAGGGAAAGATGCGCTTCTCTTGGAGGGCAGAAGGATGTGAGAGCCCTGCCACCAGGCAGACGTCGCGCTGGGGGATGGCTCGGCACTGGCTGCATCCCTGAATCCTTGTGGAGCCTCTAAATAAGCAGGGGGAGCTGCAGCTTTTCCTATCCAGGCACGCCACCTTTCGAGCAGCGAAATTACTGCCAGGCAGAGCCGAAGGTGCCGCAGAAAGCCCGGCTGGCCCGGCACATATTTATTTAAAAAATACGGATATTGATATCTACCGATATCCAACTGTGACCGACAAAGACTCTCTAACAGTTTAAAGTTAGAAAGTGTGTGTTTATTGTGAGGCAGGGCAGCGTGTGGGATAGCTCCCAAATACACACCGTGATTTACAGGTGATTACAGAGTCCTGTCATCCATACAACTATTGAATACCCAAACCACAAATACATATTCATAACTTTGGTACATCCCATTCCCCGCTTCGTATGCTAATCAGTTCAAAAGCTATTAAGCATGCGTAGTTTGTTCCTTGAAATGGGTCTGTGGTCCTTTTCATGGGGAGGGGTCCCAAAATGAGGAAGTAAATGAAGTCTTCCTCGTTTTGACCTTTCTGCCTTTAAAATGCAAATATGACAAATGGACCCTTGGTAGAACTCCCATTCCCTGTCTTCGATTGGTTTCAGAACAGAGGAGGCCCACAATTGTCTTATGTTCCTAAAGCTATTTATCAGTTTCTATATTCTTCATCATAAACCCAGCTAACCATTGTGTTAACAAGCAATCAATTATTAATTAGTTAACTACTAACTCTTAACTTCATCAAGGCCTACCCATTTATTTTAATTAACTCCAATAAAGCTTATATCTAACTAAAATCTTAGCTCCCCTAAAACTCCTAAATTCCTCAAGGTTTATGTGTCACACGGGGTGTGACAGCGGTGTCACTCTGTCATGTACTCACTGCGACACAGCCTGGGCGCCGCGGACCACGTGAAGTTCTGGAGACAAGTGATGCTTGGGGACACTCCGGGGATCGCGGAGAAGCCGGCTCGGCAGGAGTAGGACAGCGTGGCCCCGACCGGGAACTCCCGCCGGGGCTGGAAATCGGCGAAATCCACAGCGGGAGGGTGGCGACACTGCCCTGGGGACAGCAGGGGACACAGAGCAGGGACAGCACAGAGCCTCAGCACTGCCCTGGGGACAGAGCAGGGACAGCACAGAGCCCCAGCACTGCCCTGGGGACAGCAGGGACAGCACAGAGCCTCAGCACTGCCCTGGGGACAGCAGGGGACACAGAGCCCCAGCACTGCCCTGGGGACAGCAGGGGACACAGAGCCCCAGCACTGCCCTGGGGACAGCAGGGGACACAGAGCCCCAGCACTGCCCTGGGGACAGAGCAAGGGACAACACAGACCCTCAGCATTGGGAGCTTTTCCTTGCTGGAAAACTCCAAAAATAAGTGAGGGACGCAGCACCCCTGAGCTGGACTGTGGGGTGAAGAGAAAGGGAAAAAGAGTGGGGAAAATTCACCAGAGAATGTGAACTGAGTGGGAATCTTCATTCTTGTGCGCTTTGGTACCTCGTGGTGTCCCCTGCAGGAAGGGACAGCCCTGCCACGTTCCCCAGGGTGATCCCAGAGGGAATTCACAGAATCACTGGGTTGGGAGAGACCTTCAAGATCATTGAATCCAGCCCAGCCCCAACACCCCAACTGAACCCTGGCCCCCAGTGCCACATCCAGGCTTTGTTAAACACACCAGGGATGGTGACTGCACCACCTCCCCGGGCAGCCATTCCAGAACTTTATCTGTAAAAAAACTTCTGTAACAACTTTTCCTTTCTGTAAAAACTTTTTCCTAACATCCAACCTGTATTTCCCTTGGTGCAGCTTGAATCCCACCAGCCAGCAGCACTCCTGGTGATGCCCACCCTCCAATCCCCCTGAGACAGAGTGAAAATTTTCCAGAGTAGAAATCTATTTTGATTTAGGTGAAATGCACATCGTTGAATTAAGTCTGTAGCTTGCAAACACAGCTGTTTAATCTGTCTGTTCTCACAAAAAGCCTTTGCTCAGAAGAACTGCTTCAGCCAAAAGACAGAGATGAGGGAGGGCCCCTTAAACTCTGTAATAGACAGAGATGCTGCTGCAGGAGGCAAGGCAGGATGACCTAGAAGTTCTTTCTGATAAAAAAAATTAGCAGCAAATATAATGCGAAATCAGTAAAATAAATATGTATGAACCTTTTGTGAAATTGCATGTACAGGTATTAGAGAGGGAGATAAGAAAGGATCTGGAGTTCCCAGAGGCACGCGTGTCATTTTAAAGAGAACAATTCCTGTCGGAACCCAGGACACCCCTCTGGGTGCCCCTGGCAGGGGGGTCCTGGCAGGAAGCCAGAGACATTTGGGATTTCCATCTTAACCCATGGAGCAAATGACCAACCTTGTATGAAGAATCACAAGTCACAGAAGTTTAAGTAGAGTAATAATGAATTAATCACCAGGTGAAAAATGGAGTTTTGGGGATTTTTACTATAGGGGGTCTAGGAGGCAAGATGGAGGGATCTGGGTGTTGTCCTATTCTTCTTTCTTCTTCCTTGCCTCCATCTTCTTGGTGATGGTGGCACATTTGGATTGGTTTAGAAGAGAAGTAGACAGTCCAACATAGGTGATAGGTATTGGGAAATAATGATAAATAAAGTACAGATAGTTCATAGTATAAAATGTAGACACCAGCCCAGGGGTGGGCAGTGTGCCCTTGACCTCTGCAGGTCTGAGAAAAATATTTTAGATAATGGACAATAAAAAACCTTGTGAACCAGAGCCGAAGAATCCTGACTCTTTCTTTGACCATGGGGCTGGGAAAAAGGGACTCTCAGGTCATCTTGGACACAGGGAACCCGAGAGATCCCCACGTGTCCAGCACTGTAATAAACATACTGGCTTTACAACTTTCCCAAAAGTGGTGGAATTTGTTTGCTTCCGCAAATCACCCTCCCAGGTGCTTTTGGGGGAACGGGAGCAGCCGCTGCAGGTGGCAGAGGCCAGCAGGGGGGCCTGGGCTCACCTGGGAGGCAGGAGGGCACCCGTGGGTACCACCTGCCGCTGGGCGTGCAGCGTGCCGTGGTGGCAGTGCCCACGAAGCCGGGGTCACACTGCAGCGTGGCCGTGCTGCCATGGGTGAAGTTCTCCGCAGAGATCAGCTGCCCGTGTGCGATGGAAGGGATGGGACACTGAGCCTCTGTGGAGCACAAAAAAAAGGGGGTTTTAGGGGTGTTCTTGCAATGTCACCGTGGTGAGCAAGTGTCACGGCAGCTCTGTCTGTGGGGAGAGGAGACGTGGCACTGCTGAGTCAGGAACAGAACTGAAGGTGACACAAACTCTGACTCTCTTCAGCAGGATAATAACAAGAAACCCATTCCTTTTTGTTAGAAACCCATTCCTTTTGTTAGAAACCCATTCCTTTTATACACTGCTCTGACACAGGTGGACCTGATTGGTGATTTAATCAACACCCCATCACCATTGGCTAATTAAGGAAACACCCTTTGGTAAACACATTATGAGAAAATAACTGCTCAAACACCAGCTGCAAGATTGTTTTAGTTCTTTCAGCCTTCTCAAAACTCCCCAGAACAATTCCTGGGGAAGTTGATCTGGCTTTCTCTCTCTGACCAGGCTGTCAATGTCCATAGAGACAAAGCTGTGTAGTGACTGCAGCGACTGAGGCAGGGGTTTGGGGGTTGATAAACACCTGAGCAGCCTTCAGTGGGACCCCAAACCTGTGGGGTTTCCTTTCCACACAATCAAAACCTTCTCTGCCATTCCCTTGGACCCTTGCTCAGGCAAGGCACAAGTGACTCAGCTCAGGTGGGGGACTCCAGCTGCAGCAGCCTGACAAAAAAAAAAAAAAAAAAAAAAAAAAAAGAGGCTTTGCAACCACTGCATGGCCTCTGTCACACCTGCACATCACTGGTGTCCCCACAAAAAACTCCTCTTTCCATGTTTCCCATGAGAAATATTTGGGGGCTTATCACAAATAACAGAGAAAACAAAACTCCAGCAGCTCTAACTGGGGTTTCTTCATGCCTGGCAGGTCACCAAGACAGAGTTAAAAACATGTCAGAACATCCTGGTCCACATCCAGGTGCTGCAGCATCCCACACCTGCACGGTACCAGGGCAGTGCCACGCATGCTGCCTTTGGTGCCATCCCCATGGAAAATATCTTGTTTGTGTCTCCTCCACGTTAATTATTGGCTCCTCATTAGCAATGTTTGGCTTTGGTCAATGGGCTGAGAAGCATCAGGAAGTAAAAGCAATAAATATTAAGAATAAAAGCAGTGTGCACAGGCAGCGCTGGTGCAGGGCTGTGCACCCTGGAGAAGTTTCTGGAAAGGTTTGGGTTTAACTGACCCCCCAACTTCCAGACAGAAACTGCTGCTTATTCCCCTTCCCAGAGACATTCAGCACTCAGCAGATTTGCACTTCTCCAGTTCTGAGGTCAGCCTGGGGGATGCCTGGCTGTGCCCCAGCTGCCTTGGGCAGCTCTGGAGGCTGCCCCAGGCTGAGGCATCACAGAATCAGGGAAGGGACATTATGGAGGGGACATTAAAGTTGGAATGGAAGGACATTAAACCCCATCCTGGGCAGGGACACCTCCCACTGTCCCAGGGTGCTCCAGCCCCAGTGTCCAGCCTGGCCTTGGCACTGCCAGGGATCCAGGGGCAGCCCCAGCTGCTCTGGGCACCCTGTGCCAGGGCCTGCCCACCCTCACAGGGAACAATTCCTTCCTAATACCCACCCTAACCCTGCCCTAATTCACCCTACACCCATTCCCCTTTCCCTGCCAGGCAAAGCCCCTCTCCAGCCTTCCTGGAGCCCCTTCAGGCACTGAAGGCTCTATCAGCTCTTCCCAAAGCCCCCGTGGAAGGAAAGCAGAGCCCCCGAAGCCGAGGAGGGAGGGGAGGACACTCACCCTGAGTCCCCATGGGCTGCAGCCCCAGAAGCAGCACTGCCAGGAGCTGCCCTGGCCCCAGGAGCCCGGGCATGGTGTGGGGTCAGAGCTGCCCTGGGAAGGAGAGATCCTCACCCCCGAGAGCCTGCCAGGGAAGGGGAAGCAGCAGGGGGAAGTTGGGGACAGGGACACGCCGCTGACACCACCCCCAGCCCGGGTGTGCATGCAGGGAATGTGCTCTGGGCACAGAGGGGGTGAAGGTGGTTTACAGCTCAAACTGCTCTGCAGCAGCCTGGCCTCGTGTCTGAAGCAGGTTTGCAGCCAGGGCTGTGGAAACAGCCCCCAAACCCCTGCACTCATGGAACAGCACCTTACATACACTGTAAATAAACCTATTTGTTATATACACTTTATATATTATCTGCACTGCATACATATTACAGAAGTACTTCCCTTTACTACAGATTATTAAAACCCAGACAAAGCTGCCTTTATAATTTCAGGTTTATTTTAATCTCTGGTCCCATCACAAGACACGTGGCCCGCACAGTGCTTCCCCTTCATTGGATAGTGAAGGGAAAAAAATTCAAAACCATTCATTTCTTCCTGTACACTGTTGTTTGTCCTTGGGGCACACACAGAGATGTGGCACTTCCATCCTGCTTGGGAGGAATACCTGGCATTTTTGCTTTGCTAGGACAGAGGCTTTGAAGTTTTCTTGGTGATGAGGAAAGTAATTAGGCAGTGAAGGGGTTGTTGCCATTAATGAGTGCAGCCTGAACTGGGCAGCACTGGGATGGGCTGGAGAGGTGCAGCAGTTGCAGTGAGTGGCTCTCACCACATTCATGGCTGTTTCTACCACCAAAATTCACTTCCCACTCAGTTCCTTCCTATCTGTGCACTGCCAGTGTAGCAAACAGATCTGAATGTGAAGCTTTGAGAGGTAAAGTGATCTACAAACTGAACCTGGTGAGCTCTAAAAACTGACTCACAAGTCTTTGAGTCCTCATGTGACCAAACCCATGGCCAATTGTTAAATTTTGTCCTGGCTACTTCAGCATTAGCACAAATTAAAAAGTGATAAAAATTCTCAGTCAGCATCATGATCCAACACTCAGAGGATGGTTCTTACAATCCCAGTGCCACCAGTCAGCTGTAGGTGGTGATTTTTAGCTCTTTTTCAAGTTTCTGGATCTCCAGGAGGAGCTTCTGGATTTCCAGCTGGGTTTTCAGGTCCGACAGAGGAATTCCACACTGGAAAGCTGCTTTGTTTCGAAGAACCCTCTCACACACCTCATTTTTCCTCTTAAAAAGAACCAAAACAAAGGCAGAGTGAGACTCAAGTGCGGGGTGACAAAGCAACCATCTTTGTGAAGCTGGACCAAAGCTATTCCAGGCTACAAATGGGGCAAAAAACAGGAAAAACGGAGCAAGAAACAGGAAAAATGGGGCAAGAAACAGGAAAAACGGGGCAAGAAACAGGAAAAACGGGGCAAGAAACAGGAAAAACGGGGCAAGAAACAGGAAAAATGTGGCATGAAACAGGAAAAACGGGGCAAGAAACAGGAAAAATGGGGCAAGAAACAGGAAAAACGGGGCAAGAAACAGGAAAAATGGGGCATGAAACAGGAAAAACGGGGCAAGAAACAGGAAAAATGGGGCATGAAACAGGAAAAACAGGGCAAGAAACAGGAAAAATGTGGCATGAAACAGGAAAAATGGGGCACGAAACAGGAAAAATGTGGCATGAAACAGGAAAAACGGGGCAAGAAACAGGAAAAACGGGGCAGCTGGTGGTACTTACACACGTGGGTGGTGGTGTCCAGGTGCCATCAGCTGAGCAGGTGGTTCTGGAAAGTGCCCCTGCGTGCCCACCATGTTTGCAGTAGAAGGGCACCGTTTCATTCACCTCATACCACAGCTTGTTGAACTGAACAATCACATCCTCCCGCCTCGGGAGGCTGGGGCACTGAACTGAGGGGGAAACACACACAAAAAAACCCCAATAATGGGAGGAGATGGAGGAGAAAACACCCTGCAAAGTCTGGCTGTGACCCAGCAGAGCAGGGCAGGGCTGTGCAGGGCAGGGCTGGCACTCACCTGGCTGGCAGGTGGGCACGGGCGGGTGCCAGGTGCCATCAGCCTGGCACTGGCTCTGGGCAGCACCACGCAGCCCGAAGCCTTGCTCGCAGGAGAAGTGCAGCAGCAGCCCGTAGGGAAAGGTGAACGTCTGTGGGGTCATCCTGCCCCTCTCCACCACGGGCTTGGGGCACCGAACCACTGCGGGACAGAGCAGAGCTGGCTCTGGGGGCTGGGGACAGCAGAGCCTGGGCAGGGCTGATCCTCCCGACCCCCTGATGGCCCCCGTGAGGAGAACCAGGGTCTGCCACTTCCAGAGGGATCATCCCCTATAGCCCCACACAGAGAAAAGCAAGGCCCAATTCTTCCCAAGAATATTTCCAGATTTCACATTCTCTGAACATCAGAGAAAGAAAATGTAGTTATGATATTTTATGAAAAATCTTTTGCTAGGATTTTTCTCCTATTCTAGCTGAGAAGCCTCAGGAAAGAAATGTAAACAATTAACTATCTGCTGCTGTGGAATGCAACAGGTGCATCTGTGATTGGTGCATGTTGGTTGTTTCTACTTAATAACCAATCAAGGATGCAGCTGGCTCAGACTCTGAGAGTCACAAACTTTTGTTATCCATTCCTCTCCTGTTCTTTCTAGCCTTCTGATAGATTCTTTTCTCTCTATTCTTATAGAATAGTTTTTAGTATATAATTTTAGTATATAGTATACTTAGTATAGTATATAATAGTATATTTAGTATATAATTATATCATAATATAATAAATCAGCCTTCTGAAACATGGAGTCAAGATTCTTGTCTCTTCCCTCGTCCCAGGAGCCCCAGTCAGTTCAACACTAAGAAAACAAAATTCTTATCATTTGCTGTGCCTGCGTTTGTGCAAAAGTAGAATGCAATATGGAGATTGGTTACCCAAAGTCATGGTGTTCTGTTTCCTTGGCCTAGCAGGACCTAGAGTGTGTGTGTGGGGACTGTTGGGTGACAGCCACGAGATTCTCTGCAGTGTGAGCAGTCGTGTGCAGGGCTGAGTGCTTGGCAGCTTCAGTTTTAGATGTATAGAAATAATATAATGAAGTAATTAATTAGCCTTTTGATAAGATGGAGTCCTCCTCATCATCCTCCCTCCCCTTCACCGGGGGTTCCCAGCACAGCCATAATCCCCGCTCCTGTGGAGGAAGCAGCATGTGCAGGCAGCCCTGCTGGCTTGAACCCCGTTGTTCCGAGTGCTGGCAGTGCCCCAGGGGCTGAGGCCATGCCCTGAGGCCACGGTGACCCCAAAGCACTCACCCTTGCACTGCGGGGCAGGCCCGCTCCAGCTCAGGCTCTCCCCATCCTCCGAGGTGCAGTAGAGGGACTTGTCCCCCACCAGGGACAGCCCCTCTGCACAGCTGTAGGTCACATTGGTGCCATAGTAGAAGTCCTTGCCATCTCTGCCAGAGTGCTGCCCAAAGGAGATTGGTGGGGGGGCCCTACAGACTGGAAAAAAGGGACTTGAGAAAGAAAGACACGTGCAGTGCAGTTAGCACCTTCAGGTGAGAGCCAACAGCTTTTCTGTGAAATCAGCACAAAGTTCATTTCGTGGTTGGTGTGAGGCGAATTCACAAGGAGCTGCTGCCTGGATTTTGGCCTCCTACAGCAGCTCAGTGCCCCACAAATATCAGAATATTTCCAGTGATGGCCTCCCCACTCCTGAAGTGTTCAAGAGACACGTGGATGTGGCACTGGTGGGATTCACTCAAAGCCTGCACCTGATGGTGTTGGAGGTATTTTCCAACCTTAGTGATTCTAATTCCAGCTCTGGGAGGGGACACCTGGCTGAGGCTGTGTCCCCAGCAGCAGGTGCTGCAGGCAGCTCACCCACAGGTGGCAGGAGATCTCTTGTCCCCCGTGTGTCACACGTACCTTTGTCACAGAAGGGCACCTCGGGCTCCCAGCTCAGATCAGCCCCACAGGTGATGGTCTCGGAGCCCCTGAGGGCAAAGCCCTCCTCACAGGCCAGCCTCACCTGGGCCCCCACTGTGTAGTCACTGCTGCTTTTATAAACCTCCTTTCCATGAGGGATGTCTGGCTTTGGGCAACGTTGTTCTAGAAATAATGGGAAAGAAAGGATGTTGTGTGATTCCAAAAAGAACTCCAGTCATGCTTTCTATGGAGAACAGCTACCAACAAATCTGAACCGTGGCAGAAAGTGACCATCCCCCAGGTGCAGGTCTCAGGCTGCCTCTGTAACCCTGAAGGGTCAGTACAGGGAATTCTCCATGCTCTAATGCTGCCTGCCCTGGGAGGTGGAGCAGGTTTTCCCGAGTCTTTGGGGATATTGCTGTGGTAGGAGATGAGCAGTGTCAGTTATTTACTCATTTTCTCCTGATAGGGGAAATGCCGTGGGAACATCCTTTGCTCCCCAGCCTCATGTCAGCAAAGCAGCCCCAAACACAAAAACCACATCCCCTTCCAGCTGCGTAAATGTCTCCCCAGGTTCCTCAGGAACCTCCCAAGCCTCTAGAAGTTTCCAACACACCACCCTCGCACCCCCCAGACACCAGCTCAGCCCTGCCAAAACCCTGCCCTTTTTCCACGGGGTCCCTCTGGACCTTTTGCTGCCTGTACATTCCACATTAACCCAGGAGAAGTAGACCTGGGGCCACCTGGATTGGGGGAAAATTCCCCATGGCTTCTGTCATGCTCACCCCTCCACTCTGTCCCACCTGGAATGCACTCTGGCACTGCTGGATGCCATCCACCATCGCTGCCACACTGGAGGATGACGTTGCTGCCATGGCCTTTGAAAGCAAATCCTTCACTGCACGCCACCTCCAGCGTGTCCCCGCTCTCATAAACCTCTTTCACTTGCCACGGGTGCAAGGGCCTGCCATTTAGGATGTGTGGATCTGGGCAAGGAATTCCTGGGAAATACCAAACATCAGCGAGGGTGAAACCACAGCAAAGCCAAGTGGGTGACGGGAAGGTTGTTGTGAAGACAAGGATGGGTGGATAGACACATAATGGCATTAAATCTGCCCCAAAAGCATTCCTGGGTTTTTCTGGGGGTGGAATGTTGGTGGTGCACCCTCAAGACCATAGTGGATGTTTTCCAGAGGTTCAAGGAGCTGGCAAATAAAGCAAAGCCAACTCTGCAGCTGGGGAATAAATCAAAGGAATTCCAGGGTCAGCAAAGACCAAGCAGGGCCCTGGAGCATCCCCCTGTCCCCCAGGCTGTCCCCACACTACGTGCAGCTCCTTCACACATTTTGGCAGTCACAAGCAAGCCCCAGGCACTCACTTTCACACGGAGCTGGGGCTTCACTCCACACAAAGTCCTGCAGGCAGCTGATGTTCCAGGTGGTTTTCCCTGCTCTGAACTGGTGGCCCTCCTGGCACTCGTAGGTGACCACGGTGCCCACAGGGAACAGATTGCCAGCCAGCCTGGTTTTCATGGCATTCCTCACATCTGGGGGGTCGTCACAGCTGCCTGGGGGTGAGACAGCAGTTTAGGGACAGTGCTGCATCACAGGGCCTGGCATGGAGGGAATTTGTGTGAAAACCACGGGCTCACATTGTTCATTCTGAGATGCATTGAATCATCCAGGTTCAGGAAGGGGAAAGAGGGAATGCAAAGGAGATAAATTAAGATATACAGATATTTTTTTTCCCCTGGAGAGAGACTTTTCACGAGGGCACGGGATGACAGGACAAGGGGGAAGGGCTTTAAGATGAAGGAGGTTGGGTTTAGATCAGATATTGGGAAGAAATTCTTCCCTTTGAGGGTGATGCCCCGAGCAGCTGTGGCTGCCCCAACCCTGGAAATGTCCAAGGAGAGGTTGGACAGGGCATGGAGCAACATGGGCTAGTGAGAGGTGTCCCTGCCCATGGCAGGAGGTGGGTGGGCTGGGCTTTAAGGTCTCTCCCAACCCAAACCATCCCAGGACTGCGATTTTGTACTGCACGGTGGTTTTCACTGTTATAACAATCTGTCATTTCCAATCAAGCCACTACTCCCTGAGCATGGGGGGTCCCAGGGGTGCTGTCCTGACACTCACTGCGCTGGCAGAGGGGCAGGGGGGGCTCCCAGAGGCCGCTGTCCCTGCAGGTGGAGGCCGGGCTGCCGCTGAGGCTGTAGCGGAGGTTGCAGTCGAACACCACTGTGTCCCCAAAGCTGTAGTCAGGCTGGTACCTGCTCAGCAGCTTCCCATTCTCCACTGTTGGCTGCTCGCAGGTCACCACTGTGCCAGGGGAAGCACACAGGGAAGCAGCAGTTAGGCTCCAGCTAGGAGGTATGAGGGTTATGATATTGTCCAAGATTGCAAGGCAGGATGTATTCTCTTTGCCATCTGTTAGAGGTGGGGCAGTTATCTTCTGTCAATTAGGCAGTTTTTAGTTTTTCTTCATCTCTTCCACACCCACTCCTCCCTTGGGGGCACATCTGCTGATAACAGGCTGTGGAATGTCCCTGCAGGGCTGATAAGAACTGCAGCATCCACTGGGAGATGTGAGCCCAGAGGGAGGAGCCAAGCATTCCTACCTGGATAGAATCTGAGATTCTGGAACACCAGCACGGCTTCTCCACTGGATTTCCCAGAGGAGCAGCAGCTGCCTCTTCCCCTGGATCTTCAGAGGAAGACTGCACCCTTCTGCAGGATCCCTGCTCCAGCAGAACCACCCCTGACACTGCAGGAGGGCTGAGCCACAATTCCAACGGGACTGCTGCCAGCACCCTGACCCACAGGGTGTCAGGCTGTGTCTGACTCTGTCAGTGTTCTTTTGGTTCACTGCATTGTTTATTTTATATTTTTATTTTCTTCCCTAATAAAGAACTGTTATTCCTGCTCCCATATTTTTGCCTGAGAGCCCCTTAACTTAAAATGTATAGCAATTTGGAGGAAGGGGGTTTACATTTCCCATTTCAGGGGAGGCTCCTGTCTTCCTTAGCACACACCTGGCTTTCCAAACCGAGACAGATATATGGGATATGAGCGTTTTGAAAAAGCCCCCATCACCTTTTTCAGAAGGGCTGAAAAGGGCCAGGACAGCAGCAGGGTGACGTGGTGCTTTTGTACATCTTGCCCCATGTTACAGCAGGGGTTTTTTAAGGCAAAGCATAAGGAGAGCCCAGGGGAGCAGGTTTGGGAATTCTTTGCAGCTGTTCTGTTTCACACTGGGGAGAGGGATCCCCTGCCCTGTGAGCACAGTAAATCCCACTCCCACCTCCCTGCTGACACGGTGACCTTGAGGGGAGACCCCAATTCCTGTCACACTCAGCGTGTCCCCTCTGCAAGAGGTGATTCCACTCCAGCAGGATGAAGAGGAGAGGAGGTTCCAAGGCAGGAAACAGCAGAGCAGGAGCAGGCAGCAGTGCAGGGGCTGGTGCTGGGGTGTGGGAGCAGCTCACCTTTGCATTCTGGAGCTGGGCTGCTCCACACACCGTTCAGGTTGTCCCTGCTGGTGCAGAAAATGGAGGCCTCTCCCACCAGGGAGAAAGATTTCTGTCCCTTCCTGGTGCTGTGGCACTGGTAGGTGACAGAGTCCCCATACTCAAAATGTTCCTTGTTCATCCCGCTGTGCTGCCCATTCATTATTTCTGGAGGGGGTGCACAGGGAATCACTGTGGGAGGAGGGGAAGATCATCATGGGAATGAGAAGAAGAGAAAAAAATTAATTAATTTAAACCAAAGATCTGGCCAGGAAAAGGTGGAAACAGGAGGTAGCAGAAGGGTCAGAAATCAAAGGCAGATCTTGAGGAGCTGCACCAGCCCCGAGCTCTGGCTGGCACTGAGAGGGTTTGGGATATCCCAAGCTCAAATGCAGTTGCTTCACTCCCAGAGAGTGAATGAACATTTCTGCAGGAAGGAAAAAACAGATTAAAAATGTTGTTCTAGGCTCCACCATGCCAAAATCCTGAGCAGATGCCAAACTGCAGATGCCACTGAGATGTCAAAATCCTCAGCACAGCAACACAACAGCCTCTTTATCCAGCCCCAGCCACATCCCAGATAATTACAGAATAGATAATTGAGGAACTCTGCTTACGCTGACAGGTGGGAATATCTCTGTTCCATGTAAGAACTTCATTTCTGAGCACACATTCAATCTCAGAGTGTCCAATCAGTCTGTACCTGTGTGAGACAGAGGAGAGGGAATTACTCCACAGACTCAGTCCTGATGCGTTACCCATGTCACCACCAGCAAGGTTTGGGCTCCTTTGTCAGAATTCCAGCAGACCAGAAATTGGTCAGAAAGTGTCACTTTCTCAAGGACGCACTGGCTTTTGACAAAAACATTTTTTTTTTAATTTAAAAAATGACACGTTTCTAAGGAAATGAATAAACTTCATCAACTACTTACAGCTCTGAGCTCAGTAGTCACATATTTCCTTCAAAAGGACACTGAAACATTGGGAATGGTTTGAAAAGAGCCAGGAGGCTGAACCTGAGTTTGGGCAAAACTGCCTCAAAGCAGGAGATTAAGAAACTCACAGTCAGTCCTAAAGCTCCCAAAGGAAAGCTTAAAAGGTATTTCAATCAGGGTCTGCAATTACCTACATGGGGGAAGCCCTTACAGCAAAGGGGGGGAAAAACTTTGGAAAACTGTCTGGAGACGAAGAAGCCCTGTGGCCCAGGTGCTCCTGGCTTACCCAGTGTTGCAGGTGAAGTTCACTTTGGAACCGAAAGTGAACACTCCAGGCAGGACCAGTCTGCCATTGGCCGGCTCCCCGGGGTTGCTGCACGCCTTGGCTGGGGACAACAGGGCTCCAGTCAGCTCCCAGCTCAGCTTCTTGGCAGGAGAGCCAAAGAGCCGCCCAGTTCTGAGCCAGGGGATGGAGCAGAGACCTCCAGATGTCCCCTCCAGCCCGAGGTTATTCTGTGGTTGATGGTGCTGGCCGGACCTGCCTCGTGAGCTGCTGCCCTGGGGTCTGCAGTGACCTGGGGCAGTGTCTCTGCCCAGCTCCAGGACTCTCCCTCTGCAGCTCCAGTGCTTTCCTAGACACAGGGGCTCAAAATGCCTGAGCAGAAGGACATCCTCTGAGTCAGCAGGGAAGCACAGCCAGCACCAGAGGTGATTTCAGCTCCTGCCAGCACCCAGAGGAACAGAGCTGGTGCTTCCCTTCAGGGCACTCATTGCCACCATCCCCAGGGCTCACTTTGGGTTCTGCTCAACAGCAGGAGCTGGCTGCATCAGCAGTCAAAACCAAAAGGGACAGAATCACAGAATGGTTGGGGTTGGGAGGGACGCTTGTACCAACCCAAGTGTCACTATCATATTTTCTGGAAAACTTCTTTGCCCAGGATTCTTCTCCTGGGAAGCTGAGAAGCCTCAGAGAAAAATGAAAACAATAATGATCTGATTTGCTTCTCCTGTGTTTTGCTGCTTTGGAATGTGGTTTGGACATTGTTTACCCACAGGTGATTGTTTCATTGGTTGCATGTGAGTTGTTGTTACTTATTGGCCAATTGCAGCCAGCTGTGTCAGGACTCTGACGGGAGAGTCACGGGTTTTCATTATCATTCTTCGTGGCCTTCTGTCTGTATCCTTTCTCTATTCTTTAGTATTCTTTTAGTGTAGTTCTACTATAGCATTCTTTAATATCATATAATATCATAAAATAATAAATCAGCCTTCTGAGAACATGGAGTCAGATTCCTTCCCTCCTCCTCCATCCGGGGACCCCGAAACCACCACGCCCACGGGCAGGGACCCCCAGACACACTCACGTATGCAGATTTCACTCGATCCACGCCACACCCCGTTCACCCCGCAGACGAGGAAGTTTAAAACGCGAGCATTTCTGGTATAGCCTGGCCTGCAGACAAACTCCATCCTGTAGCCATAGTGGAAGAACTCGATGCCATCCAGCTTCCTCTTGGGCTCTGCCGAGGGCGAGCGCGGCGGGGCGGCGCAGCGACCTGGGGACACAGAGCCCCTGTCACACCCTGCTCTGCCTGGGAAGGGCAGGCATTCAGGGCAGTGATGGAAAGTTCTTTGTGCCACTGACAGTTTCCTGAACTATTGAAAAATTAGACATGCTTTGGTGAAGCGCACATGCTAGAGAGAAAAAAAAAAATGCCACCGTGACATATTTTATGAAAATCCTCTCGATGGGATTTTCTCCTGAGAAGCTGAGGAGGCTCAGGAAAGAAATGTAAACAATTAACTATCTGCTGCTGTGGAATGCAACAGGTGCATCTTTGATTGGTGCATGTTGGTTGTTTCTAATTAATGGCCAATCACAGTCAGCTGGCTCGGACTCTCTGAGAGTCACCAGCTTTTGTTATCATTCCTTTCTATTCCTTTCCAGCCTTCGGAAGGATCCCTTCTCTCTATTCTTTTTAGTGTAGTTTTAGTATAGCATTATAATATAATATAATATAATATAATATAATATAATATAATATAATATAATATAATATAATATAATATAATATAATATAATATAATATAATATAATATAATATAATATAATAATATCAGCCTTCTGAAACATGGAGTCAAGATTCTCATCTCTTACCTCGTCCTTACCTCTTACCTCGAACACAACCATAAAAAAACTTAGATTTTGATTTTTTTTTGTCAGTAAAGAAGCAGCAGGCTTTGGTTTTAGTGTTCTGTCTCAGCTAGGTTGTCGCCCTGATTTTTTAAGATTTTCTAAGCCTTCTGATGTTTATATTCTTGTAACAAACTTTCTCACACACTTTATGTAAATAACTTATTGGTTTACATTCTTTTATAAAAGAGGAGAAATTTAATCAACTATTAGTTTGTCCAGTGTCATTGGAGAGGTGGCACTTTCACCCTCCAATCCACTGTCACTTTTAGAAATCTATAAATGTTAAAATCAGAAAATAAACTACTATTTTACCTTGGAAAGGGCAACCAAGTTCACATTGTGTTGTTTCGTGCCCTATAGTGACACTAGGTTAGGCTAAGTAGTCTTGTTGTGGCCTGGGCTCTTTTTCTTTTTTTAAGTTACTTGTTGGCTTTTTTAAAATCAGTTTTAGTTGGGTTGGGTTTTAATAGCTGTTAAGTAAGAAAGGGGAGGCTATTGAGTTTTAGTTAGAACAAAACTAGTTGTGGCTGTGAAGATCTCATCATTAAATCTTTTTTCCTCAGCATTGCTGAGACTAGAAACTCTTGCAATTTGTATAAAAAAACCAAAGACTAACTATAAAGCTAATCTTAACACAACTACCGTTTTTTGTTACAAGTTATTAATGAGTTAAGTGGACTCTAAGTGTGATGTTAATTTTTTCAGCACTTTAATCTTCTCTTGAGTGAGAGAAAAGAACAAAATGTAAGCATGTAAAAGAACAGAATGAAGACGTTAAATTTAGTAAAGAAGAAGTTAAGATACTGTAATATTGGCTTGGCACAGATATGAAAATGGATTTGTATGTGTAATGTCAAAGTAACTTTATTATAAAAATATGGGTTTTGTTTCTGTTGTTAATTAAGCTTAGACATAGTAGTGAAATAGCTGATATAAATGTGCTTGTGTTAAAATGCCTGCTTGGATGGGATAACACCCAATGAACACAGGATAGGAATACTGCTACAGATCTGCCAGCCATCAGCACTCCCTGTCTGAAGGCAGTGAGGACCAAGGCCCAAAAACTGGAGGTGATAAAAAAGGACTAAACCCATAACAAAAAAATCCACATGCTCTGAAAAGGTGGATCCAAGGAGGAGCCAGGCTAAACAGTTCTTGGAACATGTAAACTAGTTTGGGGGAAAGTTTGCTATGCATGAGGGTCTATGAATGTGCAACAGGCTGGTGTAATTAAAAGGTTTTTAAGGGGTATCCCCAAAGATAACAGGGTGCCCTTGGCTGAGTGCCAACCCTAATAACCTTTGCTCCATGGTCCTTGTCCCCTACTGTCCTTTATTAAACTTTTTACATTTTCACAGGAGAGTGAAGGTGTTTTTCACCCCCCATCAGAAACATGCTGCCAGCAAAGCCAGGGGGGGTTCAGGCCTGGTTCACCCCAGAGCTCCAGGGGAGGACCCCCCAGTGCCCCAAAGACTCCTCAAAGCAAAGAGAAGTGCAGCCTGTGGCTGGCAGGGATCTGCCCCTCCAGTCCTGCTCCTCACAGATTCAAAGGCTGGACACAAAGTCCAGATGAAGCATTTCTTCTCCCCACTTCGTATAAATTATTGCACTTTTCCAGCTAAAACAGTTTTGTACCTGCTTCCCACGGAAAGGGGGGGGAAAAAAAGGCAAAGGAAGATCTGATCACAAAGATTTACAGAGCCCTTGAAATGCACAGGCAATGAGGAAAACAGAAGGATCCAAGCCTGGTAAAACCCAGAGAAGGTTTTCCTCCAGGGGGTCTTGGTTCATCCTGGTGGACTCGTTCACTTACTGTGGACAGTGACAATGAGAGCAGCAGCGAGGAGTGACCCAAGGACAGCTGCACAGCTCCTCTGCCTCCCCAGCTCCAAAGCTGACATGTTTATTCCTGCCTGGAGGTCCCACAGATGTCACCACGTTCCCTTCCTGGGCCAGAATCTGTGAAGACAGCAGAGGGGTATTTGGGGGTATTTATACTCAGCACAGGTCTGATTTCTGCACCCCTGAGCAGTTCCTGCAGTCACAGGAGAGGAGCAGAAGGAGCAGGAGCTGAATTTCTTTTCTGGAAACTTAGGAGTAAAACACTTTATTTGCAGTAATAAATCTCTTTGAATGAAATTCCTAGTCAAGAGAAATCCTGCTGGGGTCACCAGAAGAGTTCCCTAACAATGAATCACCCTCAGGGAGAGAGAGAAGTATCCAAGCAAAAAGTTCCATCAGTCTGTGCAAAAATTCCCTGAGTAAAGGGAATATTTCAAGCTGTAAGGCTCACAGGTCAATCAAACCAAACTGCTTTACAAAATTGAATTTAAGTGCAATTTGCACTCACCTTGGCACCCTTAGGGAGCTGGAAGAGCCCTCTCTGTGTTATCCAGGGTCATTCATGAGCCTGAGCCCTCCCAAAGCTCCAGAATCTCCCAGTGCCTCCTTCCCTCCTGAGAATGAGGGTTCCACTCACTGCTCCCTGCCCTGGACCCAACACCTCCCATGCCTGCTTCACTCCTCTGCCTTTCTTCAGCCCTTCTCACTCCTCCTGCTTTAATCTGGTTTAATTTCCTGGCCCGGGCTCCTGCTGGAGCTGCACAGGAGCTCCAGCCCAGCTGCCAGGAGCAGCCCTTGGAGCTGCCAGGCTGGGATTTGTCTTACCTGGAGCTGTGGAGGCAGGAGATGGAGAGCCCTGGCGTGTTCAGCACTCGCAGGGTGGAGCAGGGACTGCTCTCCTCCAGCCCCCCAGGCAAAGCAGGAGTTTTATAGAGCCCACATGCCCAGATCTGGCCCCACAGAGAGAAACTTCAATTCTGCAGAAACCGGAGCTGAGCCATTGACCCATAAATCATTAACTGAGCAAGGAGTTTATTCCACCCCCAGAGCAAAATACTACAAAACTGAATGCAACCCAAGCAGATGTTGAAATTGTTTGGTTTTTATGTGTGGAGGTGCCAAGTTTTTGAAATAATCCTTGCTGAGCTGCTCCATTGGGACCTCAGGCACACTGAGGGGTGTCCTCAGGTGTGGCAGTCATATTTTCTGGAAAAATCCCTTTGCCCAGAATTCTTCTCCTGGGAAGCTGAGAAGCCCCAGAGAAAAAGGAAAATAATATAACCTCATTTGCTTCTCCTGTGTTTTGCTGCTTTGGAATGTGTTTGGAGGTTGTTTATCCAACAGGTGATTGTTTCATTGGTTTCATGTGAATTGTTTTGACTCCTTGGCCAGTTGGGGCCAGGCTGTGTGTCAGACTCTGGAAAGAGTCACGAGTTTTCATTATTATCTTTTAGCCTTCTGTCTGTATCCTTTCTGTATTGTTTAGTTTAGTATTCTTTACTATAATATAGATCACAAAATAATAAATGAGCCTTCTGAGAACACGGAGTCAGATTCATCATTCCTTCCTCTTGTATTTGGGAACCCTGCAAATACAACTCAGAGGAGCTGCCTCGCCCCAGGGCAAGGCCACCCTGAGTTCATCCCGTGGCCTCAGGAAGCCATGGCCAGCATGCCAAAAGGGTTTTTCCAGCCAGCCCCACCCAAGCCCACGGGAGCAGCTCCAGCTGGAGCTCAGGAGGGCCCGGGAGCATCGCTCGGAGCTGAACACACACAGAATTCCAGAATGTGCTTGGAAAGGACCTTAAAGCTCAGTTCCACGGAAACCCTGAGATGCTGACCTGCAGGAAAAACAGCCTTAAAACTGAGGAGAGAAGGGGAACAGCAGTAGGGTTTAAGAGCCCCCATTTCCAACTCAGATTCCCAAACCAGAGGACACCTGCCCACCCCTGCAGCCCCTCTTCCTCCAAACACATCCCAGAGACTGCCTGAGCTCCTCAGAAAACCAGCACACAGTGCAGAGTTAGAGCAAACAATGGAAAAGAACAGAGGACATTATCTGTGGGGTTTTTTTAGTCTCTTTATTGTAAATAAACACTGACAGAGATTTATGCTCAAGTGCACAGAGCACACAACACACAGCACGAGCTGACAGACACTGCAGCTTTTAAACCTAACAAAAAAAAACCACTTAGAAGGCAGCAGAGCAGGAAAGTTCACAAGCAGCTGGGTAAGATCCCTCTCACCAAACACTCCAGGCAGAGCTGCAGTGCAAACAGAGCAGGGCACAGCAGGGGTGGCACTGGCACTGCTCCCCAGAGCCCTCAGAGGGGCACGGGGAGAGGCTTGGGGACACCCCAGGGTGGCTCTGGCCAGGCTGGTGCTGGTGCCTCTCCTCCCTCAGTTCCCCCTTGGCAGCCAGGCCAGGCTGGGGTTGAGTGTCACCCACCCCAGCTGCCAGGAAGGGGACACCGGGCAGAGGTGACAGCTCTGAGGTCAGAGCCAGTGTACACAGACCAGCCAAGCAGGGTTGAACTCTTTCCCCCATTTTGCAGTTTTTCCCAGAGATGGAGCAGTTTTTAGCCCAAGTGCTCCTTTTTCTCTGCAGTGACACACAGAGGCAGGCAGGCAGTGACACACAGGGGACAGCAGCCAGCTCCACCTGTGCTGCTTGAAACAGGGGCACAGAAAGTCAGGGGGTCACAAAACCCCCCTAGACCTGGGAAAATGCTCAGGAAGGTGCCAGGCTCACCTCCAAACCCACATCCACACCTCCAAATTCACATCCACACCTCCAAATCTACCCCCAAACCTTCAAACCCACCTCTGATCCCACTGACAGCATGAGCTGGGCAGGTGCAGGTGGGTTTGGAGGTGTGGATTTGGATTTGGAGGTGGATTTGGAGGTGTAGAGATGGATTTGGAGGTGTGGAGGTGGATTTGGAGGTGTGGAGGTGGAGATGTGGAGGTGGATTTGGAGGTTTGGAGATGCATTTGGTGGTGTGGATTTGGAGGTGGATTTGGAGGTGTGGAGGTGAGCCTGGCACCTTCCTGAGCATTTCCCCAGGTCTGGGGGGGTTTTGTGACCCCCTGACTTTCCGTGCCCCTGTTTCAGGCAGCAGAGGTGGAGCTGGCTGCTGTCCCCTTCAGTGGGACCTGCCTGCCCCTGTGTGTCAGCTGCTGAGCTGTTCCACCAAAGCCATCTGAAAAACCCTGTTGTGCAAGGTCTGTTTGTTCTGGGGTGTTTGCATGCTCAGTGCCAAGGAAATCAGGTGGTTTCAAGGAAATCCCTGGCACAGGAGCTGCCAGGAGATGCCCACTGGCAGCACCCCAGCCCTGCAGCCCCGAGGGCTCAGCAGGACCCTCGGGGCAATGATCTGCTCCCAAATCTGCTGCTGCTCTGCCCCAGGCGTGTTTGCTTTAAACCTTCTCGAGGCTAAAATGCAGGAGGAAAAAGCTTTAATTAAAGCACTGAGGCACAAACGCTGCAGAGAAGGATGAAATCCCATCCCACAGCCCCAAAAGGGACCCCCAGCCACTGACCCAAACTGCAGAACACCTGATTTTCAGCAGTGATTAAAAAAAAAACCCTCACAACCACCAACAACACATCAACAGCAACATTCACAAATCCCAGCAGGTAAAAATATAGATTTTTGTCTCCTTACAATCATTTACTGCTCAGTGACATGAACTTCATGAACTCTTCAGCAAGTTATCCCAGCATTTTTGTGCGTAAACATCCTACAGTGCATCTTCCACTCCTTTTTCCACAGAGCAGGAGGGGTTTGGTCAGGGCAGCCAGCCTGACAAGGACGGGTTTGTGCGTTCAGAGCACTTTGGAGTGTGGCACTGAGGACTGCCATGGACAGCCTCGAAATCTCTTCCTTCAACATTTCTTTTTTTTCTGGTTTATTTTTAAGCACAAAAACATTTAAAACCCAAAACCAGACCTGGGGAGGAAAACCCTGAGGAGAAAAACGAATAAAAACTCAATTTCTCACCACCAAATTTCACCCCTCTGTGGCACAATCGCTTTAGATCAACACATTTTTCTGCTCCTCAGAAATCCTGAGGGGTCCAGATTTGTGCCTTGGTCCTCTCTATCTCAGTTTCATCAAATTACAGCTCTGGGAGTGTTTAAAACAACCAAGTCAGAGCTCAAAATGCCCAGGTTAAGCCTCAAGCTCTGGAGTTGCTGAGCTCCTCCACAGCCAGGGCACAGTTTCCCTGCTGTGGGTATATCCAACATTTATTTATACATTTAAAATAAGCAACTTCTAGGGCCCAGAATTGCTCAGAGAAATCCTGGAGTCACCTGGAACAGCAGGTCCAGAACAGCCTCCTGCTCTGTACCCAAATGTTCCTTTCTTCACCCAACCTGAGGGTGCTGCCCTCATTGCAAGAACAGCTGGAGTGGGGTAAAATGGAGTTTGGCAAAATGCAAGTCAAGAATTGTGGGAGAGAACTGAAAATTTGGGGTTTGGTGGGGATTTAAGGGAAGGATTTCAGTTAAGACACAGAGCTGCACCAACCTGTGCTCCAAACTCTACAACAGCTTAAAACTATGAAAGGCAGCATTGGGAACATTCACAGCTTATTCATAGGCAAGTTAAAAGCTCCTTGTGGGCCTAAAATTTGGTGTAAAATAAAGAAACCTTTTAAAAACCTTGTGCTTCCTGCAAACCATGCCCAGGAGCCCTGCTGGTCCCAGCCATGCTCCCATTTTCTGGGGTAAATGGATAAAACACCCCCAAAATGCAGGAAAAATGAGTGAGAGGATGGAATTTAGGTAGGGAGGAGAAGCTAAAATAGGGCTTGAGGTGGGATTTAAAGCACTGGGAGCTGTGCTGCTTCCAGAGAGGGGCAGGAGGGTTCATTCCCAGCTGTCCCTCACAGGAGGCAGCCCGTGGGATGGATGTGCTGACCTGGGTGCCACATCCAAGCAGAAGCCTGGAACAAGCACCCAAGCAAAAAGGAACTGGCTCAGATTGGGGGATTCACACCAGCACTCAAGGAGGGGAAGTCAAACCCTACCTGGAGCTCCCTGGGTGGCTGAAAACCAGAAAAAAATTGAGTTTGAACTTGGAAATAACTTGGACATAACTTGGAGAAATAAAACCTCGGGGATTTGGCCTGGAAATGCCTTTTCCGAAGAAAAGCTGCCTCAGTGAGTAAAACCATGACTATTTTGTCCTCCCACTGTGGTTAATTTTGGCTCCTGGCCAGGAGGAAAGACGTGGGACACTATTTCAACAGCCGGCGACGCGTTGGCCTAAGAGCGTTCAAAGCAGCTTGGAAAAATCTCCACAGGAAATCTTCTCCAGCCCCGTGGACAGACATTGCAGCATTTGGAAAGAAAAGACACAGACAGGCTCTAAAATCACAGTTCAAGGCAAGTACTGGCCAGGGTGGCTCACGGCGCCCAGGGGTGCTCCAGTCCTGCAGTCCTGGAATTCCCAGCTGGATGGATCCAAGGGGAAAGCAGGAACCCCTACGCTGCTCAAGCAGCCATTCTCTGCAGGGAAAAGAGAAACAGGACAGGTCACAGCAAGGAAGGCAGGAGAGGGTAAAGCTGGAGGCAGCTCAGCTCGTGGAGAGGTGAGTCCAGCCCCATGGAAGTGCTGCCCAGGAAGGAACCACCTGAGGATTTGCTCCATCCCTTCCATCCCAGCACAGAAATGTGGGAATTGGGTGTAGTGGGACCCACGAGGGGGAGTTTTAGATGATTGGCTTTTAAGGCATTTACAGCATGGTGTGGCAAAAAGCTGATAGGCCAAGAAATGCTTATAATGTATTGTAGTCAGGAAATAGTTAACTTCTGATTGGGAGGGTGTGAATTACACCTGCATTGTCTCACCCTTCTCAGGAGACTGAAAATGGAATAAAAGCTTTTAAAACACCTCTCAGTTGCCCCATCTCTAGGTCAGGAAAGGGCATTGTCTGACACACAAAGACCTGCCTCACTCTTTACATCACCCTTCAGCCTCCTGCCAAGACCCCCTGCAGGATTTTCCCATCTCAGCCTGAGCCCACACAAGCTCAGAGAGGTGGAGAAGCTCAGGAGTAAGGCGGCAGGTTGGTTACTCAGGGTTGCTCATTTTTATTTTATTTACCTTTATTTTTATTTACCTTCTCCATGGGGAATCACACTGCCAGAACCACCCAAGAACCATCACAGTGACCACCTTGCAAATTAACCACAATAAATACTCAGAGCTTTGACAAAACTCCTTCCTCTGCCTCACTCAGGGCCCAACAGACACCAGGAACACACTCAAGACAGTGAAAAACAAAGATAAATCCACAATCCAGTGACTCCTGCAAAATCCCTGAGAGCAGCAATGCCACCACACCTTGTCCTGGGACACAGCTGGGACCCTGCCCTGCTCAGAGCCATCCCATGTCCCAGTCCAGGGATGGAACAAGCTGGGCTAAAACCACAATCTGGAGCAGCCAGCACAAGCACAAGCCCAGCTGGAGCCCCTGGATCAGCGGGCTCAGCCCCCACTGAGGCCCCCCAGAATCTCAGCACAAGATTCCTTCTGCTCCATGGCTTTGTCTTTGCCCAGAGTGGTTTCCATGCAACACAAATCAAGAGAAATCCGACTTACTAACCCCAAAGAGAGCACACCCAAGCTGCTTGCAGTGGTACTCAGAGGCAAGCATTTCCCTCTGGAGGCTGCAAAGGAAACAGAGAAGCACAGCAGGGCTCGTAGTGCATCTTAATGGAGACTGAAATAGGAAAGGCAGCAAAGCCAATGAGGGAGGAGTGAAGCAGCCCCGAAATTCCCTGTTAGCCCAGGGCAGGTTTGTGTGGCAGCAGGAGGTGATAGAAGGCAGGGACAGCGCTTGGCTGCAGTAAAAAACTGGGACAAAGAGGGCATTTGTAACTTTTCCAATCAGGTTTTAGCCCAGAAGCAAAATCCTACCCAGAATTGAACCCCCTGCCAAATCCCTGTGGCACTGATGGAAACCTGCGTGGAGCCCAACTCTGACAGACTGGCACCACAACTCCAGTTGGATGGGGGGGATTTTGATGTGTTGGGGTTGGTTTTGAAGGGTTTTTTTGTCCTTAATCCAATCCAGGCTGGCTAATTTCCATGCAGAAACAGAGCCCCTGCTCAGGATCCTGGGCAGGGTGTGGATTTCGGAAGGACCCCGGTGATGGTGGGGAGGGGGAGCAGAGGGAAGGTACCACCTGGACAGTGACTTCCAGCTGTGGCTGCTCAGCTCCTTCTCGAGCTTCCAGGGATGGGAAAGGCCCTCGAGCTTCCAGGGATGGGAGAGGCCCCAGCAGATGGAGGGGTTTGCTGCCCAGGCTGTGGTGCCGCGGGCGCTTTACGGTGTCGGCGCTGGCCCGCGGGGTAAAGCTGTTCCTCCTCATCCTCACAGGGCTCTGCCTGCTGGGGAGGTCGTGCTGATCCCACACAGAGGGAATCACCAGGAATGAAAAGGGGGAACCACAGTTTAAAGCCACGTCACACACCTCCAGCACCCCACCCTGAGCGACCCCACATGGGGCTGTGCCTTCCCCAGCTCTGCACCAGCTTGGGAAACAACTTCATCCATCTTGGAGACAACTGGAAAGTGATTTTTCAGCAGTTTTACTTCTCTTTGGGACTTTTGTTTTGCTTAGGTGGCTCTGTTTGGTTTTTTTTTAATTTTTTTTTCCTTTTTTTTCCTCTCTGCACGATCAATTTAGGATGAAAAAGAAATAAGCAAATCGAAAACTCTCCCTTCTTGCTGTTCCTTCTGCCCCAAAGCAGCTGTGTTACCCAAGCAAAGCAAAGAACAGAAGCAGCCTCCAAGTGGGCAGCAGTGATTTCCATGCAGGGGTCACAGAGAAGTTAGAAAAGTGATAAATCCCAGAGTGGTTTGGGTTGGAAGAACCTTTGAACATCACCTAAAACAATCCCTGGCGAGCAGGGACATGCTGGGAACCAGGAGGATCCACACAAATCATGCCCAATGTCCTCAGTTTGGCATTTGGCAGCTCCACAAATCCTCCAGCTGCAGGTTCCCAGTTTCCCCAGTCCCTCAGCACAAAAGAACAACCAGATCCCAGCCCAAGGGATCTTCATAAATTACAGCAAAAAGCCTAAATGGACAAAACCTAAAATCAGATGCACTCAGAGTTCCTGTGAGGCAGCAGAGCTGGTCTGTGCTCTCTAATTGGGGGGATTAATTAGAGGCAATCACTGAGGCTTTCCCTGGCAGTCCCTTTGGAAAACAGGGTTTGCAAAATCAAAGCCCTCAGAGGTCAGCAGCTCCCCCAGATTTAGGAGGGGGTTACAAGGTGGATGGTCAACAGCAATTTAAATAATGGCAGAGAGAGGATTTCAGAAAGAGAAAACTCATCAAGACAAGGAGAAAAATCCACTTTAACCCTTTTGACAAGTCTTTTGGAAATCACCAATAAGCATCAGCAACAAACACTGAACTGAAAACTGAGAACAAGACCTGGAGTTTAAATCTTATGCCCAAAATGTCCTCATTCTGGTCCCTACAACAGCTCTGAAAAACATCTTCCTTGGCTTGGGAAGCACTAATGCACCTTAAAATTAATTCTGCTTTTGGATGTTGTTTCTGAAGAGAATCCTTCTGTTCACTGAAAGGCACCAGGCAGTTCCAGCAAGTGTTTAAATGAGGGTTTGTGACTTATTCTGTTAAAGGTGGAGCCAGAAAACTTATTCACAGGCAAGTTAAAAGCTTGTTGTGGGCCTAAAATTTGGTGTAAAATAAAGAAAACCTGGGGTGCAGCAAAACTTACTGAGATGAGGGAGGGTTTGTCCCGGTGGGTGTTCACTGCTTCCACATCCAGGGTAATTGTCTCCACCTTGCAGCCTTCACCCAAGAGAAAGAGAGGTTTATATGAGTGATTTATTTAAAAAACAGCGGGGAAATGAACAGGAATAAATCTGTGATTTATAAAAATAACCCATCTCATAAACCCACAGTTCACCCCACAAACAGAATTTTGCACTTGGTGGTTTTTAAGTGTGAGAGCACAGCCCTGAGTTGTTTGGGCTGCACAGAAAAGCCAATTTTAACTGACTGCACTCCAAGTTTGGAGGCACAGCCTTCCTCACCCACAGGGAAAATCCAATTGTTTAAAAGAGAGGCAGGGGAGAAGACCCTGCACCTCCACATCTGCTCCCCCACCCCTCCAGAACCCTTTTCTCTGTTAACTTTTTATATGTTAACCAGAAAATAACCTTTTTATGCATTACCAGAAGCTTCCAGAGCACGGCCAGGTGCTGCCACACATGGACCCAAACCTGCCCATAACATCCCCACACACAAACCAGGAGAGGAATGAAAATTAAAAAATGAAAATAAAGCAGTTATTTACCATAGGCAACAGGTGTGAGCTTGAGGATGGTGTGGAGGGGGCAGCGCAGGTAGGGCAGCTCATCTAGGGCACAGAAAGGTGCTCTGGGGTCACCTGGGATGCCACAGCCCCCCTGTCCCCTCCCCAGCCCCACGGCAGCAGTGGGATGTCCCCACCCAGCACAGAGGGGTTGGACTGAACCCTTTTAAGGGTCCTTTCAACCCAAACCATTCCAGGATTGAAGGGAATTGTCCTGGGGGTGAGAGAATGGGGATGGCACCCAGTCACTGCTGGCAGCCTGAGACACAAAATCAAAATACAGGAGCTGGAAATGGAGGCTAGGCTGGCTCAGGGGATGGACTCCACCCTCCAAAAGAGCTTTTCCAACCCAAATAATTCCATAATTCCATTCCCAGTGCTCAGGGCCAGCCAGAGGAAACCTCTCCAGTGGCACATGGCTGGGAAAGCGCCTCAGCAACAGCTGCCATGGGCCCACAGGAGATTTATTCAGAGCTGTATTTAAAAGTTTATGAAGTTTGTTAGAAGTTTATTAATGTCATTAGAAGTTTTATGAAGCTCTAGTGCCACTCAGTGGAGCTTGCAGCAGACTGGAACCTTCCAGGTGTGTGTGCTGTGCAAGAAATCAGCATTTCCCCGGGGTGGAGCACTCCTGCCAGCCTTTCCAGGCCACTGAGGCTCTTTAATTCATCAGAAAATGATGAATTTTTATTTTTCTTTGCATTAAAAAACAGTCCTTTACACATTCTGTAAGCACTGCTGCTGAAAACAGCTCCAAAACAACATCTGGGCAGCAAAACATCCCCAGGGAGCTCCTTGCACTGCTGCAGTGCAAGGGTTAAAGCACTGCTGAAACATTTCCTTTCCTCCTTTTTTTAAACAGCTTGTTAAAAAAAAAAAAACCTTGTTAAAAAAAAATTTTAAAATCCACCCAGTCATTCCAAACCACCCTCCCAAAAACCCCATGAAGGGAAGCAGGGAGAGGAGCCATCCCTTTATTTTTGTACCTGCGCTCTTGTCAAGAAAATAAGCCACGAGACACCTCATAACAGCCTGGTGGGAGATCACCAGGACGTTGCCTTGCCTTTCCAGCTCCATAATTACTGGCTCCAGGCGCTGCACCAAGTCCTGGTAGGACTGGAAAACCAAACAGGAACTGGTCAAGGGGTTGTGTAAACACAGGCTTAAACAGAGGTGGCAATTAACAGCGTCACTTTCAGGGAAATATCAGTTAAAGCAGCAGAAAGTCAAAGGAGGTTATGGGTCATGTGGTAAAAATAGTTTAAAAAAAAGACCCAAAAAAAGGCAAGAGCAGAAAGTGAAATTCAGTGTCAGAACCTCAGACCGTGGGAGGGCTCAGATTACTGGGAGCTCAATGAGTGCAGTCAGGAAAAAAACCAAATAAAATAGTAAATGATTCATTTAAACAGGTTGTGAGGTGAAGCCAGCAATGACTCCAGGCCACACCCAGGGTAATTCTGCTCCCCAGATGGTTTCTCAGTGACAATTCAGGCCTGGGATGCAGAAACCCCCTGATGCTGTCTGAGGGCAGCACCCAGCAAGAGGCCAAATTAATGGATGGAAAAGCACCATCTGCACACCCCAATGAGGGAAATCAAGAAACATTTCCCCCAGAAGAGAACTGAGGATCCTAATGCTTTCATGAGGATGAAAATTTTCAATTTTGCATTCAAATATTGGCAGAATAACCTCAAAGTGAGTCAGTTTTAACTTCAACCCCACATATAAATGTTTGTTTCACTGCACAGTGTGTTGGTGTTTCTTAGGGTCCTCACCTCTCCCTCCAGGATAATAATAAAGGTATTTCTCCTGATCCCCAGTGAGGGAAATCAAGAAATATTTCCCCCAAAAGAGAGCTGGGGATCCTAATGTTTTCATCAGGATGAAAATTTGCAATTTTGCATTCAAATGTTGACAGAATAACCTCAAAATGAGTCAGTTTTAACTTCAACCCCACACATAAATGTTTGTTTCACTGCACTGTGTGTTGTTCTTGTTTCTTAGGGTCCTCACCTCCCCTCCAGGATAACGATAAAGATATTTCTCCTGATCCCTCATGGCAAACTCTTCTGGATACTTGGCTTCAATTTCTGCATAGGTCATTTCTTCACAGACCCCCTGAGGGAAGGAAAAACTGGTTACCACAAACCTCATTTCATCAGAGGGCAAACAGAGAGGGAAGGAAGAGCAGAGGCTGAGATCAGGGTTCCCTTTATGGCATGGAAATTTCAGGTGCTGCATCTGACCCAGCCCTGCCCCCAGTGTGGTTCCAGGGTGGTTTGAAGAGGCTGGGCTTTGGTTTTATCTCAGAACTAAAAAGGATGACATCCCTGGTGTTTGCCAGGGATGAAAAATGAGCCCTTGCTTCCCCAGCAACCACCCTGCAATTTCCTGAGGGAATCAGAGTGGGAGCAGCAACCTTTGCCCAGCCAGGAGGGTGTGACAGATGTCTGGGATGCTCAGTGTTCTTTTCCTCCTCCACACCACCTGGAATGTCCCCAGCAACACCTGGCAGCTCTGAACACTCCCAGCCCTCCACCCAACCACCCCAAACCCCATCCTGGAAGGCTGAGGTCTGTGATACAAAATCACAGAGATTGTGGGGTTTTGTTTGTTTTTCCTACTTTTGTTGGGGTTAAGATTGAAGGCACTGGAGACATTTAAACTGAGGTGTTTATTGTTTCTTATCAATGCTAAAGCCTTACAGCCATGAGTTCTGTAGTCTTTTATTAGTAAGGTATAAAATAGTAAATGATTTTTTGTTATAAGGTTTTTTAAGGCTAAACTATTTAATTAAGAAATTATACCTAGATTATTTTCCTTTTTAACCCAATAAATGATCTCTCAAAGCCCATAGTGTGAACTTTTTCTACTTAATTGTAAAATACTAACCAAACCCATGAAAAAGAAGGAAGAAGAAGGTAAAGAAGAACATCCTGTCTCTGCCCTAAAACCTCCATCTTGCTTCATATTTATTTCTATATTCTAAAACCTCAAACTCTAAATTTTCCACCCTGTGATATTATTACACACTTCTGACCAACTCCACACCCACAATCCCAGTGCTATTTATCAATTTTGGAAACCTCCACAGCCCCAGTGGAGTGTTCTCTGAGTCTATGCCCTTCAGCACAGAAAGTTTAAAACTCTCAGCATCCAGGGTCCCAACATAAATCAGCTGGGTTTATGGTGATTAATTTGGCTTTAATCATTATTCCCCACCCAAACCCATGAAGAAGGTAAAGAACAACATCCTGTCTCTGCCCTAAAACCTCCATCTCACTTCATATTTATTTCTATACTCTAGAATCCCAAACTCTCAATTTTCCACCCTGTGATATTACACACTTGTAACCAACTCCACATCTGTAATCCCAGTGCTATTTATCAATTTTTGAAATTTTCTTTACAGCCCCCGGTCAAATGCAGTGCTCTCTTGTGGGTCTGTGTCCTTCAGCACAGAAAGTTTAAAATTCTCAGCATCCAGGGCTTCAACATAAATCAGCTGGGATTATGGTGATTAATTTCATTTTAAGCATTATTCCCCACCCAAACCCATGAAGAAGAAGGAAGAATAAGGTAAAGCACAACCTGTCTCTGCCCTAAAACCTCTTGCTTCATATTTATTTCTATATTCTCAAACCCTAAACTTTAAGTTTTCTACTCTGTGACACTGCACACTTCTAACCAACTGCACACCCACAATCCCAGTGCTATTAATCAGTTCTGGAAGCCTTCTCCACAGCCTCAGCTCAAATGCAGTGCTCTGCACAGAAGGCTGGAAACTCTCAGCATCCAGGGCTCCAACATTAATCAGGGTTTATGGTGGTTAATTTGGTTTTAAGCATTATTCCCCACCTAGAAAAGCTGAGGTTTTTAGGCAGGCTCTCACTCACAGCATCGATCTCGTTGAGGATCTTCCACTGCTCGTAGAGCACCCCCAGGGACTCTGCTGTCTGGATTGTCCTCTTCAGCTGGCTCGTCCACACCTTCAGGTCCACGATCTCCTGCTCCTCAATGAACTTCTTCAGTGCCTGGGAAAACTGGGGAGAAAAGCCCCAGGGAGGTCAGGAGTCCCACACCGAGCACAGACTCTGAGAAACACCAAAACTAAAACTTAAGGCGTCATCTGTATTAATTAACCACCCCAAGGCATCAGGCCTGGCCCCCACAGCACAGGCACAGCCCCCAGGGGCTGCTGGGCACACACTTACCTGCTTCCCCCTGGCTGAGAGGCCAGAGTCCCCTCCAATCCTGCCCACCAGGTTGTACTCGCTCTCCCCGTGCCGGCACAGGTAGATGGTGCGTGGCTGGACGTGGATGTTCATCAGGTAATAGACAATTTTACTCTGGATGTAGTCCTGCACTCGGTTGACCAGGAACCGCTGGCCCACGTTGATCACTTTAATGAAGGAAAGATCTCTGGAGTGGACATAAAATAAGAACACCCACACGGGTGGTTTGAAAAACGAGGCAGGAGCACCTGGGGGTGTCACCCAGCTACTGCTCCTCTAGGACTGCTGGGCTTAAAAATCCTTCCCTGGGAGGGTGGGCACAGGGAGGCTGCCCCTGGATCCCTGGAAGTGACCAAGGCCAGCTTGGACAGGGTTTGGAGCAGCCTGAGATAGTGGAAGGTGTCCCTGCCCATGGCTGTCAGAGATGGGCTTTGAGATCCCTTCCAACCCAAACCATCCTGTGATTCTGCAGCACACAGACAAAAATCCCCTCAAATCTCACTTGGGACCTGTGATTCCCTGCACACAGCCACACCTGGGGAGAGCAGAGGTGTTGGAGCATCCCGACAGCAGAGCAGCTCATGTGCCCAAGGACAAAGGGATTTGCTTACTTGTCATAAGCATCCGGGTCCAGGGGCTGGTAGGTGACCTTGTAGCACTCGATCCTCTTCAGGAAATCGTCCATCACATTCTCCCTGTGCCTCTCCGGGTAGTCAGGGCTGGAAACTTTCACCTCCTGCCCAAGAGACCTTGTGAGTTAAGCAAACTGAAGAGGGAACAAAAGATGAATAACATTCCCCCCCTTTTGAAACAAATCCGCATTGTTTGACGCTGCCCTGAGGAAAAACCTGCTCCTGGAGAGGAAACAAAGGGCGACTCTTAAGGCACTGAAGTGGTTGGCCCTGACAGACACCGCTGGCTCAGAGCTCTGCCCTCCCTCCCTGGCCAGCACAGCGCTCCAAGGTCACCCATTCCCGGCTCCACTCGATTTCCACATTCTCACATAACGGCATCTCCGGCTTTTAATAAACCTGCAAATCCCAGCTGCCTATTCCACAGGTGAAACGTGAGAGGGAGGCGTTTGCAGAGATCCCCAGGAGCTCCCCGAGCCCACGACCTTGCACCGAGAGCCCAAGCTGAGCCTGGGAAGGGCAGCACCCACCAGGATATTGGCAGCGATGACCTCTGGATCATCACAGACAGACTCCACGAAAAACACCTAGGGAGGAGGCAAGGAAGCACATTTCAGAGGCAAACTCCAGCGCTCCTGTGCCAGGGAGCCACAAATTAAACACACAATTAAAGCACTACCTTGAAAGCATTTTCCTTGGCAAAATTTAAGATGAGGTCCCGGCGCTCCCGAGTCGTGTTGGTCGCATCAAACACCTGGCAGAAAACGAGGAAGGAGCACTGAGCAAGTTTATCTTCAGACTTTTACGCCCCAAATCAGGTCCCTGAACACTGCAGGCAGCTTTGAACTGATATAAGACTATTTTTAGTGCAGAGGATCTTACAGCTATTTGCCCGCACTCCTCCAGGAGATAACACTTCACATCTTCCAGAGCCACCAGGGCACAGCGTCTGCAGGACAGAAATAGGGATGGTCACAGCTGATGGAAAGCATTCCCACAGCAAAGCTTCTGAGCCAGCAGGGAGGGATTCAAACACCTCCCTCACACCCTGAGCTGCCCTAAGAGCCCCACAGATCCTGGGGCACCTCGCTGTGACCTGACCCTTGCAGCCCCTGAGCTTTGTGCCAGCCCCAAACTCCCACACAGGATGCCTGCACGGGCTGTGCTGTTCCTTCTCCCTTCCCCGGGGACTCTGGGTTATTTTCTGCTCCTCACACGCAGCCTGCCAAGACCCCAGCCCTGCAGGGAGCCACCCAGCCCGTGCCAGGGCTCACTTGCGGATTTCCATGGCCTCCTTGTTGTCGTGCCTGAAGAAGTCGTAGGACTTGTAGGACTTCACTGCCTCGCGCCGGTACACCCCTAAATTAAACACTTCACACACAGGAGAGGACAGGGTGAGGGCATTCCACTGGCAGGTGGCACAGCGCGGGGCAGGGGTGTCCCCCCACACACCCACCCACCTTTGGTGGGCACCCCGATCCAGTTGAGGTAGCGGGTGAGCTTTTTGGACATGTAGGTCTTGCCCCTCGCAGGCAGCCCGATCATCACGATCAGCGTCGGGGAGTTGGTCATGTAGGAAGCCCATGCTGCAAAAAAAAAAACCAACACCCCAAAACAACCCAAAACCACCCCAAAACAGCATCAGGGGCGCTGCAGAGCATAAAGTGTCACCCAGCACAGCATCACCCCGGGGATAAAGCATCGCAGGACGGGCTCGCCGTGTGTCCCCGTGGTTAACGAGCGGCTGTGAGCGCTCTGTGCTCTCCCGGTGTCCGCTAACGAGGCGGACCGGCAGCACCGCTGCCTAATGGGGCTTGCAGCGCTAACAGCACCCAGCGCCGGGCAGCGCCGCCAAGGGCGAACGAAAGATGTTTTTAACAAAGCGGTCACGTTCCCGCAGCCAGCAGCCCGAGCCGGCTCCCGAAGCGCCCGGGACAGCAGGGGAGAGGGATGGACGCGGCAGCCGGGGGGCTGGGGAGCGGCGGGAGGGGACAGGCAGGAGGCTCGGGGGGACCGCGCGCAGCCCCGTCCCCCTCCCGTCACTGGCTCCGTTCCTCTGTGGGCACGGAGCACCGCGCACCGGGGCTACTCACAGCACTGCTTGTCGCCGGCCCGGCCCCGCGGGGCCCCGCCGCAGCCCCGCGGCGCCGCCGACATGGCTCCGCGCCGCGCCCCGCGCCCGCAAAGCGGCGGAGCGGGAACGGGAACCGGGAGCGGGCACCGCACACGCGGGAAAAGGGGAGCGGCGGGGCGGGAAAACGGGCCCGCGTCACGCGCGCGGGGGCGCGCGCTGTATGCAGATGAGGCCGGGGGGGCGGGGCAGCCGCGCGCTGTATGCAAATGAATCTGGAGGGCGGAGCCGCGCGCTGTATGCAGATGAGACTGGGAGGGAGAGCCGTGCGCTGTATGCAAATGAGATCTGGAGGGCGGGGCAGCCGCGCGCTGTATGCAAATGAGACCGGGAGGGCAGGGCAACCGCGCGCTGCATGTAAATGAGGCCGAAAGGGCGGTGGGCGGGGCGAGAGCGGAACGGGGGCGCCCGCGCGATGCAAATGAGATGGGAGAGCTCGCGCCTCTATGCAAATTCAGGCGGGCTATGCAAATCAAACGGGAGGTAATCAGCGGGGAAGGGAGGGGGCGGGAATTCACGGCGACGCCCCGCGCCATGCAAATGAGACGGCGGGAGGTGTCCGGCTGCGTGCAAATTAAGTGGGCGGGGCCAGCTCCTGTATGCAAATCAGGCTCCCGGCGTGCCGTGCCGATGACGCGGCCGCGGCGCCCGGCTCTATGCAAATGAGCCGCGCGCTATGCAAATGAGCGGGCGCCGCGCGCGCCCCGCCCCGCCCGCACTCTGATTGGCCGCCCGCTCGGGGTTGGTGGAGGGGGTGGGACCGGCGTGCTCTCGCGAGAGCGGGGCGGGCACGGCCGGAAGCGGAAGCGGCGGCGGCCGGTGCGGCGGCGGCCCCGAGGATGCTGCGGCTGCGCTGCAAGGCCCGGAGCGGCTCGCACGCGCTGCCGGGGCTGTCGCCGCACTCCCGCCTCCGCGACATGCAGGCCGCGCTCGCCGCGCTCACCGGAGTGCCCGCGCCCGCCCAGCGCCTCCTGCACGGCTTCCCGCCGCGCAGCCTCGACCTCAGCGACGGCGAGCGGCGGCTCGGCGAGCTCGGCATCCACTCGGGTGAGGCCCCGCGGGGAGGAGGGCGGCGCTCTGCGGGCCGCGCCGCCTGCCATTGCGTTAATTAAAGAGGCCGTGGCGCACACGCCCCTCCTCGGGCGGCCGTCGGGCCGGTTCCTGCTCTCGCTGCCGGCGCCGCCGGGGCTGTGGCCGCGTCCCGGGGGTGCCGAGGGAGAGGCGCGCGGGGCTGGAGGGGACGGGGTCCGGGCCACGCCAGGTGAGTCCCGCGGGGACCGTTGTGCTGCCGGCGGCTGTTGGCCGGGGCTGTTTCCCGGCGGGATGCCGAGCCGGGGGAAACGGGCGGGCGGGGCTGGCGGAAGGTGCCCCTGCCGTGGCCCGGTGGGGCTGGGTGGTGTTTAAGACCCCAAACCATTCCACGATTCTCGTCCCTGACCTCCGGCAATGACAGCACGACCGCGTTGTTGCGTTGGAGGAGCAGCAGCGGCTTTAGTTGTCCCCTTTGTGTCCCTCCCCCGCTCTGGCAGGTGACACTCTCATAGTGGAAGAGGACACCTCCAAACCCGAGCCCGGCTCGCCGGTGGTCGCCAAAAAAGCCATGTCCCAGCCCGTGAGGGAAGCCGTGCCTGTGCTGGCCAGGAGGGTGGTGCCAGCAGACAATTCCTGCCTGTTCACCAGCGTGTTCTACGTGGTGGAGGGCGGCGTGTACGACCCGGGCTGCGCCCCGGAGATGCGCAACCTCATCGCCCAGATCGTGGCCAGCGACCCCGAGTCGTACTGCGAGGCCGTGCTGGGCAAGACCAACCGGGAGTACTGCGACTGGATCCGCAGGGAGGAGACCTGGGGCGGGGCCATCGAGGTGTCCATCCTCTCCAAGTTCTACCAGTGCGAGATCTGCGTGGTGGACACGCAGACCGTGCGCATCGACCGCTTCGGCGAGGACGCGGGCTACAGCCGGCGCGTGCTGCTCATCTACGACGGCATCCACTACGACCCGCTGGAGCGCCGCCTGCCCGGCTCCGACCTCCCTCCCCAGACCATCTTCCCCAGCAGCGACGACGTGGTGCTGGCGCAGGCGCTGGAGCTGGCGGACGAGGCGCGCAGGAAGAGGCAGTTCACGGACGTGAACCGCTTCGCCCTGCGCTGCATGGTGTGCCAGAAGGGACTGACGGGGCAGCTGGAGGCCAGGGAGCACGCCAGGGAGACTGGGCACACCAACTTCGGGGAGGTGTGAGCTCGGCCTGAGGAGGAGGAGGGTGCCATCGACTACCTCAGCGCTCCGGAATCAGATTCTGGGGTCCCAGATAAGCTGTTTGTAATGATAAAATTCCGTTCGCAGAGCTTGAAAAGCGAATTTAGCTTCGTGGTGGCCAACGCGCAGGTTTGGGAGTAGGGGATGGGGAGTAGGGATGGCACTCGGGCTGGTGGTGGACAGTGGCAGCCACACCTTGATTGCATCACCTTCTGTGTGTGTGTGAGTGATCTGAGCAGACACACAGCCAGGCTCGTCCAACACTGGTGTGAAATCCACCTCTGAGGTGCTGAGTGTTCATTTTCAGGGTAACTCAATGAATCTGAGGCTTTGGGAAACACACACACATCATCTCTTACACTGAGAACTGGGCTCTGCACGTATGTGCAGCTCTCAGAGGGGAAACTGCTCGTGTGGTGCATGATTGGTAAGGGAAATACCAAGTACAAAGTCAAAATACAGTTTGTAGTGGAAAGAGGATCTCTGAGCTGCCCTGCACCATCAGGAATAGACTGTGTAGTTTGTGTGCAGAGAACTTTAGGGAAAGCAATGGCCTCTAAGCTTTAAGGTAGCCTTTAAATTAATGAGTAGATGGATAAGTGTTGAATAAAACTTATTAATCCTCCGTAGGTAGTTTTTAGTTGCTTGAAAAATAACTCTGAACCCCCTGGTGTTTACACTGCATCAGAGCATAAGCATGCTTCCTGGAATACTTGGGATTCTTCTTCATAATAGCATTGGAAATTCCTGCAAGAGGGAAGTGAGTAGTTAGGGAAGTGACTTAATTTGCATCTGTTAAATACTTTGAATATTTTACTTGAGCAGAGCCAATCATGGCCATGGTGTTACTAAGCTGTTCCAGTTTCCAAATACTGTGAATAAGCACTTTAAGGTTGAGTTCTCACTCTTTGCTGGTAAAATGTTTTGCCCTCTGAAGGCCAGAGCCAGAAGGGAGGCTTGAAATTCCATCTGCTTTCTGCCTTAATGTGTTTGATTTGTCACCACTGACTGTGGAGTAGCAAGACTTTCATTGTGATAATGAAATATCACAGCTGAATATTCAGATGAAAATAAGCTGGGGAAAGTGCCCCACTCCTTGGACTGTTCAGAATCAGGGAAGGATGAAATTGGTTTAATTGGAATATTTTACCTCACAGTGGGGTTGTGAAGCTTAACAGCAAGTGCTTTTGAGGGCTTTTAAAAGGTGCTGTAAAGGTGCATATTACTGAAGGGGATTTATGTTATTTTTTTTTCTTTGAAATGCCTGCAACATATCCTTGTTTCTTGAATTTTAAAATATCCTTTGCCTGCCATTCTTCTGTTACTGTTTGGAGTGACCTTCCTTGCACTTTTAGACTGGGGAACAAGAAGGGGCATCCTCAGACTGAGGCAGAAATGAACCCACTTTGCACGTGGGTTTAACCTAAAACCCAGTTTGGAAGGGCTCTGTTCCCTCAGGCACCTGAGCAAACTGGTGCAGCAACACCACCTGTTCTGCAAAAATCATATTTCCAGTTCTCAGCAGAGGCTCCCAGTTGGACCTTGAAATACAGGAGGGTTTTACTGAAGAAAGAACATAATTACTTAAGTGCTTTGCTGAATTAAGGCATGAATAATTAAACAGCCTAGGATCACCCAGAGCACTGTGGACCTGGGTTTGTTTTTAATTCAGTATTAAAACACACATTAGCACTGTTGGGTGTTCCCTATAGAAAGCCACTTAGCTTCCAGTGTTAAACCCCACTCTGCTTTTAGCCTGTCATTAGGAAAAGAAGATAAAAACCCCCCAAACCCCAACACTAAACCCAGCCCTGTAGATGCTTAAAAACCTCCAGAAACACCTGACAGTTCAAAGGAACTTGAAGATGACACTGTGTTATAACTACTTGAGCTGAAATTGTGGCTAGGAACGAGACCAAGAGACTGGCAAGGCCCAGGCGTGCTCTCGGCTGTCCCAGGGAAGCAGGGGCTGCCTGGAGTGATCCCCCCCTTTGCCATCTGACACGGACACAATACCTACCTCAGAGAGGTGCGCCAGGTGTCTTTGAAACACAAGTGGAAGATCCATATTTATTGTCTGCCTTGACTTTGGGGAGCAACCCTTAGATTTTAGCTTTGTGTCCTGGATGGATTTCTCAAAGTGTGTGAAACCTTTTCCTTTTTTTTTTTTTTTTTTTTTTCTCCTGGTATTTCTCAGTTGCAGTATTTGAAAAATGAGCTTTATTTAATCCAGAGTGTTGAGCTTTGCTAGATCATGTTTGCATTGGGAATCTGCTACCAGGGAATCAGTTCCCTTGGAGGGAGACGTGTCACTATCACTGCTTGGATGTTCTCTTTTGTTGCCTAGAAAATAAAATCTCTTTGGATAAAAAAGATATACCTGTAATTCGTGGTTGTAAAAGTTGATATTGTTACAGGCTGACAAACAACAACTCCTTGACTGCAAGAAAAATTTCTCCTAACTCTCCTAAACTTTCTCAAACAAAAAGTATCTCCATTATTTAAAACGTAAAGTCTGGATAGCTTTAAAGTACAACTATTTTCCCTTTTAAAAATTCTTATTAGAGTGTTTTTAGTATGTTTTAACTAGGATTTTCCTGCCCTTAATGACACAGTCAGGGAATTATCCCAAAAATGGCATCCTTCTAGTGGTGGGGTGAACTCTGAATATCAGAATGGGATGAGATCAGCTTCAAGATCCTTTCCAAGCCAAACCACTCTGGGATTCTATGACATTTGGTACCTGAGATATCAGTACTCAGCTGTAAAGAGAGTTTTACATCCCTTCAGAATCTTTCATGCATTGAAATATACAAATTATTAAGCTGACTTTACAAATATTTCTGTCCAGTATTACACAGTTCTTTTCCATGGATACAATAGAAAGAGCAGTCTGGGGATAAAATCAGTAATAACTGGAATTTCTGAAGTTCTGAGCAAACTCCTATCAAAAGAGCAGTGAGTGCTGAGAAAAGGAACATCCTGTTCTGTGGTACATCTCCAATCAGCACCTTCCCCTGAGCACAGCACGGGGGGGCCATTGTGACACTTTGGGGACATTGTCCTGTGCCCCTCCTGGAGAATATCCAGCTCTGGAACTGGGATCTGCTCTGGGGCAGCCACCCCCAGGGAGGCTGAAACCTCTCTGACCCCGCAGTGTGGGGTTTGCCCTTCTCAGGGGAGGGGCTGGGGCTGAAGAGGAGAGAGGAGGAGGAGAATGAGGAGAGCAGGAGGAGGAGAGGAGAAGGAGGAGAGCAGGAGGAGAATGAGAGCAGGAGGAGGAGGAGGAGAACAAGGAGAGCAGGAGGAGAATGAGAGCAGGAGGAGGAGGAGGAGAACAAGGAGAGCAGGAGGAGAATGAGAGCAGGAGGAGGAGAATGAGGAGAGCAGCAGGAGGAGAATGAGAGTGGGAGGAGGAGAATGAGGAGAGCAGCAGGAAGAGAACGAGGAGAGCAGGAGGAGGAGAAGGAGGAGAACGAGGAGAGCAGAAGGAGAAAAAGGAGAGCAGGAGGTGGAGAACGAGGAGAGCGGGAGGAGAATGAGGAGAGCAGAAGGAGAAGGACGAAGAGAGCAGGAGGAGGAGAACAAGGAGAGCAGGAGGAGAATGAGAGCAGGAGGAGGAGAAGGAGGAGGGCAGGAGGAGGAGAATGAGGAGAGCAGGAGGAGGAGAATGAGGAGAGCAGCAGGAAGAGAACGAGGAGAGCAGGAGGTGGAGAACGAGGAGAGCAGGAGGTGGAGAACGAGGAGAGCAGGAGGAGGAGAACGAGGAGAGCGGGAGGAGAATGAGGAGAGCAGAAGGAGAAGGACGAAGAGAGCAGGAGGAGGAGAACAAGGAGAGCAGAAGTTCTCTGCTGCTGCTGCCTGGGGCACAGAGCCTGGAGCTGGGGGAGGTTCTGAGCAATCAGACTGACACACCAGTGCTGAATCATCTGTGTGTGGCTGATTTCACTACAGAACCCACCCATGGGCCAGCCCTGGGAGCCTCTCCCTGCCAAGGAAACTCTCCAGAAGAGGAACTAAAAAGTTGTCAGCTTGCTGTTTGGAAAATTGCAGCTGCCATGCAATTAAATGTCTGCCTGCATTTTAAATCAAACTTTGCATCCAGCTTTAAAACTGCCATCAGGTTTGCTCCAAATAAAATTCCTTCAAATGGGGTGACATCACTCCTGCTGTTTCAGCTGTCTGAGCACCAACTCCTCCTTGAAACAGGAATACAGCAGAGCAGTTAACAAAATCAGGTTGTCCAAGATCCCAGTGCCCTTGTCTATTATGTTTAATTAAAAGTCTTGAGGAAAATGTTGGGGAACTATGAAAGCTTGAGAGCTGCATTCTCACTTCTGGTGTTCATGGTAAGCAAGCTATGGGAACACTTCAGCTCCCTTCTCCAGCCCTTTCTGTGAAACAGAGATAATAAATAAATACTATATAAATAATATATAATAAATATTTATTTAATAAATAAATAGAACCTGCTTTGATGATAGGAAGGTTTGATGAGTGCTGTGCAACAGGAGCCATTAACTACAAGCTATTTTCCATAACTGATTTATCAGCACACAGGCTGTGCCTGCAATTTGGGTGAAGGAAAGTGCCCAGGAGTCCCACAGAGTCAAAAATCCTCCTTACCTTGACAGGAATCTTATCAGTGACGCCGTGTGGATGCTTTTCCTTCAGGGCCAGGCCTGAGTCACTTGTGCCCTCGTGTTTAGGAACAGGGTGAGGCTCAGCAGGGCTGTGAAGCTGCCAAAGTCCTTCCAGGGCACTGGGAAGTTTTCTCTGCATCATTTGACTCTTGGCATATCCTTCATGCCATCTGTGTGAAATCACACCTTATTTTGGGTTGCAGCTATTTATATTTGTTGGAGGGAGAGGAATGTGGAAAAAGAACAGGTTCTTTCTGGGCTCCTGATTCAGAGGAGCTGGAGATTTCTCCTGGTGGATGCTGACACTTTCCTGATCCACGGGGGCTGCAGGCAGCCAGCTCTGCCTGTTGGACTGCCCAGACTGGAGCCCTGCTGCTGTCAGGACACCCCTGCCCTGTGCTGCTGCTCACTCACACCCTGCTGGCAGTGCCAGAACAAAATTACCCCAGTTTTGGTTCCCTCCCTCTCAGAGCAACCTCAGCACCGGGCACAACTCGACAAAACCCGCACGGCTCTAAAGCTTCCACTTCAAATTAAAACGAATTCATTAGTTTACAATCAAACCCACTTCATTCATTAATACCACGTTTAAACTCTGCCGATGCTGTGCCAGCACAGCTCCTGAAGCACTGGCACCAATCCTGCCCTCAATCCCTGGCTGTCCCAAGGCTCCAGCAGCTCTGGTGCATCCCCATCCCTCACGTGCTGCAGGCCGGCGTGGGACAGCAGGGAGGGCTGGGGCTGGGGCTGGGGCTGGCTGGGACCCTCAGCAGCCTCTGCTTGGTTGGTTTGCTCTCCAGCACATTCTGGAGCAGCGCTTGGCTGGGCTCAGCCCTGCCACTGGGAGCCTCTGGCTCATCTGCTCTCTCTCCATCTTCCCCTGGCTTTAATTAGCTGATGTTTCCACTTCCCTGTTCTGTGGAGCAGGGAACATGTGTGGTAACAAATCCTTTTGCTAAAAATACCAATTGAAAAAAAAAAAAAAATCATTGGAGCGTGGAAATGTGAATGAATCCGGCAGCTGTGTCAGCCCTGGAAATTTCCTGCAGGGTGTTTGTAGATTTGCAGTGAGCAGCACCTTGTCAAGCAGGTACAAATCCACGCTGTGTGTGGGGAATGGCCAAAGCGTTGTTAATCAGCAGGAAAAGCTCCAATTTTAACAACAGAGCCCAAAAGCAGAGTAAGAAGGAGGCTCTGCTGTTCTCTGCCTGCCCCTGCAGCCCCACCCGGGCTGGGGTCGGTGTCACCCTGCACAGGGAGGGGACACCTGGGCAGCAGAGGTGGCCCCAGGGGCGCAGGGCGGGAGCTGCTGCTGGAGAAATGCCCCAGCAGAGGTTCTGAGACGGTGCCAGTGTGAGGATGAGCCTGGTGGGCACCTTGGGGGCTTCAGCTTTCACCAGAGCCCCAGGAAGACGTCCCCAGCACGGGGAAGGAGCTTGCAGGGTTTTGGTGCCAAGTGGGGCAAAAGCAGCTGCAGGTCGGGACAGGCAAAGGAGCCTCGGAGCTGCGCAGACCTGGGCACGTAAATTAAAAAAAAAAAAAAAAAAAAATTAAAAATAAAAAAAAAAGCTTCCTGTAGCACGTCAATAAATCTGTGCCGAAGCTTCCCTCCCAAAACACTTTCTGCCTGTCTTTCCCACCTCCTTCCTTTGCAAGCAGCAAACTTTTGGCCTCTGGGAAGCTGCGGTGAAATGCGAGTAGCAGCCTGTCCCGGGCCAGGCTGTTTGCAGAGCCGAGCTGCGGCATCCCGGCCAAACCACCGAGAGCAGAAACCTGCTGGGGCTGGGGAATAATTACCGTGTGCAAGGCTGGGCTCAGGGCTCCGCTGTCAGCGAGCAGCTATGCTGCAGAACAGGATGCCGGATTAAGGAGTCTGCGGCCAAAGCCGTGCCCGGGACAGCAGGGGACAGCAGGGAAGTGAGGGAGCTGGGTGGCACCGAGCAGAGCTGCCCGCAGCGCACACCCAGCCTCGGGGGCTCAGCCACGCCGGGATCGGGCACGAAAGGATGAACTGCACTGGTCCTGGCTGCAGGTGAGGGGCCAGGGAGCACCTGCCGAGCGCCCACCTGGGCAGCGCAGCCTTATCTGCAGCGCAGCGGGGTTAATGTGTAACCCGGCTGTGTTTGGTTAGCCCAGAAAAGCAAAGAAGTCCTGGGATAGGCACGGCCGGGACAAGGAGCCTGAGATAGGCAGCACGGAGCAACGGACAGCCTGGTAAAACGATGAAATAGATTAATAATAATTTCTGTTCCTGCTTTGCTCTCTCTGCTTTTCCTGCTGGGGGGCTCTGGGTGCCTGCAGGGCTCTGCTGTGTAAAGGTGAGAAGTGGTGGGGGATTCACCAGGTGGTTTGGAAGTGTGGGAGGAAAGCTGGGGAAACCTGTGCTCGGGACAGCAAACAGCTCAGGCAGCTGCTGGGGCACTTCATTTACCTGTTGAGACGGGAGGAAATTCAGATCTGCCCCCGACCCCTTGCCCCTGAGCTGGGATCATCCCCTGGGCTGCTCAGAGCTGGGATGGGCAGAGAGGGGTTCACGTTTGGGGCTGGCCAGGACAAAGCCTTTCCCAGGCACGAGGGTCTGGCTGCTGTGCCCCAGACAGCAAAACCGAGGTGTTCTAAGCCGGGATGAAGAGCTTGGAGTGGTGCTGGCTGAAAGAAAGTAGCCTCTTCTCTAAAGCAATTAGCATTAATTGCTACCCGGCACCTCTTGGATGGCCCCGTGGGCTTTTAAAGGACAGTTATGGCAGCGGCCACAAGAGCTGAGGGACCTGGCCTTTGGATTTTGGTAAAAAATAGCTTCTTCCGAATATGTTTTTAGTTGGGGAAGAGAGCTACACCACTGAAACCCAGCTATAAAACAGCTTTTTGAGTACTGTGTCTTTTAAATTAAATGCTCAGTCACGTTTTTAGTTTGTGGCTGTTACTCACCGCAAACAAGGAACTAAAATCCTTCTGAACCATTAAAACTGGGGGTTTCAACACTGATTTTTTCCCCTTTCCTGAGCTGGATGAGTGTGCTGGAGCCGTAATCACATCAGAGAACCAATGGGCAGGAAAAGGAACTTCTTGTTTCGGTGCAGATCCTCTGCAGCGCCCGGCGGGCTCGGGCTGGACTTTGCCTCCCATGAGCTGGGGCTCGGTGGGTGCCAAAGCCTTGGCAGCTGCTTGAGGTCCCTGCAAATGCTGCTTTTGAATGAGAGAAAATGGTTTCTTTAGTGGGCTGGTGGTGGGGGGGATCCTCACAGAGAAAATGCCTCCCTGCTGGCCCCAAGCAGCTGCACACTCAAGTTCCAGCAAGGTTTTCACTTCCCCAGGAGTGTTTTGCTGAAATTTGGGATGGAGGCAGCCAGGAGCAGCACAACAACCACGGCCAAGCCTCCTGCTACTGAGGAGTCGATGTAAACCTAGAGATCTGTATCTCTATTTTTGATAGAAATCTAAATTTCACGCTGTGAATGTTCCAAAACCCTGCAGAGGCCTGAAGTCCCCCAAGCTCAGCTCTGCTTCCTGACAGCTCACATCCCTGGCTATGAAGAGATCTGAATCCAAAGAATCCAGGGAACTGCTGTTCCAGAGCCACCACTTACTTCAGCGTCACTTAAGCAGTAAATAATGCAAAGCTGAGACTGAAATATTGAACTCCTCCTGCGTGGAAGGATTAGGCCTGTCAGGGCGTGGGTGTTGAAATCTGATTTTTGCGGCGTATTCCAATTACAAAGGAATTCTTTCAGGGTCTAAGGCTCTGAACAAGCAGCCAGTTCTGCTCACTTATCGCTGGATCTAATTCCCTGATCCTGCTACAAGGGGGAAAAAAAAGCAGCAGTGTGTTCCTGCCTGCAGGTTACAGCACAAAGGGCTCCTCTGTCTCCCGAGGAGAAAATCCTCTCGCGTGGCTCTGCGTGTCTTGCAGGGGGTGTTGGTGATGGTTTTGCTGCTCCCTGTGTCTTGCAGGGGGTGTTGGTGATGGTTTTGCTGCTCCCTGTGTCTTGCAGGGGCTGTTGGTGATTGTTTTGCTGCTCCATGTCTTGCAGGGGCTGTTGGTGATGGTTTTGCTTCTCCCTGTGTCTTGCAGGGGGTGTTGGTGATGGTTTTGCTGCTCCATGTCTTGCAGGGGGTGTTGGTGTTTGTTTTGCTGCTCCCTGTGTCTTGCAGGGGGTGTCGGTGGTGGTTTTGCTGCTCCCTCTCGCCCCCACAGCCCAGCTCCCTCCCCAAGAACAGGGTGGTGCCAGGAATTCCCTCCCCAAGAACAGGAGACTCATTGGTGGTGCCAGGAATTTTGGGAGCTCGGTGCTCTGCATCCCTCAGTAGTGGCACTTTGTGGGTGCTCAGCAGAGCTCTGGGCAGGGATAACTGTCCCCTCTGCCCTGTCCCAGTGTGGGAACCCCAAATCCAGGCTGGTTTTGGGGCAGCTGCTGCCACCCTGGGCTCCCACAGGTGATGGGAGGTCTGGGCTGCATCAGGGGGACACTGCTGTGAGCAGAGGGGACATTGGGGTGCTGCTTGAACCCCCCTGGGCACAGCCCCACAGCCTGTGCCAGCCGTGTGCCCAAACACACCCAGGCGTGCCCCAAAGGCCCGGGGACACCTCCCTGGGGACACCTCCCTGGGGACACCTCCCCGGGGCCCCCAAGGAAGGGTGGCAGAGGCAGCTCCGTGCCAGGAGGAAGCTCCTGACAGAGCAAGGATGTGAGTAACCAGCAGCGTTTTGGGCCAGCACGTTCACGAGTTCAAGCTGCAGGGCTGGCACAGGGTGTGGCAGAGGAAAGAGGTCCCACGAGTCGGGGCTGGGGCTATGCTGGGGTTTCTGAGCCAGGCTCACAGCTTTTCTTGTGCCTTACCCACCCCTCTGAGGTGAGCAGGGAGCCACCAACATGATCTGGCCGTGCAGAGGTTACCCCATTCCCAGTTATTTTGAGGAAAACTTCAAGGATGATTTTTAAAAGCCCAGCTGTGCCTTCTCCTGGAGACTGCAGCTGGAGATGGAGCACAATTCCTCCATCCAGCAGCTTCAGAGCCTGCCTGCCCGCCCTCCCAGCGTGCTTGAGTCACCCCTGGGGGAACCTCACAACTTAATGCTTCTCCTTTCTCCTGCTCCAGCCGGGACATTCCCACCGTGCCAGCCTCCAGGGCAGCCCGGGCTATGCCTAGGAAGGAGCTGGGGATGGCTGGCTACAACTCTGGCAGCTGTGACAGCATGGTCAGCACGGCCTCCAACCACTCACAGCGGGTGAGTAACCCCGGGTGCCCAGCCCAGCTCGCCCCTCCGGGCTGGGGAAGGATTTGGGGCAGATCTCAGCCCAAATCTGCTCTCTGCTGGTGCTTTGGGGGCAGCTGGAGGCCCTGAGGCAGCAGCAGGACCAGGTGGATTCCTGAATTGCTGCTCCAGAGCACTCCCAGCCTTCCCACCCTGCCAGGTGTGTGGGGAGCCCTTGGTGCTGCACGGGCTGCTCTGGGCAGGACAGATCCCTGGAGAGGGGATCCCTGTGGAGGGGATTCCTGGAGGGGGGATCCTGTCCTGGAGAGGGGATCACTGGGGAGAGGACCTGTCCCTGAAGAAGGGATCCTGCCCTGGAGATGGGATCCTGTCCCTGGAGAGGTGATCCCTGGAGAGGTGATCCCTGGGGAGGGGATTCCTGGGGAGGATCCTGTCCCTGGAGGGGGGATCCAGTCCCTGGAGAGGGGATCCCTGGAGAGGAGATCTTGTCCCTGGAGAGGGGATCTTGTCCCTGGAGAGGGGATCCCTGGAGAGGGAATCCCTGGGGAAGGGATCCTGTCCCTGGAGGGGGGATCCTGTCCCTGGAGGAGGGGATCCTGTCCCTGGAGGAGGGGATCCTGTCCCTGGAGAGGGGATCCTGTCCTGGAGAGGGGATCCTGTCCTGGAAGGAGGATCCCATCCCTGGAGAGAGGGTCCTGCCCTGCAGAGGGGATCCCTGGAGAGGGGATTCCTGGAGATGGGATCCTGTCCCTGCAGAGGGGATCCCTGGAGAGGCTCCTGTGCTGCCAGGGGTGCAGGGATCAGAGCAGCTGGGGAACTAGGTCACGCTGGCCCAAGCAGTGACAACACCTGCAGGAGACAGCGAGCTGAGCTCCTCCTGCCTGGCACCAGATGAATTCCCCAGTTAAGGCAGGGATGAGTTTGGACCATGGGTGTAGATGTGTAATTTTTCACTATCTGTCCATTAAAGCTTGTTTGTGTCCCAACACTGATCCCAAGATTGATGGGCTAATTACATCCTGCCCGACTTGGAGCATAATTGATACGTGTGAGAGCAGCTCAGCCCTGGCAGCTTTTCCATTTGATGTATTGCAAACCAGAACCAAACCCTCGCAGTTTAATGGGGATGGAAGAACTGGTTGTGATACTGCATGGTAAAAGATTTGGATAAGGTGTCTCTGCAAAACAACTCCACCTGGGATAATTCCTGCCCCGTGCTTGTTGATCTGATGCACATTCCAGCCTGTCCTGCGCCTCTGTTCATGACAGATTGCAGGAATCACCTTGATATCTGATATTGCAGTAACATCTCCTGGTGCTCAAAAGACAACAAAAATCAAACAACTCGCTCAGGAATGAATGGGAGAATAAGGAGAGTTCATCACCTGCACAGAACCTTTCAGGGTTGTGGTGCTTTCTAAGGCTCAGCAGTGCTGAGCAGCACAGGTGTCTGTACCTACAGATTTGTTACACATCTGCTCACATTTCAGTTTAAAGAATTGAAAATTAGAGGCCAAGTTCCCAAATGCAGAATAATCCACCTTCTGACCCACAGAGGAGGCGAATATAAAAAAGGCTTTAAGCATATATATTTTTTCTTATTTTTAGAGGAGGTTGGCTAGTTATCTGGAGCTGTAAATGCTCATCATTGAACAGCCACTGGCCAAGCAGCTGTCACAGGCTCTCTGAACCACCTGGAAATTAAATATAAATATATAAATGATTAAAATAATATATAATACATTTAAAAATATATAATATTTTTATATATTTGTATACACATGTATTATAAATATATACATATATATTAATATATATTCTACATATATATTTATATATATGTACTATAAAGAAAACCTCTTTCTTAAATATATTTTTATATATAATAAATATATAAATATATATTTATATTTACTATATATACTACATATATATTTTTGTTTGTATATATATGTAGTATAAAGTAAAACTTTTCTATATTTTATATATATTTATATACACATATATATTATAAATATATACATATATTTGTAGATTTTATATGTATATATAATAAATAGATACCTATATATTTATATACACACTACATAGATATTTATATATGTGTGTATATATATATGTAGTATAAAGTAAACCACTTTTTCTTACCTGCTCTGCTTTATCTTTTTTTTTCCAGAGTGACAACAGCTATGACTATTTATCTGTGGAAGAGAAGGAGTGTTTGATGTTCCTGGAGGAAACCATTGGCTCCCTGGATGCAGAGGGGGACAGTGGGGTGTCCACGGATGACACCGACTACGGGGAGCCCTCCAAGCCAAGGAGAGGCCCTGTGCCCCGGGGTGAGCTGGAAACCCTTCTGCAGATAAGATTTTAATATAAAATATAAAAATCTATTTGTTTCTTCCCCAAAATACTTTCATACAGGCCTTACTCTCAAGTAGAGATATGTAGAATACACTCCTTACCTAGGCATGAATATTTTACGGAATTTTCTGATACCACAACTCAATGGCTTCGAAATCCTACAATATATAAATATCTTGCAGGGATCCTGCTTGGTGTCAGTAACCACACAGATTAACAGGGCCCAAAGAATCCAATTTCCCCAGCAGTGATGGATCAGAGTGTGGGGGTGCCAGTTGTGGGTTTCTCTGGGTCTGGATTGAAGGCACTAGAGGTGATAGTTCATGTTCAGACTCTGGTGTTTATTATTTCTTATCAGTAAAACAGTCTCACAACTGTGAGTTCTGCAGCTTTTCATTAAAGGCACAAAATGGCCAAAAATCTCTTGTTACAAGGTCTTTTAAGACTAAACCATCCAAATAAGAACTCGCACCTAGATTGTTTTCCCTTTTAACCCAATAACTGATCCCAAAGAGCCCCAGTGCAGACTTTTCCACCCAATTACAAAATGCACCCAAACCCAAGAAGAAGAAAGAAGAAGCAGCATGAAGAAGAAACCCAGGACAGCACCCTGTGCCCTCCATCCTGCTTCCATCCACAACATACTGAAAATCCCAAACCCTAAATTTCTCACCAAGTGACACACCTACACCATTCTCTACAATCTGTTTCACACTTTTGTGGATTCTAGTTTATCTGAAGTTTAGGAAACTTTCTCCATGAATGAGGGTCAAAGTCAGTGCTGCCCTGGGGGTCAGAGCACCCCAGAGCAGACAGAGAAATATTCCCTGTGCCCTGGGTTTCCACATCAGAGGAGCTGGGGGAGCCCTGGGTGTGCTGGCCCACAAGGGGTGAGGGGTGTTCTGTGTCCAGAGCATGACTCCAACTCCCTCTCTTCCCAGATTTGGGGAGCAGGACTCCCCCTGCAAGCAGACATCAGCAGCGTGGGGCTGAAGAGAGGAGTGGTAAAAGCATCTCTGCCCCATCCAGCTCAGCCCCAGCAGCTGCCCCAGGCCCAGGTTACTCCAGCCTTCCCAGGAACATCCCTGCAGCAAATGGAGCTTCTGGCAGCAAAGGAGGTGTCCACACGGTGCCAGCAGGAAAACCTGCCCAGGAGGTGCCCAGGGAGGGCAGGCTGGACCATGCCAGTGCAGGAAGCCACACCAAGTCCGTGATCATCCAACCTCCAGACCCCTTCCAGGAGGACCTGGAGTGGTCACGCAGCCATCCCTCAGATGCCAAGGGGACCAAGATTCGGACTTCCTGGGACCACCTGGAGAAACCCACCCTGGAAGAGGCCCCTCAGGACCCCGATGCCAAGCGTGGGCCTCCAACCGCCCCCAAACCGCGGAAATTGCCACCAAACATCATCCTGAAAACCAGCAGGAGCAGCCCCGTGCCGGAGCACAACCAGAAGGTGAAAGCAGCACCTGCAGCCCCAGCCAGCTCCCAGCCCAGCCCTGCCAGCGACAGCACTGCTGAGAAGGGGAATCCAGGCCACCTGGACCCCAAGGAGAAGGAGAAGGCCCGAAGGGAGGCCCTGGAGAAGCTGGGACTGTCCCAGGACAGGAGGGAGCCCAGCGCCCACCTCCATCCCCACTCTGGGGAGCCAACACTGCCCATCCCCGGGCAGCCTGGGGAGGGCTCCGTGCCGGGGATCCGCCAGATCCCCTTCAAATCCAACACCCTGGAGCGCTCTGGGGTGGGGCTGGGCAGCTCCATGGGCAGTGCCAAGGAGCAGAACGGGCGCAGCAGCAGCAGCTCCCTGGGCAAGATGTCCTTCATCGAGCGCCTGGCGCCCAGCTTCCTCCGCAGCCGCGCCCGGCCCGCCTCCCTCGCCGCAGGGAAGGACTTCGGCGGCCTGAAGGAGCAGGAGGAGAAGGACAAGAGCAGCAAGAGGAGATCCCACCCTCTGCCCAGCTTCCCCAGGCCGCCGCGCTCCGCCGTCAGCGTCAAGATCTCGCCCAAGGGCGCGGCCGACGAGAACCGGCGCGAGGCGCTCAAGAAGTTGGGGCTGCTGAAGGAATAGCTCGTGGGGCTGGTGGAAAAGGGGGTTTTCACCCCAAATCCAGCGGCCTGCACTGCCTTGGGCATGAGAATCTGCTGCCAGCTGCTGCCCCAGCGGCTCGCGGGAGCTTCACACCAAATAAAGGAAGGCGGCGTGTACAGAATATTTTGTATATAGCAGATGTACATGAGCTATTTATACAGAGCATCTCTCAGCGTGGATGGGGTGTGTTCTCCTGCAAGGGCTTTACTGCATTTGGGGATTCATCAAAACAGGGAAGCCATGGAATTCGGGGTTTGGCTTGTTTTCAAAGGGGTTGCCTGTGGATAAAGCGTCTCTGGGAAGAACTGCTGGACTTTGCTGCTCCTTTAGGACTTTTTGGGGTTTTTAAAATTATTTTCTCACAGCCTCTGAGGCCTGAGCACTCACCTGCCATGTGGAAGTGTCTCACAAAACCATCACTGCCTGCTGGGTGGGCTGCCCAGACATCCACTGCCTCCCTGGCACACTCTGCTCTCCCACTGAGCCCTGACCACCAGCACCCAGCACCTGGAAGAGGCTTGAGCTGCAGGAGGACACAGCTGAGGAGGCCAGAGGCTGTGCTGGTGTCAGATCCAGAAGTGCTGCCCAAAATGGGGCAGAGGCAAGGCTGGGACAGCTCCAGCTCATCCCTTCCGAGCTGTCCTGGCACCTCTGAGGCCCAGCTGATGCTGCCAACACCTTGCTGCTCACCGTGGGGAACAGAGGTGGCTGATGTCCCTAATAAACCTGTGTGTGATCAGAAAGTGCCATGTGGTACAGATTTATGTCACAGTCAGGTAAATAATAAATGCCCCTAAATAGTGGGGTTTAAAACAAAGAGTTCTGAGAGAAAGGATGAGCCAGGTCAGGTCTGTCCCACCTAGAAAATGGAATTATTTGACCAGCACAGGCAAAGTCTTCCATGGAGCAACCTGGGATGGTGGAAGGTGGCCCTGCCTGTGACAAGGGCAGGAACAAGGAGACTTTTAAGGTCCCTTCCAACCCAAAGTGTTCCATGGGTCTGTAATTGCCAGCTCTCCCTGCAGGCACAAAGAGGGAAGATGGAATTCCTGCCAGCCCCAGAGGTTCCCCCAGCCCCAGCTGCTCGGGCTGGGCACTTCCAGCTGAAAAAGTTTGATTTTAAAGGCAGCAAGAGCACCGTGAGGGGAGGAGGGGGAGATAAAAGGGTCAGCCAAGCCCCTGGCTGGGTTAAAGCTGTGTTTTCACCCCTGTGCTCCTCTCCTCTGACCTCTCTGTTTACTGCTCTGAGTGCTCAGCACCTGCATGGTGCAAGTCCCAAGGGAAACCTCACCTTGTTCATCTCATGAGAAAGGAGGAGAGCATTAAGGACTCTCTCCAAGCACTTCTGCCCTGAAATAGAACCTAAACATCTCTTAAAACCAGATTGTTTTGGAAACAAAAGGCTTCTCTTCCAATCCTTGGCTTTAGTCAGAGCCATTGTGTGCTGGTGTCACGAAGGCTGAGTTTTGTTCAGATTTCCAAGGAGAACTCTCACTCCCAAAGATCCCTTACCAGTCTGTGACGTGGTGGTGCTCACAAACAGGAGCTGGTATGAAGTGGGAACAAAAGAGAACAAATTAAAGCAACAGCCAGAGAGCAGCAGGGTCATTCCTCTGGGCATGAACTCCACATCTCTGTGCCTTCCCTGAAGCTGCCAGCTGCTCTGGGCTGAATCACTCACCACAGGCAAGCCCCATTCCACGAGCTGCTTAATCCTGCCAGGGGAATATGGAATTTTACCTGCTGGATGTGTTTGTAGCCCTTAGAAACTGAGCTGTTTGTGCCCCAGGGCTGGGGCCTTGTGCAAGAGCAGGCCCATGACTGTGCCTGGTGCCACCCAGAGCCGAGCCCTGCTGCTGGCAGAGGGATCCTGCTCCTGCTCCTGTTCCTGCTGCTGGCAGAGGGATCCTGCTCCTGGCAGAGGGATCCTGCTCCTGCTCCTGTTCCTGCTCCTGGCAGAGGAATCCTGTTCCTGCTGCTGGCAGAAAGATCCTGCTCCTGCTTCTGCTGCTGGCAGAAAGATCCTGCTCCTGCTTCTGCTCCTGGCAGAGGGATCCTGCTCCTGCCCCTATTCCTGCTTCTGTTCCTGCTCCTGGCAGAGGAATCCTGCTTCTGCTCCTGGCAGAGGGATCCTGCTCCTGCTCCTGTTCCTGCTCCTGTTCCTGGTAGAGGATGGATCCTGCTCCTGCTCCTGCTCCTACTGCTGCTGTTGGCAGCGGGATCCTGCTCCTTTTCCTGCTCCTGCGCCTGGCAGAAGGATCCTGCTCCTGCTCCCACTCCTTCTCTTGCTCCTGCTCCTTCCCAGGCTCCTTCTTCTTCTCCTTCTCCCACTCTAGTCCTGCCCTACTCCTGGCAGAGGGATCCTGCTCCTGTTCCTACTCCTTCCCCTGCTCCTACTCCTACTCCTGCTCCTACTCCTGGCCGAGGGATCCTACTCCTTCTCCTGCCCTAGTCCTGCTCCTGCTCCTACTCCTGCCCTGCTCCTTCTCCTGCCCCTGTTCCTATTCCTGCTCCTACTCCACTCCTTCTCCTGAAGGGATCTTGTCCACCTCAGCTCCCCTGGAGCCCCATGCAGGTGCCTCCTGCTGCTCCTGTGCCTGCTGCTGCTGCTGCTGGGGACTTTTCTCCTGCTGGTGCAGGGGTTGGCATCAGGCTGGCCAGCCCCACAATGACTGGATGCATTGCTCAGCTACAATCCAGCATTTCCCTGCTCCTTCCCCTGCCTCAGAGCCTTCCATTCCTTGGATTCTTTCCGAGGGTCAGCACCCTGTGCACACCTTTGGTGTGGCGCAGCTCTCAGGAGGGTGCCCTGCCCTTCCCTCCAGGCAGAGCAGCTCCGGGGATGTTTGCAGAGGCGCTGAGAGCCTGGCGTGGGCTGTGCCAGCCTGAGCCTGCTTGGTGTTCACAGCCTGGCCTGGAAAGGTGCTGCTCTGCAAGGTCAGCCATGGCAAGGATTGAGTGCAGCTCAGTGCTGCAAGCAGTTCATTAACAGCAGTTAATTGTTCAGTGCAATTGCCTCCACGGGTCAGCCCCTCCCTCTAAAGAAAGCCTGCATTAGTTTGGAAATTAAATTGCCTGTAAGGAACAAAGGCTCTTGCTTTGTCATCATGATAAAATCATGGAATGGTTTGGGTTGGAAGGGACCTTAAAGGCCTCCAGTTTCATCCCCCTTTCACTATCCCAGCCTGCTCCAAGTCTGGGTAGAGGCAACACAATCTCCCCCCAGGATGAGGCAGAGCCCAGCAGAACTCCTGGGGTCTTGTTTGGGGACCCCTCAAATCAAAATCAGGCTGCACCCTCTGGCAGGAATGAGATGAGCTTTAATGGCCCTTCCAACCCAAACCATTCTGTGATTCTGGGAATCTAATTCTGGGCATATTTAACTTGATTTGTGCCTGGAAGGCAAAATCCCAGCAGAGCCCAGACACAAAACAGCCATGAAGAGAGATCACAGCAATGAAGAGAGATCACAGCCATGAAGAGAAATCACAGCCTTGCAGAAGAAACAAGTCTCAGAAGGGTTGGTAAATGTACCCTCAGTGTCTTCAGGCGGATTATCCAGACTGAGTTTGTGTGTTAACAATGTTAAAAACAACAAGGAAAACACCCAGCTTTGCATTTTGCACAGAATATTCATCTAATTCCCAGCCATCAGTCCCACCCTGGCTCAGACCTGTCATTTCCATGTCTACGTGAGCCTGTCAAGACCTCCTGTCCCAGTTACAAACATCCTTGTGCACATCTTTCATTACAAAGATCAAACTCAGGAGCAGAGGCTGGTGGGATTCTGGCAGTGTCAGCGAGCAGCAGCTGCACCAGGCCCCAGCAGAAATCATTTGTGTTAATTACAGTTAATTACAGCCCCTCTGGGGCTGCAGCAGGGGAGCCTTGGGGCTGAGAGTGAGGCTTGGGTGCTGCTGAGCCAAGGTGGGGAACACCAAGCCTGGCTCCAGGATCCAGCTGGGATCACTCCAGGATGGAGCTGGGATCACTCCAGGATCAAGTTTGGCTCCCTGCATGGTCCAGCTGGGCTCTCTCCAGGATCCAGCTGGGCTCTCTCCAGGATTGAGCTGGGATCACTCCAGGACTGAGCTGGGATCACTCCAGGATCCAGCTAGGCTCTCTCCAGAATTGAGCTGGGATCACTCCAGGATGGAGCTGGGCTCAAGGATGGAGCTGGGATCACTCTGGATCCAGCTGGGTTCATCCCAGGATCCAGCTGGTCTCTCTCCAGCCCTGTGGGAGATGCTGGAGGTGTCTGAGGGTTTTTAACCCCGTTCCAGCACAACCCCCGTTTGGGCCGCAACCAGCAGCTGAGGCTCTGCCCTTTCCCTGCCCACAAGGAGACAAGGATCCTCTCCAACCCCACTATGCCTCTCTCAATTTAAATTTTTTTTTCCTTTTTTGCCCCTGTTCTTTGTTTCTGATGGAAGTGTAAATGAAAAAGGCCCAACCTCATCACTGCAGCTCCCACCCAAGCTGTGCTTGGCCCCACAGGACCAAGAGCCTGCAAAGAGAGGCCCCACCAGGGCATTGCAGACTTTTGCTGCTGTGTTAGAGCAACCAGATTTTATTGACTTGGGTTTTGCTTTCCTCTGTTTAGCAGTGATACAAATTTACCTGATAATATCCTAAACCAGAGCTAGCAGTGTTCCTGCTCTTAAATCCTGGTGGGTCTGGGATCACCCTGCAGGGTCCCCACCTCCCCGAGATCTCTTTTCTTCCCAGCACTCCAGGGTCTGGGAGTCCAGGAGGAGACAGACAGGGGCAGTGTTGTTCCTTGCAGAGGTTTATGTGCAGCAGAGCCATCCCTGGCTGGCTCCAAGCAGGGGTTTAATCATTAACTGGGCACCGAGGAGCAGCCAGGGGTTATTCTCATTAATTAATTACAGCTCTGAGCCCAGGCAGGCTGGGCTGAGGTGCTGGCAGAGGCCTCCAGATCTGCCAGGGTTGGAGCTGGTGGGATGGAGCCTCTGCCTGTCCTGGTGCTGCTCCCAGGGAGGAGATTCCCCCTCCAGCACCTGTCAGAGCAAGGAAGAGGAATTTCCTTTACAAGCACAGCTCAGAAGAATTTAACTCTCCTTTAATTTACTGAATTAAATTTAACTTTAAACTTAAAATTAAGATTAAAATTAAATTTTTAAATTAAATATTACTTTTAAACTTTTAAAACTTAAATTTAATTAAATTAACGCTCCTTTAGCAGTGGAAGGTGCAAGGCATTGATTCTGCCCCAGGAGGGTCTCCTGGAATTCCATGATTTTATGATTCTCTGAAATAACAGATTATTCCCAGGGGGTTCCCACCAGCACCTGTATCCCATTTTATTGCTCCTCCAAAGCCAATCTGGTGTTTTGCTGCTCTCAGGGCAGTAAATTCCCTCAGTTCTGCTGGAGCCCAGCCAAGATTGGGGAATTTATGGCAAAGGTTTGGTACAAAACACAACAATTACTGCAATACAAGATTAATCATATCACCATTAACAGCTCAGTGGAAATTTATCCCCAGCCAGGGAGATTCCAAAGTGCTTCAGGGATTGTCTCACACAGAAAACAATCTGAGTGACCTCAGAAGGGGAGATCAAGGCCCTGGACCCCACAGGACTGAGAAGAATTCCTCTAAATCTCCCTCTGAACCCTTCCCACTCCTCATCCAGGGGTAGGAATGTGCCCCCTGCTGATGGAGTGACCAAATTCTTTTGTGTCTGCTTAAAAAGGTAAAAATCCCAGAAGTTTCTCCCCTTAATTTGGTACAAAGACGCCTCATAGGACCTTTGGGACTTCACCTCAGACCTGGGGCTGCCCGTTGGACAGAGGCCAAGAGGTCCAGCCTGGGTAATTCACCAGAAAAAGGAGAGAATAAAGGAAATATTAATAAAGGAAATAATAATAAAGGACATAATAATAAAGGAAATAATAATAAAGGAAATAATTTTGTGGGGTGTTTTAGCAGGAGCAAGGACCTCTTGCCCCTGGCTCAGTTTTTCTCTATAAGAGCTTTGTTATTTCACCTTTCATTAAACCTTTTTCTGTTCCCAGCACTACCTCAGAAGCCGTCCTGCTGATTTGGTGCTGTTTGGAGCAGCAGAGCTGTCTCGGGTGGGATGGGTTCCTCTCAGAGCTCAGGAGTCACACAGCACCCAGGGAATGCTGTCCTGCAGGTCCTGGGACACTCAGGGTGCTGGGGCCAGCCCAGAGGTGCCACAGGTGGGGCATTTTTCATTTTTAATCAATTTTTAATCAATTTTTAATGGAAGGCAAAGCAGCCCCAAGTCCCTCGCAGTAACTGGAATGCCTCTGGAGCTTTGGAGCTATCAGCACAGCCAAAGTCCTCTCAGTCTTTGGTTGGTGCAAAAGAGGAATTGTGTTTTTGGAACAAGCTGCCCTGAGTTTGTTCTTCACCCCCTGTTTGTTCTGCAGAGCTTCACACCCCGTGGTCCGAACCCACCTTGTTCACATTTCAGGGACTGATTTAGGGCAAACATGGAAGCAGAAATCTGCTTTTTTGACCCCAAAACAGGATGAAAACACAGACATGAGCTCAGTGAAGGGCCAGCCAAACCACAGGTGTCTGAGGAACCTTCCCCCAAGTTCTTGGTGGGAACTTCTGCCTGGAAGTGGCTCACAGCAAACAGCATTTTGTGACATACTGCATGTTTAATATTAAAGCATTTTGTCTGTAGAGCAGGGGAATTCCTCCCAAATCTGCAATTTCTGCTCCTGGCCTCTTCACCCTTTTTTTCCCCCTTCCATGGTGTCATCACATCCCTAGATAGCTAAAAAAGACCATTTTGGGTCTTTTTGAGGCATCTCTGCCACTCCTCTGAGCAGTTTGACCATCTCCACTTTGCTCAGCAATGCACATCAAGACCTCTGAAGATTTTTAGTGCACCCATTTTAAGATCTACACATCAATATACAAAAAAAAAAAAAATTAGACATCAAGAGAAAAGCAAATACTAACAGCTGCAAGCTGCAAAAACAACTTTATTAAACAAAATCCGAGCTGGAGGTGGAGGAAGAGAAAATTTCCAGCAGCAGAAGCGTCACAGTTGAAGGTAGGTGAGTCTCAATTTGCCTTTAAAATACTGGTTTTTGAGAACAGTGCTGTTGTAGAGTGATTACAGGAGAGAGATTTCACCTACAGGATGCAACAGTTCTGAAATTCAACATAATTATATCTATAAAAATAAAGATAGTGACTTATGATGATTTTTCTCCCCACTGTGCCCTTTTTTTTTTTTTTCCTTTTAAAGCTATAAATTTAATTACTGCCCTTTTGGCCAAGAACAACCAAAATAATTATATGGACCAGATAAAACTGGGGGGGATGGAGCTGTGCCAGTGCCCCAAACCAGCACAAACTGGGGACACTGGTACTGTGCCCCAAACCAGCACAAACTGGGGGACAGCGCAGGGCTCAGAGCTGGGGTGTGAGATCTGCAGAGCACCATTAACTCTTTTTTTCCCTGTGAAATTCCCTCATTTGTGGCCCAGCACAGGTGGAGCCTCGGGGCCAGCGGGGAGGCAGTGCCCTGCCCTGAGCGTTCCAGAGGCTGCCACCATCTCTCTCTTCTGTCTGATAACACAGAAATCAGCCAAACCCCCTCCCCACGGTGAGGATTGACCAGAGAACTCTCGGGAGGGATGGACATGGAGCTTCTCCTCCTTCTAGCAGCTCTGCTGCCAGGTGAGTCAGCAAGGCACGGGGGCCAGGAACAGGTAAAGCTGGAACTGGAGACCAGGCTGGATCCTCCCTTGGACACCCAACACCTCCACCTGAGTTGGAATCATGGATGCTGAGAATTTTTAATTTTAAAGTTTTTATTTTAAATTTTTTAATGTTTAATGTTTATTTTTTAAAATAATAATAATAATTATTATTATTAGGATTATTAGTATTATTAGTATTATGTTGAAAGGTACAGACTCACCAGAGAACACTACAATTGACCTGAGACTGTAAAGAAAGTTTCCAAAATTGATTAATAGCACTGGTGTGGAGTTGGTTAGAAGTGTGTAATGTCTAACCAAGTAACTTTAATTTTTCTACTTAAAGTTAGTAGAAAGAGTAGAAAACTTAAAGTTTAGGGGTTTAGAATATAGTAACAAATATGAAGCAAGTTGTTATTCTTTACCTTCTTCTTCCTTCTTCTTTGCCTTTTTCTTCCTTCTTCACCTTCTTCTTTCTTCTTCATAAGTTTGAGTGATGTTTTGTAATTAGACAGAAAAGTCTGCATTGTGGGATTCGAGGGATCAGTTATTGAGAAGATCCAGAGGAGATTTCCTGAGCCCTGCGTGCCCTGGTGCCCCTCAGACCCCAGCCCTGCCTGGAAGGAGCCATGCTGGGCTCTGCTGGCTGGCACTAACCAAACCCTTGTGTGTCTGTCTGTCTGTCTGTCTGTCTGTCCCCCAGAGCCCGTGGCCAGCGGCCTGCACAGCTCCAGCGTTTTGGCAGGAGGCCTGGGGGGCTCCATCACCCACCAGTGCTTCTACTCCCCCAGCCCTGCCAACCAACACCAGCGGAAATATTGGTGCAAGGTGGCAGCCAGCGGGCTCTGCTCCACCATCATCTCCAGCAGCTTCACCTCCAGCCGCTACCAGGGCAGGGTGGCCCTGGGGGACGTGCCCCAGAATGGCACCCTCACGGTGACAATGACAGGGCTGCGGAGCAGCGACTCGGGCACCTACAGGTGTGGCATTGGCAGCACCAACCGGGGGCTCTACGCCAGCGTCAGCCTGGCTGTTCTGGCAGGTAGGGCTGTGTCTTGGCTCCTGGGAGAGGTTTGGGGTCAGCTTTTTGTTTTTTTCAGGTGCCTCAGATTTTTGCTGTTAGCCAGTCTTGTTTTGTCTGTTAGCCAGACACCACGAAGGGAGGAGTGATGAATCTGACTCCGTGTTCTCAGAAGGCTAATTTATTATTTTATGATCTATATTATATTAAAGACTACTAAATTAAACTATACTAAAGAATACAGAAAGGATACAGACAGAAGGCGAAAAAGATAATAATGAAAAATTCATAACTCTTTCCAGAGCCTCGATACAGCTTGGCCATAATTGGCCAATAAGTCAAAATAATTCACATGAAATCAATGGAACAATCACCTGTGGGTGAACAATCCCCAACCACATTCCAAAGCAGCACAACACAGGAGAAGCAATCAGATCATTATTGTTTTCCTTTTTCTCTGAGGCTTTTCAGCTTCCCAGGAGAGAAATCCTGGTGAAGGAATTTTTTTAGAAAATATGACGGTGACAAGCCAGATAACAGAGTTTTGTAATATATTTTTATATAAAGTTATTCTATAACTTTATAATTTTGGGGTGTAAAAGCACCCAGGTTTGGCCAAATCAGCTGTTCAGAAATGTGAAAGAATTTTCCTTCTCCTGCCTGTTGGAAACACAGGTTTGGAGGTTCTGGGGAAGGGCACAGGGGAAAGGTCTGAGTGAATGGGTTTTGGGGAAGTGAAGGAAATAACTGATGGAATTGCAGGGTGTGAACTGTATGTGTGTGGATATTTTTTGAGATACTATATTGTGAATTCTATGATATTATATTTTGAGATATTACATTCTAAGCTAAAGAGATGAATGTTTATGATCCTAGAGCAGAGCTCAGCAGCATGGCCTGAGTTAAGCTGCAGAGCCAAAAGGGTGGGGCAGGTTTGGGGGTTCTGTGTGCTGGCAGTGCCTGTCCTGCTCTCTCCCTGCAGACACCAAAGCCCTCCCTACAGTGTCAAAGCCAACCCAGCTCATCCGAGGGCAGCTCCACGGCTCTGTCACTGTCCTGTGCCGCTCTGGGGACACCCAAAGTGACCAGAAGAGGTTCTGGTGCAAAGTGGGCAGAAGCAGCTGTGCTCCCATCGCCAGCTCTGACGGCTTTGTGCACAGGAGGTACCAAGGGCGCGTGGTTATCACCCCTCAGGAGAGCTCTGGAGCCTTCAAAGTCCTGATCAATGACTTAAAGGAGCAAGATTCGGGGCTGTATCTGTGTGGGACACAAGGACTGAGGGGTCAGGACAGCCCACAGGAGGTGCTTCTGCAGGTGGCCGCAGGTAGGACAGGGCATGGGGGGCTCAGTGCTGGGTGAAGGACATGAAATTCTAACTCTGTGCCCTCCCCTGCAGCCTCCACCCTTCCCAGGAGCCCCAGATTCCTCAGCGGCGCAGCCGGGGGCTGGCTGTCCTTCCAGTGCCACCACGACCCCCGGGGCACCTACGAGAGGCAGTACCTGTGCAGGTGGAGGGCGGGGAGCTGCCAGGTGCTGCTGGACACCCAGGGCTTCGTGCTGGAGTCCCACCGAGGGCGGGCACGCATGGCCAGCAGCCCCCCCGGGCTCGGCAGCGCCACGGTGCTGCTGGGGCCGCTCAGGGAGGAGGATGCAGGCTGGTACTGGTGTGGGGCCAGCAGCGGGGACACGGAGCTCACAGCCCCCCTGAGGCTGCTCATCCACAAGGGTAGGTGTGGTGTGGTATTTCTTGGGTGCCATGGTGAAGGGAGGAAATGATGAATCTGATTTTTTGTTCTTAGAAGGTTAATTTATTATGAAATATTATATTATATTAATTATATTAATTATATTATATTATATTAATTATATTATATTATATTATATCACATTATATTATATTGTATTATATTATATTACATTACATTACATTATATTATATTACATTACATTATAAATATTATATTACATTACATTATATATATTACATCATATTACATTAGATTACTTATATTATATTATATATTACATTATATTATATGTTATGTTATGTTATATTATGTTATGTTATGTCATATTATATTATATATTATATTATATTATATTACATATATTACATTACATTATATTATATTACATTACATTATAAATATTATATTACATTACATTATATATATTACATTCTATTACATTATATTACTTATATTATATATTATATTATATTATATTATATTATATTATATTATATTATATTATATTATATTATATTATATTATATTATATTATATTATATTATATTATATTACATTATATTATATTACATTATATTACATTATATTGAAGAATACTATACTAAAGAATAGAGCAAGGATACAGACAGAAGGCTAAAAGATCATAAAGAAAAACTCATTATTCTTTCCAGAGCCTCGACACAGCTGGACCCTGATTGGTCATTAAGTCAAAACAATTCATATGTTGGTAAACAATCTCCAGCCACATTCCAAAGCAGCAAAACACAGGAGAAGCAAATCAGATAATATTGTTTTCCTTTTCCTCTGAGGCTTCTCAGCTTCCCAGGAGAGAAATCCTGGGTTTGGGGATTTTTCCAGAAAATATGACAGTGACAGTATGGTAGGTGGCATGGCCTGGGTGGTCCCCAAACCGTGCTACGTTTTCCTTTCATTATTAGCAAGCAGCTGGAGTGATGGTGAAGGTTTTCAGGGGTGGGAGAGCTGAGCTTTCCAAAGAAATGGAAGAGGTTTGGGAGATGTTATTGATTAGTTATGATGCAAACCCCAGGATGTGACATCCTGGTCCTGGCAAGGGCAGCACAGGGAGCTGTTTGGCTCTGCAGAGAAGCTGAAGGTTATTTTGCAGTTTGAGAAACTGCAGAGGGTAAATAGGCAGATCCATGGAACTGCTCCTCTGGCAAAGGCGGAACGAGTGGGCTTCAAGCAGGAATGTTTGCCAGGAATCCAGGTGTTGTATTTGCAGGGATCCCAGGCAGGAAGGAATGATGAATCTGACTCCATGTTCTCAGAAGGCTAATTTATTATTTTATGATCTATATTATATTAAAGAATGCTGTACTAAACTATACTAAAGAATACAGAAAGGATACAGACAGAATGCTAAAAAGATAATAATGAAAACTCGTGACTCTTTCCAGAGCCTCAACACAGCTTGGCCCTGATTGGCCAATGAATCAAATTAATTCACAACAGAATTCAATGAAACAATCACCTGTGGGTAAACAATCCCCAAACACACTCCATATGAGCACAACATAGGAGAAGCAAATGAGATAAGAATTATTTTCTTTTTTCTCTGAGGGTTCTCAGCTTCCCAGGAGAAAAACCCTGGGCAAAGGGATTTTTCAGAAAATGTGAATATGACATCCAGGTTTTCATCAGTGCTTTTACAGCACTCCCAGGAGAACAGGAATGCCCAAGTCTGGTGTTTTCTCACACAAGATACCAGATGAAATGTGTAAATCTGTGGCAAATCTAACAAACACGCCGCTCCTGCCAAAGGCTGGGTACTAAAACTTTAAAATAATGTTCTCTGTAGGAAACTGCTCCTCCCGAGACCCAGGAACAGCCACTCCTGAGAGAGCCACAGCACCACGTCCTGCTGGCCACAGCACAGCCAGGCACAGCAGCAGGGCACACCGGGTGGGCACTGCCACCCAGGACACCACCATGGGCACTGTCACCTATGGCACCACCATGGACACTGTCCCCAGGGACACCACCATGGGCACTGCCACCCAGGCCACCACGGGCACTGTCCCCAAGGACACCATGGGCACTGTCCCCAAGGACACAACCATAGGCACTGTCACCTATGGCACCACCATGGGCACTGTCCCCAAGGACACCATGGGCACTGCCACCCAGGACACCACCATGGGCACTGTCACCTATGGCACCACCATGGGCACTGTCCCCAAGGACACCATGGGCACTGTCCCCAAGGACACCACCATGGGCACTGCCACCCAGGCCACCACGGGCACTGTCCCCAAGGACACCACCATGGGCACTGCCACCCAGGACACCACGGGCACTGTCCCCAAGGACACCACCATGGGCATTATCCCCAGGGACACCACCATGGGCACTGCCACCCAGGACACCACGGGCACTGTCCCCAAGGACAGCATGGGCACTGTCCCCAGGGACATCACCATGGGCACTGCCACCCAGGGCACCATCTCCCTGCTGCCCACTGGCACCTCTGCAGCCTCCCCAGGTGACACCTTCCAGGAGAGGTGAGTCCACAGCCGCACCCTTGGTGTTTTGCAGCCTGTCTGCCCCATCCCTGTGGGAGTTGTGCACGGCTGAAAACACCTCCAGGGACACCAGAAGGGAGGGAAGGCAGCGAGGTTATTGTATTTGTGGGGTGCCCCGATGAAGGAAGGAATGATGAATATGGCTCCATGTTCTCAGAAGCCTAATTTATTATTTATTTATAATACCATATTATATTAAAGAATATTATACTATTCTATACTAAAAAATACAGAAAGGATACTTACAAAATGCTAAAAAGATAATAATGAAACTCGTGACTCTTTCCAGAGTACTGACACAGCCTGGCCTCAATTGGCCAAGGAGTGAAAACAACTCACAGCAGAATCCCATGAAACAATCACCTGTGGTAAACAATTCCCAAACACATTCCAGATGAACAAAACACAAGAAAATCAAATGAGATAATAATTGTTTCCCTTTTCTCTGAAGCTTCTCAGCTTCCTAGGAGGAAAAAAAACCTGAGCAAAGGGATTTTTCCAGAGAACGTGAATGCCACACGAGGCCACCTCATGTCCGTGCACACTCTGAAGTTGTCTCTGACCCTGCTGGGGCTGGCTGCTGCCCTGGAGCAGCTGCCAGAGTCAACAGCCGTGCTCCTGCCTGTTTCCCTGTGCTCAGGGCACTGACAGGACCTTGGGGAGCGGTGCTGGGGTTTGAGCAATAGTCCTGGAGAGCCCAGGGCAGCCCCCCTGAGCCCTGCAGCAGCCAGGGGTATTGCAGCAGGATGGCTCTTAGTTAGGGAATAGCGTGTAAGAGCTCTGTGATTGCAGGAGGTTGGGGAAATGCTTTATTAAGCTATATACTAAGAGCTTAATAAAGATTACATTATATTATATTATATTATATTATATTATATTATATTATATTATATTATATTATATTATATTATATTATATTATATTATATTATATTATATTATATTATATTATATTATATTATATTTCTTAAGCTATACTAAGAGCTTAATAAAGCATTTATTATATTTATTCTATTATAATATTATAATAGAATGTTATAATGTTTTATTAATTATATATCAATAATATAATTATTAATACTGTATTAATAATTAATGTTATTATATTAATAATATACTATATTAATATATTAATTATATAATTATATAATTATTATTATATAATGTTTTATTAAGCTATACTAAGAGCTTAATAAAACATTATATTATACTATACTAAAACTATATCATATTAAAGAAAAACTCATGACCCTTTTAGACAGTCATGACACAGCTTTGATTTAATTGGTCAATCAATCTAAAACAATTATCACTAGTGGCCAATGAAGAAGTCATTCTTTGGTAAACAATTTCCATAATACATTCCACATGTGCTAAACAGGAGTAGCAAATAGAGATAAGAATTGTTTTATTCTTTCTCTGGGCTTTCTCCCACACTTTCACAGCTGCCTAAGAAAATCCTGGGAGAGAGAATTATTCTCTCTGTGTTCAGAGAGTGTGAATACCACACCAGGAGCCACAGGCAGTGCTGGGAGCTCGCTGGTGAACCAGGAGTGAGCTTTGGGCAAGGTTCATCCCAAGGCTGGCAGGGTTTTGGGCAGGAATTATTCCCTGATCATTCTCCACACCAGTTCCTGTGTCTCACCCCAGTGCAAGCTGCTTCCCAGTGGATTTCCCTCCTGTGAGCAGCTCCAGCTTCTCCCCGAGCTGTGGCCAGCACCAGCCCTGCTGGAGGGATCCTGCAGCTGCACCAGGAATGGCAGGGCCAGCCAGAACCCAGCTGGGCAAAGTCCACAAGTCCACTCCAGTACCGAGATGGGCACTGGGATCCTCACCCAGCCCCATCTCCCCATCCCCAGCTTCCCCCAAGCCACATCACCCTGGCAGGGAGAGGGAAGACAGCTTCCAAAAATGTGAGGGCTGTAACAGCTCACCAAAAGGATGTGTTGCTCGTGAATTGGTGTTGTGCTTGTGAATTGGTGTTGTGTAAACAGCTCATTTTCCCTTTGGAGGGGCTAATTCAGCTGGCAGCACAAACCCCACACAGCAGATGAAAAATCACTTCCTCATAAGCCCAGCTCCAGATCAAATGATTGTGACTCTCCTTGACTGTTGACTTTGCTTTGATTCAGAGTTTACAGCTCCTTGGTACTCTTTAGTGTGACAACAACCACCTGTATGAGCCACAAAGGTGACTCCAGACCTAATTTAATCCTGGTTCTTCATCTTCCCAGCTCCTCACAGGAACCACAGCTGCTCCCAGTCGTGTTATCAGCTCTGCTTTTGCTGGTTTGCATCACCATCATCGTCCTCACCCTGGCCAAAATCAAGCTTCAAAAGCAGACAGGTAAATTGGCCAGGCAACACGTTTTGGGGCTGCGGTGGTTGTTTTGCAAGGGCTTTGCTTGTGATTTCCAAGGGCTGGAGTCTGACCCGTGGAATATTTCCATCTCCCAGACACGTGTCTGGTCTGCAGCCCCAGAACGTGGCTGCACCTGCAAGCAAAGTCCTTGAGAAGTTGTTTGGTTTTGTTTGAAACGTGCTCAAACACAAAGCAAATGAAGGAAATGGAAATGCTGGAGCTAAAAGCAAGGCTGGGTTTTTGGGGGTAGAGGATTTGTGGCTCCGTGGGTGACCAAAAATCCTGGAGGGAGGGACCTCTGTGGTGTGACTGCTTCACTCTGGGCAGCTTCTGGGCCAAATCCAGCTCATTCCGTGCAAAGCTGACAAAGACAGGCCCAAAAAAATCCCTTCTAAGAACTGATTTGCAAAGATAGGTGCACCTATCTCAATCCAGACCGTGTAATATCCATAGAAATAAATTTAGGGACAGAAAATCTTCAGTAATGACAGCAGTGAGGGGAAATGCACAATTCACAAGAAGGAAACTGTGAAATAATGGCCTAAAATTGGCCTAATTTGGTGTCTGACACGCTGGAATACTTCAGGAGGTGCTGGTAGGGGTGTTTTGTTTTACAGGAGGAGGAAGAAGCAGCACAGGGAGCCTGGAGCCAGCTTTGGCCTGTGCTGGGCTGAGCCCTGGCAAGGAGGAGAGGATGGAGGAGAACCCGAGCCCAGGAGAGCAGCAGGAATTCAGGATGAGCTTTGTAGGCAAATGTAGGTGGGTGTTTGCTGAAACTGCCGCTGTAAGTGTCCTCTCTCTTGATAAAAGAGAATAAACTGACATTTTAAGCAGGGGATTTGTGGCTTAGTAAGGAAAAGCAGGTTTGCAGTCCAGGAATCACAACCCACAGCCCAAGAATCACATTCTGCTGCCAAACTCCTGCCTTTACTACTTCCCAAGAAACCTTAAGGCGTGGATTTCATAAGACTTGGATTAAATCCTACATCAAGTTTATATATTTATTGTAGGGTCGATTATAATTTCTGATTGCAAGCAGTAAAGCTGTTATCTCACTTCCTGCCTCTTTCAGTAAATTCTGATTTCATATCTCCTTTCTCAGTATTAGACAAAAGTAATTATTGTTCTCAGTGTTGCAACCATGTCATTCTCTTTTGTTCTGTTGTGCAGGACAATCTCTGCTATCCTTGGAACTATCAGGATGACCAGCTTCTATGTAAGAGTCTCAGATTGTTGATGCTTTTTAGAGAAAAGCTCCTGTAAAAATCATCTCAGAAAATATTTTAAACTGTATCTAATCTGGAGGAATTTGTACCAGTGAGAAGGACTCCACTGAAAAAAATTAGTGGAATAGTGGCTCAAAAATTTGGTGATTTCATGTTCTCACTCCAATGCACCCAGAGCCAACAGGGGTCTTCTGGTCCTAAATATAAATAATAGAAAGAAAAATTACACTTCCACTAAAACCTTGAAAATCAACTAAACTATCAACATTCTGTGAAAAACTCCTAAAAGGGAGAATGAAACCCAGAAAATATTTGTGTCTTTCCTTCTCAGCTGTCTGAGCTGGGGTAAGCCTGGGATAATTCTTTAAACCCAGCAGGAGGTTGACTCCAGAAGTCCCCTCTGACCTGGGTTTTTCTCACCTTTCTGTTCTCAAAACTCCCTAAAATATAATTTTAAATACCAAGTTTGGCATAAACCCAGAAATACCTATGAAATTACTTCTACAAATACCAGAAAGAGGCAATTTCAGATCACAGCTTCTCTTGTGTTTCATTATTTTACAGTTACCCTATGGGGAAAAATTACTTTTCAAGGTGCCTGATGAAGACTTGAGCCAGAACCTTCTGTGAAAGCCCCTGGGTACCCCAGCTGGGAATTTTCTCTGTGGAAAGCCAAGCCCCCAACACCTCCCCCTGCCCTCCTCAGAACCCAAATCCTCTTTGCTGAGAGCTGAACCCCCACACTGCCCAAACTGCTCTGTGTTTTACTGAAGAGAGAATAAAATAACGCCCTGAAACCAGCTATTTGTGGGTTGTTTCTCTGAGGGAAAGGTAAAACTGGAGAGGGGTAGGGAAGGAAGGACCTTTGTTGCTTCAGGGTTGCTCATATCAGAGAATCACAGAATTGGAAAGAATCCGTCTGCTCAAAAAAATAAGGATTTTTTGTGTTATTTTAAAAAAATCCTGATCCACGGAGTCATTTTCCAGCACATAAACCACGTTTTGTTTCAGTTTCTCAGACACCAATGTTCCCAAAGTGCTGTTTTTCCTTCACCTCTCCTGCAGGAACATCCACAGCTGCAGACCCAGCTGAAATCCAGCCCAAGCACAGCCCAACCCCGAGCAGCAGCGTTGGTTTCACGCTCAGATCGGGGCTCATGCTGCAATCTGCACTCCCCAAATAAAAGCAATCCGAAGGTTGTTTGTTTTCTGGAGATGCCAAAATGCTTTGGAACCTGGGACTTGGCAGGGAAATGCTTCCTCGTGTGCTAAAGCAAGGAAACACATTTCAAATATATTTGCATGAGGCAAGGGGTTGGTTTTACTGGAAACCTTGAGGGTGAAAAGGGGGGTTTGGTTTAAAAAAAAATTCTTCATTCACCTTGGATTAATTTTTTTCTCCTTGAAATGCACCAGCAGGTAGAGGTTCCCATATTTCTGCCAGGTTTTCCTCTGCCCAGGCCATCCCACCTTCCTCTGCAAGGTGTTAAAAGCACACTTCCATCCCTCTGCAGGGTCCAGCAGGGAAGCTGATCCCAAGGGAGAGTGGGAGCTCCAGGAGAGCAAACACAGCTGTGTCCACTGTGGTCCAGCCAGCACAAGTGGTGGCCACCGGGCAAAAAAGTCATGCCAGCATGACCTGGGGAATGTTTGGAATGCCCAGGGAGGCAGCACTGGTGGGAAGCTTGGAGGGGATCAGGGTTTGTTCCCATCGAGGAGAGGTGGCTGCTCCCTCAGTCCATGATCCCCACCAAGCACAGCCACAGCCAAGAGCTCCTTCCTCGCCCCAAAAGATCCTTCCTCACCCCAAGAGCTCCTTCCTCACCCCAAAAGATCCTTTCTCACCCCATAAAACTCCTTCCTCACCCCAAAAGATCCTTCTTCGCCCCAAGAGCTCCTTCCTCACCCCAAAAGATCTTTCCTTGCCCTAAGAACTCCTTCCTCACCCCAAAAGATCCTTCCTCACCCCAAGAGCTCCTTCCTCACCCCAAAAGATCCTTCCTTGCCCTAAGAACTCCTTCCTCACCCCAAAAGATCCTTCCTCACCCCAAAAGCTGCACAATCACAGAAGAAATGGAGCTCAGCACCCTCAGCTAAATAAAAAGTACTTCCAGGGCTGGCTTTAGGATCTGATAAATCTGTTGAAGATCCCAATTCTGGGTCAGGCTCTTGCAGCTCCCAGGCACTACAGGAGCTGCCACCCTCTTCAAACACATCAGTTTTCACTGAGTGGGTGAGAAAAGCTCCAAGTGACTCCCCAGTCAGAAGGAATTCCTGCTTCTGCATCATTAAAATGAGGCAGAGCAAGGAATCACAGCTGCCCTGGCTGCTCGGGTCCTGCCTGGGCAAAAAGCTGGCACAGAGGTACCCAGAAGACTCTCCATGGACTTGACCCCACAGAGCCACCAAGCTCCTTGCCAGAGGAGGAGGAGGAACCTTGGGCCTTTCCTGGGAGCCCCCCAGCCCTGGGGTGGCTGTGATCAGAGGGGACACCCTGGAGGGACAGCAGAGCTGGGCTGGGCATTGGCCGGGCGTGGGCTGGACATGGGCTGGGCAGTGGCTGGGCAGTGGCTGGGCTTTGGCTGGGCTTTGGCTGGGCAGTGGCTGGCTTTGGCTGGGCTTTGGCTGGCTTTGGCTGGGCTTTGGCTGGGCTTTGACTGGGCAGTGGCTGGGTTTGGCTGGGCTTTGGCTGGGCTTTGGCTGGGCTTTGACTGGGCAGTGGCTGGGTTTGGCTGGGCTTTGACTGGGCTTTGGCTGGGCAGTGGCTGGGCTTTGTCAGGGCAATGTCTAGTCTTTGGCTGGTCTTTGGCTGGGCTTTGGCTGGGCTTTGGCTGGGCAGTGGCTGGGCTTTGGCTGGGCTTTGGCTGGGCAGTGGCTGGGCTTTGTCAGGGCAATGTCTGGTCATTGACTGGGCTTTGGCTGGGCTTTGGCTGGGCAGTGGCTGGGTTTTGGCTGGTCTTTGGCTGGGCTTTGGCTGGGCTTTGGCTGGGCTTTGGCTGGGCAGTGGCTGGGCTTTGTCAGGGCAATGTCTAGGCTTTGGCTGGGCTTTGGCTGGGCTTTGGCTCCCAGCCCCAAGAGGGCAGAGCTCACCTGGCAGCACTGCTGGATGTTGTTCCTTTAAGGCACAACAGGTGGAAACGCAGGGCTAAAGGTGCAGGGAGTATTTAAAGCAGGTTGGCACTGCCACAGCCCCACGGGGACACAGGACACAGGACACTCACAGCAGCTCGAGGGTCAGCCTGAGAGGGAAAGAGAGAAGTGCCAGGAGGAGCCTGGAGTGTAAGTAATGCTGCTTTGGCATCTTTGGGAGTGCACAACCTTCTGTAGGGCCGTGCTGGGATGGGGAAGGAGAAGAACACGAGTCTTGAGCCACTTTTGAGAAGCCTTCCTCACACGGGAGGGACGCAGCAATTTGGAGCCATTTCATGTTCAGAGCTCACTGGTGGGAGGCTGATTTCTTCTGAAAGAACCATAGGAACAGGCTTATGGCAGTTATGGTTTCTTCTCTGCAGCAGATTTTTAATATTTAATTTCTGGAAGAAAAAAAACCAGCATTAATTATCATTACAATATTTGCATTAAGTTTTACCATAGGAAAGAAAAGTCAGTAATTATTGCTGTAGTGATCTAAATTTTGCGACTCAGCCTGAGGTCATTACTGGCTTTTGAACCCCAACAGACACATTTTGAAATTTTAGAAGAGAATTGTTGCAGTTGTGTCCTAAAGTAGCTGCTTTGGAAGCTCTCTGAGAAGTTTGTACACTTACAGGAGGATAAGTAGAACCTGAGGCTTAAATGGATGGACTGGATGTGGTGTCCTAAAAGTGAAATCAGAGGAGCCTGGCAGAGCCCTGTCCCACTCAGACCTGTGAAGGTGTGGGTCCTACACACATGAATTCCTACTCTATAAAGGGAACATTCCTATAGATTTAATACATTTCTGAAGTACAAATAAACATCATCTAATTGCAATTGTTAATGAACCCACAGTGGCACCATCCATCCCTCCAGACTGAGGTGGACGTGTGCTCTTGGGCCATAGGATGTTCCTCCTCCTTGCAGGTGGTAGAGAATTAAATGAAAATAATTTACTAGTGCTGAAGCTGGTTTCACTTTCCAGCCCAAGAAACAAATGAACCATGAAGGTCTGATCTGAAAAGCAACAAGTGGGTGTATGGAGGATCTGAAAGGAACAAAAAATCAGGTCTCAGGTTAGTGTAGAGTGGATCCAACAGCTGAAAGGAACATAAAATTGGCCAGCAGCTGGGATTGCAGTCACTGCCATGACAGCTGCCTGCTTATTTTATTTTATTTCTTTTCTGAAATAAGTTGCTCATATTTTAACTGACACAAACGTTCTTAGTTCAGAGGGTCCCAAGCACTGCAGGCGTTCCTAAAAACTGCTGATTCTTGGTAAATCCTGATAATCTTCAGCAAGTTCTACCTAAGTGTTTCTGCTCACTGCACTACCAAACGAGCCCCTCTTATATATTCTCTCAATATTGTAAAGGAGGCATCTGCTTGGAACTGGAAAAGTTTATTTTCTGAACGTGTTTAGGTCAGCTTGATTTTATATCTGGAAGTTGATTGCTCATTCTTAACCCCATGAAAATGGGGTGGATTAGTGGCTTTTCCCCATCCCAGCAAATAAAACCCATGGCAAGGCAAGATCAGCAGTGACCTTGATGGGCAGTTGAAGATGTGAATAATCCAAATTAAATTTGTTTCTGTACCCTTTTTCTGGGCATAGAAGCCTCCAGCACCTCCTCACAGAACACTCTCTCTACAACAATTTGCATCTGCACAGCTTACCCATGGGTGAAAAGGATTTGAGGGGCAAAATATTACCTATATATAAAATATATAGAATATATACAATATATTATACCTCTGTTGTTATTTCTCAACTATTTGAATAGGAGCAAACAAAAAGCCAGAAAGGATCCCAGGCTGGAGTGACAAATGTCACAATTAAACCTTCGTGTTTTGTCAATGCCATGGCACGGCCTTGACACTGGTCATTGTCAGGAGCAATAGTTAATATCTAATGGGCTGGACTGGGCTGATCCCTGGCAACCCCTGCAGCAGGAATTCAGCAGAATTTGGGAATTGGACTCTGGTGTTCCATACCCAAACAGAGCAGCTTCTGGCTCAGGTTTGCACAGCTTGGGGGTCAGGTCCTGGTCTCTCCCAAATCATCATAAATCTGAAGATTGTCCCCAGGACTGACAGAATCCCAAAAGCACAGCAGAAACATGGGGAAAGTCTTGTAATGGAGGAGATTTGGAAAAGCCAGCATGGCCAGAGAGCACTGCTGCTGGAAACATGGAAAATATCAAAATTTAGGCATAAAATGACACTGGAGAGGAAGGTGATGGTCCCAACCCACGTCCAGAGAGGTGTCCTGGAAATGACCATCAGCCAGTTTTAAGGGTAAAGACACTAAAAACATATCTCTAAAGAGGGCCTGAGGGGGGTCTGCCCTCCCCAGAGCTTTACACCCAGCACTAAAATGTCCTTGTCACCCAGTGGAGCTGCAGCAAGGTTTAGAGCCCAGCACGAAATCAAAACAGAAAGTGTTATTCCTTCTCAGAACCACACGAAGACAACAACAACAACAACAACAACATTATCTGTCCTGAGTTGGAAAGCAAGAGGAAAGGTCATTCTGTTGTAATTTTTCCATTTACATTTAAAGGATATCTAGAAAACAAGGCTGGAGACAGCTCAGAGCTGTAGGTGTTGGTGGTGCCAGAGCACAGGAACCACTGGTTTGGGTGGGCACAGATCTTGGTAACCCTTCCAGACCTGACGGAACAACATGGGCTGTACCCAAAACCAGCTGAACTTTTAGAAGAAATGAGAATAACAGATTATTTCAACTTTGCCCAAAGAGGCAAGGCTGAGCTGGGGCCTGCTTGCAGCACAGGCTGGGGGGCAGTGAGGTGACCATCAGGCAGAGGAGCTGCTGTCAGCCAGGGGCAAACATCAAGGCCCTCTTTGTGCCACATTGTTTGCTTTGTGCAGAATTTGTTATGTTTGCCTTGCTGGCTACTTCTGGGATGTGTTTGAAAGAGAATTTTTCATGCTCAGTGAGTTAATTATTAGCCATGGACAAGTGGCCATTGAGCAAGGAGAAATCACAATACAAGGAAGAGGCACAACAGAACACCTTTCATCTTAACAGGGAAATAAAAGCTTTTTTCTCCTGCCGGGAATTACCCTTAATAAAATTGTGTCATTTGATGCCCTGAAATCAAATTCCTCTGATTGTTTATAAGGGTTTTCCTTGGCACCTCTCATCAGCTCCTGTAGGTGCCTTCTATGAACTTGGAACAGGCAGGCGGATCAAGAGGTGTGCTCAGGAAATGCATATAAAATCTGATTTTTGGAGGAGCAGAGCTCACTCAATTCCTCAGCAGCTGAGGAAAGAATTAAAATGCAGAGGTGAAAATATCATCCTTTTTCTCTTTTGTGTGTCCTTGGAGAGACCAGAGAAACAAAAGGTCACTAAATAAAGGCTCCAGTCAGGAATTCTGTGACAGAGGGAATATTGGGATGCTGGAATGAGATCCATGGGTCCTGTTCCTGTGCAGCAACCCAGTCAAGAACAGAAATATTATTAACTCCCTTTTCCCCATCCAATTCCTCAACAGGAGCAATTAAAAATATAAAAATATTTCTCTCTACTTCACGTAGCCACGACCCTCATATCCTCCAAGCATGAAGATTATTAGATGATCAACATTTTGCAAATGTGATTGTTCAATATCTTCCACGTCTTTTCCAGGGAATGCAAGAAAAATGACTTTACTGGCGTTCCTCCTCCTGCTCGCCTTGGTCCCAGCTGGGTCTGCAAGAAGCAGACACCTCCCCAAGGCAGCCAGTGAGTGTCACCTGCCTGGGGCACAGGTTTTGGGGTGCCCAGGGACCAGACGTGGCACTGGGAAGGGAGGAGGGGGGTCTGGGTGATGCCTGCAGCAGGCTTGAAAAGATAAAGATAAAAACATAAAAGTGGATGTATTTAATGAAGGGCCTTCAGGTACGTTGAGGGCAGACAAAGCCTCCCACGAGGCTGCACCCAAAATGGATCATGGTCATGAGTTTCTTGAAACAGAGGCCAGACAAAAAGTTAAAAATATAAAGGTGGATGTTTTTAACAAAGAGCCTTCAGGTACGTTGAGGGCAGATGAAGCCTCCCACAAAGCTACACCCAAAATGGACAATATTTCCCAAAAACAGCTTTTTGAGTTTCTCGAAAGAGAGGCCGGACAAAAAGTTAAAAAGATAAAAGTGGATGTATTTAATGAAGGGCCTTCAGGTACACTGAGGGCAGACGAAGCCTCCTGCGAGGCTACACCCAAAATGGACAATGTTTCTCAAAAACAGTTTTTTGAGTTTCTCGAAACAGAGGCCGGACAAAAGTTAAAAAGATAAAAGTGGATGTATTTAATGAAGGGCCTTCAGGTACACTGAGGGCAGACGAAGCCTCCCACGTGGCTACACCCAAAATGGACAATGGCTATGACTTTCTCAGAGTGAAATAAGTTTGGTCCATTTGCACATTCTGCAATTCCACCTTTAGGTATTGAAGGCAGATACCCCCAGTTTGCTCCCTCAAAACTCACTCTTGTTTATACTTTTGGGGCCTGAGGCAGAGGGCGTCCTTGAGCTGCAGGCCCAGAGGGATTTTTGTCTGGCCAAAATGTGAAGAGAGCTTCTAACACTCAATATGCATTTCAGAGCTCTACACTAATGCAGTACAGGATCTGAAAAATATAAAAGCTAAAATCTGAAGGCATCATGGGGAAGACTTTTATCTCATGGGTGCCCCTCACTGCCACAGGACCTCCTGGGCCCCTGGTGGCACACACAGCCCTGGGGCACGCAGGGCACTGACCCCAGCCTGTTCTCCCCGCAGTCTCCAGCCCCGTGTTCGGCCCCCGGCAGGTGCACGGCGTGCTGGGCGGCTCGGTCACCGTGAAATGCTTCTACCCACCCACCCCGATGAACAGACACGACAGGAAATACTGGTGCAAGCAGAAGGGCTCCAGCTGCCTCACTGTGGTGTCCACTGACTACGTGGCTCCCGGCTACCAGGGCAGAATCGCCCTCACTGACCACCCCGAGGCAGAACATTTCCTGGTCAACATCTCAGCGCTGGAGCTGAAGGATGCCGGCACCTTCCAGTGTGGCGTGGGGGTCAATGGCAGAGGGCTCTCCTACAGAGTCACTCTCAGTGTTGCTGAAGGTAATTACGACCTTGGGATTCCCTAAAACACCATTTTCTTGGTCTTTTACCAATATTATGACTTCCCCAAACACCATTTTCTTGGTATTCTACCAATATTAGGACTCCCCCAAACACCATTTTCTTGGTATTTTACCAATATTAGGACTCCCTCAAATACCATTTTCTTTGAGTTTTTCCCTCTCTCCCTCTTAAACCTAAGTAATTACACCCTTGGGACTCCCTCAAATACCATTTTCTTGATATTTTGCCAATATTAGGTCTCCCTCAAATACCTTTTTCTTGGTATTTTACCAATATTAGGATTCCCTAAAACACCATTTCTTGGGTTTTTTTGCCAATATATTTCCTAAAATACCATTTTCTTTGAGTTTTTCCCCCTCTCCCTCTTAAACAAGACTCCACCTCTGGCCTGCCCGGTGTGTGAAAGCTGCACGTGCTTTTGGGGAGGGTTCATTTCAGCCCCTGTGTGTCTCTGCTCAGCCCCACCTGTTCCTGAGGCACCCGAGCTCTTCTACGTGAAGCTCCGCAGCACGTGGACCGTGACCTGCGGCTTTGGGAAGGACACAGCTGCGATGACGAGATACCTGTGCAAGAAGGAGAAGGAGGGCTGCCGGAACATTATTAACACCCGCCAGGACAAAGATATCCCAGCGAGGGTTCAGCTGACTCATGAGGACCCTGCAGGCTCGTTCCGTGTCACCATGACTCAGATGGACTGGGAGGATGCAGGCTTGTACTACTGTGGGGTTGGTGAATATGGCAAGGATAACACAAGCAAGGAACTGGACGTGTTCATCTACGAGGGTGAGCTGTTTCCCTTTCTCTCTCCTGATTTTCAGAAGCATCACCAGCAGTTTCACTTTATTTAGCAAGAACTTGAATTTCTCTTTGCTATTATCCCATTCTCTCATCTACATACTTTATTCATTTAACCACCTGTAACGCACTTAACCATCATTAAATGAAGCTTGTATCCAAACTTCACCTTCCCAGAAGTGGATAGCTCTGTTCCCCAGCCCAAAACTCCAGGAGACAAATTCCACCCCCCCAGTCTGAGGCAAGCAAGCTGTCTCTTGAAGCCCCCAGTTCCTTAAATCTCAAACTGACAACTGTAGATGGTCCCTCTAGCAAAGGGAATAAAGCTTTGGAATATCTGTCCACAAAGCCAACAACGCTCAGTGAATTTGGGAAAAAGCAAGACCTGACCGACCCTTTAGGATGAACTCCCACCAGTGCCAGAACAATCTCCTGATGTGTGCACCCCTGAGCTTTGCCTGGCCCTCCCTTAGCCATAGCAGCTTCGTTTGATCTGATAATGTTGATTTTCTTTGGAGGATGCCCCATGGACACGAGTGGGACTCTTATAACTGCTCATTTCATTCTTACCAACAGACAAAAATTTCCCTCACCTAAAGACCGAGATAACTGCAAAGAATGGAAGTTCAGCAAGCTTCGAGTGCCTCTATGACCCTCTAATAAATTCCTCCACGAGGTTCTGGTGCAAGCGGAGAGGCAGGGGCTGTGACATGATCATAGACAACACTGGGAATGTGAAGAGGACCTATGAAGGAAGAGTGGCCATGTTTGAGAACCCCGAAAACAAAACTGTCACCATCATCCTCAACCAGCTGCAGGAGAAGGACAACGGCAGTTACTGGTGCATGTCAAATGAGCTGAGGGATCTGCAATCATCAACAGAACTGACGGTTGTACCAGGTAAGACCTGTGCCCTGGCAGTTCTCTGCCTGCTCAGGAGGTACAGACCCACCCCAAGTGAGCAGTGTGGCTTTTTGGGGAGAGACAGGAGCTCCAAGGCTGAACTCACTCCAGCAGCTTTAAAACTGAGACAGAAATTTCAGTTTTGTGGGAATGCATTCGCAGAAAATTCTCATGAATTATTTCTTAAGCCTTGCAAGAACAGAACAATAAACAGCATCTCTAATGTTAATTTAGCAACACAAGGAGCACTTTCCCTCCTGGCTCCATCCCCAGCAGCACCACCACCTGCTGCCTGCCTCCCCCACCCCTGAAACCTCTCCCAGCAGCCCTGATGTCCTGTTTGCCCTCGCAGGAGAACCTGCACTGACGGGAAAGAAGAGCGTGGAGGCACAGGCGGGCTCGCGGGTGAATTTAACCTGCTGCTACCCCTGCAAGTACTACTCCTTCGAGAAGTACTGGTGCAGGTGGGACAACACGGGCTGTGCCATGCTGCCAGCGCAGCAGCAGGGGCTGCCGGAGCCGGGAGACTCCTGTGACCGCTCCAGCAGGACGGCGGTGCTGAGCCTGGGCCCGCTGGCCGCGGAGGATGCAGGCTGGTACTGGTGCGGGGTGAAGCGCAACGGGCTCTTCGGGGAAACCATGGCCGTGGAGCTGCGGGTGAGCGCAGGTGAGCCCGCGCAGGCTGGCCCTGTGCCGGCGGGGCGCTCCCATCGCCGCTAGGCTGCAGCAGCTCGAAGGAGAAGCGCTGGCACCCCGCAGCCAGGGGCCAGCAGCGCCCTGCTTCGCACGGCTCGCCTTCGGGGGTTTTGCCTCTCGAGTTCTGACTTCCCAGCCGTAACAAAGCTCTTTCAGTCTAAAACTCGCCTCTTTCCACAGCAATTTTACTTTTAGCCCCGTGCTGATTGATTGTTCCTATTACAATGTAATATTTTATTTTATAATATTTTATTTTCATTGTTGATAAATAGTATTCTCTATAATTATTATAATTATATATTATTATATTAATAATATATAATATATAATATATAATATATAATATATAATATATAATATATAATATATAATATATAATATATAATATATAATATATAATATATAGTATAATATATTATATAATTATATATTATTATATTAATTATAGAATATTATGATAACTTTATAATATAATGATAATATTATATAATATCATCATTATAGAATTAATTCTAATAAATAACTTATAATTACATAATAAATAATTATAATTAATAATGTATACTTTTATAATTATATGTAAGTATTATTATGTTATTATTTAATAATAATTATTGTTATTGTTTAATAATAACATTATAGATAATATATTATTTTCTAACATTATTTTATTTATTTTATAAGATATTTATTTAGTTTTATATTTAATTATATATGTATTATTATATTATTATTGAATAATATTATTCAATAATTATTATATTATAGCTGAATAATAATTACTTCGAGTAATTATAATAATAATAATTATTATTAGTAATTATTAGTAAAATAGTAATTATTTTATAATAATATCATATATTATTGTAATATTTTAGAATAGCATTTTATTTATTTTATAATATATTTATTTAGTTTAGGCAGCGTCTGGCACCTTTCAGGTGAAGTTCACAGATCTTGCTGCAGGGAACTTCTTATCTTAATAAACATGAATCCAGGAAGGAGCAGGAGAGGCTGACACCAACAGCATGGGGCTTACTCTCAGCTTTGGTGGAGTATTTTGGAATTGAAATGGTTTTGGGGGAGGAATAGTGTTAGAAGCAAAGAATAGAGCCCTGGGTGTCTGATATTTACCCATCCTGAGTGGGTGATGGCCAAAGTGAACACAGAGTAAAGCAGCCCCATTTCATTGCTTTTGGTGGGCAAAGAGCCAGGAATAAAAGCAAAGCAAGGAGGCAAAATTTCATCTGGAAATATTAGAGGCAGAACTTAGAAATGCAAGACTTTTCAAAAGTTCATAGGCAGAGAGAGCCTACTTGAGATTTTTGCAGTAAATTATTTGGTGTGAGAGCATTTCAGGCCTTGACCCCCTTCTGAAGAGCCTCTCATGGAAAGCCAAAACCCACAGCAGCAGCTCCAAACAAACACATGTTGTGTCCACCAACCACATCCCAGTAGTTTTTGTGTCCAGCTCTCCTGCTGCTGCTCTCTAACCACCCTCCTTCCCTGGGACACACAGGGAGAGATGCCAAGCTCAGCCCAGAGTTCCTGGACGTTGATTCCAGCCACGAGGCCGGAGCTGTTCCCCCAGGAGGAGCCCGCAGCGATGCTGAGGTGCGAAAAGGAGCTGCCCCAGAAAGGTTGGTACTCTCCATCCCCTGCCATTTATCTTTTTTTGTAGGGTTTATATGAACCCGTTGTGTTTGTACACCTTGTGTGTGTTGTTTAGCAACACACAAAAAAAAATCTTGTCCCAAAGAACTTTGCTCTAAATGTCAGAAAAGATAAAAAGTGACAGCAAAGGGCAAGATGACTCACAATTAATCTCTAATTTGAGAAAATAGTATCAGAAGGAAATTATTAGAAATTCCAAGTACAAAGTGCTTCTGTTAATATTACAGAATTTTCCTTCACATATTTATAACCTAGCTGCTGATGTAGCTGTTTCAGCCTGACCTCAAGCCTATATTTCTATTTGGGTTTTGTTTTATTCTGTGTGCTAGAATCCAGATCATTGATTGAATTGCACCATGCTCACTCAGAATTACCATCATACCCACATTTAGCCTGCTGGATTTTCACGTGCATCACTCTCAGTGAGATCTCTCTCTCTGTTCCAGCTCTGATGAAAGCCATGGCTCCAACACTCTGGCCTTAGTGCTTGGCCCTCTTGCTGGCCTGATCCTGATTGTTGTGACAGCTTTTGCCATTGTCAAATACAGGCAGCTGAAGAGATCTGGTGAGTCCCTGCCTGTCTGGGCTCTCAAGAAACAGCAGCAGCATTGAGCTGAAGGTGCTGGGCTGAGCTGCTCTCCTGGTACCACACCAGGATGGGCAGGAAGGTCCCTGCTCCTCCTGTGACCCATCCAGAGAGCTCCAACCCCCTGCTCCTCCTGTGACCCATCCAGAGGGCTCAAACTGACCCCATCCAGAGAGCTGCAACCCCCTGCTCCTCACACTGACCCATCCAGAGAGCTCCAATCCCCTGCTCCTCACACTGACCCATCCAGAGATCTCCAATCCCCTGCTCCTCCTGTGACCCATCCAGAGAGCTGCAACCCCCTGCTCCTCACACTGACCCATCCAGAGATCTCCAATCCCCTGCTCCTCCTGTGACCCATCCAGAGATCTCCAATCCCCTGCTCCTCCTGTGACCCATCCAGAGAGCTCCAGCTCCCAGAGTGTCCAGGCTGGGACAGAGCCCAGCCCTCCGTGGGCATTGCCCCTTGTGCCACAGCATCACCTGGCACAGAGGGTTTGGCTCTTCATGTGCTCCCACCCACTCTGAGCAAGACCTGAGAGATTTTCCTCCTCCTTCTCACCAGACCTGGTGTCCGTGGGGAGCTACAGGACCAACATCAGCATGTCAGACTTTGAGAGCGTGAGGGACTTCAGTGCCAGCAACAGCGTGAAGGAGAGCCAGGAGACCGCCATGGGAGGGGACGGTGAGTGAGCCCAGCCCAGCCCCGGGGTCAGGGGCAGCCCTTCCTTGCTGAAATACCCCACAAAAGCCACAGAAACACCTGCCAGCCACTGCCCCCTCGCCAACATTTCTTTTCTCTCCCTGCAGAGTTCATCACCACCACGGACACTCCAGAAAGTGCTGCCAATACAACGAAGGCAAAAAGGGTAAGGGGAGGCAGGAGAGAGGCCACAGCCCTGGGAGATGTGGTCACAGCCCTGCAGTCTGTCCCAAAGGGGTTGTCTCCACCCAGGGGCTTTATTTATATCCAGGGGCTCTCCATTTTACCCAGATCCAGCCCCTGCTGAGATCAGGCCCCGTGGGTGGGGGGGTCTCACTCCTGTCCTCACTCCCTGTTTAGCAGAGACATTAACAGCAGCCACTCTGCTTCAAGAAATAAACCAAGGCAGCCCCAGGCAGCGTCAGGAAGGTTGGGCTTGTTACCAGAGATACAAATCACTGGGATAAACAGATGGCTGGAAACCATCACATCCCACTTCTCAGTGGTTCAGGGGACACAGGGAGGCAGGGAGGGCTCTGCCACTGCAAGAGCTGAGATTTGCTGTCATCTCTGCCTTTCCCCAGTTTTCTGTGTCTCCCCACCTCTCCCCTTGGGTAAGATCATGGTGCAGTGGCCCCATTTGTCAGTGGCTGCAGGTGCCAGATTCAAGCCTGTGCTTTTCAAAGTCCCTACCAACAGGAGAGGCATGGGTGTTGGAAGTGCCAGGAGCTGAACTGGAGCAATCAAGGAAACTGTCAGGACACCAGTAAAGGGGGAGCTGGATGCCAATACCCAGGGGCAAGCTTGCCAAGGAATCCCAAACCTAAAAGCTTTCGGGGTTGATGCTCACATCAGCACCAGTGTGAGCCGCTGGATTACCCCACTCCTGCAGTGTCCCCGTGTTATCCTGGGATATCCACAAAGTGCTGCCCATCCCCATCTCCTGACTGTGTCCTCCTGTCCTTCCCAGAGCTCCAAGGAGGACGCTGACCTTGCCTACTCCTCCTTTCTCGCCACCTCCAGCAGCATCGCCCAGGGTTGCTCCGGAGGGGACAGCGCTGCCCTGGACCTGTCCCCACCCCAGGACCGCGTCTGAGGGGAGGTGGCAGCGCCTGGGACTGGCTCTGCCTTGAGGATCACAGTGTCAGCAAACAACTCTGTTCATTTCTCCCACAATTTGCTATAGCTTGACCTGTTTTTTGCTTAAATTCAGCTTCGAGTGGTGATTTAGGAGGAATGGTTTGATGCCAAGGGGGGTTGGAAGTGCAGGTCTGAGTGAGAAGGTTGGGCTGGGAAACAGCAGGAATTCGAGGGACTCGTCCCACCAGCAGCCCCAGTTCCTACACTGAGCTCTCACAGGCCAGAAGGAGCATTGTGAAAAAAAAAAAGAAAAAAAATCCCATTTTCTTTTAAAGGCAGCTGGAAAACCCTTTAGAATAGCATCTGATTTGACAGCTTTTGGTTCCTCTGAGCTTTCCTGACCTGAGGGCAGCACCTGCAGGCCAGACACGTCTGGAGCGTTTGTGTGCACGGGCAATAAAGAATCCAGTGGCTTTCAGCAGACTGGGGCACTCAGCGTCTGTGGGATATCACAGGAGAGCCCACCCAGAGAGGCACAGAAAGGGTGGGAAAAGCTGAAATTCCACAGATAAAACAGTGCAGGAAGAGGTGACAATGGCAGGCTGGGTTATATGGCCGACACTGAATTTCATTGAGGATAAACACAAATTATTCCTGAACTGTGGGTTGCAGAATTTCGCTGAGGGTGAAACACAAATAATTCCTGAACTGTGGATTTTCGGTGCTGGGATGAGCAGGGCAGCATCTCCCTCCTGCTCACCAGCTCTCACATCCACATTGCACCTTCCTGCCAGCCCTCAAAGGGAGGCCAGGGCTCAGCTGCCGCCTCCCGAGGGCTGCATCCCCTCAGCAGCGCCGTGGGAAGGGGTTTGGGTCTCGGGAAAGGCGGGGAGGAGCCGGGTCAGGTCCATTGAAGGGCCAGGACAGGTCCGTGAAAGGGACCGGGACAGATCTGTGAAAAGGTCCGGGACAGGTCCGTGAGGGGCCGGGACAGATCCGTGAAGGGGTGGGATAGGTCCGTGAAGGACGCAGGAAAGGTCCGTGAGGGGCCAAGATGGGTCCGTGAAGGGCCGAGACAGGTCCGTGAGGGGCCGAGACAGGTCCGTGAAAGGGACCGGGACAGATCTGTGAAAAGGTCCGGGACAGGTCCGTGAGGGACCGGGACAGGTCCGTGAAGAAGTGGGACAGGTCCGTGAAGGACGCAGGACAGATCCGTGAGGGACCAGGACAGGGGGCCGGGACAGGTCCGTGAGGGACCGGGACAGATCCGTGAGGGGGCCGGATCAGGTCCGTGAGGGGGCGGGACAGGTCCATGAAAAGGACCGGGACAGGTCCGTGCTGAGACCAGGACAGGTCCGTGAGGGGGCCGGATCAGGTCCGTGAGGGACCGGGACAGCTCCGTGAGGGACCGGGACAGATCCGTGAAGGGGTGGGACAGGTCCGTGAAAAGGACCGGGACAGGTCCGTGAGGGGCCGTGTCAGGTCCGTGAGGGGCCAGGATGGATCCGTGAAGGGACCGGAACGGGTCCGTGAAAAGGACCGGGACAGGTCCGTGAAGGGCCAGGAGAGGTCTGTGAGGGGGCCGGGACAGATCCGTGAGGGGCCGGGACAGATCCGTGCTGGGACCAGGACAGGTCCGTGAGGGGGCCGCAACAGGTCCGTGAAGGGCCAGGAGAGGTCCGTGAGGGGGCCGGGACAGGTCCGTGAGGGGGCCGCAACAGGTCCGTGAAGGGCCAGGAGAGGTCCGTGAGGGGGCCGGGACAGGTCCGTGAAAAGGAACGAGACAAGTCCGTGAGGGACCGGGTCAGGTCCGTGCTGGGACCAGGACAGGTCCGTGAGGGGCCCGGATGGGTCCGTGAAGGAGGCAGGACAGGTCCGTGAAAAGGACCGGGACAGGTCCGTGCTGGGACCGGGACAGGTCCGCGCCCGCCCGGGCCCGGGAAGGGAGGGAATGCCTGACTCAGGTGCAACAGGAAAGACGTGAGCCTGGAAAGCATCCCCGGCGGGCAGCAGCGGCAGGAGAACGCGCGGGTTTGGAAATTTCTCAGAGGAGAAAACCCCTTTCGCTCTCCCTTTGCAAATCCTCTTCCTCCTCAGCCTGCCCCACGGTGTCCTTTCCCCAGCTCCGCTCCTCCCTCGCTGCCCTGGGAGCTGAACTCCGGGAGAGGAGCAGGGGCTGGCGCACAGGGTGGGCTGAGCGTCCTGCAGCCCTCAGCCCTGCTGTGCCCCCCGCTCCTTCCCACTGCTGGCATTTAATTAACTGTTCTTATTACAATGTGTAGCGTGATTTAGTTTAGGCAACATCCGGCACCTTTCAGGTGAAGAACTGATCAAGTTCACAGATCTTGTTCCACAGAACTTCATATCTTAATAAACATGAAGCCAGGAAGGAGCAGGAGAGGCTGACATTAACAGCAAGGGTCTTAGTCTCAGCTTTGGTGGAGTATTTTGGAATTGAAATGGTTTTGGGAGGAGGAGTATTGCTAGAAACAGAGAAAGAATAGAGCCTTGTGTATCTGATATTTACCCATCCTGAGTGGGTGATGGCCCTGGGTGCTGCCGTGCCCTGCAGTGGGGACAGAAGTGTAAAATCCCTGGTTTAGGTGACAGCACTGAGGCAGGCATGGGCTGAGGGGTGCAGCACCCAGGGAGTGATGGATGGGATGAGCTGTAATGGTTGTGAAGCTGAAGGTGTGGAATAAACCCCTCAAGCTGTGATCCAGAGCCCACAAAGATCCCTGAGGAACTCACCAAACATCTCCTGCTCCTTCAGCATGTGCCAGCTGATTTCCTGAGCTCAGGGACAAGCTGTGGCACCTCACTGCATCCCAGGGGCTGTCCTTCAACAGAGAACCATGGAATGTTCCAGACACCTGTCATTCCTAAAAGAGTGATGGAGCTGAACCATCAGCTCTCCTGAGCACTGCCAGAGCACGGTGAGATGTGTTCCCCTGTTCGTGCCCTGACACCTGGACAAATGAAACCCATGGGAATGTGAATTAACAGAATCAAAGCCCTGAGAAGCTTTCCTTTGGCATCAGCAAATATCTGAGGGGGGACAGGGAGCAGTCAGAGATCTTTCCTTTGAAAGGGGATCACCAAACGTCACCCAGCCTGACACTTGTGCCACAGGGAAATGCTGGTGCTGTCCCCCAGCTGGGATTTAGGGTACCAGCAACACCCAGAATGGGAGAGAACACACCAGAGCTCTAAATAATGCACAGTTTTGGGGACAAACTGAGGGGATTTAGCAGCACGGAGGCCTGAGTTTGGTGTTTCTGGCGTGCCCGGAAGGATGCATCAGCCCTGGCATGCTGGAGTGACAGCATCTGCTGTAGGAGGACACCACAGAGAATTCAGAATGTTTCACCAGCAAGAATCATATAATTCCTCAGAATTTTGACAAACAGACTCAGCACAGTTTCAAGTTGGGTTTATTTATGGTCATCACAACCAATTTCCACAAAACTCACTACTGAGTGTCAGTAAATTGCTCAATACACTCAAAAACCTTTTTCTATTCAGCAACCACATATCTTGCACAGAAACTTTTTTACTGATAAGGCAGAAAATATCATCTCAAAAGGAAACACAGATTTCTAAGTCCTGACATACCTGCTAGGACCTATTCTTGGAAGCATTTCCCACACTGTACTTCTCATTTCAGCCAGATCCATCAGTGGCAGCAGCCCTGAGACCGAGCCCGGGTTTATGCAACATCAGCTGCAGCAGAGCCCTCCCAGCCAGCTCTCAGCACTCCTTCCCCACATTCCCTAGGCAAAATATCTGTAATTTAAACAAGAATTTTATGACATGATCACAGCTTATGTCTGCCAGCAAGAGAAACACTTGTGGGTTTTCCCTGGGAGCATCCTTTGGTAGCAGTAAGGGTGAGCTGATTTAATCAGTCTCGTTATTTTTGTCTAAATGAAGATTCTGCTGATGTCCCTGGCTGGCAAAGCTTTCCGTGTTTGCCTGAATGCAGCTGGAACCGCTGGGGAGCTGCACTGATACAGTGATTTATTGTCCCTCTCATCTCTGCAAAGCCCCTGCAGCTCCTCAGCCCCGGCCCGTGGGTAATTAACACCGCCCGCTAACGAGATTTCTCCATCCAGTCCAGGAGGATGTCCAGCTCCCCCAGGGATTTCATGGCTGCAGATGTGACATTCAGCTGAAATGATATTTAAAAGAATGAGCTGTAAGCCGGCACCATCAGTACTACCCAACATATAGAGAATTTAAATATCTGCATTAATAATAATATATATTATATATATATTATAATATATATAAATAATAATAATGTGTGTGACCAGGCTCAGTCACCAACTCACCCCTTCATAGTTTGCAAGTATTTGTTTGAATTTCTCCGTGGCTTCCTCCCCACACAGGCAATTGTTCTGCTCATGCTGAAAAACAAGATCAATTCATTAGTCTGGGTATTTTATTTTTTAAAATAAGATTTCAGTTTCTGATTTTGCTGGGCATCATAGACTGAGACACTGTGAAACTGTGGGAAAGGCTGCAGGTCCCTAAATCAGGCTTTAGCCCACTTGACAGACACAAGGACAGGATAAATTTTGGCCTTCAGGACCAGCAGTGGAGTTTGCTGAATGGGCAAATATAAAAATCTCTCAGTGGACAGAATATTCCTCACATCACACCCTTTGTATTCTCATTAAAAACCATTTATGTAAATAGAGACTTTGCAGCTTTATTAATCTCCCAGGTTAGTTTATAGATTAAATATTAAGAGATGCACTCTGGAGCAGAAGCCAGGACTTACACACTGCCCCAGCTTCCTCCTCGTGCTGAGGAAGGAGTTGGCAATGCTGCTGATTTTCCTGTTCACAAACGAGTCCTCGGTCCTGCAGTGCTTGAAAACCTTGTCCACGTAGAAGGTGAAGAGCTGATAAGTGATGCAGCACCTGTCTGAAGACTTAGAAAATTAATTTAATGATTAAAAGTTCTTCCAAAGGGGTGTAACCTGCAGTCGCTCTCTAGGATAAAGCATCTCTGACAGGAAACTCGTGGTAGCTGAGCACAGCAGGACAGTTTGACTCAGAGAAAGCTTCTTCAGTGGTGCTTGATTGTAGCTGATAAAATAGATAGGAAATCATTTTAGGCTGATTTTCCAGGAGATCCATCCTCAGCAAATCTCACAAAATGAAACCAGCTGATTTTGCAGCTGGGTATCAGAGGCTGATGGACAGTGGCTCCTGCCCAGGGCTTTGGGGCGTGAGAAAGCTGCAAATCACTGATTTGTGATAGATTGCTCTTCCCAAGGTCACATTCACCTGCTTTTGGATCCTGTAAGGGCTCCCCAGCCAGGGCCACCTACCTTAACCTTGTGGAGGGAGTGAGGGTGGGACAGGATGCTCAGGGTCCGGATGGGGTCTCTGGATTGCTGCGGAGAGGACGGAGATGGGCATGGAGCTGCTGCTCCAGAGGGGCTCCAGGGGCTCCCCAGCCCTCCAGGAGCCTGGGAAATACTCACAATATTGGCTTTAATTGCCATGAAGCCAGCCCTGATCTCTGTCATGCTCATGGAAACCCTGCAGGCTCCAAAGTGGAAGATTTTGTCCCCAGCTGTCGGCATCAAATTCATCCAGCAGGACACAGAGAAGAAGCAGAGGAACAGGGGGGATCCTCTCATGTCAGCTGCCTGGGAGACCTGCCCATGAAGAGAATATTCCTCCTTATTTTCCTAAATAGCACAACTGTGATCCATATGAAAACACACATTTTATTTAAAACTCGTACATCTGTATGAAAAACCCCAAACTCATTACTCTCTCTTACCCATTTCTTTTTGCTCCCCATAGCAAGAGAAAATATCAAATATTTAACTGAAGAGCTCAAAAAGAAAAGGAAAAATAAATAAAATATCAGTTAAAAATGCATCTAAATAAACATTAGACTGTAATAACTAATAACATTAGTTATTCTGAAAAGATCTTGTCAGAAAAATAAATACAGTGAAATTAAAATTTTAAGTCTAATGACACAGAAGCAACAGGAGGTAACTGACTGAAAGTAACAGATCCCAAAGTTTTATCCCAAAAGAAACCAGTTTCCCTCTGGAACAGCATAAGTCAAACACAAGTTTTGTTAGCACTGAAAATTAAAGTTATTAATGAAAAAAAATATTTCAGAGATAGGAATACAAAGAAATCCCCAAAAGGACAAAGAGCAAAAGGATAAATTCAGTTTCTTACCTTGCTCTTTGGTGTGGGCTCACCTCTCTCACCGACATCTGGCCTGGAGAGCTCCAAAGGAGGCGTTTTTATCCCGGTACCAGGAGGAAATAACTCTTGGATTAACTTTTGGGATTTTTCTTGCTTTTCCCAGCACGTATTTCCCTTTGTAATTTGCTGAATTAATGAGCTCGTGCAAGGGACCAGCTCTCTCTCCCACAGGTGTTTCCCTCACCTACGGAGGCGGGAACTCTGGCATCACTGCGTGGGTTTTCTTTTGGGAAGAGGGATGTGAAATCCCAAAACTAGGGACCGTCCTTGGGGATCACATCCCCAAAATGCCCCAACCTGGAGCAATGCTGGCAATCCCCTCCTGGAGAGGGGCCGTTCCCAGCTCCCCTCAGCTGGGATGGGGGAACCTCAGGGGCATCCCCTCACACGATGCCAGTGGTCCCAACACTCCAGGACTTCTGGTAGTGGACCTGGTGGAGCTGGTGAAACTCAAGTCCAGGGTTTTCTCCACCATTGTCCTGGCGCAAGTGGCCTTCCTCTGCCACTTTCAGGGAATCCTGATTCAAGGAATTCTACTACCAAATTCAAGAAATGCTGCCCCCAAGCTCCTCGGTTCCTGGACACTTCTCCATCCTGTGTCTGTGGTGTTGGACATGCACAGAAACACAAGATCAGGGGTTTTGGAGGACCCAGTTCCCACCCTGCTGGCAGAAGTGGTTTCCAGGGTCAGAGGAAATTCAGATGATCAGTCTAAATCTGCCACCCTGCAGGACAGAAATTCCACTGACACCTTCCCGAGCCCCCCAGCCCTGTGGCACTGTGACATCCATGACCATCTCACCACGAGCTCTCCCTGCTGAGCAAAAGGAGCAGACACGTTCTCCTCCCAGCATTTCAGCCCCAGGCTGTCCCCAGGGGACCAGGGCTTGTCAGCCGGGGCACGTTGTCACATGGATGTGGCAGTGCTGGTGCAAACCCTGGGCCCCTGTGCTGTTGGCTCCGAGGCTGGTTTTGGACATTCCTGCAGCCCCTTTGGAGAGAGCTTCATTCAGTCTGCAAACAAAAATGTGCAGCTAAATAAACTCCCTGCAGTTTCTGGGACCAGGAGGGATGGGCAGCTGGACTTGGAGGGCACTGGGGTGGCAAAGTCACCCCTCCAATGCCAGAGGCAGCCTCTGGAGCAGGTTCCTGCTGGGAGCAGCAGCCCCGGCGTGTCCCTGTTGCAGTGCAGGTGTACCTTGTGCCTGTGGGCCAGGGCTGTCCTGCACGGATCTGCTGGGTGACTAATGAATTTATTGATCACCAAGCTCAGTCTTGAGCGGAGATCTGTCACTAGGCAAATGGATTTTCTGCCCAGGCTAGTCAGGCTGTTGCACACGGGTTGCTGGAAGTGCCCCAGATGTGCCCACCGTGCCTCCCTCACCCTCTGGAAATCAGCCAGAGGGCAGGGCCCAGGCTGCAGCAGGTGGGATTTGCCCTGGCTGAGGTGTTGGAGGGGTCTGGGCTGTTAATCCTCCCCCAAATCCCTGCTGCTGCCTGGAATTGCAGCAAAAGTTTTGCTGGAAGCAGAGGAAGTGGCAGCATTCCCGGGAGCCTGGTGCACACCCAGCCCGGGTGAGGAAACAATGGAAGAGGCAGTGAGTTCTTACTTCATTATGTAAATGGCAGATGACATGAAAGGATTTCTTTCTTTCGTTTTTTTCCTTTTGGTAACTGAACTGACGCCCAGGATGGGTCAGCCAAGTGCCAGAAGGCAAGGAGGAGACGTGGCTGTGGGGGAGGTGGAGGACAGATGCTGGGATGGTACAGGAACAGCAGGGAAATGTTGGATTATTGGGGTCCAGGGCCTTGTACAGGTCTCTGCATGTGTCCCTCAGCTTCTCTATTCTGTCACCAACCTTCTGCAAAGCAAAAGAAACAGCAGGACCCTGAGCGCAAGGGCAAGAAGGAGGAAAACCCCACCGGGGTGGGGAACAACCCAGAGAGATTTTCATTTTGGGGTTTTACTGGGTGTGAAATGGTGGTGGTGGAGCACCCCAAGCGCTGGACGTGGGGGATGCCCAAAAGCCTCTCATTTCAGAGCAGAGGGGGTGGAACCAGCAGGGTTCCCAGAATGGTTCGGGTTGGGAGGGACCTCACATCCCAAGGCAGGGACACCTCCCACTGTCCCAGGCTGCTCCAAGCCTGTCCAGCCTGGCCTTGGACGCTTCCAGTGATCCAGGGGCAGCCACATCTGCTCTGGGCACCTGTGCCAGGGCCTTCCCACCCTCACAGGTCAGAATTTCTTCCCAAAATCCCATCCATCCCTGCCCTCTGGCAGTTTGAAGCCATCAGCACACATTGGACCAAACCCAGATGGAAGCAGATCCCCCCAGCGTGGCTCTCCCCAGGCTGTCATCAACCCAGCAGCTCCAGCAGCATGAAAACACCCTCAATAAAACAGCAAATCATCCCTCTTTCGCTCTGGGAAGAGGGAAAGAAGGAGCAGGGATTTCTGAAACTCAGCACTGTGACGCTGCAGATGAGCTCAGTAAAATGGGAAGTGATTCCCGCAGGCACTCTGGGCACGGTTAATTAAACCTTTGGGGCACTCAGGGCTGGGAATGGGGCAGGGAAGGCACTCCTCCCCACTTCCAGCTAACGGGGGAGGGCTCCTCCCTCGGGATTTTATGGCGGGCACGTTGTGACAGGGCACTCCAAGGGTAGTGATGGCCCAAATAACAAGCAAAGGCAGCAGAGAGGGTTGTGAGCCAGCTGCCCTGGTGCTCAGGAATTAAAACTCAGCCCTGGGTGCCATTAACTCATCTGAGAAATCATTTATGCAAAGCCCGTGGTGAGCAGCACATCCCACATCACACAGGCACAGAGGGGGATGAGTTGGGATCAGAGGGAATATCCCCAGAGCAGCTGGAAAATAATGCTGTGTCAGGAGAATTAATCCACAAACATCAGAGGTTTATGTCCAAAAAGGAGACAGAGGAGTCCTTTTACTTTATTCGAATAAAGGGAGAGGCCATGGGGCATTCCCTGGGGTCTCTCACATTTTTGGAGGTCGCAGCCTCCTTTTTATCCCAATTTCCCTTCTCTCTTTTCCCATTGCCTGAGGTACTTGAGAGGTACAGCCTCCTTTTTATCCCAATTTCCCAACCACATTTTCCTTCTCTCTTTTCCCATTGCCTGAGGTACTTGAGAGGTACAGACTTCCCGAAACACCTGATACCAGAGATTCCCCTCTCATGTACAACCCTCCCTTTTAATTTTTAATTCTTATAGAAGTTAGGGTTTTTTCCCCATTGTTTCTTTCATCTTTCAATGTCCAATTTCATTTATCAGCAAACCTAAAGTTTATTTGTAAAAGCCATTTTTCCATTCATCAATCAGTGGAATCCTTCCCATTGTTTATCTCTCAGTGCTGGTTTTATCTACCAGCAGACCCACAGCCAGGACAATGCTCAGCCCTGCCCAGCACTGCTGTCACCGTCACTGCTGTCACCGTCACTGCTGTGGTGACAAAACATCTCCAGGGTGGCAGAAAGCACCAGGCTGCTGCAGACACAGGGCTTGGGGCAGTGACTAACACAGGGCACGGTTCTGGAGAGCCCTGGAGCGTGACAAGGACCAGACACTCGAGGGGACAAGACACTGACTCACCCCTGCCTGGCTGCATTGGGAAACTCAGCCCTGCTCCATCCCCTGTGCACTGGGAGTTACTGGGAGTCATCCCACTGGTGTTGCTGGGAGTTACTGCACTCCTCACCCAGCTCAATTAATTCCCAATAATTCATTTCTAACCATTCATTTCATCCTAAAAAAAAAAAAGTCCTTCAAGAAATTGTCATCGAGCTGTTGTGATCCGAAGGCGCCCCGCTCTCGAGGGCTGGTCCCAGATCAGTTTAACATCAGGTTTCCAGTAAAGTGTCTGGGGGTGATAAGGCAGTTTCAATAGTGCCTTTCAAGGCGCTTTTTGTGCTCTAAGAAGTTCTGATAACACTCAACAGCCCAGCTTTGGTTTGACATTCTTTGTCATCGCTCCTATTTCACAGCAGCTTTAGGTAAACCATCATTTCAGATATGAGCCTGATAATGGTTTTTCTCAGGTCCTCAGCGCCAGAGAACGTGAGAGAAATGCTCCCAGAAATTTTCAGAAAGGAAGAATTGAGCCTTAATAACAACATCCAGCAACAATATCTGGGCTCAGGAGCCCTTCCTGATCTCCTTCAGGAAAAGAGCTGCAAAAACCAACTCACAAAAATCATTGTGGGGTGTTACACCTGCCATGATAATGCTGTAGCTCACCACAACCCCTGTCAAATTTTGTTTTCAGCAGCAGAAGAAAATGTTTCTATGTGGTTTTTTGCACTGGAGTAATTTCTGTGACACCTGAAGTGATGTAATTTGTGAGCCAGCCCTGCCCTCTGCGTAGCTGGGTGTCAATGGAAAGGGTGAAACACAATTCTCAGCTCCTTAAAAATCAATATTTAACTGTCGAGAAATCCCCGTCCCTCCAATCCAAAGCCAAACCTCGTTTGAAGGAGTGCTAATGTGTCACTGTCCTCCTGAGCCAGGCAGCACCCTACAGGTGCCACCCCAATGTCACTCTTTCCATGAGCCTGGCATCTCTGTCATGGAAACACCCTCGGCCAGCCCTGACGATCAGACTGCTCTTTTCCCTCTTAATTAGTGCAGCTCATCATGGGCAGAAAGCCTGGCCAGGGCCAGCTCCAGCCCTGCCCTCGCCCAGCCCCAGCTCTGCAGTGCTGCTGACAGAAGTAAAAAAAAAAAAATTGTTTTTCTCGGTAAACTCGACAAATGAGTCAGAAAACACTGAGTGAGGAGGTGCTGCCAGAGAGGCACATCGTGTTCCCTCTCCTCAGTCACGTTTTGAGCCACAACCCCCTGAATAATTCTGAAAATCAAACACTGGTGCTGCCTCGTAGGGAGCAACAGGCTGAGCGTGGCTCAGGGAAATGCGGATTTATTCAGCCACGCTCCAAGAGACATCCAGAGCAAAGGCTCAGCTGCTTTCCAGGGTTCTTCCCGAGAGGTTCACACTGCCCAAGGATCTCAGCAGCTTTAGGATGGGCAGAGCAGCTCCTTTCCCATCTCTGAGGGCTCAGGGACCTTTGGAGAGCCTGGGACAGTGTCCCTCACCCCAAAAGAATGTCCCTCATCCAAACAATGTCCCTCATCCAAAACAATGTTCCCTCACCCCAAAACAATGTCCCTCACCCCAAAACTATGTCCCTCATCCAAGACAATGTCCCTCATTTAGGTCAATGCCCCTCATCCCAAAACAATATTCCTCACCCCAAAACAATGTCCCTCACCCCAAAACAATGTCCCTCACCCCAAAACAATGTCCCTCACCTCAAAACTATGTCCCTCATCCAAGACAATGTCCCTCATCCAGGACAATGCCTGCCACCCCAAGACAATGCCTGAATCCTCCTGATTTAGGGCATCACCCATGGTTGTCCCTCTGGGGCTCTTCCTGCCATCATCAGACACCAACAGCCCAGCCCAGGGTGTCCCCAGGTGCAGCAGGAAGGGGACAGTGCCAGGTCCCCCAGGGAGCATCACCCCAGTGCTGGGGGTGACCCTGGGCTCCCCCTGTCCTGGCTGGATGTCCTTGGCCAGGTCAGGGACACGTGCCAGCAATGCCACCACCTGTGCCACCTCCTGCCCAGCACAGATGTGACACTCGCCCAGTGACTCACTGATGGCACTGCTGCTGCTGCTGCTGAGAGAAGATTTCACTCTGAAAGCGGAAAGAAATTGCAAAAAAAAATATTTAAAAATAAAAGGAAATGTTCTTTTTTTTTCCCCCCTCCTCTTCTAAGATTCACCTTTGAGGAAGAGGAAAAGCGTGGTGGAGGATCTCGAGCATCAACAGCTGTTCTGCAGAAAATTCATTTAGTCACCAGACTGGGCGGTGAGGAAGGTTAGATAATTGTTTCCCCTGCTCTGGCAAAATGTGAACTCATATTTTGGTTATCATAAATGGCATCTTCCCCACAGGGAAATACGTATTTCAGGCTTTTAGAGTTAAATAATTCAGCTCAAAAAGCTTTTTTTTTATAGCTATCCAGCACTTGGGTTTCAGCTGCCACCTTTGTGTCCATGTGAGTCCACCCAAAGTGCCCCTGTGCCCAAAGCCAGGCTGTTCATGCTCTCAGTGATGCCAAGGAGCAGCCCATGCGAGCCCAGCTCACCCCTGCCCAGTTCAGGGACCAACTGGAGAATCAAATTACCCTTGGGAAACTCTCATCCAAAACTGCAGCAGCTCAGGAGTTGCCCAAAAAGGGGAGGGAATCATCCATCACATTCCAAGAGCGGTGCCACCAGCAGCACCAACACCACTGGGACCAGCACTGGGCTCTGGTGCAGGCTCTGGTGGGATTCCCAAACCCGCCACCAGCTCTCCTATTCCCCAGACCCATCACTCCCATTCCCCAAACCCCTCACCCATCGCTCCTATTCCCCAAACCCATCACTTCTAATCCCCAAATCCAGTTCTGCCATACCCCAAACCTCTCACCCATCACTCCTATTCCCCAAACCCATCACTCCTATTCCCCAAACCCATCACCCATATCACTCCTATTCCCCAAATCCATCACTCCTATTCCCCAAATCCATCACTCCTATTCCCCAAACTCATCGCTCCTATTCCCCAAACCCATCACCCATATCACTCCTATTCCCCAAACCCATCAATCCTATTCCCCAAACTCATCACTCCTATTCCCCAAAGCCATCACCATCTCTCCTGTTCCCCAGGCCCATCACTCCTCTTCCTCCCATCCTCATTCCTGGAGATCCAAAGCTGCTGTGACAGCAGAAGCCGCACAGGGCACTTCACAGAAACGCAGAATCACCCAGGCTGGAGGAGGCTTTCCAGATCACCTAGTCTAACGATCAACCCCATAACCACCCCTAAAGCATATTCCCAAAAGTATCTTTTGGCGGAAAAGCAGGTTTGGCAGCCTGGTGCAGCCAATGGATGGGACAGTCCCCCACAGCCCCTGGGTTTGCCCCGAGGGTGAAATGTGCTGACAGTGCAGGGAATAAATGACACCTAATAAAGGAGAAACTGAGAGCTGGCTGCTATCAGCTCCGTTTTTGAACAATCCAAGGAGCAAATGAATCACTCCAATAGCCAGCCAGGTTCAGCTTTCACCAAAACTGAAAGCTGTGTTTCAGTAAATTCGCTGTTGGCTCTGTACGCAACCGGCTCGCGGCACCGGGTTTCGGTTTTGGGTGAATATTGCCCCTCTCAATTTCACAACCCCAGGGAGCCAAGGCTGGTTTCGGGATGGATGCACGTGAGCCTGGGGAGTTCTGCTCCAGCTCTGGCCCCAGGGCACAGAGATGGGCAGTCAGGGACAAGCAGGGGCTGGCACGTCACAGCCGCTGGGCTCCACCAATTCCTGCCTGATTTGATTAAAAAAAAACCCAACAAAAAAACCCAGAAAAATTTGGCACTGTTTGTTTGCCTCTAGGTGTAAATTTCTGGAAAATCATGTTCTGGCACAAAGTTGATTTTTCCAGAAGCTTCTCCAGTTCCCCTGGATAGCTCTGCCTGATCCTGGCACACATGGGGAACACCAGCTTGGCCTTCTGTCCCCTGACCTCAGAGGACACTGAAATCTCTGGAAATGCAGAGCATTTCCTCCCTGCACAACCCCTTTTGGCCATCAAAATAAATCAGGGGCACTGTGAGGATTTTGGCTCTTCATTTGACGTTGTATTTTCAGCAGACACTGCTGGACACTGCTCAGGGGCAGGGATGAAGTTCCCTCCTTTCCCGACAGCAGAGGAAGTTTGCTTCAGATCTTGTTTTTTCTTCTATTTTTTTTTTTGTCTTCTTATTTTTAAACAGTGAGAGGGGTTTTCCACCATTCAACTTCATCTTCCACTTCCTAGTTACAGTCCTCAAAAGCCACAGGGAGAACAATAACCAAACAGAGACATAAATGCCTGATGCTGTTAAGGAAGTAAATCTTCCTCAGGCTTCCTCAGAAAGATAAATCCCAGAGAAATTGTTGAAGAAGCTCAAGGAGATTTCAATTGAACTCTGCTGCTTTTATAACTCAACTTCTGCCTCCACAGCAGGGGCTTAGAAAGAAATGATCTTTACAGTCCTTTCCAACCCACAGCACTCTATGATTCCATTATTTATTTTGGGTCTCCATATTAAGATATCTGTCAGGAGAAGGAGGTTGGATCACCTGTTCTGTCTGAAACCTCCAAAAAGCTCATCTGGTGGATCTTTTTTTTTAATCAAAAAATCACAGCAAAGCTTTTGGAGCAGAAAGACACAGTGGGACCACGTGGAAAATCCCCTGGCAGCTCTGGGGATGCTGCATCCACCATCCCCACCCCGGCCAGGGCTGATCCACACTTTGTGGGGTGACAAAGAAAACCCAGGATTTCCAAACCCTCTCTGCACAAAAACCACCCCAAAACCCCACAGTGGGGGTCGCCAGGCCAGTGTTGGCTGCAGGGCCTGGTGCTGCTGTGGAAAGTGAGTGAAGCTGGCTCTGAAATTCACCCTGGAGCTTCCGAGCAGCAGCTTGGGCTCATCTGGTTTCTCAAACCGTGATAAGGAGTTTCTGTCTTATGACCCCTCAGCACTATAAATAGGCTGGGTTGGTGTTATTGGTCAGAGTTTTGCTGATAAATCATGACAAAGTCAATATTCTCCAGAAGATCCACACGCTCCCACCCTCGCCCCCACCCAAGTAATACCAGAACTAGAAAAAAGAAACTCCTCAAAGCAGCACTTGTGCAATGAGCTGCTCAGGGCGGGAGTTGCTCAAAATTGCTTCTGTAGAACACTCAAAAACCAACAAAAAAAAGGCAGTGCAAGTGATATTTGGGCCAATTGATTATATATTCAGGTTTTGGGGGTTTTTTTGCATACTTTTACACTTTATAGTTATCTGCAAAGAAACTCACCTGAGAAAACCTCACTTGGAGCACACAGCCCCCACTCCTGAGACTCCAGTGCCAAGATCCCATTGGTTTCTCTAATGACAGTGCTGTGAGCATAATAAAATCCCTGTCAGCAGCTGATTTCAGGAGAAATAAAAGAGATAAAAATAGAACAACACCTCTGTTTGCTTTGCGGAGTGGGAAAAGCTGCATGAGGATGATGGCAGCATCACTGACCTCACCCAGGACTCCTCAAACACCTCAGAGAAGGGCTTAAAATGGCAAAACCCATGGAAAATAGGGAATAAAGCACAGCTTGCTCTTCCACGTTGGCAGAGGGCACCCTGGAATCCCAGGGGGGATATTAAATTTGGATATTATTCAATATCTGCCTTAGGCTGCAACAGAATTGCAGATATTGGGAGGTTTATGTGTGTGATTAAAAAGTCCAAATATTTCTCAGTTAAGTTTATCACCAAAATTGAATCTGCAGAGGGGGGAATGTCTCCATCACTTGATTCTTTCATGTGGCAATTCCAGACAGTTCCAGCTCAATTTAAATCACGTGGAAATTCTGGACCTTCTAAGAACGTCTTATGTAACGCTCTCTCTGTGTCACATTATCAGTCATATCAACGTCCAATGACACCAATTCATGATTAATAACCCATTTCTGGACAAGACAAACTGGTGACATTGGTTAAATTTCCAAAGAGCAATTTGGGATTTACCTGTTGCAGTCGACGTGAGTCACGCCACGAGTTCTGACCAGGTTTCCATATTTGAAATATCCAACGTCACGCCTTGCCAGCAGGAAAAAATCTTGAAAAAAACAGAGAGCGGAGCACTTGGTGCTTCATCAGGAACTGTTAGTCATCAGCACTGGGCTGCTGAGAGAGCAGTGCCATCACTTCAAACACGGGGTGAAAGAAAGGCCACCGAGTCCCTACTTCCCCCACGAGCATCACTGGCAGCAGATCGTCCACATTTGGAGGGGTGAGAAATGGGGAATTTCTGAAAAGGAGAGAAAGAACAACACCACCGTGACAGCCTGGAAATAGAGGGGATACTCCAAGTTACGTCTAGAATAGATGGTGCAGAAAATCACAGAACCACAAATCACTGAGGCTGGAAAAGACCTCTGAGATCATCAGTCCAACCTGTGACTGACCCCTGCCTTGTCACCAGACCAGAGCACTGAATGTCATGTCCAGGCATTCCTTGGACACCCCCAGAGATGGTGAAACCCCTCCAGAGACGGGGAAACCCCTCCAGAGGTGATGAAACCCCTCCAGAGATGGTGAAACCCCTCCGGGGACAATGAAACCCCCACAGGAATGGTGAAACCCCTCCAGGGATGGTGCTACACAGGGTCCCTCTGTCCAAAAGCAATGCAGAGACCAAGAAGGCAAAAAAATGTACAAATTTGTCACATCAAACCGTGTCAAGATAAGAAAAGGCCCTTCAGTTACCAGGGTGAGGTGCCACCCTGCTCAAGTGTTGGACCCTGGGAACATCCAACCCCAAACCCTGCCCAGACCATGTCCAGGACCAACCTTTCCTCATGGCACATTGTGGGAGAAAGTGTCTGTCCACAAACCTCTGTTTCAGTGCAGAAGCAGCATTTGCTGCCCCACTCTTTCTGGTGAACTCGCTGCTGTCAGAAGCTTGTGGGAGGTGGGGTAGAATCACAGAATCACAGAATAATGAGGTTGGAAGAGACCTCTAAGATCACCAATGCAACCTATGCCCTAGCGCCTCAACCAGACTATAGCACCAAGTGCCATGTCCAGCCTTTTTTTAAACACACCCAGAGATGGTGATTCCACCACCTCCCTGGGAAGAGCATTCCAGTACTTTATTATTCTTTTGGTGAAAATTTTTTCCTAATATCCAACCTATTCCTTCCCTGATGTAGCTTGAAACTTTGTCCACGTGTTCTGTCAGTGCTGCCCAGTGGAAGAGACCGACCCCCACTAGTCTACAACCTCCCTTCAGGAAGTTGTAGAAAGCAATAAAGTCCCCTCTAAGCCTCCTCTTCTCCAGGCTAAACAACCCCAGCTCCTTCAAACGTTCCTCCTAGGGGCTTGTGTTCCAAGAAGCACACAAATGGCTTTTGAGGAACGCACGTTCTCCTTCCTGAAGCGATCTTCTTGGCAAAGACGAAAGCTGTTTCCTAAAGGTTCAGCGCTACACCCACGGCCCCCGGACACTCTTTAGGAAAAGGTGTTTTCTTCATTCATGAAGCTCTCTGTAGTAGTGCAGCCACCGCCTTTCCACAGCCTCAGCAGGGCTGAGTCACAGCGAAACTGCACCGTCAAGATCTCTGACGAGGCAGAGGAAACGCAGGTAAACACAGCAGAGAATCGCCCTGCGCACGCCAGAGTTTCCTCTGCGGAACGGGCACGGCTGCCTGACGCTGCTGCCAGCCCCAAAACACAGCCCAGGCTTCCACAGCGGGCTGGAGGGAATTGCACAAGAGCCAGAGCACGCTCGGGATGTCACATGTGACTTCATGGAGAGCCAGGGTGGCTCGAAACAAGAGAAGTTTGGAAATGAGCACTCAGCTGCTGGGCAGGGTGGAAGGAGGCTCCCAACGCTGTGGGGCTGCTCCAGCTCCTGTGGCTGCCTAGGCTGGATGTCAGGAAAACGTTTTTTATTGAAAGGGTGATAAAGTTCTGGAATGGCTGCCTAGGGAGGTGGTGCAGTCATCATCCCTGGGTGTGTTTAAAACAAACTGGATGTGGCACTGGGTGCCAGGGTTGAGTTGAGGTGTTGGGGCTGGACTGGACTTGATGATCTTGAAGATCTCTTCCAACCTGGTCATTTCTCTTCTCTTCTCTTCTCTTCTCTTCTCTTCTCTTCTCTTCTCTTCTCTTCTCTTCTCTTCTCTTCTCTTCTCTTCTCTTCTCTTCTCTTCTCTTCTCTTCTCTTCTCTTCTCTTCTCTTCTCTTCTCTTCTCTTCTCTTTTCTCTCAGCCCCCCTGTCATGTACCCCATAAAAACACCAGCTCCTAAAGCCACAGCTGAGGTTGAGCAGCCCTTCCACTGCAGGGGAGAGCCTGGGGCTGCATCTTTCCCCGAAGGGAGTGGGATTAGCTCCAGGATCTGAGGATCCAGAAGTACATAAACCAAACTCACACATCAGCTTCCACGCCCTGATGAAGCCTCAGCAGCCATCCAGGTCTTGGCAATGAAGATTTATTGAGCCTTGGCAAGTTCAAATTAGTGCAAAAGAAGCAAAACCATGTGTGGGATCCCAGGGAAAGGTGGGATCCTGCCTGTGGGAATTGAGTTTAAGACTAATTTTTTCCGAGCTTTCAGCCCTTCTCCTTTCAGATGGATTCTGCTGACAATCAGGAGGAAAAACCCCACAGCTGATTTAGAGCAGGGGAACCAAAATGGGTCACCAAAAACGTGACCCAAATCATGGCCATGACTCAGCTGCACTGATGTCCCTGCAGTGATGCCCTGGGAGCAGCTTCCCCATCACCTCTGGAAGAGGCAACACCAACAGAAAACAGGAAAACAAATCCCACCCTTTCCCTGCCTCGGGCTCTCCAGTTGCTGATGCTTCATCCCCTTTGCTCTTACACATGTGCATGCCAACCATTCCTCTCTCCTGCTCCTAAAAATAAAGTGGAAAAACTCTCAGTATGCAGGAACAAACAATACTTTGAATTTTTCCAGCAATAAATTCCCTCTCAGAAGTTCACAAATTCAACGAAGATCAGTGTGATGAAGGAGATGAGAATTTAAGGGATTTGTTCCCTAATGGAGGAAGGCTTCCCTACTGGGAAGAATGAGCTCTTTTAAAATAGCATGAGGGATTTCAAAGAAAATCCCCTGATTTCAGAAAAGCCAAATTTATCTCCGCTCTCACTTTCTTGCATGCCAAATTCCTGAATAAATAAGTGAAATCTTTATCCCAAGGAAGCAGGGGGTGTGGGCTAAAATAGATATAGAAAGAGAGGAGAAAAGAGAGGGAAACGGAAAATGGGGAGACGTCACAGGAATTCTCTGTGGCTCCAAAGGGACAATTTTATCACAGCTGGGACAAAAAGTCCCAGCTAAGATAGGACATGCTGCTGCTTGGATGGGGCTGCTGTCCATTTCTAGGAAACAAAATCAGATTTAAGAGCCTGGAAAATGAATTTTTATAACCTGCTCAGGCACTGTAACACCAGGCATCAAAGTGATGGCATAAATCATGATTCTGCCCTGGAGGATCCACGAGGGATCAGAGCAGGGCTGGGATCCTCCCCTGGGATCCACTTGGCATCCAGCTGATGTTTGGGAGCACAAACTGAGCTTGCTGAGCAGTGAAAATTCACATTAGCTTCAGCTGACATGTGCATTAACTGGGGAAAAAAAAAAAAAAAACAACAAACAAATTAATTAAAAATGAAGATTTCAGGTGATGATGTGTGTTTGCAGATTAGAATGACAAAGGAAGAGACAGAGAATTTGTACAGTTCATGAAAAGCAATTCTGCTGAGTGATGCTCTCTGCAGGTTTGATACTGAGATTTAAAAGTAGCAACACTTTTTTTTCCCTAACAATCTAACATTGATCTAAAAATAAAAAATGGAACTGTGAGAATAAATGAACATCACACAGAACCTTGGCTTCTTTGTGTGTCTCTGCAGCTTTCCTCCTCAGCCACAGCTAAATTTACAAGAAACAAGCAATGTAAAAAAAAAAATGCAGAGTCTAAGCACAAAAAAATTGATGGGGTGTGAGGAGAGGACAGGAAACCCAAGTTGACGGGAAACCCAAGTGACATTTGGGCTTAATACTGACTTAAAACCCCAATATTGCTCGTCAGGAAATGGGGAGAGGAAATGGAGTGATGTATAAATTAGGGGCTCCATCAAGGTGAAAGCTGCAGATCTGCTTTGTACCCTCCTGGGGGATCCAGCCCAGAACTGCAGCAGCCCTGCCCCACAGCATGAGGACCTGCTCCAGGGGCACAGCCGTGCCCATCCTGCTGCTGCTGCTGCTGCTGGGCACTGCGCCTGCCCGTGCCCAGCCCTCCTGCCTCCACTTCCCCCAGCTCCTGCCCGCCAGGCTCAAAGAGCTCCGGCTCAAGTTTGAGGAAATTAAGGATTATTTTGTAAGTATCGTTGTTTTCTCTTCTGGTTTTTAGCTTTCTTCTGCAAAGTTCTGGGATCTGGAGGAGGGGGAAGAGTTTCCTCCCAGCAGAAATTATTTGTGTTAAGAGCAGCTGGGTTTCGTTGCTCACTGAGAGAAAATCTGTGAGGCTTTTCTTCCTACTTTTTTCATTAACAATGAACTCGAGGTTTCACAATGAACCTCTGTGAAGCTTCCTAACCAAGCTTCCCCCGAAATATTGCAAACCAAGTTAATCACTGAATTATTAGGAAGGAAATCGTTTTTTCTTCAGGGCAAGCAGGTCCAGCCCTGCTGAAGTCAGTGCCAGGTGAAAAGGGAAATCTTTTGCTGCAGATTTTTTTCTTTGAAAGAGCCACAAAACCTGCACAGGGTGTTTTATGAGGGGAGGAGCACAACACCTGCACTGGTGCCTGTGCAAGGTCCCTGCTCTGCATCTCAGGAGCCTCAGGGCTGCTGAGCACACAGCTCATGATGCCCTCAGAGCATCTGCCATGGCTGACAGAGGAGCTTGGTCACAGCCCTGTTGCTGTTTTGGTCCATGTCAGTGTGTTTTAGCAATCAAGCGAGATAATTCTCCAGATCAAATCTCAAGCTCATGTCATGGCCTGTGTTACCAAACGAACACAGCCAAGATTTTAGATGTTCAGCTGGCTGTGAATCCCCCAGATAATGCTGGGAAGGAATATTTTGAACCTCTCAGGACAGCTTTTGAGGCTTTAATTATTTGAGTGGTGCCAGCTCACCCCACTGCAGCAGGAGCCATGACAAAAAACTCCCCTTTTCCCCATCAAGAGAGGCAACCACACCAGGGGGACTGAGCCCTGCTGCCCTGGCAGAGAGGCTGGGGGTCTGCCAGGGGCTGCCAGGGGCTGCCAGGGCTCTGCCACCCCTCTGGAGAGCTTTGCAGTCTGCAGCAGCACCCTCAGACAGCACCACCCCTGCAGCTCAGCCCCAGGAGTTTCACTTGGACAAACCCAGTGGCACCAAAGGCTGTGATTTAATTTTCCTGCTGGCCTGACCTAACATCTCTGTGGAGCAGTGATGCCTCTGCCCGGTGCCACTGTGCTCTGCCCACACCTGCACTGGGTGCCCTTGGCCTCTGCTGCAGGGAGACCCTAAATGCAAACAGGGGAAGGATCATTTGTTAGGAAACGGAAAGAGTGAAAAGCTCATTTCTCAATTCCATCCTCCCCCAGCAATCACAAGACGACGACCTCAGCATCCAGCTGCTCAGCTCCGACCTGCTGGAGGAAATCAAGGTAAGAATCCCATTCCCTTGTGGCTTCCTCCTCCTTCCAAACCCTGGGGCAGTTTCATAAGAAGGAAAGCCAGCTGGAAACAGGGACATGTGCTGCTGTCACACCAGAGTTGGGGACAGCACCAGGGTTGCCCCGTGGCCAGCGAGGCTCCCACACCCTGCTCTGGTTTGTCCAAACCCCCCCTGGTGCTGGTGGCCGTCCCTGAGCAGCTCCCCTCCTGTCCCCAGGGGAGCCTCGGCTGCCAGTCGGTGTCGGAGATGATGGGGTTCTACATGGACGAGGTGCTGCCCAGCGCCATGAGGAGCAGCTCCCAGCACCAGCACAGCGTGGGCGACCTGGGCAACCTCCTGCTCAGCCTGAGAGCCGTGATGAGGCGCTGTGTGAGTGGGGCTCAGCAGCACGGGGACACTGCCCGGAGCAGGGCAGGTCTGGGAGTGGGGTGGGATGGAGGAGCAGGGGTCCAAGCAGGCAGGGTTTGTGGGGTGCAGGGTGGGGTTTGTGGGGTCCAGGGTGGGGTTTGTGGGGTTCAGGATGGGGTTTGTGGGATCCACTATGGGGTTTGTGGGGTCCAGGATGGAGTTTGTAGGATCCACGATGGGGTTTGTGGGGTCCAGGATGGGATTTTGGGATCCAGGGGTCCAGGCAGGCAGGGTTTGTGGGATCCAGGATGGGGTTTGTGGCATCCAGGGGTCCAGGATGGGATTAGTGGGATCCAGGATGGGCTTTGTGGGATCCAGGGATCCAGGATGGTGCTTGTGGGATCCAAGATGGGGTTTGTGGGATCCAGGATGGGGTTTGTGGGATCCAGGGGTCCAGGCATGCAGGATTTGTGGGGTCCAGGATGGGATTTGTGGGGTCCAGAGCTCCAGGATGGTGTTTGTGGGGTCCAGGATGGGGTTTGTGGGGTCCAGGGCTCCAGGATGGGGTTTGTGGGGTCCAGGGCTCCAGGATGGGGTTTGTGGGGTCCGGGGCTCCAGGATGGGGTTTGTGCTCACAGCAGTTCAGGGATGATGGTGCAGCCAGCCCTGCACCAGCCTGGCTGCAGACACAAAGGGAGGGCAGGGGGAGATCTGCCCCTTACCTGGATGCTGGAGCTCCAGCATGGGGTCAGGTGGGACAAACCCTGTCCCACACAGGGAGCTGCTGTCCCCAGGGACTGGCAGCAGGGCCACAGGGCTGGGGCCAGGCTGGGAGCCCGGGCTGGGGCACTCCAGGCTCCTTCCAGCAGGGCACGGTGCCAGGCAGCTGGAATTGCTGCCCTGTGGGCACACAGGGCAGGGCAAGGTGGGACAGGAGGAGGGGACAGCCACCAGCAGAGCCCTGGGGAGGGAGCCTGGGGCTGAGGCCGTGCTGGTGTCCCTTTGCAGCACAGATTCTTCACCTGTGAGGAGAGGAGCCGCAGCATGGAGCACATCAAGGAGACCTTCAGCAGGGTGAGGAAAGGGTGGGGCAGAGGCTCAGAGGGGGAACAGAACCCAAAAACGGCTTCAATCACACAAATTCTTGCAGCAGAGAGCAAGAATCTGGTGGGAATTCTGGAGCAAGGGCGGGAATTCTGGAATTCCCAGGGGATGGGGAAGAGAAGCTGGAGGTGTCCGTGGAAGGAGAATTTCTCCAGGCACTGGACATCACATATCTGTGCCAGCCACACTGACCACCCCTGGCTTTCCCCTGCAGATGAAGAAGAATGGAATCTACAAGGCCATGGGAGAGTTTGACATCTTCATCAACTACATTGAAAAATATTTAACAATGAAGAGAAGGAACTGAGAGCACCCCTGGGTCTGCATTTTCCACACCAAACCCTGTTTAAAAATCACTTTTGGCTGCAAGAGCTCAAATTAAGTTATCTCAAGGTTCTGGTTAAGAGTTACAATAACTTCCAGCTTAATATGTATTTAAGAGCTATTTTTGGAATAGTTGAATTTATTATTTATTACTTCTAATACCTCAGTGTTGATGTTTACAGTATGTTTTGAAGAAAGGAGTGATGAGCTTGTAAATTACTATTTATTGTTTAATATTTTAATATTGTTTATCATAGTACTATTTTATTCATAGCTTCAAAACATCCAAAGCAGCATTTTTCTGGAGGGCAGACAATGAGCTGAGCTTATCCCAAGTGAATTAGGAGCAAGGCCAGCTCCAAGTTCAACAAAATTTCATTTGAGGCAAATGACCCTCTCCTCATATCCTATATCTCTGTTTATTTATGCAATCAGGTGCTTTTATGTTTAGGAGGAGAAAAAGCCACACCAACAGCTTGGCTGACTCCACTTTAGACTTCAGCCTGTAGATTAGTCCAGACTAAATTTAAAAAATTAATAATAGGAATGAAATGTTTGGTTCTAATAGAACTTGGTTAAATATTGCTCAGTATCTGCCTTCCAGAGCTGCTGGAACCCTGCACTTTCCAAAGTTAACCTTACTGTTTTCCAGTCTCTGACTGGGATTTCCTCACTGTTTTACTGCTGTTCATTTTCTTTTAGAAGTTAGAGGATAATTAATTAACCACCATTTTAAGGTGGCTCGGGTAATTTGCATTCAAATCCGTGGGGCACTGCTGGGATTGGGTTTTGGATCCTCACCAGCACTGGGAGCAGCGTCAGTGCCCCCAAAAGTGGCTGATTTTAGGGCTCAGTTTCCTCCTCATTCCATTGGACTCTGAGCCAGAGGAAAATGCCACAACCCCAGGAGAGGCTTTTACTTCTAATATTTAGAAGTTTAGAGGCCCCCAGCTGATGAAACACTGCCAGTTTGGTGTTTGCTGTGCAAGTCCCAGCTGAGGAGAGGTTATTTATATGGGATTTATTCTGTGTGGACATTTCTGGTGGCAGCAGGGGATTGCCTGCATGGATTTGGATATTCCAGAGCAGGGCAGGAATCCTGCTCCATGGGTCACTCCTCCTGCTGAAAGCTCAGGCTCAAGAGCAGCCAAAGACTGTAAAACTTAAATTAAGCTTCTTACGAAGCACATTAACCTCCCTTTGAGCCAATTCTGAGCTTGTTTTTCCCTCCAAACACCTTCGATGTCGTGGGAGAAGCAAGGACAGCCCTGGAGCCAAGGACAACATCAGCACGGCTTCTGTCACTGGGTGAACTGCCACCTATTTATCTGAAATGATATGACAAGAAATCCTTTATTTTTGCTAATAAAGACTCTCTAATGAATGCAGCCTCTGTCCTGTCCTTGTGGGCTCTTAGCAGGGCTGTCAGTCAGCTCCAGCTGTGGGTGCTGTGCCCGGTGTCACCAGTGTCACCAGTGTCACCAGTGTCACCAGGCTGGGACAGAGCCCAGCAGGCACACAGCCAGGTGGGAAGAACCCCCAGGGACACATTGCTTGTGTTAACACCAGAGAAGTGAGAAAACCTGAGGTCTGTCACATTTAAAAGCAAATTTTTCACCAAACGCCTGGCATTGATCCCTTAGAGCAGGGGAACACCAAGGGAGGAGCAATCCCATCAATCTTGCAATGCTCCAGCAGCAAGCTTCCACTGCTGGAGCTCTGTGCACAGGATGCACTGCTTAAAAAAAACAGGAAAAAAGCCCAGATGGTAGCTTGGAGAGCTGGGAGATCCAGGGCACCATCACAAGTCATCCAGGTGACCCAATTCCAGCTGGAATCCTGGCACCAGCAGCACCCAGCATCCCTCCAGGCTGCACCTGACCTGTGCTGGGTGTGGGCAGCAGCTCTGCAGATCCCTCAGGTCCAGCATCAGCTAAGCCCAAAACATCAGTGTTTGGGGAGAAAAAACCACCACAAACCCGGCCTTTTGCTCCTCCTGCCTCCCCAAAATCTGCTGTGAGCCCCAGCAGGGCTCCTTAGCCCCGGTGCTGATGCAGTTCCTGCCAATCTCAGTGGCAGTCTGGGTGTTACAGTAAGAGCACGAAGCCGTGGCAGAGATCAAAGGTGGTGGTTTCTGGTTTTGCTATCCCACAGAAGTTGGGTTTCCTTGCTGGGTATCCTCCCCCTGAGAGCGCTGCCTGCTCAGCAGCCCCAGAACTGAGAGCCTAAATCACCTCCTGACCTCGCTGCTCCTGCTCTCCGCTCAGCTCAAATTCTGCATCTCCACCTGGAGCTGCCTCGGACCTTTCTGCTGCTGCTTCTGCTGCTTTCTCTCTCTTTAGACACTTTCCTTAAGGCCCTGAGCACCCAGTGCTTTACTTGCTGCCAGGGAAGCAATTAACTTTCTTCATCATCTCCTGTTGGCCAACATGAGGAGGGCAAATCCCAGCTGAACACCAGGGTGGAAATGTGTCCTGAACACAGCAGGACAGACAGACAGACACCTCCTGTCACGTGCTGGGACTGAGGAACCAAACCTCACTTGGAACAGTGAAAAAATTTGTCTCTTGTCACGAGGAAGATGAACATGACCCTTCAGCCTCCCAGGGTGCCACAAAGCCCAGGGACAAGCCTTGAGGTGAAATGAGGGAACCTCAAGCACAAAAGGGGCAAAATTAAAACAAGTAAACGCTGCTGTAACTCCATTTGAATTGCAAAGCTTTCAGAACTTTCCTCATTTTGTTGTGGTTGTAGTTTTAACACTTGTTATTTAACTCGAGCTGGCGGCACCACTCAGGCCCACGCAGCTCCTGCCTCTCTGTGTCCTAGATTTTGGCAGCACGTGACAGAAATTGGGGCTTTTGCCGTGAAAGAGGCCGGGGGAGCAACAAAAACAGGGCTGAGAACCCCAGCTGGGCACGTAGGTCACGGAGGGGAGTGGAGGGCACAGCCCTGACTTTGCAGAGCTGCCAATTCCTTCCCTCGGGCGGCGAGAGGCTGAGTAATTACCAGAGCTGGGTGTTAAAAACGGGACCACACTCCCGGTATTAAAGTGATTTCAGCATTTATTCTAATAAAAAGAAAGGTCTAAAGCAAGGGGCACTAAAGGTGATTTCAGCATTTATTATAATAAAAGAAAGGCCTAAAGCCAGGGGTACTAAAGGTGATTTCGGCATTTATTATAATAAAAGAAAGGCCCAAAGCAAAGGGTACTAAAGATGATTTCAGCATTTTTTATAATAAAAAGACAGGCTTAAAGCAAGCGGTACTAAAAGTGATTTCAGCATTTATTTTATTAAAAAAAAAGGTCTAAAGCAAAGAGTACTAAAGGTGATTCCAGAATTTATTCTAATAAAAGAAAGGCCTGGAGCCGGGCCCGGGCCGGGCAGGGGCAATCCCGTCCAGGACGCTGCAGCGCCGGGCTGGGGCTGCTCCAGCAGCGATGGCCCCGGTGTCCCCGGGGAATGGCACGGCTTCCCGGGTCAGATGCCCCTTTGCATCCTGATTTTGTCCCCTGGGTTGGTTTCTGTTCGGATCCTCCATGTGCATGGCGGTTTTAGGCTCGACTGGCCCGTGGCAGCTCGGCCCAGGCTGGCTCGTTCCGCTGGGGTGGTGCTCTGTGCTTCGGTGTCATTGCTTATCACGACCCTTTTAACCCCTTTCACAACAGAATAACCGAACTAACAGCACACGCTTAACAATTATCAACTATTTTACAAGCGTTTCTAAGCTATTTTTAACACTGGGGATTGCTGAAAATGCCACAGCCCAGTGATGCTCACCTTCACCACCAGGGCCAGCAGCGCAGTGCGGGGCTCTGCTGCTCCGGGGGATGGAGAGGGGAAGCTGGAGCTCAGGAGCCCTGGGATGGCACCCAGAGCTCCCCAGGGACTGTACCCCCAGCACCCCAGGGTCTGCATCCTCAGCTCCCAGGGACTGCACCCCCAATTCCTCAGGGACTGCACCCCCATCTCCTACACCCAGAGCTCCCCAGCACCAAAACCCCCGTATTGTAAAAGCAAGGTGCCCCCAAGCAGGAAGAATAATGCATCTGACTCCATGATATAAGAAGACTAATTATTATACTATATTATGGAATATTACACTACTTCTACACTGAAACTGCACAAGCACCTGACTCCACAAAACCTCGTGACTGTCTCCCCTCAGTCCTGACACACACACGTGGATGCAGTTGGTCATCTCAGGTAGACAATCTCCAGAACATGTTCCACATGAGCACAAGAGGAGCAGCAATTGAGATGATAATTGTTTTGGTTTTTTTGTCTCTGAGTTTCCTCGCTGCAATTCCCAGAAAACATCCTTGGGAAGTAGTGCCTTGCTCTTGTCTGTGAAGAGAAATGCAGCCACACCCGGGTTCCCCCACCAGCAGTGGGGGTTCATCCCAGCAGGAGCATCCCAGGGAGGAAGGGATTCAATCCTGGCAGAAGAACAGCAACCTGGCAGAAGCCTTGCCCCATCCCTGCTGCTGCCAGAGCCTGCTCAGAGCAGAAAAAGAGCAGATGAATGGTGGTTATGGGGCAAGCAAGGCCACACAATCCCCACACAATCCTCCAGGCTGGCTCGCAGACGGGCAGGGGCTGTGCGGGGCCGGGGGACCTTCCCTACAGGTTCCAGCAAGGTGCCAGGTTCCCAGCAGGTTCCCAGCAGGTTCTCACCAGGTTCTTAGCAAGGTGCCAAGTTCTCTGCAGGTTCTCTGCAGGTTTCCCTGCAGGTTCTCACCAGGTTCTCAGCAAGGTGCCAAGTTCTCTGCAGGTTTCCCTGCAGGTTCTCACCAGGTTCTCAGCAAGGTGCCAAGTTCTCTGCAGGTTTCCCTGCAGGTTCTCACCAGGTTCTCAGCAAGGTGCCAAGTTCTCTGCAGGTTCCCTACAGATCCTCTGTAGGTTCTCACCAGGTTCTTAGCAAGGTTCCAGGTTCTCAGCAAGGTGCAGGTTCTCAGCAAGGTGCAGGTTCTCACCAGGTTCTCTGCAGGTTCCCGATTCTCAACAGGTTCTCAGCAGGCTCCCAGCAGGTTCTCTGCAGGTTCCCAGCAGGTTCTCACCAGGTTGTCACCACATTCTCAGCACGGGACTGGGCCATGCCACAGCCGAGCCCCTGGCAGCCCCGCAGCCCCAGAGCTGAGGGTTTCACAATGACTCAGGGCTGAGAGAAGAGGAGCCCAGGCAGGCTGGGAGAGCAGCACCCACAGGGGCAGGCACTGCTCGCTGTCCCCTCTGTGCTGTCGCTGCATCCTCACACAGCCTGGGGCTCTGCAGAGGACGCAGAACCAAAACTGAACCCCAGGGAGGCTCCTGATCACAGACTGGTTTGGGCTGGAAGGGACTTTATTGATCACATTGTTCTCACCCCGTGCCATGGGCCGGGACACCTTCCACTATCCCAGATTGTTCCAAGCCACCTCCAACCTGGCCTTGAATGTTTCCAGGGACAGGACAGGCACCACCTCTCCCAGCAGCCTATTTCAGGGCTTTACCACATTCCTTTTAAAGTTTCTCCCTTATATCTAGTCTAAATCTGCCCTGTTTTAATTAAAACCCATTTTCCCCTGTACAAGCTCCTCTGAGATGTTCATCCCCACCTTCATAAAAGCCCCTCTTGTATTTGCAGGGTGCCCGTGGCAGGAAAGAGTGATGCATCTGACTCCATGTTCTCAGAAGGCTAATTTATTATTTTATGATACTATATTATATTAAAGAATACTAAACTAAACTCTACTAAAGAATACAGAAAGGATACTTACAGAAGGCTAAAAAGATAATAATGAAAACTCGTGACTTTTTCCAGAGTCCCAACACAGCTTGGCACTGATTGGCCAATAAGTCAAAACAACTCACAGCAGAACCCAATGAAACAATCACCTGTGGGTAAACAATCCCCAAACACGTTCCACATGAGCAAAACACAGGAGAAGCAAATCAGATCATTATTGTTTCCTTTTTCTCTGAGGCTTCTCAGCTTTCCAGGAGAAAATCCTGGCCGAAGGGATTTTTCAGAAAATGTGAATGTGACAAGCCCCCTTTAGGTACCAAAAGCCCACGCAGCAGCAGTGGCAAGGTGAGGGCACAGGGATGGCACCCTGGGACATTTCTGAGTGCCATCCCAGCCAGCAGTGCACTGTGTGACATTAACATGTGGCACACCTGGATATGGGACAGGCCCTGCTTGGAGGGTGCTTCAACCAGCGACTTCTCTGGGATTTCCAAAGGAAAAGGAGCTGGGGATTCCAGCCCACGGTGCAGGGAGAACACCTCAGCTGCTCAGGGGTGGTGATTTAGATGTTTAACATCACCAGTTCTGGTTTTCTGCCTTGTGACCTGCTGCCTTTGGCCTCTTGGCAGGGTATCTCCACCATTTCATCACACCCTGAAGCAACCAAACCATCTCCTTTGCTCCAGAGCTGGACTACAAAGTTCCTTTCCTGGCAGCAGCACCAAATTTACTTTTTTTCCGAGCTGAAATTCGGTTTCCTGACTCTTTTGCAATGCTGAGCCCAGCTGCTGTGACTGGCACATCTCACACACCCTCTCCACAACCTGCTGGCTCTGATTTTCACAGCACTGAGGAACAGCTTTGCCTTTCCTGGTTGGAAAAGGCGCTGCAAAAGCCCAGAGCAGGATTCCTGTGGGCCTGTTACAATTTGATGGAGCAATTTCTGAAGAGAACTTCACTCAGAGTGAAAATCACATCTCCTTCTTCTGCTTTTTACACCAGATTTCCACCACCAGCTGTCCTTTTGCAGCCAGCCCTCAGCAGGATCCCTGCAGCCCCAGGTCTGAGCAAGCTGATGCCAATGGATTTTCAGAAATGCTGGATTTTCTGACCATCAAGATATTTAGCCATGAGCAGGCCAAGCCTCACACCAGGAAATCCTGACATTCCCCCAATGTGCCTGCTCTCATCCTTAGAAAAACACAGCCATCAGCTGATTTTGCACAGAACTTTTGCCTTTTTGAGTTGTCCAGCTTACCAGGAGGTATTCCCAGGGTAGAAACCAAGCCAGGGCAGAAAGGCAACCAAGCCAAATCTTTGGCCAACAGAAGGAGGCAGCAGAGCAGCCCTGCCAGTCCTGAGAGCCCAGACATGGAAAAACACCACCCTCAGAGGTGAATTAGGGCAATAAACAGCAAACAACCCCCATCCTCACAAAACAAAGGGCAGGAGTGAAACAGCAGCCAGCTGAGGGCTCTCAGTGCCATTGCACAACGCTCCTTCCTCCTGCGCATCCACACCAGCCACAGGACTTTCTGTCCTCCTGGGGCTGTCCAGAGTTGACCAACACCACGAGAGCACAGCAAACCACGGCTGGAGGAAGGGGCTTCACCCCCATCCTTGCAAGAGCAGCAGGCACTTCTTGTGTGGACAGATGAGAACAGAGATCTTCGTGATTCATCCCTCCCCAGTGATCGGCCTGGAGCAGAGCCAGACTTTTGATCAAAATCACCTCAAAAGCAAGAAATATATTTTTTAATTTTTTTTTTTTTCCTTAGCAGGAAGCTGGCTGCTAAAAATAAAGCAGGTGGGGTGAGGAGAGAGGGGTTATTTTTCTACTAACTACTAAAAATTTCAAATGTTGCACTGAATTGTTCACTAATTCCTTTGCAGTCAGCAGGTCACAGGTGCCCCCAGGTTTCCACGCTCTGCTCCCACTGCAGCTGACTCCTGCAAATAATTGTGGCCATCACCTCCCACAGATCCCAGACCAAGATTTTGGTCCTCAGTCCAAGATTTTATATCCTGGCTGCCCTTGGGTTGTTTTTCCCAAAGGTGATGGAACCCCAGAATGATTCTGGAAGGGACCTTGAATCTCATCTCCTTCCAGCCATGACGTGTGACTCCATCTCACCTTCCCCAGCACAAAACTGGATTCCTCCCTGCTGCCTTTTCCCATCCTTACCTGCTCCCAGGAGGCACAGAGCCCCCAGAATTCCAGCCCCTCTCCTGTGCTCTCCAGCCAGTTCAGTCACAGCTCCCTGTGAGCAGATCTGCCCCAAAATTCGGGTTTCAAACCTAAGAGCAACAAAACACGGCCCCGTGTGAGTAAGCCCGTTCTCACCCCCACCCACACTGCCCCAGCTGTTCCTTTAGCATCAACACTTCACAGAAAACAGCCCGGCTTTCACCCACCCAGGCACCGAAAGCTGACAGAAACAGAGAGCCTGGGGCCAAAACCCCTCCGGAGGGACAGCTCTGCTGGGGAGGGAGGGACAGGGGAGGCTGGAGGGGGTGACACCGTGGGCAGCCTTCTCCTGCAGGGGTGGGGATGTTCAGGAAAGCCTGGGAAGCTCCAAGGACTATCCTGGGAAGCTCCAGGGCCACCCTGGGGAGCTTCAGGGCCACCCTGGGAAGCTTCAGGACCACCCTGGGATGCTTCAGGGCCACCCTGGGGGGCTCCAGGATCAGCATGGGAAGCCCCAGGACCCCTGGAAAGTTTCAGGGCCACCATTGGAAGCTTCAGGACCACCCTGGGAAGCTTCAGAGCCACCATGGGAAGCTTCAAGACCTCCCTGAGAAGCTCCAGAACCACCCCGGGAAGCTCCAGGACCAGCATGGGAAATTCCAGGACCACCCTGGAAAGTTCCAGGACTATCCTGGTAAGCCCCAGGGCCATCCTGGGAAGCTCCACAACCAACCTGGGAAGCTCCAGGGCCACCATGAGAAGCTCCAGGACCACCCTGGGAAGCTTCAGGGCCATCCTGGGAAGCTCCAAGACCTCCCTGGGAAGCTCCAGGACCACCCTGGGAAGTTTCAGGAACATCCTGGGAAGCTCCAGGACCACCCTGGAGACGTGGTGCCCACTGCTGGCTTCAATCCCAGCGCCCAGCTGAGGGGAATGGAGAGGGGACTCAGCCATGGATGCTGCTCTGCTCTTCCCTCCCCAAACACACACACAGAACATTTCAAGCTCTTCCCAGCGGGGCTGAGGTTTGTGTCAGTGAGCACTGTAATTTCCAGAACAGGATCTCTGCACGAAGGAAACCTGACCCTCATCCCGCCCGGGGCAAGCTGGGGTTCACCGCCAGCATTTGCGTTCGTTCGTGTAGAAAATCTTTGTTGGTTTTTTCCAAAACGTGGAACCTGCGCAAGCCCTCGGGGGATGGAAACTGCTGCCCGTGCTTCACACCTCTGCCGTGTCTCACACCTCTGCCGGGCTGCTTCCCTCCCGACAGCGGGCACCGAGCCCGGGGCAGTGCCAGGGATGGGCTCAGGGCTGGGATGGGCTCCTGCAGTGCCAGGGATGGGCTCAGGGCTGGGATGGGCTCAGGGCTGGGATGGGCTCCCTGCTGCAGTGCCAGGGATGGGCTCAGGGCTGGGATGGGCTCCCTGCTGCAGTGCCAGGGATGGGCTCAGGGCTGGGATGGGCTCAGGGCTGGGATGGACTCCCTGCTGTCCTGCCAGGGATGGGCTCCCTGCAGTGCCAGGGATGGGCTCCTGCAGTGCCAGGGATGGCTCAGGGCTGGGATGGGCTCCCTGCTGCCCTGCCAGGGATGGGCTCAGGGCTGGGATGGGCTCAGGGCTGGGATGGACTCCCTGCTGTCCTGCCAGGGATGGGCTCCTGCAGTGCCAGGGATGGCTCAGGGCTGGGATGGGCTCCCTGCTGCCCTGCCAGGGATGGGCTCCCTGGTGCTGCCCCAGGGGCTCCTCCTGGCACGGGAGGCTGGAGGGGGCGGCTGGAGCTGCTCTGGCTGCTCCCACCTCGCAGCATCTCTGTGGGGTTTGATCCCCTGCAGCCCCTCTGTGCTGAGGAACACAGGCACGGGCTGCTTTGGGTGGGAAGGGACCGTAAGGACACCCAGTGCCACCCCTGCCATGGCAGGGACACCTTCCACTGTCCCAGGCTGCTCCAAGCCCTGCCCAGCCTGGCCTTGGGCAGTGCCAGGGACGCAGGGGCAGCCACAGCTGCTCTGGGCACCCTGTGCCAGGGCCTGCCACCCTCCCGGGGAAGGATTTCTGCCCAGTATCCCGTCTAACCCTGCTCTTTGCCAGTTTAAAGCCGCTCCCCTGCTCTGCTCCCGCAGCGGGGATGCTCCAAGAACCACAGCAGGAGAGGAGGGTGAGGAAGGCACCTGGGGACCTCCCTCCTCCTCCTCTCCTGCAGCAGCGGCAGCTCTGGAGCCCTGGGGTGACAGCGGGGACAGGGCACAGCCCCTGCGCCCCGACAACGGGCAGGCAGCCTCTGTCTGTCTGTCTGTCCCCTGCCGGCACCCGCAGCCCCGTGTGCCACAGCATCATCCACAGCATCATCCACAGCACCCCACAGCATCCACATCACCCCATACCACCATCCACAGCTTCCTCAGCACCCCCCATCATCCTACATCAACCCACATCACCCCACAGCATCCCACACTGTCCCAAAGCATCCCACATTTCCCCACAGCATTCACAGCACCCCAGAGCACCCCAGAGCATCCCACACCACCATCCACAGCTTCCACAGCACTCCTCATCATCCTCCATCACCACACACTGTCCCACATCGCCCCATATCCTCCCCAAGCACCCCACAGCACCCCACACCATCCCACAGCACCCCACAGCATCCCACACTGTCCCAAAGCATCCCACAGCACCCCACATCATCCACATCATCCACAGTACCCCCCATCATCATCCTCCATCACCCCATACCCTCCCAAAGCACCCCCCATCACCCCCAGCCCCAGCCCAGGGGGCCACGTGCTGGGGAGGGGAGTCCCTGTGCAGCTGTCCCCAGGACAGGGATGTTGTGTCCCCACAGAACAGCCAGGGGAGCTCAGCCTTTCTGGTGGAAAAAAGAGCAATTTTAGGACACAGGGAGAGCGGCTGGAGCACTGGGGGGGTTCTTCACAGCCACACAAGCAACAGGAGAGACGGGGTGACTCTTGAAGTGTCTTTAATCCAAAGGACTGAAGAGCAGACTGGGAAGATTAGTATAAGCCAACAGACAAAAATAATTAAAAAAAATTAAAAAAAAAAAAAAGAGGGGGGAATAAAAACCAGTTTTCAAAACAAATTAAAATTCCATACAGTGTCTAAAAAGATCACCTAAAAACTAAACATCGCCTTAAAAAATTGTTTTTTCCCCATTCAAACACATTTAACGAAGTGAAACATCGTGACAAATAATAATAATAATCATCATCATCATCATCATCATCCATGGACTAAAGACTTCAGAGCAGCTGCAGGAGCCACGCTGGGGGCACAGCAGGGAGGGGACAGTGCTGCCAGCCTGGCTCAGGCTGTGCCACCTCCACCCCTGCCCTGGCACCCCCTGTGCCCAGGGACCCCCCCAGGGCAGCAGCACCCGGCTGGGGACGGGGTGAGGGGGGGGCACATCCCTGCAGAGCTGGGGGGACAGCACGGCCCCCCCCGAGGTCAGAGCTGCATTCCAGGCCACGCAGGGGCAGCCAGAGCAGCTGCAGGCCCACGGACAGACACACACCCCACACGGACAGACAGACGGCGCTGCCAGGCAGGGCCCCAGGGAGGGCTGGGGCGCTGCTTTTTTTGGCTCCTGTGCTCGATTTGGTGGCCACAGGGACCCCCCCACCAGGGCAGCAGGACAGGGGGGAGGGCAGCTCTCCTTCCCTGGAGCCTGTCTCTAGCCAGCATCCACACAGGGTTCAGCTCTACAGTAGTTTTTAAAAAATATTTATATGTTATATACCCTAAAAAGGTCACCACAGGAGTTTCCATGTCTTTGGAAGGAAGGAGGAGGGAAAAGAGGAAAAAAAAATATATATATAAATCAAAACTGTTTCACAAAAGAAAAATAAAAAACCAATTATTGGCGGCGTTCACCTACAGGACAAAAAAATCCCTGGCTGCAGGTGTGGATCTGAGGGGGCATCTCACCACCTGCTCCAGAAAGGTCAGAAACACAGGTGAGTAGCTAAAAATAACTAGTCTGGTATAAATGTCTGAATTCCATGCGCTCGATAGAACAGTCTGTTTCTTTTTGTCTTTTTTTTTCCTTAAAAAATATATATATATAGTTATTGCTTTCTGGAGGGCTGGCAGGGCCCTCAGTGGGGCAGCGTGGTGGGCTCGGGGGGGTTGGCTTTCTTCCTCCTCTTCATCAGCAGAGGGTTCGAGGAATCCTCGATTTTCTTGATCTTGATTTGTTCGTAGTCCACCCTCATGGTGGCCAGGGCACTGGTCATCTCCTCCTGTGGGCAGGGGGCACAGAGCCATCAGCAAAGCCCCCCCAGGGTGGAACAGGGGTCTCCTCGAGCCAGGTCTCGAAGCTCTTGGAGATTTATTTCACACCCAAGATAACCCAGCTACCTCAGAAGGCATAAAATCAGCAGGATGGCTTCTGTGGCGGTGTTGGAAACAGAAAAGTTTTAATAAAAGGCAAAATAACAAAACTCTTTACAGAGAAAAACCAATCCAGGTGCAAGAGGTTCTTGCTCCTGGTAAAACACCTCACAGAAGCAATTAGTTCCTTTGTTCTCTTATTTTTCTATTGCTTAGATGGGATTTTTTGGCTCCTGTCCAATTAGCTACCCTTAAGTTTGAGGTGAAGTCCCCCAGGTCCTATGAGATGCCTTTTCACCCAAATGAGGAGAGAAACTTCTGGGCTCTTTCCCTTTTTGAGGAGACAAAGGACAGTTTTGTCACTCCCTCAAGAAGGGGCACATTCCTACCCCAGGGTCCCCAGAGCAGCTGGAATAAACTGCAGCAGGGCCTGAGTGTCCCACTGCCACATTTTCCAGCTCCCTCCCAAGCACAGCTCTGCCCCGGAGCCAGCACGGCCACACCAAACTGGAATCATGGAATTGTTCAGGCTGGAAAAGCTCTCCAAGGGGATTGAGGCCAAGCCCTGTGAGGGTGGCATGGGATTCCCAGAGCAGCTGTGGCTGCCCCTGGATCCCTGGCAGTGCCAAGGCCAGGCTGGCTTGGAGCAGCCTGGGACAGTGGAAGGTGTCCCTGCCCTGGCATTTGAGGTCCCTTCCAACCCAAACCATTCTGTGATTCCATGGTTAACCCAACACAGCCACTCCACACCACACCATGTCCCCAAGTGCCATATCCATGCAGCTTCTGAACACTCTTAGGGACAGCGAACGAGCCTGGTCTGCCACACCACAGGAGAGGGCATTCCCCAGATGACAGAGGGGTGCAGAGCTCGCAGACAGGGACAGAGAGAGGTTTTACCTTCACATCCTCCCACAGGTCCTTCTCCTCCTTCAGCACACGGCTGGTGTGCAGCGGGGTCTGGGGCACCTGCATGGATTGCTGCCAGGAGAGGGGAGGAGTGTGAGCTGGGAGCCACAGGCATCCAGCCCATGGATCCCATCCCCATCATCCCATCCCATGGATTCCATCCATCCATCCATCCATCCATCCATCCATCCATCCATCCATCCATCCATCCATCCATCCCATCCATACATCCCATCCATCCATCCATCCCATCCCATGGATCCCATCCCATCCCATGGATCCCATCCCATCCCGTGGATCCCATCCCATCCCATGGATCCCATCCCCATTATCCCATCTCATCCCATGATTCCCATCCCCATGGATCCCATCCATCCCCCCCATCCCATCCCACCCCATCCGATCCCATGGATCCCATCCCATCCCATGGATCCCATCCCATGGATCCCATCCCATTCCACCCCATCCCATGGATTCTATCCATCCCACCCCACCCCATCCCATCCCATCCCATGGATCCCATCCCATCCCATCCCATGGACCCCATCCATCCCATCCCATCCCATGGACCCCATCCCATCCCATCCCATGGACCCCATCCATCCCATCCCATGGATTCTATCCATCCCACCCCATCCCATGAATCCCATCTGATCCCATAGATCCCATCCCATCCCATGGATCCCATCCCGTGGATCCCATCCCGTGGATCCCATCCCATCCCATCCCACCCACCATGATCCAGGGGTGGTTCATGAACTCCGTTATCGTCATGCGCTGGGTCGGGTCTGTCTTCAGCAGGTTTCGGATCAGCTGCTTCACTGCAGGGGTTGGGGCAGGGTCAGGGGCCAGCAGCTCCTGGGGGGCTCTCCTGAGCTCCAGCCCCAGCCCCAAAATCCCTGTGTGCCCTCCCGAGTGCCCCACACCCGACCCTGCACAAACCCTGCAGCAAAAGCCTCTCCAGCAGAGGTGGAGATGCTGAGAGGTGAGCCCTGACACAGCCAGGGGTTTGAGCTGCTCGCAGCCCTCCAAAGGAGACCTCAGGCTGGGCACAGCACCCAGGGACCACGTTTACCTTCCTCTGACACCTCGGACCACTCGGGGTTGGGAAACTCGTACTGGCCCATTCGGATCCGCTTCTTCATGCCAGGAGAGATGGCCAGCCCGTGGTTGGAGTAGAAGGGGGGGTACCCGCACAGCCTGCACCAGGAGGGGGAACAGAGTCAATGTGCCACCCCAAGAACCTCCCTGGGGGCACCAACAGGGCACAAGGCAGTGCCAGGAGCAGGAGGGAACCCTCAGACTTACAGAATATACATGATGACACCGAGGGACCACATGTCACAGGACTTGTCGTACTTCTCTGGGCCCAGCACTTCTGGGGCTGGTAAAAACAGAAAGAAAATCCTAAATCTGCGTGTCAGCACCGGGTGAGAGGGCTCTGACAGACACCAAGAGCCACTGTGGGAAGCGCTGCTGGAGCAGCCCCCAGCTCCCCGCTGCAGCCTCCAGGCTGGATGCAGAGGTGATGGGCTGCTCCAAACCCCCCAAACCCTGCAAACCCCCAAGCCCAGCCCCACAAGCACTCACCCACGTAGTAGGGCGTGTAGCAGGGCGTGGCCAGGGAGTTGTGCGTGGTGGTTTCCTTGGCAAAGCCAAAGTCGGTGAGTTTCAGCACGGCGTTGGGCCGCTTGGACGTGTACAGGAGGTTCTCTGGCTGGGAACACACAGGGGACAGGGAGTGAGCTCCATGCTCACAGGGAGGGGAGTAATGTGCTCTGACCCCATGATTTCAGGAGGCTGAACAAATGCTTTATTATATAATTATATATATATATATATATAAAAATAAAATATATATAATATATTATATAATATACATAATAAATAATAAACATAAAATAATAATATAATATATATTTTATATATTTATATATATTTTGTATCATATTTTATATATTAGTATATTATATTTATTATACAATTATATAATGCTTTATACGCATTATAATTATATAATGCTTTATTATTACACTAATACTATCTATTAAAACTATACTAAAGAGATACTGTATGTGAAAAATGTGTATTTTATGATTGGCTTTTCGCAAATGTTAAAATGAATATTTTATGTGTTACGTTAGGAAGTTATGCTGTGTTAATTTTCTTAAGTAGTGTGGCAAATATAGTTTTAGGTTATGACATAATGTTAAAACAGAAACTATGCTATGTAAGATCCTTTTTTTTAAGAGAGGACTCGCACTGAGATAGCAGCCACAGGACATCTAAATCTTTCAGAAGAAAAGAATTTATTGCTCTCTTATCAGAAGAAACTAACTTCTTCCAGCCTCACTCAGCCCTGAAGATGCCGTCAGGATTCAGAGGAAGAAGTTGACACTGACCAGACAGAATCCTTTGTTTGAATGGAATTTATGCATCATGTATGAGGTGTATGAATATGCAACAGGCTGTTGCTTTTAAGGGTTAATCCTCTGTTAACGTGGTCCTTTTTTGGGCTTATTTTGCCCAGAAAGAGGTACCTGGACTGTCTGTAACTCTTGTTTTTCATTGTCTTGTATTGTCCTAAATCCCAATTGTCCAAATTTTTATTACTCTAATTATATTGCTATTTTAGAACCATTTCATTATTATTAAGCTTTTAAAATTCTAAAAACAAGTGAGTGGCGTTTTTCACACTATACTACAAAGATACTACACTAAAAGGATACCACACTAAAGAGATGCTACAGAAAAACCTGTGACTGTAGAGATGCTACAGGAAAACCTGTGACTGTAGAGATGCTACAGAAAAACCCGTGACTGTAGAGATGCTACAGAAAAACCTGTGACTGTCTCCAGCCAGCCACCACACAGCTTTTTTCTAATCAGCCAACCAGTCTCAACAACCATCTTCTCCAGTAAACAATCTCCATAACCCATTCCTCATGTGCCAAACAACAGGCGCAGCAAGCAGAGATACGAATTGTGTTCCTCTGAGCTTCCCACTGCCCTCCCCAGGAAAAACCCTGTGAGAGGGAATGGTGTCTCTGTGTGTTGAATGTGAACGCCACGTGGAGCAGCAGGGCTGGGCCAGCCTGGCCCTGGCAGTGCCAGGGGGCTCAGGGTGGTACCTTCACGTCCCGGTGCGCGATGTTGATCGAGTGCAGGTACTGGATGGCTTCCCCAATGCTCTTCATGATCTCCGAAGCCTCTGCAGCAGCAAAGAAACCATCAGAAGCCAGTTTAAAAGGGCACTGCTCCCTGGGGAACTCTACAAACCAGGAGCCAAAGAAGCTGGCTGGGGTCAAAGGGGTTTGCTCAGCTTGAAGTTCCCCTTCCCGTGGAGTCTCTGCCACTCCCCATCCCTGGGTAAGGAGCCTGCAGCTCCCAGAAACTCCAGGGGAAGGGATGGGGCAGAGTCCAGCCCCTGGCCCTAATAGCCAGGAGGGGCTTGCACAGTTTAGGACACCCAAGCAGCAAGGAAGCCAGCTGGGAAAGGTTTGCCCTTAGGATGGGAAGTCAAGGGGACAACGGGGTCAGAGTTTGGGTTATGTGGTTGCTTTTCCTGGCCAGAGGAGTAGAGGGAATGAGATTAATGAGATCTGTAAGAACCACAGCCCATGGACCTAATTTTTTGAGGGAGGTGGATGTTTCTGACAGGAGTGGGATGGACAGAGTGTGGGAGCAGCTGAGAAAATACCGCCTCACCCTATTCTCAAGTAAACATGAAAAGCAGGGCCCCTTGCACCCACATCCTCATTCCCTGAGTGCAGAACTCTGCTGGGGATTCAGAAGGGTCCCTGAGGGGATGGAGGGGACTGAGAGGCCAGCAGGAGGTGGGCTCCATACCCCGTTCTGTGAAGGCCTGGTCTCCCCTGTCCTGAATGCGGCTGAAGAGCTCCCCGCCATCCAAGCTGGAAGGGAAGAGCTGCTGTTACACACCTCACCCCGCCCCAAGCTGCACCAAACCCTCTGCTGCAGAGCAAGAAACAATCCCCTTCGCCATCCAAGCCTTGGGTTGGTGCTTCTGGGGCGTTTCAGAGCCTCCTCCTTCCCGCAAGGAGCGGAGCTCTGAGCAGGCGTGGCCACCCCAGCAGCCCACAGAAACACATTTACAGTAAAGGCAGCAAGTGTGGCTTGAAGTGGGTGAGAGCACTCCCAGCACACGTGGCCTCCTTTTGCTCACAAGCCAACTGCCTCAGCAGCACCATGACCCAGCACAAAGTGCTGAGCAAAGCTCGGGGCACGGTGAGATAGCAGCAGTGTCACAGCGGGCTCCCCAGGCTGGGACACAGAGGCTGGACCCCACTGCAGCACGGCCAGGTCCTGTGGGAGGTGTTCAAGAACTCTGGTGGGGTTCCCTCCCCAGGTACCCTCAGGGAAAAAGCAGCTCCCACAGAGATCAGGACTGAGGTATGGGAGAATTCTCCATGAGAGCAGGGATAATGGCACTTCCTGCCCCTGCCTTATCTGCCCGAAGCAGGAACAGTTTGGCTTTCCCAGAGCTGATAGCATCTCCCTGACATTCACTGACATCTGCAGCAGCAATAGCCTGCAGCCCTGGGGACCCTCTGCTGCACAGAGCCTGGGAGGAGGAATCCAGGGCAGTCAGAATGGATCCAGAGCCTGTCAGGAGGGATCCAGGGCAGTCAGAATAGATCCAGAGCCTGTCAGGAGGGATCCAGAGCCCGTCAGGAGGGATCCAGAGCGTGAGAGGACAGATCCAGAGCCTGTCAGGAGGGATCCAGAGCCTGGGAGGAGGGATCCAGAGCCTGTCAGGAGGGATCCAGAGCCTGTCAGGAGGGATCCAGAGCCCGTCAGGAGGGATCCAGAGCCTCTCAGGAGGGATCCAGAGCCCGTCAGGAGGGATCCAGGGCCTGGGAGGATGGAAGCCAAATCCTGCCTTGCCATGGGTGTTACCCCATAGCATCCCTCGGTCACGCAGACAGTCCTGGGGACTCTCCTCCTACCCCTCAGCCATTCTTTCCTTCCCCACTGCCCCCCCTTGCCCATCCCTGGCTGCCCAGAGTGCCAGGGCTGTTCTCAGGTGCCCGTTTCCCCACAGGAGCTGCTCTGGGGGCTGCTGTGCCACGTGCCCTGGCACTGCTCCTGCACCCGCTGCCCCCCCGGGCGATCTACCAGCTTGCCAGAGGAGAGGTTTTGGCAAGGAAGCTGCATCAAATCACAGCTGCGGTTGGGATGTGGTTTCAATACTTTCCCCTTCATCCCTCCTCCTCGTCCCCAGGTTAATACCAAGCTCCTACCCGAAGCAGAGCTGCAGGCGGTGCCGGGGCAGCACCAGCGGTGCCAGGGCAGCACCAGCAGTGCCAGGGCAGCACCAGCGCTGCCAGCTCGGTCACTGCCCCACCGCAGCCTGCCAGGAACCTGCTGCCTAGCCCAGCTTTTGCTGGCCAGAGGCAGTTTGGTTATGACCCACCTGTGAGAACCACAGGCCCCGAGCTGAGCTTTTTCAGGATGACTCAGAGCCAGCAGCCCTCGCTGTCCCCGTCCCTCCAACACCATCCCCACAGCTGCATCCCCCCGGCATCCCCCGGGCTGGAAGGTGCCCACCCCGCTTCTGGCAGCCCCCCAGCAGCCTGCAGTGCTCCTGGGCCGGGCGCTCACCACTCCATGACGATGAGCAGACACTTCCTCCCCTGGTAGAGGTTCTCGTAGACGTCCATGATGCGCACGATGTGCGCGCACTGCGACGCTCGCCAGTGCAGCTCCACTTCCCTGCGGGCCTTGGGGCAGTCCTGCAGCATCTGCGGGAGAAGGGACACCCTGTCAGCCCCGAGACACCCCCGGGCAGCAGGGTCATGACCCCCGGCTGGCACCGTGGCCACCAGAGAGGACGCGGGGGCGAGGGCAGGGCGCTCCTGCGGGCGCAGAAGCGCTCTGGCAATGCCTCCATCCCCATCTAGTGGGAACACTGAGAAGACGTTTGCCCTCAGCTTGCCCTTCCTCCCGAGGTTCATAAACGCTTATTCGGGCTGCCTGCCACCTCCCAGTGCACCACCAGCAAGATCTACTGCATTAATGAGCCATTCTGCACCCTGATACCTTCAGCGCTGCACCCCTGGGTGCCACCGAGCATCCTCACCCTCACCTTTGCTTTGCTGTCCCCATCATCTCCCAACCATCAGCCTGCTGCTCCAGACAACAAAAACTCCATTACCACAAAGTCAGAGCCCAGTAGCACCCGTGTCTGGGGAGGGAACAAAGCAAGCATCCAGATGTTCCCTAAATTACAGCTCTTTAATGAGCCCCCTGCCCTTCCCAAAGACAGCTCAGAGTTCCCAGGTGCAGGAAGGATTTGTTTGTCTGCCATAGACTATTAGTTATGATGTTTGTCAGGATAAACAGCCAGCCTTAATTATTGTGTTCCTAAATATAGAACAACAAACGTGTCTATCTTGAGCACAGTTCATTTTCCTTCCTGTCTCCAGCAGCCTTTGGGGCCGGGCTCAGCCTCTGGAGCAGCTCTGCCCCTTGGAGCAGAGCGAGCAGGGGGATGTGGAAGCACACCCCCACCCTGCAGGAAACAGCAGGTTTGGTCATTTCACCAAGATTTAGACAGAAAAGTCCTTCTGACCCCTCTGAAGTCCCCCCAAGAGCAGAGGAGCATCAGCCCTGGGATGCTTTGCAGGGCCCAGGGGGGTGCTCAGCACAGTGGGGTGTGGTATTTTCTGAGACCCCCGTAAAAGGGAGGAAATTATGAATCTGACTCCATGTTCTTAAAAGGCTAATTTATTATTTTATGATCTATATTATATTAAAGAATGCTATACTAAAATTATACTAAAAATAATATAGATATAATGAAGAATATCTGTAATATCTATATCTATAGAATATCTAGAATAAGAATATCTATACTAAAGAATAGAGAAAAGATACACACAGAAGGCTAGAGGATACTAAAGGAAAACCCGTGACTCTCTCTTCAGAGAATCCGACACAGCTGGCTGGAATTGGCCAATAAATAAAAACAATTCACATGCAACCAACAAAACAATCACCTGTTGGATAAACAATCTCCAAACCACATCCCAAAGCAGCAAAACACAGGAGAAGCAAATGAGATAATATTGTTTTCCTTTTTCTCTGGGGCTTCCCAGGAGAGAAATCCTGGGCAAGAGATTTTTCCAGAAAATATGACGGTGACAGTGGGGATCTCACAGAAACAATAACTAACTCCCAAAATCCACACAGAGCCCGTTTCCAGATGAAACACTCCCTGATGGTGCTGCCCTGGCAGAGTAACCCTGCCCAGAGCAGCAGCTCTTTGCCACGGGGAAGGGCACAGCCAGGCTGTGCCCTTCAGCCACCCACCCAAAACACCATCCCCAGCTCTGGTCACCCCTCTTCCACCTCCCCAGGCAGAGGAAACCTGTGGGAGCCTGTGGGAGGCTGCTGGCACCCAACCACCAGAAGCTCTGCAAGGAGCAAAGTGGCCAAAGCCAACCTTTGCACAACCTGACATGGCTCACCCCAGCAGCCTCAGGGCAAAGGAAGACAGGGCAGGAGGCTGGACGCCCTCTCCTTGTTCCTCTATTGCTTAATTACCCTAAAAACTGCATCCTGCAGGAGCCAAAACCATAAGCAAGGGTAACATCAGCCCCCAAGGAGCCGTGCAGAGGGCACTGCAGAAAAGCCTGGCTATTTGCAGCCCCACTCTGAAGAGCCTGGCGTGGGGAGCCAGGAAGCTGAAGAGAAAAGAGAAAAACAAAACAATTTGTAATTATGCACCGGGAAAATGGACCAGCAGGAAGCAGCTAGTTAACATCATTCTGCACAAAGACAAACAGCAGAGGTACAGCAAAATACATCCCATTTTTAGAGGTCACTCTGAGTGCTTTTATAGGAGATTAATTGGATTTCTAATGAAGTAGGAGGCAGCAGCCTCCATTACCTGTACCAGCACAGCCCTGATGTTTGTTTTTGTACCCAGGCAAGCTCTGGGAGCAAAGAGCTGCCCCGGGGTTCTCAGAACACCCAGCTGTGATCCAGCTGCTCCCTCCATCCCCTGCTGGCTTTGCATGGACAGGTGATGGAGAGGCTTCAGGAGAAGCAGATTAGGCCTCGTTAAGGCAATAATTTGGTTAATTTAGGAAGTATTCCTAGTAGCAGCAGTGTGAGGGGGAGCTGAAGGCCAGATGCACACCCCACTGCTGCTGCCAGAAGGACACGGAAAGTATAATTGACTCTTATGACCTAACACTGTCAGGTTGTAAGAATATTTCCTCTATGATTTTAATGAACTCTCACTATATTTTATGATATTAAGAAAGCTGATAAGCCCAGAAACACTTATAGTGTATTGTAATCAGGAAATAGCTGGCTTCTGATTGTGATGGTGTGAATTGTAACACGTGTATTGTCTCACCCTTCTCATGAGACTGAAAATGGAATAAAAGCTTTTAAACCACCTCTCAGTGCCCCATCTCTGGGTCAGAAAAGATCATAATCCAAGAGACAAGGCAAGGCAGAGGCAGCCCACAGCCCCAGCAGCACCCCAAAGCTCCTGCCCTCAGCACAGGCTCCCTGTGCCCTGGGGTGCCAGGAATGTGCCATGGCACAGCAGTGGGGCAAGAGCAGCAGTGCCACCAGCCTGTCCCCTTCAGTGGGAGCCAGCAGCTCCCAGAGCTGCCAGCCTTCCCTCCCACTGCCCAGCCAGCAGTGCAAGCTGGGGTGGGTGATGTCCTGTCCACATCCAAGGTGTCTGGGGTGTGACAACACTGCCCACGTGCCAGTCCAGCTCTGGTGCCCAGGGCAGCCCGTGGCTGAGGCAGGATTTGTGCTTCTTGGCTCCCAACAGGGAGGCTGGGATGGCAAAATCACCTCGTGTTCCCCCGAGGTGCAGCAAGGATGAATGCCCCCATCCCACCCCAGCTGATTTTCAACCCGGTAATCTGGAGCACAGCCAGGGTTAACCCTTCGATGGCCAAGCTGCTGACTGCAGACAGCTGCTCTCAGCTCAGCTTCTCCAGCTCTCACCTCCTGTTCCCCTTCCAAAGAAGGGCTCTTTGGAGATCCAAGTGTTCATTATTTCAGAGGGAAAACGCTGTCCTTCCTGCCGGAGAGGAGGGCTCCTGCCGGAGGGCAGTAACCGGATCCCGCGTTACACAAGTGTCCTGGCAGGGCACAAGGGCAGCGCTGGGGAGAAGCTCTGCCAGCACCTCCGAGCAAACCCGGCCAGCGGCCAGGCAGGAGGAGCTGCATCCCTCTGCTGGGTGCTCCAGGTGCTCAGCATCTCCAGACACCAGCTCCTCATCACAGAGCACCCCAGGGTCCCTCCAGCATGGCAGGGGACAGGGCACAGCCTGAGCTGTGCCAGCCCAGGGCTCTGCCCCATCCCATCCCTGCTTCCCGTGGGCACCTCCCTGCAGGAAAGGAGGAGCAGGGAAAGAGCCACTCCACCCTGCTGGCGATTCGGGAGGAAATTCAGCTTTCAGCCGCATTCCAGCTCCCCTCCCAGCAGCCTAACACCTCTGAGATTTGGGCAGACAGCGTTTGCTGCCATCCTGAGCCTTGGCTCAGCCCAGCTCCCCCAGGAGCCTTTCCATGCTGCGAGAGAAATTAGTTCTGTGCTCCTCTAAACGCCCTCATTAGCTTCATTAGAGCTCCCACACTGCTGCCATCAGAGCATGGCACAGCCCAGCCTGATGTGCTCAGGACCCCGAGAGCAGCAAAGGCTCCTCACGAGCTCCAGCAGCACCTCCGGGCTCTTCCCCACCTTGGAAACACAAACCCTGGAAGCAGCTCCTGAAAACAAAACAGCTCATCGGGGCTTCTGCAGGGGAACAGCACCCCCTGAGCAAACCCAAACCCCGGCCCCAGCCTGGTCCTGCAGCATCAAAAATCAGCCTCAGCTCCAAGGAAGAGCTCAGCACCACATGGGGCAGAATGTCCCCCCCATCACCTCAGGACAAGCACAGCACAGGTGGGGAAGGGAAGGGAGGAAGGGAGGAAGGGAGGAAGGGAGGAAGGAAGGGAGGAAGGGAGGAAGGGAGGAAGGGAGGAAGGGAGGAAGGGAGGAAGGGAGGAAGGAAGGAAGGAAGGAAGGAAGGAAGGAAGGAAGGAAGGAAGGAAGGAAGGAAGGAAGGAAGGAAGGAAGGAAGGAAGGAAGGAAGGAAGGAAGGAAGGAAGGAAGGAAGGAAGGAAGGAAGGAAGGAAGGAAGGAAGGAAGGAAGGAAGGAAGGAAGGAAGGAAGGAAGGAAGGAAGGAAGGAAGGAAGGAAGGAAGGAAGGAAGGAAGGCTCTGGAGCAAAGCAGGGGCTGGAGCTGCCCACGCTCACGTTCCTCTCCCAGCGTGTCCTCAGGCACCACTGATTCAGTCCCACGCCTCCTCCTGGGATGATGTTCCATGAGTCACGACAGGTTGGAAAAGGAAGCTCCCTCCTCCCCTGGCACGGCAGGAGGTCGCTGAGGACACTGTCCCACTGTCCCTCCTGTCCCACTGTCCCTCCTCGCTGTGGGTGCCACCCCAGCCCCAAACGCTGCTGCCCCTCGGCGAGCCAAGCACACTCAGAGGGGCAAGGCATCCCTGCAAGAGGGAAAACTCACCTCCCACGGGCAATTCCCATGGAAAGTGAGGGTCAGGCTCACACTGGGGTGTTGAGCTGTCCATTTTCCAGGGCTGCCCCACGCTCACCCCGGGCTCTCCAGCTGCTCTTGCAGGCAGGGTGGTTTTATTTCCATGCCAATTTTGATCCCACCCTATTCTCCTCAGTCCCCAGCAGAACAGCACAGGCCTTGCAGCACCCACCCCTCCAACAGGGTGTTGTACCCAGGCCCCAGCATCCCTCCTCAGAACCTGTCTGCACCACAGGGGTTAAAAGAAACTCTTCTTGAGTTGCAGTAAGAATAAACCTACAGCGAAGAGAGGCAGGCTGTCATCCCCCAAATTATCAGCAGGGAAGCAAAGCAGAGCTTCCCCCTGCCTGGAACACACACGCAGGCTTTGGATTCCCCTGACCCGGCTAGCACAGGGCAAGGAGCATTTTTTCCTAATAAAGCAAAAGGGTTTCTCTTCAAAGGATTTTCCTCTTCTAATCTTCCCCTGCAAACTCGCTGCCAACTGGCGTCAGCTGCTTTACACATTTGTAGGGCCAGTGCTGGAAGCTCTGCACAGGCTGTTCCCAGCTCTCCCTGCACTGAGCTGAGCCTGTAAATGCCAGAATATTTGGGGAGCCCACAGGTAATGAGCCCAAAGCCACCCCAGACACGGCTGGGAGGGAGAGGGCAGCAGAAGGACGTGGAAGCAGCAAAGCTTGGTTCCGCTTTTGCTGTTTATGAGCTGCAAAAGAGAAATAAAATCACGAGTCCCAGAGCCCCTGAGAGGAATTGTGTTACCAAACAGAGGGAAATTCATGGTTGAACCACAAGGCAGTAACAATTAAAGGTGCAGCTCAGGAAGCCTCCCCCACATCATCGTGGCTCTTACATAAATCTTTACATTAACCCCATCCCCGCTGCTTCCACCCACCACAACCTGCCCCGCTGCCCTGGTGACGGGACTTTCCCAAGCTGGGCTTCATTTCTGCTCTGCCCACGCCCAAAGAGCCACAAAAAGAGTCTGAAGCCCCAGCAGAAGAGGTGAAAGCCTCATCCTCACGTTTGTTTTGCCCGGGGAAAGGCAGCAGCAGAGGTGACGTGTCCCAAGGAGGAGCAGTGTGGGTCCAGCAGCATCCTGCCCACGGCGTGCCCCATCCTGCCAGCCCAGGAGGGCTCTGGGAGGGTGGCTCTGCTCCTGCCTTCAGCCAAGGTGGTTTGCCAGCTGACAGCAGCAGTCATCAGCCACCCACCTTGCAGAGGGATGGGGCAGTGCCACCAGAGCCGGGTGGATGCTGAGGCTCCGACCCACACAATCAGCTCCATCCTCCACCTCGGGGGGAATGGAAAGGATGGAGAAAGGATCCCAGCAAGAGAAGATTGTTTAGATTAGAAAGAGCGAGACAGGAGAGGCAAGAAGGCCGAGCAGAGGCGAGCTGACACACACACACACACACAGACATACACACACAGACAGACACACACAGAGACACACACAGAGCTGGAGCTGCTCGGCCGCATTCTCCCAGCCTGAATGATCGCAGCGCTGCGAGGAACACCGGGAGCTGGGCAGAGCCTCCCTGTGCACAGCTGAGCCGAGCAGCCAGCCAGGCGTGAAGAGGCTGCGAGAGCCAGGGGACAGCTACAAACCCTGCCAGGAGCAGCACGGAGGGAGGCACATGTGGCAGAGGGGCAGAGGGGCAGATGTGGCAGCAAATGTGGGACAGATGTGGCAGCAGGGGCAGATGTTGCAATGGGGGCAGATGTGGCAGAGGGAGGCAGCTGTGGCAGCAGGGGCAGATGTGGCAGAGGGGCAGATGTGGCAGCAGGGGCAGATGTTGCAATGGGGGCAGATGTGGCAGAGGGAGGCAGATGTGGCAGTGGGGCAGATGTGGCAGAGGGAGGCAGATGTGGCAGCAGGGGCAGATGTGGCAGCAGGGAGGCAGATGTGGCAGTGGGGCAGATGTGGCAGCAGGGAGGCAGATGTGGCAGCAGGGGCAGATGTGGCAGAGGGAGGCAGATGTGGCAGCAGGGGCAGATGTGGCAGAGGGGGCAGTGTCACAGCGGGGGCAGATGTGGCAGCAGGGAGGCAGATGTGGCAGAGGGAAGCAGATGTGGCAGCGCTCTCGCCACTCCTGCGGGCGGTGTCGCAAGGGGCAGAGATGGAGGCTGGCCGAGGAAGAGGCAGCTGTCACACGGCGCTTTCACAAGGGGCCTCGCTCGCCCGCCAGCGTTGCACAAGCCCCGGGTCCCCTCCTGTGCTCCCCTGCTCAGGGGGTCCCTGCCCGGTGGGCGATGCTCGGGACCCCCCGCCCCGCAGCCCCCCTGCCCGGGGCATCTGCTGAGCATTTCTCTCCCCCTGCGACAGATGCAGCAGCCATTGAGCCTTTTCAGGCGGCAACAAAAGCCTCTCGAGGCACACAAAGGCGAGGAGCAGAAGAGAGGCCTGGGTTTAAATAAGAGCCACCTGCCAGGGGCCCGTGCCCCCCGTGCGGCCAGCCCCATTTCCCAGCAGCAGAAAGGTTCTTGGCACGTCCTGGAGATGAAACGTCCAAGTGGGGATCCAGGAGCAGCACCCTGGATGCTGAGGGAAGGGTCCCAGCGTGGTGGAGGCGTTGGGGATGAGGCTGGAGGGAGGAGATGGAGGTGGGTGGGAAGGGGCTGTAAAAATCACAGGAAAAAGTCAGAGCAGGTAAATGGCAACAAGGCAGCAGCACGAAGCATCCCCGCTGACTCACACCCATCAACAGGCTGGGGCTGGTGTTTAAAGGAGACAAATAAAGAGTGCCGGCTTCATTTATCTGAGAAAAACAAAATTAGGGGCCTATTCAGCCCCGTGTTTTTGTTTTGGGAGCCTCCTCTTCCTTCCAGCCCTCAGCAGCAGCCAGTGCTGGGTTTGGCTGACTCACCCCAGGCTCATCTCTCCAGGAGTGAGGAGCAGGAGCAGCCCAGGCACGAGCCATGGTCACAAGGTCCATGTCCTGCTGTGCTGGAGTGACAGAGCCGCCACCCTGCCAGGACCTCCCCGTGAACCCCACAGGGACAAACGGGGTCACAACGGCCAAAATGCTCCAACCCAGCCCATCCCATCCCATCCCATCCCATCCCTGTCTAAAGACATCCAATGTCACTGCCCACCAGGAGCCACCACAGCACTGGGCTTGAGCAGGGAAGGGACCCGTTGCCTTGGGGCCAGAAGAAGCCACAGCCCAGCTCTGAACGGAGCCATTCAGGGCAGGGATGCTCAGATGCTCTCTGCAAACCAAACCCCTGATCCCACACAGCTCTTCTGCCTCTGCCAGGGCCTTCCATCCACACAACACCAAGTGAAAGGGAAATGAGGAGCCATGGGAAGGGCAGAGGTCTTCCCAGCCACACACAGCATCTTCATCTTTCCCCCTCTCTGAGGAGCTGAGGGCTGGGGTCAGCTCCTCCTCCCCACCCCTCTCCTTGCCAGATTTGCTATCGAGCTGACAGCACCACGAACGGAAAAGCACACATGTGCTTTTATGATAGGAAGTGGTTGTTATTTGCAGGTGTGATTAATACCCAAGTAAACACTGATGTAAACCATTAACTCAGGGCTGACCTATGGCCTCTGTGCTTCCCTCCCACAGGCAGAGCTTGAAAAAACCCCTCATCAGCAGCACTGCATGGTGCTGCTCCAGCAGCCCTGGACCCACAGCCAGGGGCTTCCCCTGAGCATCTCTGTGGTCCTGGCTCCACCAGCCTGCCACCACCCTGGGGACAACCCTGCCTGACCTTCCCGCTACCTCTGATCCCAGGGACAGCCCTGGATCCCCCACACCTACATCCCAGAACTGCTTTTATTTCGGGACGTGCACACCCATTCCCTGAACGCTCCAGCTGGAAGTGATTTTGGGGAGAGGCCCAGACCCACGCCTGCAAGCAGAGCAGCTGTGAGGCCCTGCCAGAAGAAGCCCCACAACACTCGCTGCTTCCCAGCAGCTCCTGGGCTTGAGCTCTGCCCAAAAATGAGATTTCTGAGGGTTCAGCCCATGGGCAGGACAGAAGAGAGGCCGCCACCCACCCCCCAGCACAGGGATCCTGCCTGCAGCCTTTCAACACAGATCTTCCTGCAGCATAAATAAACACATGTATGTTTAAAGAAAGACAAAAAAAAAAAAAAAAAAAAAACAACTGAAACACAAAGCTGCATCAAGGCCAGCCCCTCCTGAAGTGCCACTCACCCCTGGCACTGGGAGCAGGATGGCCTTGGGATGTGTTTCCTCCACCAGTGCCAAGCCTGAGGAGGGTTTCATTTACGCAGCCCCGGTGACGACAGCCCCGTTTTGCATCACCCTATCTTCCTCAGCTGTTTGTTTAACACAGTTTCACCCCTGCCATGGCTTTGTCAACACCAGGGCACAGCAAACACCTGGCTGAGATAAGCCCAGTTGGTGCAGCCCAGCCCTGCAGGGATGCAGAGCAGAGCATCCCCCGGTGCAGGGACCCACCTGGGCAGCACCCAGCAGTGCCAGGGGCTGGGCTCACACAGAGCCCTCAGCAGGCACCGTGCCACACCAGCCTGGAGGCTGCCAGACTGCTGGGAGCAGGAAAAGGCTGGGCCAGGAGCAGCTCAGGGGTTTCATAACAGGGCTTTGCGTGCGCAGGTGCTCAGAGAGGCAGCCCTCCTCTTCCTCCTCCTCTTCCTCCTCCTGCTCCCCTCACATGGCACAGCAGCCACAAACCTCTGTCACCACCAGCCCCCATGCCCAGGGCAGGGAGAGGGGATGGCAGTGAAGGGGCAGAGGGGACTGAACCCCGCTGGGTGATGCAGAGCTGGTCAGGGGCACACATCCCCCCCAGCCTCTCCTCTGCCATCTCCCCAAAGCTCTCAGTGCAGTCTCCAGGCTGTCCCTGCCCCACAGGCCTCCCTCCTCATCCTCCTCCATCACACGGAGTTTGTACAGCTCCAGCAGCCAGCAGGGCTGCTGGAAACCCCCGTCTGCCAGGAACCCACGTGGGTGAAGAGCCAAGCAACACCCCAGACTCGAGACCCAGCACTACCCAAGGCTGTGCACTTCCACTTTACCTACAGCAGGCTGGATTTTAGGGGAAATCCTGGGCTCTGAAGCAACGCAGTGAAAACCTGAGAGCCTCCTGCCAACCCAGGAGCCAAGCAGGGCTCTCCTCCTCCAGCAGCTCCCCGAGGCTCCTTCAGCCAGCAGGAAAACACAGTTGTGTTTCTATTTTAAAAAAAGCCCTTCTCTGCATCCTGCTGGCACCGCATTAAAGCTCTCGGGACATGGTGGCTATTCTGAGCTCCCTGCAGGCTCCTGGCAGCCCCAGGAGCCTCCACAGCACCTGTTGGCAGCAGCAGCCGTGTGGCCCCAGAGCTGGGGAGGTTTGGTGCAGCTGGGACACAGCCTGGACCAGCAGGGTCCCAGTCAGCACCATCACCTCGAAACACCTCGGCCAACAAGTGTGCAAAACTCACCACAAAGTGCCTGGGGGCACAAACCTCTAAATAACCAGGGGGGAATTTCCCCCCTGTTGGTGTTACCGAGGCTGGGCTCAAGGCAGAGCAAGGAGTCACTGAATCATGAAGAGGTTTGGGTTAAAAGGAACCCTAAAGAACATCTCATTCCAACTCCTGCCATGGGCAGGGACACCTTCCACCAGACCAGGCTGCTCAGAGCCCCATCAAACCTGATCCACTTTTGTACTCTTTCAATATACAGCAAAAACACGTGTGGAGAGCTCACAGGAAAGAGTCACTGATCCTCCCATGGATGCTCTGTACCCCACTGCCTGACAGTGTTTACCAGCAGGCCACTTGATTTCCCACCAAATCCCACGGGCAGCAAGTGGTCTGGACTCATTTTGCCTGCTAGATTAAAACGGGGATGGGATAAAGGGATAAACGCACGGATATTTAAACAAACCAACAGAAAAACCTCCTCCTGCAGCTACTGCTGCTCCCCTGGCAAACAGCCTGCTCTCCTTGGGCATTCCCATAGCCAGCTTTTAATAGGAACCCCTGCTCTCAGCCAGCCTCACACAGTCCCTCATCCCAGGGCAGCGTTACCCGGGGTGGGTGAGCAGGGGGCAGCGGCTCCCTCGGGGTCAGCCGGGGGCTCCCGGGCCCTGCTTTGCATGAATTTAAGCTTTTTTCAATCCCACTGATTCACGAGAAGGGCTCAGGGCTGGGGGAAGCCAAAGAGCAGACAGGGCAGCCTTTGTGTGGCCCTGGTGGGCTCTCAGCCCCCGTGCCCCCCACGCCAGCCCTGCAGCAGAGCCCGGGCACTGCAGGAGCAGCGGGGCTGGCACGGGGCTGGCACGGCCCCACAGAGCCTGCAGCAGCACCTCAGGCAGCACAGCCTGGTTTCCTGACAGGAATGAAGCCTTGAAAAGCCCCTCACTGCACTGTCCCCAAATCCCACACAGGGCAAGGCTTAAAAAAAACCCAACAAGCCTGGATGTGGCACTGGGTGCCAGGGTGCAGCTGGGGTGTCGGGGCTGGGTTGGATTCAATGATCTTGAAGATCTCTTCCAACCTGGTCATTCTGTAAATTGTTTTTTCAGGGCTGCATTTCAAGTGGGTATAAGATGTGATGGTCAGCAGCTCAGTCACTAAAACCCTCCAAGCATCAGCACCACGGCCCAGGCTGCAGTGACATGTGCCTGGTTGTTTCAGGGCAATCTTTGAGGAGAAGGAAACATGAAAGGTTAAACCAGAGGTGCCTGACCTGCTAAGAACACACTGCCCTTACTGTCAGAGCCTGGCAAAACTGAGCTAAAGGGATGCCCTGAGCTTCCTAAACCCTCTCCTTGCCCTCATTAGCTGGACCCACAGGGCCATGCCTGTGCTGCAGCTCCTCCAGGCGAGGCCCAGAAGTGGGAATGTCACCCCAAAGCACTGCACTGAGCACTCAAACATCACCTCCCACAGCCACCCCAGGCTGTGGCAGAGGCAGAACCTCAGAGCTGCTCCACAGCTCCCAGGAAAAAGCAGCTCTGGCTCCCACCCAGCCCGAGCTCCTGCTCCCACCCAGCCCGAGCTCCTGCTCAGTGGCACCCAACCCACTTTAACCCATTCAGAACCTCCTCATCATCTTCCTCACCCAGCTTTCATCAGCCCAGCGTCGCAGGGCTGGCTGTCTCCTCCAGCAGCAAGCAGCTGGGGAATGGCACCACCAGGACACTTCCAAAAACTCCCAGGGACCTGGAGCTGAATCCCACCAGCCAGGGAACATCTCATGTCCTGGCAGAGCTGTTCTTTGCAGCAACTCTTCCTCACCACAGGAGACTGGGAGTCTGAGCTCCGAGGTGGAAGCAGCAGGGTGGGAGGGGATGGAGAGGAGATGTCAGTGTGCTGCTCCACCACAGCAGGGTCATTCCTCGTGGGAAACACTGAGGACAAAAGCAAAAGGCTTCCCAAACCTCTTCCAAGCTCCTGGGCCAGCATGGGGCAGATGTTCTCTCCAGGAGCCTGGGAAGACACCCAGCAAGGGCTGCAGCACCTCCAGGCTCCCCAAAACAGCCCTGTCCCCGTGCCAGCACTGCTCTGCCGGAGGCATGGGAGGTGGCACGCCAAAAATGCCAAATTCACGGCTCTGATGACTTCCAGGAGATAACCTGAGTTTAAACTTCCTGGCAAGCCTGCCCTTCCCAGAGCCTCTTGCACAAGACCCGCCTGCCCGGGGCTCCCTCAGAGAATCCACCCAGCACAGCCAGGTTGGGAAAGGGCCCAAGGGGAAGAGAGAGTCACACCAGAGCCCCAGGGGACCCGGAGCAGGCTGCTCCAGGTGACAGTGGCCTGCTCACTAAAACAGGTGGGGACAGAACAAGTTTGAGCTGCTGCTAACGCCGAGCTGGGAGATGCCACAAGGCTCACTGCTGCTGGAATTCAAAATTCAAAACCATCCCTGCCACCACACACCTCCCCTGCTCTTGACTTTATTTACTGCTCTTGTTAGACTAAGCTGAGCATAACACGCATACTTTCGGGTTTGTTTGGGCCTGATTGCATCTGCTTTTTGGGATTCCAGCCCCATTCCCTGGAGCCAGCTCCCGCCTGCACCTCGGGGCACGGCAGGAGAGGAGCTCCTGGAACTGCAGCCCAAGGGGGACACGCTGCCAGATTTCCACAGCAGCCCCGGCTTGTGTTCCAGCCACATTTCCCTGAAAACACACACTTGGCAGGACATGCGAGGAGCCTTTGGAGAGGCTGCCCCAGCCCGGTGCAGGGCAGCAGGCAGGGCTGTCCAGGCTGCTCCAGCTCAGAAGATGCTCCCAGTCCAGGAGATGCTCCTTGGAAAGGGACAGCACTAATGGCCCCAGTCCCTGAGTGCTGCTGTGGCACCTTGATTTTTTAAGATTTTCTAAGCTTTCTGATGTTTACATTCTTGTAACGAACTTTCTCACACACTTTCTGTAAATAGCTTAATGTTTTACATTGTTTTATGGAAGAAGAGAAATTTGATGGACTGTTGGTTTTTTCAGTGTCATTAGAGAAGTGATACTTTCACCTTCCAACCCACTGCCACTTTTAGAAATCTATAAATGTGGAAATCAGAAAGTAAACTACCCCTTTTTACCTCGAAAACAGCAGCGTGTTCACGTTGTGTTTTCGTGTCTTATAGTGACACTGCTGGACCTGAGATGACCTGAAACAGAAAGTTTTGCTGGAGGTGCTGTGAGGCACAAAAATGTCACGTGGAGAGTGTCACTGGGAGGGGGCACAGGATCCACTCTGGGAGTCCCAGCCTGCTGTGACACAGGTTTAGCCTGACCCAGAGTGTGGGGCACACAGTGACCCCAAAGCTGCCTGACCCCCATGTTCTGGAAAGGCTGAGCTCAAAACAGGCACCCACCTGCAGCCAAGGGCACAAAGCAGCAAACTCAATTATGGTGACAAAGGAAATTAATCCATGCCTCCCCTGATCCCCAGTCTATAGGCCAGACCAGACAAGGACACCAAGAGCAGAGCAGCAAAGCCCCAGCCTGGCTGGGAGCCCCAGGAACATTCAGATCTGGGTTTGTATTTTGGACTTTATCTCTGGTTTAGGCTGCAGGGCAGCCAGGCACGGAACCACGTGCGGCCCTGACGCCAAGGGCCTGAATAATCTCATTACATATGACAGCAAAGGCTGTGCCAGCTGCACAGCTGCTGAGCCAGAGCTCACCTGCCCTCCCCGCTGGGACAGGGCACGCTGGCACAGCACTGAGGGAAGGCCCTCACCCACAAGAAGATGCCAGCATCCTTCCTGGAAGGTGCCTGTGCTCAGCTGGGGCTGGGCTCTGTCTGCAGGAACTGACAGAACCAGAGCACACAGCCTGCAGCTGCGCCAAGGGAAATACAGATTGGATATCAGGGAAAAGTTTTTCACACAAAGGCTGATAAAGTGTGGGAAATTAATTTCTAGAGAATTAGGCATTTACAGCACGGTGTGGCAAAAGCTGGTAAGCCAAGAAACACTTTTAATGTATTGTAATTAAGAAATAGTTAACTTCTGATTGTGATGGCATGAATTATAACACCTGTATTGTCTCACCCTTCAGATGAGACTAAAAATGGAATAAAAGTTTTTAAAACACCTCTCAGTTGCCCCATCTCTGGGTCAGAAATGAGAATAATCCAACATTAAAGTTCTGGAATGGCTGCCCAGGGAGGTGGTGCAGTCACCATCCCTGGTGTGTTTGACAAAGCCTGGATGTGGCACTGGGGGCCAGGGTGCAGTTGGGGTGTTGGGGCTGGGTTGGACTCGGTGATCTTGAAGATCTCTTCCAACCCAGTGATTCTGTGAATCCTCCTTGGCAGCACCAGAGTGAAGATGGAGCCACAGGGGAACTCCCAGGGTGCTCAGAGTAGATCCTGTGCCCCCCTCCCAGTGACGCTTTCCACGTGACATTTTTGTGCCTCACAGCACCCCCAGCAGAACTTTTTGTTTCAGGTCATCTCAGGTCCAGCAGCACTCAGGGACTGGGTGCCTCAGTCCCCTCCCCAGGCCACAGAGGAGCAGCGAGTTAATGCAGCCATTAAACCTGCCAGCCCCTGTAATCCCCACCTCAGACTGGTAAAATCTTAAAAGGCTGAAATCTCTGAAATGACTCAGCCACGGGGTACAAAGGAAGAACGGTTTAAAAGGCTGTTAAAGCTCTCTGCTTTCAGACCTGCTCTTGCTCCAAGCCCTGCACGCTGCTCCCCATCCATCTCCTTTGGGGAAGGGCCACAGAGCTGAGAGCTCTCCCCAAAATGAGCCCCCAGGCTCTGGGCACACTCACAGCCCTGTGCCAGCCAGAGCTGAAAGGAAAAGATGTTTTCAGAGAGCAAGAGAGTCACAAAATGGTTTGGTTGGAAGGGACCTTGAGGGTCACCTCCTTCCAACCCCCCCACCATGGGCAGGGACACCTTCCCCCAAACCTGGCAGGATTTTTCACCTTGCAGAATGAGGATGGGACCCACTTTCAGTGGGATACAGACCTCAGGGTGATGTTAAATTCCACATGGCACCCCCAGACATGACCACGATGCTGACTCAGTGGGACTGCCCAGGCTCCAAACTGGTTTTCTGGGGAGTGGTCAGGCCAAGCTGCATTCCCATGCCAGCCTCTGGAGCTGGTGGAGGGATCACCCTGGTCCTGCTTCAAACTCTCCCTTCTCCAAAACCAGCCTGCAAGATCAGCCAGGCCCTGAAGACCCTCCCCAGCTGCTGCCCCACCTCTGCAGCCCACAGAGGAGCTGAGCAGCCTGGGGTGGGCACGGGGCTACCTGGGACACCTGGCACAAGCCAGAGCCATGGAGCTGGCCTGGAGTGGGCAGGGGGCTACCTGGCACAAGCCAGAGCCATGGAGCTGGCCTGGGGTGGGCAGGGGGCTACCTGGGACACCTGAGCACAATACAGAGCCCTGGAGCTGGCCCATGCCAGGCCCATGCCCCACAGACAGCCCTGGCACAGCACAGGGGAGGCAGAAAGGGAGGCAGAAAGGGAGGCAGAAAGGGAGGCAGAAAGGGAGGCAGAAAGGGAGGCAGAAAGGGAGGCAGAAAGGGAGGCAGCACGTTATTCTTGGAAACCAGGAGGTGAGGTCATGCTGCCTGAATGCTGCAACTTGAGGCCAGACGAGCGGGGCCAGTTGTGCTTGGAGAGGAGCCTGCCTGCTGCAGCGAGGCCGTCGGCAGGTCGGGAGGCTGCCTGTGCTCCCAGCAGGAGGAAAGGGTTTCTGAAGGAAGGAGGGCTCTTCCCGCTCAGTTTCTCAGCAGACAGCAAAACCACAGCAAAAGGATGGGTTTGAAAAGAGCCAAGCCCTCGGAGCATCCTGGTGTGGGGCAGAGGAGCCCAGCAGGAAGGCTGAGGAGGTGGCAGACCATAAAGCTGGAGTGATGCTGCTCCTGTGCCACACATCAGCCCAACAGCCACTCCTCCAGGTGCCTCCCACACACCTGCACCACCCTGCAGCCCAGCAAGAGCTCTTCCATCCCATCAGATACCACAGCACATCCCAGAGCTGTCTGTGAAGAGAGAAGTCACCAACCTGATCCTTCAGGCTCCCTCAGCAGGAACCTTCCAGGAGTTTTCACCACCTGAAAATGCTCCAAACATGCCAGGAGACCTGGCTCTCAGGCTGCACAGCTTCAGCTATTATTTGAGGTATTATTTGAGGTATTATTTGAGGTATTATTTACCCATTGTTTTGGTCGTTTCAGAGTATGGCAAAGCCCAGCCTCTGTTCTGCATCACTGCTCAAGGCACAGCCATCACCTCCACAGCCCCACGAACCAGCTCTGCCCTGTAACGAGGCTTTCCTGCCCTGTGTATGGATGTGGTGGCACACACAGCACTAACCTTGCCAAAGGCCAGCAGGGCTCAGTGTGAATGGCAGAATCATGGTTTCACCTGGTGCTGTTTGGCTGTTAAATCACACATGCAGGGGCTGTGTTGTCACCCTGCGTGCCACAGGCAGCTCGGCTCCTCAGCCCGGTGCCGCCTCTGACGTTCAGTAAATCACTGCATCTCAGCTCCCCGCCTCTGAAAACATGGGAAACGTCTTTTGCAAGACCCATGGCTGATGGCATTAGATCATTATGGAGAGGAAGAGCCCCGCCACTTCCTGAGCACGTACCAAAGAGAAAGCCCCTGCTCCCAGCCTTATCAGTCCATCACAGTCCTAGCTCTGACTGCTCAGAACATGTGAAGTGTTTAACAGAGATTATGGCAAATCCTAAATCGTTTAAACAAACTCAAACCCCAAGTCAGTAGGCTCCTTTGGTCAATGAGATAATAAACCACAGCTTTGGAAAAGTCCCGGTGATGTCACTGCAGTTTCCACAGCTTTTCAATCACATCTCGCACAGAAGGCCACAGCGAAGACATTTTTGATTATATAAAATACATGGCAGAGCTAATTAAAAAACCATCTCTCCGCTGAGAGAGGGACAGAAGAACAGCAGACACAGCAAGCTGTTTCCCATGAGCACGAGCCCAGGATCTCCATTTCCTCCCTCACTTCAGGGATGTTTTCCCAGATGGATTTTTGGAGGGACACGGGGCGCTTTGGCTGCACCAACTCATCCACAGAGCTGCTCAGCCATCAGCTCCGAGCTGCCTGCCCTAATTCCACACCAGGCACCTTCCCAGAACAGCAAACCACAAGCACCATCCTCCTTCCTCCTTCTCCACCAGGGGAACCATCACTCAGGGGTTATCAGATGAGGCCAAGAGCGAGACCGAGAGTTTCGCAAACACGCCCCAAAGCACCAAGGATGCTGCAGAAAAAATCCACGAGCAGCCTCCACAGCCCTGAGCTCCTCCAGCCCTTCCAAAGCTCACCAGTCCACGTGAGGATCTCCTGCTTTGAAGGTGAAGTCAGCAGCCAGGTTTGTTCATTTATTTTAAAAGAAACCTGCTCCACAAAGAGCTCCATCATGCAATGCATACAACAGAGAAAAACTCATCACCTGAAACACCAGTCCCCACTCTCCAGCCTGGTTTAGCTGCCATTTCCTCGTGGAATTAAGGCAGCCAGCCCAAAGATTAGTCTTAAAAGTGGAATTTGCAGCAGGCAAAGAGCCCTCACTCCCAGCCCCACCACTGCAGCCTGACCACAGCCAGCCCTGCCAAGTCAGGCCAGCAGTGACCTACATACAGCAGCCTCCACAGAAATTACAAGCCTAATTTTGCCTAATAATAAATCACACCAAGGTACAAGGAAGAAGGGAGTAAGGAACCAGGCTCATTCATCACCTCTCCCCAGGCTTTCTGTTCCCACCCTGCAGCAGATCATCGTGCTTCAAACAGGGTCAGCTCACGGGTGACTGGGACCATCCATGGCTGCTTCACACCAGATAATTCAGGGATGCCACACTTCAGGTACCAAAATAATGCTATAAAACTGGGGGTGGGAAACAGGAAGATGAACAAGAATCTATATGAAAAGTAGAGGAATCTCTTGTTTTCACCCAGCTACCACACAGCAAGCAGAACTACCATCCATTAACTCTCACACAGGATCATTTTGTTTAATGATGTGTCTCTGCCATGGACTATTGCTCTGGAACAAGAAGAAAATTGGCCCTTATGTTTTCACTGCTGCTAGAACACTTTCCCCAAGCTCAAACTCTCCTGGAGCACTGAAAAGTTCTCTTCAGCAAAGTGACTCTCAACAAAACCCTTCCCAAAAGCACCTCTTGATTTGGGAGGAAGAGCTTTAACAACACAACAGCTGCTCGTGACCCAAGAGGAAGCACAAGATGACCAGAGGACACCATTCACATCAGGGAGGGACACAACTGCGTCTCATCCTCCAGCGAAGGATTGCATTGTTATACAAGATTTTGGAACAGCAAACCTAAAGAATGACACTCCAAATGGAAAGGTTCACTGCACAACCAAAGCAGGCAGCAGACAGATTTCAGCTGTGGCTCCTGGCGATGGGCCATCAGGATTCTTTTAAGCATCATCTGAAACATGACAACTCGATGCAATCACTTCTGTGGATCCTGCTTTAGGTCATCTTTCCACTCTGCTGCAGCCCATGAGTAATTTGGGCCCAAATACCTCTCCACAGGTCTCTAGCAGAGACGTCAGCCCGGCTGCGTACCCGAGGAGGGAATGAAGTCAGCACACATCATGTCTAGGGCAGTCACCCACACCAAGTTTGGGCTCTGCAGCTCAGTCCAAACATCCCAATGGAGTAAGGCAGAGCAGCTCACGCTCGTGAGGGCAGGACGAGCACCCAAACTCCCAGCAGAGCCGTTTGGAAGGTGCTGGAGGGAATCACTTACAGTAGCAGCTGTGCTGCTCTTTGAGAAGCCAGGGACACGTCCAACCACTCAGCTGAACCCGTCCCTCCCCGGCAGGGACGCCAGGAGAGGCCAGGACAGGGGACAGGCACGACAATCCCTTCTCCTACAAGAGACTGAGTGTCGAATATTCCTCACCCCGCAAGAGCCACACGGGCACTCTGTGTCACCCTCCCACACCCCAGCCCTGCACTCCAGGAGGTTTTCAGAAGCCAAGGGACCCGTGTGGCACAAACCCTGACCCCTGGCTGTGGCACGGGCAGGGTGACAGCAGCAGTCCCGTGCCCCAGCCACGGCGGGCAGAGGAACCTCCGGCCTCCTCCTCCTCCTCCTCCTCCTCCATCCTTCCTCTTTCAGGGCTGCGAGAGGGAAGTGCTGGGATCTGTGCTTTAAATATGTGACTCAACTTCAGAGGCGAGGAGGAGCCCGTCTGTCAAAACAGAAGAGGATTTCGCTAATTTTCAACCCGATGAGATGACAACACAATGTCACCCCGGAGTACGACGTGGGGCGGCTCCTGAGCCATGTCTTTGGCATTTCTGAAGGAAAAGCCAAACTCCTATCACCTAACTGACCCCACTTCCTCAACCACAGACATTCAGCACCGTACCCTGCCCACTCCACCACCTCTGCAGCACAACTTGCACCCCCAAAGCCCCACCTTTGTTCTCTCACTCAGGTTAGGAACCCCAGGCACTAACAGAGGTGCAACTCTAAACACAAAAGAAGTGGGGTTACGGGTGTAGGTGGGAGTTACGGGTTTAGGTGAGGGTTATGGATTTAGGTGGGGTGTTTTTAGCCTTCCCAGTTCTCGGGGTGACGCCAAGGATTGGAACAGCTCATGTGTGGGCGCAAATTGCACGGATGCTGGAGAACACGGCGCTCCCAGCCAGCAGCCAGCCTTGCTCCCGCGTCACCCGGCGTGTCAGGAGCCATTCAAACTTCCCCAAGCCTGGCTGGCAGGGAGACACGCTCCCCTCTTTGCCCAAAAACCTCCTTGGAAAACAAGGGGAAGGGTCGCATCACCTAGAGCAGGCTCAAACACCCCTTGTAGCACCGTTTATCCACGCCTGTCAAAGAGAAGCAAGTTAGGGACAAGGGGTAACATCGTAACGCTGAAATATTCCAGGTGGGAAGCGGGGCACGACAGTCGCTCGCTGTCAGAGCCGGGAGGGGACACGGAACGGGGACAGCGAGAGCTGGGGGTGCTCACAGCACACACCAGAACGCCCCACGGAGGGAACCCCGCATCCCCCGGCGTGCCCCCCACCCTCGGGATGCACTCCAAGATGTGCATCCCCCGGGGGGATCCCAGCCAGGCCACGGTCCCCTCTCCACTCCTGCTCCCCCTAACCCCCCTCGGGCTACGAAGATGCCATTTCTCTTCGTTTCCCACTACAAAGCTGGAAACCCGCGTCTCGCTGCTCGTAAAGGGGGGGGGAAAAACGAGATTAAAGCGTGGCCGGAGGGGCGGGCGGCCCCTCATTGTCCGGCGGCCCCGCTGCCGCCGATGCCCCCGGGACCCCCTTCCCCGGCAGCAGACACCTTCCATCACTGCCGGCAGCGCCGCTGCCGCCGCCCGGCCGCCCCCGGCCCCGCGCCCCCCGCGCCCCCCGGCCCCGGCGCGGCTCCCCGCGCACCTTGAGCGCGAACTTCTCGCCGCTCTTCTTACTGAAGATCTCCAAAACTTTCCCGTTGATGCCGAGCCCCAGCACTTGCGTGGTGACCTTGTAGTCGTCCGTGATGGCATTCTTCCGGATCTGCAGGCCGCCCTTCCCCGGGAACGGCGGCGGCCCGTGCGGGGGAGCGGCGGGCGGCGGCGGCGGCGGCGGCTGCGGCGGCGGCGGGCTGGGGAAGCCGGCGGGCGGCGGCGGAGCCCCGGAGAGCATGGCGGGCACCGGGCGGGCTCGGGCAGGGCTCAGGGCTCCGGGAAGGCTCCACCGGGCGGCAGGGAGGGAGGGAGGGCGGCGGAGCCCCGCGGGACGGGCCGGGGGTGCGGGGGGTGAAGCAGCAGCGCCGCCGCCGCCGCCCCCCGCCGGTGCGCCCCGGCCCCGACAAGAGCGATGGCTCCGGTGCGGCGGCGGCTCCTCCTCCTCCTCCTCCTCCCGCCGGCCCGGCTCTGATGTCAGCGCCCCGGCCGCCGGGGGAGGGACGGGGCGGGGCGGCCCCGGGGCCGAGCCTGCGCCCGCCGGACCGGCCCCGCCGCTGCCCCGGGGGCGCCGGGGGGGGCTGGTGCCCCAGGGGTGCGGGAGACCCCCGGCCCCGCCACCGCCTGTGTCCCCGGTGCCCTGGAGCCGGAGGTGGGATGGCAACAGGTCGCGGTGTTGCCGGTGACGCTCCGGTGACAGCAGCAAAGACTGTTGGCAAAAGCGTGGAGCGACAGGACGGGGGGGAATGGGCTCAGGTTCGAAGAGAGAAGGGTTAGGCTGGATATTAAGACAAAAAATCTTCTCTGTGAGCGTGGGGTTGCCCTGGCACAGCATTCCCAGAGAAGCTGTGGATGCCCCATCCCTGGCAGTGTCCCAGGCCAGGCTGGAGCACCCTGGGACAGTGAAAGGTGTCCCTGACCATGGCAGGGGTGGAGTGAGATGATCTTCCACGTTCCCTCCAACCCAAACCGTTCTGTGATTGCATTATTCAACCAGTAACAGCATCCCATCCATGCCTGGCGTCTCCTCACTGCCCCGGGAGCACCCTGAGGTGACAAAGGGCTGCTCTGGGGATGGGTGACTGCTGGTGCCCAACACCTCATCCACCATCGCTCCATCTACAGCCGCTTCCCAGGAAGGCAAGAGGTGTAACCAGCACCACAGCACAGAGAGCATCAGGGCATGGGAAATCCAAAAACAGTAAAGCCTGATATCAGCCTGATATCATCAGCCATGTCCTGATGTTAACAAATTAACTGCTATGTCCATGTTCATCCCAGAATCCAACAAAGACGAGGCTAAAAGAGAAGAGATCTACACTGAGGTGCAACCTGCCCTTGACATCCAGTAAAATCCAGTGAGCATTCCTTCTGCTAGAGCGTCCCAGGAAATCAAGGTATTTCATTTATGGATATAAAAGGCACACTGATAATCCCTCTTCTCTAAGTAAAGAACATGTGTTTTCTGACATCCATCCCTCTCGCCCAGCTGTCCCACAAAAGGCAGGGAGTGTGCCCTGAGGAAGGATGAAGGAACATCATGGTACACAGGATCTGCACCACGTCCTCCACAAGCAGCTGCCACCACGAGAAAGAAGAATCCAGGTCCTAAAAAGGGACAGGACAGTGAAGGGCAGGACAGGGAAGGGCACACGGTGGCCTCTGTGTGTCCCTACACACAGGCAAGGCCACCCCGCAGCAGGAGCCATCTGCTCCACCTCTGCCACCTCAGCACCTTCTGAGATCAATAAAATCCTCTCAGGTTTTTTAATCAAGCCAATAAAACTGCTCCCAGTTTTACACAGGCAGTTCTTACCCCGTGCCTGATCAATAGCCGGGCGAAGCAGCGGATCCAGCTAATCAAAGTACGTCATTAGCAGCAAGAGACTGAGCGTCTGTCAGGAGGTGGCAGTGACAGTCACCAGATGGGAGAGTGAGTAAACCTACACCAGGCGCTGGCAGCTTTATAAATAAAACTCTTGTCGAGCTCCCCGTGCCTCTCCCTGAGTCCTGAGTTTCCCTGAGAAACCTGGAGAGCAGCAGAGGCCTTCCCCCGCTCCTGGCTGAGAGATTTCCCTCTTGGAGAACGGATTCATTCTGGGCCTTGCAGCATCTCCAGAATCTGATCCTCCACCCCAGCTAACAAGGGGTTTTGGGGTGGGAGTTAAATCCTACAGACCCTGTAAGCACAGATCAAAGCTGCTGCTCTGTGGGGTTTTCCCAGCTTTGGCGTCCCCTCACTTGGACTGGTCTCAGCACGTCTGGGGAAAGGAGCCTTTCAAGCCAAGTTTTTCTCCACAGAGGAATCTGGTCAAAGGAAAATGACTGACCCGTTTCGTTGCTCCGTTTCCTTTAGTTTCATTCATATTTGCTTTGTAACCCGACCCTGCAGCTATTTCAAAGATAAACAGCAGTCCAGAGGAGGCACAGTTTGGGAGCCCCGGGTCCTGGGTTTCCCATGGAGTCCTCCTTGGTTGCTCACCCGAGGCGAGGGCTGGGCTGGCTCCTGCTCACAGCCTGGGCCCCTGGAGCTGGGACAGCACAGCCCCACTTCCCTCTGCCTGCAGACTTGGGGGAGTCAGGAAACCACATCAATTAATCACAGAATTGCGGCAAGGTTTGGGCTGGATGACTTTAAAGCTCATCCAGTTCCACCCCTGCCATGGCAGGGACAGCTTCCACTGTCCCAGGGGGCTCCAGCCTGGCCTTGGACACTGCCAGGGATGGGGCAGCCTCAGCTCCTCTGTGCCAGGGCCTCCCACCCTCACAGGGAAGAATTTCCTCCTATACCCAAGCTAAACATCCCGTCTTTTAATTTAAAACCATTCCCTCTGTCCTGTCACCAAGCCCCTTCAGCACCTTTTCATTTACCTCAATTTCTAAGGTAAATCTGATGCTTGCGGGGAGTTTGTCCTTGCTCTGTTTCAACTCGTGCTTGTTGATAAACTTAAGCTTTCTCCTATAAATTCGTGTCGTGGGGACAGATGTTTCTCTCCATCATTGCACCTTTCACAAGGTAATTGCAATGACAATCTTCTGCTGGAGCCAGTGGGAAGCAGTGAGCCAGTCGGTGTGAATTTATTAAGAAATAAAGATTTTATTAAAGAAATAGCAGTGGAGGGGCAGGCAGGAGAAAGCCCAGTGTGACCATAAATATTTAATTTGCAGTTCTGTGCCCCTCACAGCGAGCCTGAGCAGCGGAGCCTCGGTGAGACAGAATTAGTGAGATTTCCCCCAAAACGATCCAATCTCTCCTCCAGAGGGGACAGAGGGGTGCCGGGTCCGTGTTCCGGGGTGTCGGGACTCCCTGCCCGGCTCGGAGCTCATCGCCCCGAGCCACCACGAGGTGGCCCCCGGGCCCCGCTGCGCCCGGGGCCGCGGGACGGGAGCGGCCGGGGGCTCCGGGGCTGGTACAGGGCACGGAATAAATACTCGGATACTCGAGTGGTAAGGTAACAAGAAGAGGAGTTTATTTTCTGATTCTAGTATTTACAGACTTTCAAAAGTGACAGTGGATTGAAGGATGGAAGTGCCACTTCTCCAATGACGCTGGACAAACTAACAGTCCATTAAATTTCTCCTCCTCTAGAGGGGAATGTAAAAACAGTAATTATTTACATAAACGTAAAAACAATAATTATTTACATAAAACTGCATGAGAAACCTCATTACGAGAAACATCAGAAGGCTTAGAAGAACAGGGTGACACTGCAGGGTCCCCAGCCCTGCTCGGGGTGGGACCATGAGGAGCCACCTCCCCCCTGGCTCAAAGGGAACCATCCTGGTTCTCCCCACAACACGTATTCCCTGGGGAATGGGCTCACAGGAGGGTTGGGCTGAACCTTCTGAACTTTCTGAGTCTTCTGGATGTCAGAAGGTTCTTCCCCCAGAGGGTGGTGGGGGCCCACATCCACCCAGTGCCCTTCCCACACACCCCACGGATTTACACAGCAGGGGAAGAGTCACCATGTGGGGTCCAGCATGGGAAAAACCCATCAGATTTTGCTCCCTTTTTGTCAAAAAACAAACAAACAAAAACCAAAACCAAACAGAAACAGAACCCCCCCCAACAAAAAACCAAAACAAACAAAAAAACCCAAAACCAAAATAACAAAAATCCCAAACAAACCAACTCAAAAAACCCTCTATGAACACCAAACCCAGTGGCAGTGACCTCCAATTCTCAGCCAGGAGAAAAGTCTCAACCAGATAAGAATGGAAACTGATTTTCCCTCCTTGCACTCCCATTTCCACTGGGGAACAATCACTGGCTGGCAGCAGGCTCAGCCTTTATGTGACAGAAATGGCTGATCCATGAACGTGCTCTCCATGGCAAGTAATAAACCAGACTGTTATTTAATTTCAGCAGAGTTACCAGGAAAAATACACCACGAAGACAAGGGTAATGATCATTAAGGCTCTGTGCATCCTGTTCTTCTCCCTGGGTGGATTTGTGGGAGCACTAAGCTGGTGAAAAGTTATCCCACCTAAAAAATTATAATTCTTTTAAATAATCTTTTCAGGAGAGGGGTAATAGAGTTAAAAAGATGCTGTTAATCACCATCACAACTATAATGCCACCTGTAAAGCAACGGAAGGATGGAAATAAGCACAGGAGGCAGCGCTGGAAGTTGCAGTGAGGATTTTTTCCAGTATTCCTGGAGCTCCAGCTCAGCTCCCGGCAGCTGCTCCGCTCTCCCAGGAAGCGGCTGCATCCCAGTGCCTGGAAGTGATCCTTGTGCACGGCTTGCAAATCTATTTATAAAGCACTGTGGGATCCTTCAGGATGAAAGGAGCTATTCTAACTCGAGTTTATTTCCCAAAAACGCAACCACAAACTTTCTCACGCTGCTCCACCCAGGACGAGTCTGAGAAATCACATTTTTATGGAGCACCGGGGCACGGGGTGGGTCTGGCTGGCAGCACCAGTCCCTTGCCAGGGATATTTACCCCTGGCAGCACCTTTCTGCAGCAGCAGGAGATGGAGCGATGCCCCTTGGCACACGGTGGGAAGAGGCAGCAGCTCCAGGGCCGGGATTCCCGTCGGGATTATCACCCGCGGGCTCCGGCGTTGCTCACATTCCCCAGCGGGATGGCTCCCCAGCCCCTTCCCGCTGGGCATTCCCGAGCTGAGCCCATGATTGCGAGACATGTCAGGAAATACTGCTCGGGATTAGAGCTGTCTGCCTGCTGGGGATGAGGATTTTCCTGCCCCTTTCCCGGCCAGCCGGGTGCCAGGCACAGGGCACAGGGCAGGGGACACAGCACGGCCCCTGGACTCAGCCAGGCCTAAGGGACAAACCAGCATGTCCTGGGTGTCCACCTCAATCACTGACCCCCCATCCAGGGAGGGTTTAGCACAAGGCAGGAGAACACTGAAAGCACAAAAAACGCCCCAGCACTGACCCCGTACTCTGCTTTTCCCAACACAAGGATTTTTCCAGCTGGAAATTGGATGCTGATTCATTGCCCACCAGATGATGCCAAATGTACTTCCCGAGTCACAGTCACAAAAACCACCACTCACAAACACAGACATGTACAGGCCCTGAAATAATTGGCTTTTAAAGGGATGGAGCCCAAGCTGACAGGTGAAACCACAGAACCCACACCAGGAAAACCCAAGGCAAAGCTGGGGCAAAGGGACCTGGCTCTAAGGCCAGCACCGCTGTCCCTGGATGGCAGGTCACAGAGGGGTGACAAGGTCAGACCCTGGAGCAGGAGGAGGATTTTCCCACCTCCTGAACCCAACCCTGAGCCCTGCACGTGCCTCCTGTCCGTGCCACCTCCCAGAGCCCTTCTATCTGCTGGCATCCACACATAACCCAAATCCCCCCGCTCTGCCAGCTCGGGGGAGGCATTTGAGTGACAAGATTATGGAGATTAGCCCCATTAGCATAAGCAGCTCCTGGGCTGGCCCTAATCCAGAGGGACATATGCAGCCCATGCTGCTGCTGCTGCTGCTCCCTGGCTGGCCAGAAGGACCTGTGGCAGCTGGGGGACACGATTGTCACCCATGTCCCTGTGCCAGGGGGGGCACCGTGTGCCAGCAGGGAGACACAGACCCGCCCAGCTCAGCCCAGCCCCTGCAACGGGCTGGCCACACTGGGCAGGGGCTGGGGACAATCTGAGGGGTAGCAGTGACCCCACACCACCAGCACAACCCTGAATCAAGGGTTCGGACAATCCAAGGTGGCCGTGACCCCACCCCATCAGAACAGCCCTGGGTCAGGGTTTGGGGACAATCTGAGAGGTGTCAATGACCCATTCCACCAGTGCAGCCCTGGGTTGGGGTCTGGGGACAATTCCAGGTGGCAGTGACCCCACACCACCAGCACAGCCCTGGGTGAAGGATTTGGGGACAATCTGAGGGGTGGCAGTGACCCCACCCCAGAAGAGCCCTGGGTCAGGATTTGGGAACAATGTGAGGATTGGCAGTGACCCCACACCACCAGCGCAGCCCTGGGTGAAGGATTTGGGGACAAACCGAGGGGTAGCAGTGACCCACCCCAGCAGCACAGCCCTCGCACAGGTACTACGAGGCTGGCAGGGCTTTCTCGGGGCTCCTGCGCAGGCTGGAAAACCCTCGGGCCACCGAGCGGGGCTGAAAGCAGCCGGGCCAGGGAGAGCCGCTGCCAGGCTGGGCTGGGGGCACCAAGCTGCCAGGCTGGGGGCACCAAGCTGCCAGGCTGGGATGGGGGCACAGAGCTGCCAGGCTGGGCTGGGGGCACCGAGCTGCCAGGCTGGGATGGGGGCACCGAGCTGCCCAGGCTGGGGGCACAGAGCTGCCAGGCTGGGCTGGGGGCACAGAGCTGCCAGGCTGGGGGCACCGAGCTGCCAGGCTGGGATGGGGGCACCGAGCTGCCCAGGCTGGGGGCACAGAGCTGCCAGGCTGGGCTGGGGGCACAGAGCTGCCCAGGCTGGGATGGGGACACCGAGCTGCCCGGGCTGGGCTGGGGGCACCGAGCTGCCTGGGCTGGAGCCCCCGGTGCCCGGTGCAGCGGGGATTGCATTGCACAGCCCGGGCTGGCATGCAGGCCAGCCAGAAATAAACCTGTGTGTGTAGCAACTGCAAACACAGCAACGGCACGAGGGGAGAGGGACTCGCTTTGGGTGTGCGTTTGGGGGGTTTTTTGGTTGGTTTTTTAGGGGGGTGGGAGAGATTTGTTGTAAAGAGGTTTTTGCTTGGGATGTGAGCTCCCTAAAAAACATCCACAGGCTGCAAGTGGCAGCAGGATGGCTCCATGGGGGTCTGGGGCTCCCAGCAGCATCCTCACTGCCCTTTGTGTACCAAGATGGGACTCTTTTTTGGGTGTTTGTTTGGGGGTTTTTTTGGTGGTTTTCTTTTTGGGTCTGGGAAAGGTTTATTGTAAAGAGGTTTTTGCTTGGGATGTGAGCTCCCCAGAGCATCCACAGGCTGGCAGTGGCAGCAGGATGGCTCCATGCTCCTGGGGCTCCCAGAAGCATCCTCACTGCCCTTTATGTACCAAGGGACTTTATTTTTTGGGTGTTTGTTTGTTTTGGTTTTTTGGTTTTACTTTTTTTGGTTTTTTTTTTTTTTTTGTTTGTTTTTGTTTTGGTTTTTGGTTTTTGGTTTGGGTTTTTTTTTGGTAGTTTTCTTTTTGGGTGGGAGGGATTGGTTGTAAAGAGGTTTTTGCTTGGGATGTGAGCTCCCTAAAGCATCCACAGGCTGGCAGTGGCAGCAGGATGGCTCCATGGGGGTCTGGGGCTCCCAGCAGCACCCTCACTGCCCTTTGTGTACCACAGGCTTTGGGATGCTGGGCTGAGTGGAGAAATGCTGGGTACACACAGAGCAGAGCCAGCAGGATGCAGAGACAGGCTGGAACCAGGTGTATCCCAATATTTGGGAACATCACTGACCTTGCTGTGCTCTAGTCCCTTTCCAGCTGTTGTTGCACCTTGTGGACAGGGAAAGGGAGTCGGGAATGATTTGGGCTGCTTCAGATGGACTCAGGAGCCAGGACTGGGCCCACAGAGCCCTGCACGATCCAGGACAGAGCAAGCTCCAAGGTCAGCAGACAGAAAACAGGGAAGGTGGCCTGACTGAGGCATCCAAACGAGTTATGTATAAAATATCCTTCCTGCAAGCAAAGCACAAGGTCACCCCGTGGCTGGGACAGAGCAGTGACAAAGCTCCCCCCTCCCACACCTGCCAGCCCTGCTGCTGGTGGCACTTAATCCCCTGGCAGTGCCCTGTGGGAAGAGCTCTGCAATGGCATCAGGGAGGCTGGAGAAGGGAAAGGGCTGAAACTGGGCCCAGCAAAAGCTGTGTTTGTTGTGGCCCTGTGGGAAGGTGAAACATCTTTCTGTAACGCTGCCAGAAAGGGACGTGGAACGAGACCAGAACCTGAGAAAGCAGCTCATAAAGGCCAATTTCTCCAGACCCAGCAGTGCAGGTGATGCATGAAACTCCAGTTTAGTTTAATAGGGGGGAAAAAATCACCGAAGAATATTTAGAAAGGTTTGTGTCACTCTGGAGCATTTCCCATCACATGAGGATGTGTCAAAGGACCACACTCAGTCCTGCCAGTGCTGAAGAGGGGCCTGGAAATAGTTACAGCACAGCATGTGATCCATTAGACAGGGGAAAAAAAGAATAAAAGGCAGCTTGGAGATTCTCTCTCACCTCTCCTGTCACCTTTTTGCTCCTCCTGGAAGCAGAGCCAGTGTCCCTGATGAGGAATGAGGTGGCCAGGGGGTGAAACGCTGCGGCCAGGCCGTGTCACCAGGGCTTGTCAGCTCAGCTCCACGCAGCTGGCACTGCTAAAACCTCCTGAATCAGCACCAGCTGGCTGGAAAATGAAAGCTGGCCTGTTTGCTCCCCTCTTGCACCTCCCAAAATAACCAGCAGCTTCCCTCTCCTCGTCCCCTCTGACCACACACCCCCCCAGCAATCAGCGGGCACTGCCAGCCTCCTGCTGCCTGTGCCCCACCAGTGACCACCTGAAGTGGGCATTTTTGAAGATCACCAGGCTGTAAATGTCTGAGAAGTGTTGCAGAACACAGCTCCCCCCTCCCAGGGCCCAGGGTCTCGTGGGGAGGTTGTGAGGTGCTGTGGGGCACGTCCAGCAAGGAGGAAAATCATCTCAAACCAGCCTCATTGTTTCCACTTTTATCTCATCCAAAGAAGAAACAGAGCATAAAAAGGTGGGCAGCACATCTCTCCAGGCTCCTTCAGAAGTCTGAGGAGCTGCAGGAGCTGCCCAGCTCCAGCCTCTTTCTGTCCTGGGTCAGACAGGACTCGACAGCATCCAAACCATGCCAGGGGCTGAGCTCCACACAGGACAGCAGCAGGGAAGGGAATTGTGCAGGGGATCTGCAGCTCCTGTCTCAGAGAGTCAGCTTCAGACAAAAAAAAAATCATCCCCCTGTGCTTGCCTGCCTGTATTTACCCGTGCTCGTGGCTTTGGGAGCAGAGCAGCTCTGGTGTGAATTACTTGCACGACCTTTCCTGTTCGATGACTTTACAGCTGGCTGCTCACACCTCACATATAATTCCATTTATGCCATCCATCATTAGCACCTGCTGGAGAGCCTGGCAGCTCCTGTGGCTGCTGCTGCTGTCACCGGGGGCTGTGGCAGTGGCAGGACACAGGACGGGGTCACAGGGAGGTGGCACTGCCCTGCAGAGCCCCGGGCAGGGCAGGGCACGGCCAAGGACCTCGGGCATTCTTGGTCAGGCCTGGCACAGGATTAAATTAAATCCCTCATTTGTCTTCTCCTCATTTTCCACCCACTTTGAGCTCTGAGGCTCTTGCTGAGTGTGGAAGGGAAATAATTTTCCCAACTCTTTTCCCTGCCCTAAGAGGTCATCCTCACTCCCGTGGGTGCCCACCACAAAGTCCTTGGAGGCCACAGCAGCTGAGCTCCACTCTGCCAGCAGCTTCTTGGTTCTGAGTTCTTACACTTCCACGTCCTCAGCAGCTGCTCCAGAGCCAAAAAACCACCCGGGGCAAGACCTGGCTGTGTCATTTCTCATCTGGAGAGCCCCTCGCTCACATCCCCCCTACCCAACACACTGCAGGTGAGGTGCTCCCACAATTAAAACGGAATAAATTCAGATTAAATCCAGCCCGGATTGTGTCACAGCAGCCCTTCCTGTGGGCTAATCAGGCGTGTGCTTTATTGCTCTCAGCCCCTTCTCGGCTATGCTTAATTACACTTAATTATTGTAATCCCGGCTTCTGCCCTCCTGCCTCCAGCCCAGCAGCCAGCACAGCAATCCTGGCGATAGCGGAGCCGAATTCCGGAGCTTCCGAGCCGGCAGCAGGAATGCAAACCCTTACATGGCTCTGCTCCTCTGCCAGCAGCTCCTCTCCCCAGGCTTTACAAAGCTCCTCTCAGCGTTTGAGAATGGACAGCCTTAATTCGGGCAGCTATTCCATCCCCGCAGACGCAGGGAACGAGCCTTAAGGAGCGCACTGAAGGAGCAATTATTTAAATCCCCGTGTCTGGGAGGCGGGGGAAAGCTGCTGGTGCCAGCGATCCCCTCTCCCGGCAGCCACATCCCGAACTCTCCTGCCGCTCCTTATAAGTTCAGCTTTCCCCAGATGTCTCTGCCTGCATCTTGCGTCCAGGAAATCACATTTGTCATTCCTCTGTAAACGCTGGAGAGAGAGGGATGGGACCACAGGGAAAAAAGCCGGTCAGAATATGAGTTTATTACTGGGTTTTACGCCCAAAATCCAAGTGAAGAGAGCAGTCTTCCCAGGGAAAGGCATTTCTGGGCATCTGTGCACGTGGCTGTCCCAAGAAGTGTTTGCAAAGCTCATTGGGGTAATTGGACAAGAGGAAAGAAAACAAACCCGAGTTGCCACCACTCCCTCCTCGCCTGAGCCACTGAGCTCACAAAAACCATCCGATTTCTGTAATCACCCCAGCACTCCGAGCCTGCTCGCTGATGCTTAAAGAAAACATGATTAGGGGCAGAATTCTCCTCTTTGGTTCACACAGCCCTGGGCAGGGACACCTTCCCCTGTCCCAGGAGGTCCAAGCCCCACCAGCCTGGCCTGGTTCACTTCCAGGGATCCCGGGGCAGCCACAGCTGTGCCAGGGCCTCCCCACCCTCAGGGAAGAATTTTTCCCTAACACCCAATCTAACCCTTCTCTCTTCCAGTTTGAAGCTCTGCCCTCCTGTCCTGCCACTACAATAATTAACAATAATTGGAATACACCATGGCAGTAACCAACTCCAGGCTTCTGCTCCCCATCATGAGGGGTTTGGAACACAAACCCTGTGAGGAGCCACTGAGGGAGCTGGGGGTGCTCAGCCTGGAGAAAAGCAGACTCAGGGGTGCCCTCCTCACCCTGCACAGCTCCTGCAAGGTGCCTGTGCTCAGCTGGGCTGGGCTCTGTCTGCAGGCACTGACACAGCCAGAGCACACAGCCTGCAGCTGCACCAAGGGAAATACAGGCTGGATATCAGGGAAAAGTTTTTTACAGAAAGGTGATGAAGGTCTGGGATGGCTGCCCGGGGAGGTGGTGCAGTCACCATCCCTGGGGTGTTTAACAAAGCCTGGATGTGGCACTGGGGGCCGGGGTTCAGTTGAGGTGTTGGGGTTGGGTTGGACTCAGTGATCTTTAAGGTCTCTTCAGCCTGGTCATTCTGTGAATCTTTGTGCCAATTCAGGTTTTTACCAACATCCCTCAGCAGGACTTTGCCAGGCAGAAAGACACGGGCTCAGCTCTGGTGTTGGATTCCCCAGCCCTCCACTGGCACCAAACATTATTTCCCCTCCCAGCTCCTGGTGCAGCTCAGACAGCAGAATTTGGGAGACAATCCCTTATCATGTTACATCAACAAGCATTTCAGCAGGGCAGATAAGCTTATTTTTTTAATCTGAGGTGCTGTGCTTGAGAAAATGTCACTCAGAGAGTGTCCCGTGGCCTCATGGCAGTCTGAACATGAGCTACACATTTATATACATATACCACAAACAAAGACATCTAAATTTCTACCTTTTTTTTTAATTACTGTTTTCAGCTTGCAAACTTTTTAACAATCAGGTATTTGTTGTTCACTGACATTAAAATGAGGTCAAAATTCACTGTGTTGTCTGCACACTCTATGTGTAACACACATGGTTTAATCACCCAGGTTGTAGCTGGAGACCTTTTATTGGAGCATGATTTCATCTTCAAACCATCCCAATATCCACTTGTGTACAGTAAGTTACCCATTTATAGGTTTCTAATAAAAGCAAATCTTCCCTAAGTGGCTATTACTGGATTTCTCCTCTCAGCCTGTGGATAAGCAGGATTCTGGGCTTTAAAAAGCTCTCTAGTGGGCTGAATAAGAAAGTGACAACTGAAGAATGTCATGGCAAAACTCTGGTGTGTTCTAATTACAGCACTGTTAACGAGGGGAACATTTGTCAGACCAGAGCTTCATCACGTTTAGCACAGACACAGAAACCTCCCACTCACACTGTGACAATTTTCTCTCCTCTCCAGGCAGATGCCACGGGAGGTGGTGTCTGCCAGCACAAGGTAACTTCCACCATCTGGAAAGAATTATTATTTTTCTTTTTAATCAAGGACTTTAAGGAATTTTGCACACTCGATTGCTAAAGAAAATGATGCATTTATTTTCTTTTAAAAATGACCCAAAGTACAACTTCAAGAAATCTGCTCATTACATTTCGATACATAGTTTGAGACTGACTGATTTCCAGAATGTTCCTCCACACTTATATCCACATGCACCTCCAATGTTTTCCACATTCCCCACCCTATCACACCTCATCACAATATTTCTAATAAAAAGGCAAACCTGCAGATTCTGAGCACGCTGACATTTAGCTGGAACATCTGCAATGTGTAAGAGCCCCTGAAGAGGAAAGTGGCTGAAGTGAGGCAGATGGAGGCTGCTAAAACCCTGAGTGCTGTGTGTGGGGAGGCTCTGGGACAGCACAGGCTGCCCAACCCTGCCAGCCCCTCTGATATGGAATAAAAAAATCCAGGAAAATGTTCTGGAGCCATGGATTTCTCCTGGTACAGAGGGAGTTACAGAGCTGGAGGCATTGGTGGCGTTTTGGAACATGAGAGCTCTCTAATGAGATGTAGGAGGTGTATTTATTTCCACAAACTGCCCTTAAATTAATAAAAAAAGTGGTGTCTGTGATCTTCAGGCTCTGCACAACTCCCTGCCAGGAGGGGACAGCCGGGGGGGATTTGGGATCTTGTCCCAGGGAACAGGGACAGGAGGAGAGGGAACGGCCTCAGGCTGGGCTGGGGAGGCTCAGGGTGGACATCAGCAGGAATTTCCTCCTGGAAAGGGCTGGAAGGGGCTGCCCAGGGGGGTTTGGAGTGCCCAGTGACTGGCCACTGCTCTGGGTGACGAGGGGATCAGGCACAGGTTGGATTAGCTGATCCTGGAGGGCTTTTCCAGCCTCACGATTCCAGGATTCTGTGAAGCACCAAACATAAAATCACAGTGCCCAACACCAAAGCTGCCAGGCACCCCCAGCTCTGAGCACCCAGCACGTGCAGAAGCCCCCGGAGTTTTCATTCAAGTTTCTGAGCACAGTTTGTTTTCAGTCTCAGCTGGTGCTGCACACAAGTCCCACAGATCTTTCCATATTATTTTGGCTCTCCACTTCCACAACGGAATTAAACTTTGGCAGGCAGGGGATTTGTATCATTTCAGCAGAGATCTCTGGGTGCAGCATCAGCCTTTTGCTTGTGTGCCTGGGATTAGCAAGACATTGCTGAGATCATCATATATATGTTTCACAGCCAGGACAGCTTTTGGTATTAAACAAGAAAAAAAAACCCAGGAGAGCTGCAGCCTGCAGCCCTTTAGAAAGGACCCTGTGGTTGTTGGAGAGGTAGTTCTGAAGATGATCATCACTGCAAAGAAGTTCTGCAACTGCTTAAAAAGTTTTCAACATCAAGAGGTAAAAAAGATTGTAAGCAATCACTCACTCACTCTTCTAACAAACATTGTATTAAATCTGTCCCACTAATCTGCTGTGAATTCTTGGATCACTGGTCAACCAGGATTGCCATTCCAGCAGGCTGGGAGGATAAAAAACACCAGTGAGGAGCCTGTGGTACCCAGAAAAATCTCTAGATTTAGGTTTGGGTCTTTCAGATGTGCTGCTCATGCACTGTCATTGATTTATAGAAAAATATTGCTGAGCCAAAGAGCTGGAACTGCAGCCAAAGAACATTTGTTATTTGCACCTCTCACAGGGCAGTGAAACACTCTGAGGAGTGCTTTAAAACAGGTTTGGGTGACTTTCAGAAATGCAGTGCCTGATTTGCTGTAAACACAAGTGATTTGCATGTGTTCTGAGGTAACTTCTGAGGAGAGCAGCACCGAGGTGCCAGGGCTGGCAGCTCAACAAAGCACAGCTCCTCAAAACCAAAACCTGCTCTTTATCTCCTCAGACACTGTTCATTTTAGGCTACTTCCAACATTCTCAGCAGCAGCACAGCTCATGATGTGATGGCTTCTGGTGATTGCAGAGCTCAGCAGGGCTTGGCTTTCCCAAAAACAAGTGTGACTGGGAGGTTTGGCCATATCTGGAGAGCACAGGCACCGTGACTGCCCCTGATAAATGGCAGTGACACAGCCCAGGGTCCCCACGTGGGGCCTGGACAACTCCTGCTCCAGTGCACAGGGAACTCAACCACTCCAGGGCTTGCAGGGATGATTCCTCACAGGATATTTACTGGCTCACCTGGAGGGCTCTCCCAGTTTGGGAATTTTCATCAAACAATTCACCAAAAGCAAATGCTTTATGCAGAAATTGGGGGTTAGTGACTGGAAACAAGACTCCAGTATTCTCAGCTGTGTTTCCTGGGTTAGGAAGGAATTTCCAGCCCAGTAAATATCTGCTGAGGCTGCTTTTCCTTCTCACCCAAATTAGCAATTCACTTAACTACATATTTGATTTTCAAATATGGCAGTACCAAGTAAGCAAGAGCAAGTCTTAAACAAACACCTTCTGCAGTCAGGGCATGCTGAACACATTTTCTAGATGAAAAGCCACAGCTTTGCCACTTAATTGCTTTATCTGCAGCTTCACAGCCCCAGCCTTAAGCAAAATTACCGAGTGTGCACCAGAGGCTCCCACAGGAGGAGTTTCCTCACAGCCACCTCTCCCTAAGTCACAGAATTATCAGTGTTATTCTACACTTTTTATAGACAGGATGGTTTTGAACCAGGACCCTGCTGTGTGTTCCTGAGCCTGTTTGTGCAGCTCCCAGCACACCACCACTGCTCCTCCTGCCAGGCTCCACCATCACCTTATCTTCTCTATAAAATCCTTTTCCATGCATCTTTCCTACCAAGCTATTGCTCCTGAAAGGTTCCTTCTCCTCTCTCACCTGGTGTGCTCTGTTATAAATAAATGTAAAGGGCAGAAAAGGAAGAAGATTTCTGGCTTCTGAAAATGTGCCAAATCTATTAAAGATTCTGCTAAAATCAATGGTATCTTCTGCCACTCCCCTCCAGAATCCACTTCCTGGTTCTTCATTCATATAAAACTCCACTCAGCCTAGCAAAATAAAAAATACCAGCCATGTGTTGTGGCAAGTGACCCATGGCCAGCCCATCCATGCTGGCTGCTGCACGGAAAAGGGCCAGACTGTTATTTTAATATCATTACTAGCTCACTGAATTGACAGTTGCTCAACAGAACAACTCAGGAAAGCTCCACACACGAGGGCCTCCACTTCAGCTCCTGGGAAGCTCAGTTTAAAGTCCTTTGGTGCTTTGGCTGAGTCTTTCTGAGGTTTTCTGCAGGCCTCCACCCAGTGCTGCAATGACCCAGAGCAGCCCCATCTCCTCAGGGGAAGGGTCTCCTCCTGAACATTTGCTCACTTATCTTTAAAGTCACCCTGGTGACTCCTTTGTTTGCATTCTGGGAGCCTCCTTCCTTCAGCATTCAAAACCTGCTGCAGAGAAAGTCATTGCATTTAAAACCTTCTGTTCATAACAGCTCTAAATTGCATTTCAAGTCCTGTTCAGGCACCTGGCAAGGGATCAGATGGGTCTGGAGATGGACCCGGGCCATGAGGCTGCAAGGAACAACCCCAACAAGCTGTGCTGTGCCTGTGACAGGTCACACCACCCTGGCATGTTCTGGGAAGATAAAGGAAGAGGAAATACAAGCTCATGGAGTTCAAGAATGAGAAAATGTAGGCACCCAAAGGCCTGAAGGAAGGCAATTAGAAACAAAGCAGCTCTTCCCATAAAATATTTCCATTTGGATCCGCCAGTTCTTGCACCTTATCAGTCTTTCCTGGTTATGTTTCCAGAGATTTTGTTGAGATTTCAGAGCACACTCCCAACTATTAATGTGTGTTTCCCCCCTCCCTCATTTTCCAGTCACAGCCCTGGGCCTGAAAAAGTTCTACTTGTCTGACAGGGGTGGCATGTTTGAATTTTTATTAAAAGAGCTTCATGTAATTCAATGGAATTCACTCTACACAAAGAGATCATTTTTTGCAATTACCAGAATCTCAAACATGAATATAAACCAGCTCTTGAAGTTCAACATTTTTGTTTTAGAAACACAGGAAAAACAAAGACACACACCTGGCAGAACTGATGATGGAAATCTGAGCTCCAAAGAACCAGATAATTCAATCATTACCTGAACAAACTGGCCCACACTTGTGAAGGACCAGGCCTGATCCCAAATTCCCCTACAAGCTTCCCATAGATTTTTAGGGGGAAATAGCAAGTGGTACAGAAATTAGTAGTTTTATTTAGAGATATCCTGTGTTTCATGGCATTTCTACTCTGCTTTGAAATTTTAACATCTGAGTATTTTTTTTTCCAATAACAAATTCCTTTGGTGTCTACATCCCATCACAGTTTTTAAAATCCCAGGATAGTAAGGGAAAAGCAATGCAGAGAAATAAAATTCTTCAAACTTAAGCAATTTGCAAGTAAGTTCCTAATGCATTACATTAATGCATTTGTGCTTTTGACAAGAAATTTAAAAACTTTCCCCTGGAACAGAAACAGTTCAGTTGGAGATAACTGAAAACATGGTATGACGAAGTTTAAATCAAGTTCCTTAAGGAAAAGAACCTGTTGAACCATGATAAATGGTTTGATTTCTAAACTAGCATTTTGAAACAGCACATCAGCCAAACTGTCTCTGTACTCCCCAGCTGAGCTGAACCCTCAGCAGTGGAGTATGCACCAGGTGTGAGTGAAGCAACTGGATAAAATCAGCCCTTTAATGTGCACATTTCTGACTGATCTTCCAATATTCCAGACTGAGCCCCTAACAAAAAGCAAATCCATTAAAACCCCCTGCAGCTGATGTCCTCCCACAGCATGAACAGACAGTTAACACATCCTGGGAGCCCACCACTCCCCACTAGCTGACCAGTTTGGGGAGCACAGCACACAGAGGGATGTTGCCACTGGGCTCAGTGGCCAGACTGGCCCTCAGCTTGCTGGGGACTGCAGCCACAGGAGGCAACTTGTTAGCAATTCCTTGGAAGGAACCTGAATAGCTGGAAAGCCGCCTGCCGGAGCTTTTCTCCAGGCCGGCAGCTTTGGGCACCCGTTTGCAGATCCAGGGGTGCCGCAGGGCCTGGCTGGGAATCATGCGTGTGGAAGGATCCCAGCTGAGGCAGTCCTTCAGGAAACCAGTGAACAAGGGGTCGTCACAGCCCTTCAGAGCTGTCACCCAGTCCTTGTTCCCCGGGGCCCCCCGGACCTTGCCGCGGCGCGAGCGGCTCCCGCTCAGGGTCACCTTCCCGTCCGGCTGCGTCAGCACCGTGCAGTAACGGGGGTGACCCTTGGAGTTGATGAAGTTCTTGGCTCGCTTGGATTGATCCAAAAGCTTCTGAGGTGGCATTCCGAGAAGTTCCATGATGCAGGCCAGCTGGTCTGCCTCGTCCTCTCCAGGGAAAAGAGGGTAGCCAGTCAAAAGCTCCACCAGGATACAGCCAAAACTCCACATGTCTATGGGCATGCCATAGCGGCTCCCCAGGATCACCTCTGGCGCCCGATAAAACCGGGACTGGATGTAGGTGTAGACTCTTTGGTGCTCAAAACAGCTGGACCCAAAATCTATAACCTTGATTCCACTCCTCCCTTGCTGTTTCAGGAGGATATTTTCTGGCTTCAAGTCACAGTGGATGATTTTGTTTCTATAAAGGGCATCCAAACACTGCAGGATGGAGTGAGCGAACTTCCGAACCAGCTGGAGGCTGAAACCCTGAAACTTGTTCCTTTTAATCAGCTCATACAGGTTCATACTCAAGAGTTCAAAGGTCATGCAGATGTGGTTCCGAAAGGTGAAGCTTTCCAGCATGTGGATGACATTCATGCTGCCTGTTTTGTCCTGCTTCTTCAGGTGCTCCAGGATCCTGATCTCCTCGGCAGCTTGGCGATGGAACCTCTTCTCATTGCGAACCATCTTTAAGGCCAGGTGTTGGTGGAGTTTGTGATCATAGACTTTAGCAACTTGTCCAAAGCTGCCCTTGCCAATGATTTTGAGCACCTCATACCTGTAAGCCAGGTGGTCATGGGGCACGTGGATGTAGCTGCCTTGGTCGTCGTCATAGCCGCTGTTGTTGGGGCCACCGACCACCCCCTGCCTCTTTTTGGCAGATGGCCCCACAAAGTAAATCTCAGAGAAGCTGAAGATCTCCTGCTGCTCATAAGCTGACAGCAGATGTTTGAATTGTTTAACAGCTTCCTCTGGAGCTTGGGAGACAGATTTATATGATTTCAAGGAGCTTCCATTGCTTCTAGCACCCAGGCTCTCTAGGGTTTTCTCTTTTGTCAGGGAAGGGAGAGATCTTTCTGGAGTAAGGCCTGCAGACTGGAGAGCACTGCTCCTTCTGTTGCCAGAGTCCTCAAATAACTGCTCCACTTTGACCTGATTTGCAGCCAGAGAGTGATCCTTCATTATAAGTTTGTTGATAGAAACCTACAAGGGGAAAAGAAGTTTAGTTTATCTTTTAAAACACAGATTAAAAATAAAATCACTGCCAAAAGAAAATCAGTAACACGGATGAGTTTGGCATTTATTAGGAACAAATATAAAATGCTGGGCTAAATTAAGTTACAAGCATAGTTATAGAAGGGTACACAAAGAGAAAGCAACTCCCTGAAACAGCACATGTGCTTTTAAATCCAGAAAGGGAAACCCTAGCCAGCCAAAGACTCAAACAACCACAAAATACCTATCTCCAGTGTGTGGAGGGCCAGGGAACAGCTATGTTTAGCTTCAAACGTGGGTGCAGCAGCACAACCACCAACAGATGCAACTTGCACCTGTCTGGAGCACGGAATGGAACGTGGATGTGCAGAGAAGTGGCAGGAGGATTGCACAGCCAGGCTGCCAAAGAAGACAAAGCAACACCAGCAGGTGACACATGGCTGCTGTGAGGCAGCTGCACGAGGAGCAGGAGGACAGGGCAAGGCAAGGTAAACCATCCTTCAGAAAAAATTAATGGTGGGGTTTTAATTTCAAGGGGAAAACATCATCACATCCACACCTCTCTTTGAAATCATGGTGGAATTATAGAATATCCTGAGCTGGAAGGGACCTGCAAAAGTCATCAAGTCCAACTCCTGGCCCTGCACAGGACACCCCAAAATCCCTCCCAGTCCCTGAGAGCGTTGTTCTGGAGCTCTGGCAGCCTTGGGGCTGTGCCCGTGCCCTGGGCAGCCTGTTCTGTGCCCCACCACCCTCTGGGGGACGAACTTTTATCCAGCCTAAACCTCCCTGACCCAGCTCCAGCCATTCTCTTGGGTCCTGGCACTGTCACAGAGGGAAGAGAGAGCTGCACAACTCTTTTACACAGACTTGAATTACCAGGAACAACTCCCACTCCAACTCAGCTGAGAGCAGCCTGCAAGCACTCCCTCTTACCACCATGTGCTAAAATATTTACTTCTGAAACAAACCCATACAAGGTGAGAAAAACACTGTGAAATTTTCCAGGCTTGTCAGTTTTACTATTTAGTAAATGCTGAGCACCCCAGAGGTCAGTTCCCCACCAGCACTGCAGTTTTTCCTTTTCCTGCTGGCTGGCACTCCTTGCTGAGAGGCAGCACAGAGGTGTTGGCCCATCCCAGGCAGAACTGAAGAAGCCCTGACTAAAGCAGCAACATCTGTTTTCCATTTTGTCCTTTAATCTAAAAATAAAGATCTCAGACACATGCCAAACCAAATCCCTGAAAACCAAAATAACTACACAGGAATCAAACAAAAAATATAAATAAACCTGCCGCCCCACAGCAGTAAAACTAAATTCCTTTTTAGTTACATCCAGTCCAACATCTCAGCAGGGTCAGCACACAAGGGAAGTCAATGTTCTCCCCAAAGCCAGCTACACACAGCTCATAAAAGACTCTGTTGGTGCTGCCCTGAAATGCTAGTTCTTGCTCACAAACCCCAAAAAATGGGCATTTCCCTGCAGAAGTCAGTCCTTATCAACATGGAGAGATCCTACCGAGCTGCACTCCTCCTATCAACCCCAAAATGCAGCGTGCTGGGAGGGACACGCCTAGGCAGAGCTGAAATAAAAACAACAGAGCCCAGCCCTGGTAACTCGGAATAAACGCCTTTTTCTTGGAGCCTGGCTGAACCTCCCAGATAAGAATGACATTTTTTCAGAGCTGGCTCAAAGACTCCTCGGGCCAGCAGACACAAACAGAAAGTTTACAAATAAACAGAAGATATAAACACAGAACTAGGGTCACACTTGTTTAAATATTCTCTACCTAAGAGCAGAAGCAGCTCTGCGTGTGCTGCTGCTCATAGCAAACATTTTGTACCTTTGAATCCCTAAATAAACCAGCAATTCATGATTCCATTTATCCTGGAACGATTTCTTAATGAAGGAATTGTGGCTTTGGATTTCAAACCTGACTCAACGGTAGTAAGGTCTCAATTTTCATTCTTAGAGGGCTCCCAAAATCAGTTGCCACATGATGGTGAGACACAAATATAGCTCCATCTTCCCCTGAACTCAGGAGAGCTGCACTCAGATGACTCCTGGGTCACCAGCTTTATTTTACAAATCCCAGCCTCCACAGGTTTTTGGTTTTATTGCTGAAGTGCAGGCACGACATGAGGCTGACAACACCAGTGGCACCCTGTTGAAAACTCTCCCTGACAAAACTTCATTTTCATTGACAAGGAAACAGTTACTGCAATTCCTGCACAAAGTGGTTTGCAGAGATGCTCTGAACACTGAATCAAACAGACTGAATGCAGCCCATGTATTCTCAAAGCAGAGAGACTTTGTGTTCTCCTGCAGGCTCAGGTGAAGGAATGGGCAGCTGCAGTCACCAGACTCCTCAATTCTCATGTAACATTATGTAATAATAAAACATCTTGTAAGAAAACTAAAACTCCAGGTATTTTCCCATTAGAACTCAGCATCACCATTTTCAGCCTCAGCTCCTGCTTGCCTGATACCACTGAGGCAGGATTTTATTGATACATCACCATGCAAACTGCAACAAATCCTTAATCTTGCCCTAAGAAGTTAACAGGTTTTAAGGAAAAAACACAGATGAAGAAAAATCAAAATATTCATGGGTTTATATTTGCATTTCACTGGATAGTTCCACTCTACTGACTTGTATTCAGTTATGAACAAATGAAGTCACAGTACAGCTTAAAACATTGCAGCTGAAATGTTTCCATATTCCTGCACACAAAAAACCCCAACCCACTACTCTTCAAACCCTACTGCTCAACAGAACTCCAAATTCCTTCTGTTCCCCCTCAACATTTCCAAAAAGGGAAAAAAAAAACAGACTCATGCCCCTGAGTTTGCACAGACCGAATTTGTTACACCAAAATCCCACAAGGTGATGATTTTCAAATGCATCTTACTCAGGGCAATGTCTATTTTCACTTTTTAGAAAGTGAGAGGTTTCTTTTTAAGCTTAAGCTCCTTCCCTTCTGCCAGAACTCCACAAGAGCCAGAACACAGATTTAAAACCCATCTAAAGGACAGATCAGTGGACAAAAGTACAGCTGAACACGAGCACTACTGAACCAATCAAAGGGAAAAAAACCTCCGAGCTCCACATCTGCTGAGGGAACAGAGCCCTGATGAGAGAGCCCAGCAACACTTTCAGCTCATAAGGACTATTTTGGTAGCAAAAGAAATGACAGATAATGCCCAAGTTTTCAGAGCAGAAAGATACTTTTGTGAGCTGTTTGGCAGCCACAGAGATTCACACTGCTCCTTCTGCTGCTCCTGCAATACTTACCCGTCAGAATTTTCATGAGGGAAACAAAAATGGAAACCTGCAGGAGGAGGCAGAGCAAAGCGTTTGTGGATTGACTTATCAGAGCACAAGGTGACACGGCAGAACGCTTCAGCCCTTTGTAAAGTAACTTTTTTTTAATTAAAACACGAGCTGAGGGCAGTAAGATGGGATTCCTGAGGCTGCCAGCAAGTTCTGCACTGAGCGCAGCACATCATTTTCGTGCTCAGTAAAAACAATAATGTTAAGAAGCCTCTACAAAGCTGCAAAATCCCACTTTGAAAATCTATTCTCTGTAGGGAGGTGTCAGACCCCAGCACAGTTCTCACTCCCACACAGCACAACGTGAAGACACAGATGACTTAAAATACTCACATGAGGTCTTGAAAGGGAAGGAAGTCCCGAAGGGCTCCGTTCTTCATTTGTAGGCTCTGGGTATCTGCACTCATCTATCCTCATATAGGAGTCGTATAATCCATCTCCAATCCTGCCTGCAACGGTCCCACACACAAACCAGTTATTCACAACAATTCACACCGACAGAGACAGAGCACAAAGCTGAAGTGCACATTTTAGTCCGTAAAATCATTGACTCTCTTTCATTCATTACATGATCTTTGGAATTTAACTGATTTTTCAAACCGCAGGAGTGCGATGCTAATGGGAAATCTTAATTCGAGATACTTTTAATTTAGAGGTTCTTTTTTGTTAATCAACTTCTGCACTGCAAAAAAAAAAAAATACATCCCTAAGAATCACTGACCACCATTCTCCCCCCTTCCCCTTAATCAGGATAATCCCAAACGAGCAGAAAACGAGCAAACACTTAAACACTTGATAGGACTACCCTTCAAAGCAGGTTATCGCTTAAAAATGAGATGTGAGAATTACAGCTGCAAAAGCGTGGGGAAGGAAAAAAAAAAAAGAAAAAAGGCGGCGTCTCTCGCTGTCGGCTGCTCAAGAACTTCAAATCGCGACGCCTATCGCGACAGACCCGACGGACGGCTGGCACCACGCGGGGGGCTCGGCAACCGCCGACCCAAACCGCATCCCCGCCTTTCCCCCCAACCCGCGGGACCCCCGGCCGCCCGCTCCTCCTCACCCGCCGCCAGAGGCCCGTCCGGCTTCCTGCCGAGCAGCATCGTGTCGGGGGGGCGCCGGCGCGGGCCCCATTCCCGGCGGGTGCCGCTGCCCAGCGCGGCCGCTCGGCCCCGGCCCGGCCCGGCCGTTGCCCCGGGAACGGCCCCCGCCCGCCGCCCGCCCGCCCGCGCCTGCGCAGCGCCGCCGGGGCGGGATCGCGCCCGGGGCTGCGGAGCTCCGCGGCTCGGTTTGCTGCTCCCCTCAGGGGCACCCGCCCTACGGGGCCGCCTCACCCGGGGCTGCGGAGCTCCAGCGGTCTCTCGCTTGTATCCTGAGCTAAACCCGCCCTACGGGACCGCCTCACCCGGGGCTGCGGAGCTCCAGCGCTCTCTCGCTTGTATCCTGAGCTAAACCCGCCCTACGGGACCGCCTCACCCGGGGCTGCGGAGCTCCAGCGCTCTCTCGCTTGTATCCTGAGCTAAACCCGCCCTACGGGACGCCCGCACCCGAGGCTGCGGAGCTCCGCGGCTCGGTTTGCTGCTCCCCTCAGGGGCACCCGCCCTACGGGACCCGCGCTCCCGGGGCTGCGGAGCTCCAGCGCTCGCTTCGCTGCTCCCCTCAGGGGCACCCGCCCTACGGGATCCCCTCTCCTGGGGCTGCGGAGCTCCAGCGGTCCCTCGCTTCTCCCCTGAGCTAATCCCGCCCTATGGGACGCCCGCACCCGGGGCTGCGGAGCTGCAGCGCTCCTTCGCTTCTCTCCTGAGCTAAACCCGCCCTACGGGATCCCCTCACCGGAGGCTGAGGAGCGCCAGTGCTCCCTCGCTTCTCCCCTCAGCTGAACCCGCCCTACGGGACCCCCGCTCCCGGGACTGCGGAGCTCCCGCGCTCCCTCGCTTCTCCCCTGCGCTAATCCCTCCCTACGGGATCCCCTCACCCGAGGCTGCGGAGCTCCAGCGCTCCCTCGCTTCTCCCCTCAGGGAAACCCGCCCCGCGGGGACCCCCGCACACCGCGGAGTGCTCGGCGTGGGGGAGAGGAGGCCGCCGGGGCGGGATCGCGCCCGGGACTGCGGAGCTCCAGCGGTCGCCTCGCTTCTCCCCTCAGCCAAACCCCACACCCAGGGCTGCGGAGCTCCAGCGCTCCCTCGCTTCTCCCCTCAGGGAAACCCGCCCCGCGGGGCCCCCGCACTCCGCGGAGTGCTCGGCATGGAGGAAAGGAGGCTCCTCACACCGAGGTGTGGAAGGAGCGCTCAGTAGTAAGGCAGTTGCAGAGAGGCGGATGGAGGCAAAAGGCTGAGTGCCGCATGTGGGGGCATCTGGCACAGAGCAGGCTGGCTGCCTGAGCCTGCCAGCCGCTCTGCAGGAATTGATTTGGAATAAAAAGTCCAGGACAACGTTCAGGCCCTCCACGAGCAGCCATGGAATTTACCTGATACAGAAGGAGTTACAGAGCTGGAGGCATTGGTGGCGTTTTGGAACATGAGAGCTCTCTAATGAGATGTAGCAGGTGTATTTATTTCCACAAACTGACGTTAAAATAATTAAAAAAAAAAAAAAGTGGAGTTTGACTTTCTGGCTCTGCACAACTCCCTGCCAGGAGGGGACAGCCGGGAATCTTATCCCAGAGAACAGGGACAGGAGGAGAGGGAACAGCCTCAGGCTGGGCTGGGGAGGCTCAGGGTGGACATCAGCAGGAATTTCCTCCTGGAAAGGGCTGGAAGGGGCTGCCCAGGAGGGTTTGGAGTGCCCATCCCTGGAGGTGTCCAAGGAAGGATGGATGTGGTACTCAGTGCTCTGGGCTAAGGACAATGTGGGCATCGGGCACAGATTGGACTCGATCCCGGAGGGATTCTCCAATCTCCATAACTCTGTGATCCTGGGAAGGCTGCAATTACTACAGTACTCCTGTGATATTCCTACCCATTCCACACTCCTCAATCTCCAGCTAGAAATCGATCAGGAACACTCGAGCAAATGTATAAATCACAGCAAGAATGCCCAGCTGCCAGGGCACATTAAAAAGAAAACAGCTAAGAAATTTAAGCACAAAAGAAACCCCACATTTCTGAGAACCGCTCGTGTGGAGGAGCCCGAGGGGCGCCGTGGGGGGACCCGAGAGCCTGGCAGGGAGACCAAGATCCCCTCAGGCAGCCGGCGTTTGGGAGACCGGGACCCCTTAAGGAGCTGGGATGGGGAGACCGGGACCCCTGAGGGAGCCAGCGTTGGGGGGACAGGGACCCTCTCAAGGAGCCGGGATGAGGAGAACAAGAGCCCCTCAGGAAGCCGGCGTTTGGGAGACCGGGACCCCCCTCAAGGAGCTGGGGCGGGGGTACCGGGATCGCCTCAGGAAGCCGGGGTAGGGAGACGGGGACACCTCAAGGAGCCGGGGCAGGGTGACCAGGACCCCTCAGGGAACCGGCGTTGGGGGGAGCGGGACCCCCTCAAGGAACTGAGGTGGGGAGACCAAGACCCCCTCAAGGAGATGGGGTGGGGGTCTCCAGCACGGGCGAGAGGGACCGAGATCCCCTCAAGGAGTCGGGGCAGGGGAGACCGAGACCCCCTCAAGGAGTCGGGGCAGGGGAGACCGAGACCCCCTCAAGGAGCTGGGGCGGGGGGACCGGGACACCTCAGGGAGCTGGGGCGGGGGGACCGGGACACCTCAGGGAGCCAGTGTTGGGGGGACCGGGACCCCCTGAAGGAACCGGAGCTGGGGGACCGGGGCCCTTCAGGGAGCTGGGGCGAGGGTCCCCAATCGGGCAAGGGGGACCGGGAGCCCTGAGGGCGGCGGGGCGGGGGTCGCGGGGGCTCGGCGCGGCCGGGCGCCGTTTCCAGCCGGACGCTTTATGGGCGCGGACGGCGCCATGGCGGCCGCCGCGGGCTGAGGGGACGGCGCGGGCCCGCCATGTTCGCCAGGGCGTTCCGCGTGAGGGCCAACACCAACATCAAGGGCTCGGACCGGTGAGTGCCGCGCCGGGACCCCGCAGGGACCCCCGCCGGGCCGGGGGGACGCGCGGGGCTCGGCCCCGGGGTCGCGGTCGCGGGCGGCGATGCCCCCGGGAGCAGCTGCTTTCACCCCCTGCTTGTGATACACTCCCGGCCTGAGCACGGAGTGTGCGTTTCGCTGGAAGATGTTGCTGTAATTAAGGCAGGTTTGATTGAATTGTTATGCAGAGGCCTGGATGAGGCCTTCTGTGCTCATTTATAGCAGCGTTCAGTGCCTAACGTGAGCTGAGGAGGGGTTTTGGATAAGGACAGGACTGGGGAGATGGCTTTAAACTGGAGGAGGGTGCGTTTATATTGGATATTAGGAAGAAATTATTCCCTGTAAGGGGGGGAATGCCCTGGTACAGGGTGCCCAGAGGAGCTGTGGCTGCCCCATCTCTGGAATTGTCCAAGGCCAGGCTGGATGGGGCTTGGAGCCACCTGGGACAGTGGAAGGTGTCCCTGCCATGACAGGGATGGGACTGGGTGGGATTTAAAGTCTCTTTGAACCCCAACCATCTGCAATTCTCTAATTCTTTATGTTCCTGAGCAGCACTGCTGGGCTGACCTCCTGATTGTTCAGGTTCACTGGACACTGCTGTGAATGACCACAAACCCCCCTGTGCTGGTCACTGGGGTTTAAACTTCAATTAAAACTGGGGGACAGGGAAATCTGGCCGTCCCCTGCTCCAGCTGTGGGTGACAGGCTGGGCAGAGCCCGTGTGGCACTCCCAGGTTGAAATCACAGCACAAAACAGAGACACAGGCAGCAAACAGAAGCTGAGAGCAGATGTTTAAAGAAGATAGGAGCAGGGCAAGTGTATTCAGCCCTTTCATGGTATTCTTCCATGATTTGTAAACCCAGACACAAATGCTTCAAACTCTCTCCTGTGAAGAGGTGAGAATCTCAGGAACAGCTGACAAAACAGAACAGCAGATGGAGGAATTATTTTGGGGATGGCCTAGGTGGCTTTGTAACACATTTGGGATTTTGTCATTGCAGGAGGAAGCTACGAAGTGATGTGGCAGCAGCCTTTCCCAGCCTGAGCACTGAACAACTGGCTGAGTTGGTTCCAAACAAGGAGGAGCTCAATGTCATCAAAATATACTCTCACAAAGGGGAGGCCATCACTGTTTACATGAACCACAGGAACCCAATCCTGTTTGAAGTTGAGAAAGTTCTGTATCCAACAGGTAGGGGGAAGGGATTGGAGTCATCCTCCCTCTTTGCTTACCTTCCCAATTAATTATTTTGATTTCACATTTCTTTATTATCCAGTTAAGTGTTTTATTATCTAATTAAGTTTAATCTCCTTGATCATCCAGTCAGAGTTTAGTCTTAAAGATGAAAAGAAACAGCATCTAGAAATGTTCTTAATGATGCATTTTTAAATTTACTTCTGTTTTGGGACAGTGTACACTCTGTGGGTCTACCCAGACCTTCTCCCTGCCTTTGCAACATGGCCCCCAGTGCTACAGAAACTTGCAGGAGGTGCAGGTAAGAGCATCAGAACTTTGTCCCTTTGCAGAGGAAAAACGAGTTGCTTTCAGGGCTTTTTAGGTGTTTTGTTTCCCAGTGGCAAAAATATACCTGAAACAAATAGAGGGAATAAGTAATCAAAAGAAATTTGTGGTGGTACCCTAGAAAAGAAATAAATTAGGTGTAAAAAGAGTTTGTGAACAAAAGAAAGTAGGTGAAGGTGTTTAAAGGCAGTGACCTGCTCCGTGTGGGAGGCTCAGGTTTGGAAATCCCTTGTCAGGGTGATGAGCAGCCCTGAACTGGGGCACAGAGCTGCCCGTGCCACTGCTCTGTCCCTTTTGAAAGTTCCTTTGCTGCCACCCTGCCTCCTGTCAGTGCCCAGGTGAACAAGCTCGTCCTGTGCATAGGAAGGAAATTTATTTTGGAAGCTGCAGTGCAATCCCTGTCAGCCTGTGCATTGTGCAGGTGGGTTGGAGCTGAGTTCCTGGGTTACCGGCTCTGCCACCTCCTTGTGGATCGAGACTAACAGGAAAGGATTCTGTTTGGAACCTGCTTTGGATGCAGTTCAGGCTCAGGAGAATCAGCCCATGATAAACTTTAAATTGCTGAACTGCTCAAGCAGAAGAGATTAAATTTGAGCTGCGGCAGCCTTGGTCTCTACCTGGAAGTGCTCACGTAGGAAGGGCTGTCTTTTTCCATGACACAGCATCCAAAGTGGAACTCGGGTCTCTGCTTTGTTTGCTTTTGGGGAAGATCAAGTGCTCGAGTGTGGAGCTGTGATAGACATCGGAGAGAGCCTCGCTGCTGACTTGTAACGACCCAGTTTCTGGGGAAAAAGACTTGCTAATGGGGCAGGACGTTGATGAAAGAGGCCTGCGGGTCATTCATCGCCCCTGGCAACCAGGCTACCTCTGTGCAGGATCCAAAGATAAGGAGCTGGCCAGGAGACAATGGCCACAAAGGCAGGGGGAGAGGTAGAGCCAGTCCTCAGAAGGGAGAGGAAAGGCACCAGGCTCTCCAGCCCTGCAGACTGGAGGAGAGTCAGTTCCTAAAACAGCGTGTTTTGGATATCTCTTCCATAAATTCAAATACCTGCTGTCTGCCCTGGTAATTTACATAATTTAATGCTGCTTATGTCGTCACATTAAGGCCTTGATGTGGTTTCTGTCCCCAGCCACGTGGAGCTCTGGTGGCAGTTGCAGAGTTCATTCTAAACTTGATAAAAATAGTTGTGACAATGATCAGGGGGAAGAATCTTGGCTTTTCTTCAGGCTCCACATTAAATCAGATGCTGAGAAAAATGTGAGAGAGATGTCAGCAAAACCAAGCCATGGAACACTCAGACTGGAGGCTGCAGAGAGGGAGAGCAGCTGCTGTTCCCATCCCTTGGTGAGGACATCGTGCCACACCCGCAGCATGGAAAGCTCTGCTTTGCTCACACCCCAGTCTGGGCATCCCAGGTGTGGGAGCAGAAGGAAGCAGGGCTGTGGTTTCTGTCCAGAACAGCAAGGAGGCAGCTCCCTGAGAATTCCCAGCTGCCTGCAGCTGGTGTGGCACATTCAGGAGGGATGGAGCAGCAGTGGCAGCTTTGAGGCAATGCTCTCTCCAGGGAAAAAGCTGCTGGGGTAACTTTCCCTTGGGAAGGGGTAGAGTAAATGGGTTCTTCCTGATACTTCTCCTTGTTCCTTTCCCTTTCCATGCCATTAATGAAGAGCCCTGCTTGGAGCTCGTTAAAAGCAGTTCCTCAGGTCAGGCAGGGCTGAGCAAGCTTCATTCCTCTGCAGTTTTTTGGGATGTGCCCAGCAGCCTTATATCCAGATCCTTATGGATTGGATCCCGCACTCCACGGGGAAGAAGCCGTGCTTTAGGAGGAGGAGCAGAGAATCCTGTTCTCCCTGGCGTGTGCTCAGCTCGTGTTTTTGCTGAGTAACGGGAGGGAGGGGGCGGAGGAGGCGGTGCCCGAGCGTTTCATTGAGAAATGGATTCATTCTTCCCGCAGACCTGATGCTGCCAGGAGTTGTGGTGCCACCTTCTGGCCTCCCTCAAGTGCAGCGGGGCACGCTCTGTGCTGTCACCCTGCTGGGAAACAGGTACAGAGGATTCTCCAGTCCACAGCCTGTCCAGAAACTAAAAATGAGGTGAAGGGTTTTGGGGAAATCAAAGCAGGAGTGTGGTTGTGTATTTAATGCACTGGGAACCTCAGCAGTGGAAGATACAGCAGGAAAAAAACCTTAATTTTTTGGCTTAGGATATGTTTGAACTGAAGTGGGAAGCTTTGTAAATTGGTTCTTTTGGGCCAATGTTTTTAACAAAATGTTGTATTCTGCACAATTGTCTTTGTGTCTGTGTGGAAATTCTGAGGGAGGCAGTGTTAAAGCCGTTGGTTTTCTCTCACTGCTGGTCTCTTCTGGCAGTGCATGTGCTTCCTGTTATTTATTAAAAGCTAGAATGTGTCACTGTACAACCTTCACTTCATCCAGGCTGCACTTATCCTCGGGATTCTTTGGAAAACCTTACATACCAGAAGGATAACAAAAAAATACGTAGATGCTTGAAAAAAACCCCACATTGTAAAGAACAAGGAGGTTGTAAAATAAATTCAGTCTGACACATTAGCACAGCCTGTGTGCAGTAGCACAGCATGTTTGTGTTGTCCTGCTCCAACATTCCCTTCTTTCCCCAGAGCTCCCGTGGCAGTTGGAGTTGCCACCATGTCCACAGAGGAGATGCTGGCTGCTGGAATGAAAGGGAAGGGCTTTGCTGTGCTGCACACCCACCTGGATCACCTCTGGTGGGTAATCTTGGGCAAAATGTGCAACAGGTCTCATGTGTTTACTGAAATCCAAATCTGTGCCCCACTAAGATTAATCTGCCAGGCCAACTTAGTGAATTGTTTGGGTACAGCTTAGGTAGGACCTTTATTTAGAATTTATGGAGGAAGATGAGTTCAAAGTAAATTTTATAGTTCAGAGATTACAGAAAAAGACCCGTGCAGGTGCCAGTTCCTTTATTCAAAGTGACATCTGTTCACTGTCCTGTGGTTGAAAGCAGCAAAAGGAAAGCTGTGTTCTGCTTTTTCTTCCTTTTGTAGGGAATATGGTGACAAATCTTCTCCTCCTACCTTAGCTCCCTTGGTAACAGATTCTGCTGCAGTGGAGAGTGCTGGAGACAAGGAGGAGCTGCAGGGGAAGGAGCCTGGCAGCAGCTGCTGCCCTGAGCCAGAGCAGCACGTGGACATCAGGGATTTGAGCCTGAGGGACAGAGACACTTGTGCAGAACTGCTGGGGAAGGAGGAGCTGCCTGAGAACAGAGCTGCAGAGCCAGCTGAGGATGCCAGCACAGAGGACCAGCAGGAGGCTGAGGACAGCAGGACCCCACAAGGTATTTTTGGATCCCAGTGAAACCAAACCATGCCCCTTTGGTTTGCTGAACCCACAGACAACTCACTGCCTACCTGTTCTTTTTTCTCCCTGCAGAGCAAATGGATGCTTTGTTCAATCAGTGCTTTTTCCATGCCTTAAAATGCAGAGTAAAGAAGTCAGATCTCCCTCTGCTTACCAGCACATTTCTAGGCAGCCACATGGTCTCCTGCTGGTACGTGGGAAGGAGATGGAAATGGGATTTGCATGCTGGGATTTGGTCTTTAAAACGTGGAGATTGTGTGGGATATTTAGGAAGAAGGTTTTGAGTAAAAAATAAAATCCAGTTCTTGAATAAGATTATGCTCACTTCTGCCCTCAAGTACTTTGATCAAATACAGTTCTTATATTAAATACTTGGATGTAAGGATTGTCCAGACCTGGATTTGCACTTGGGAGCCAGCTTGACTTGGCTGAGATTGGTTTCACCATGGTTTAGTCACCTGAGTGGCTGCTTGCCTGCCCACAAGATTGTCAGCACTAATTTCACTCATCACATTCTGTTTATCAGCTCCTTTGGACTAGTTCTTCCTCTGTGTGATTTGTATTCCTGCTGTTAAGAAACTTCTAGCATAAGTAGCAAGATTTAAGAAGAAATGAAGGGTGACTTATAACTAAAGAACTTTTAAAAAATCCATTTATAGCCCTGCTGGAAAACAACTGGACATAAAGAAATCAAGCTATAAGAAGGTGAGATTTTTCTGTTGGTTTGGGTGTTTGTTTTTTTTTAAAATTAATTTTAATAAGTAACAGAAGAAGAGAAAAAGTTTAAAACACAAGAGCAGGAGTTTAAGATGCTTGACTCCACATTTCTGATTGTTGCTTCCTTCAGTTCTCTAAATTCCTGCAATGCATGCAGCACCAGAGGATCTTACAAGTGAAGGAGCTGAGCAAAGGTGTGGAGAGCATCGTGGACGTGGACTGGAAACACCCAGAGTACGTAGAATATCCCAGGCTTTAAAAGAGCTGGGAGGCTCTGAAAGAAGGGAGTGCAATCTGCTGCCTCCAGCTCTGTTTCCATCCCTTCTACTCACTCCCAACAATTCTTGTGGCAGCATTAAAGCATTTGCAGTGCCTGAAGGATTTTCCTCAGCCTCTGCTGCCCAAGACAGCAAAAGTGAAGACAGAGAACAAGTGTACCATGCTCCTGAAATCATTCCACTCTATGGGGTCTCCACAAAAATGATCCCACTCTTTCAGGAATCTGGACACAGGTAAGCACAAAAAAAAATGAAGAGAGAGATCAACAAAACTGCAGTTGCTGTTTCTCTCTTACTGCCAGAACCCAACACCCAAATACTTTGAAGTTAAAAATTCTCTTTGTCTTCAGAAAAGGCAGCATCCTCTCAAGCAGTGAGGTGAGAAACATCATCATTAACTACGTGAAGAGTAATGAGCTGGTTGATGAAACAAACAAAAAGTGAGTACAGGTGGAAGTTTTCCTCCCCTGCTTCTACAGGAGAGGCTGAAATGAGAGGGAAAAAAAGTGACCTGGTTTGCTCCTTCTGTGTGCTTTTGTTTTGCAGCTTTGTAAAGGTGAATGCCATATTGTGTGACTGCCTGTTGGATAAATCAGAACACGATGAGATCTCACACCTTAAATGGGATGAACTCTTGAGCAGGTGATTGTTCTCTCAATATCCCTTCCCAGAACTGCACAGATTTATTGCCTGCAACTCAAACCCCATGGTGGGAGCTGCCTGAGCTGTAATTTCCTGGAGATAAATGGGAACAAGAGGAGATCTCACACCTTAAATGAGACAACCTTTTGAGCAGGTGCTTGTTCTCAATATCCCTTCCCAGAATAACAGATCATTGCTTTGTCCAGGTGCCTGGAACGACTGCAGCCCTTACACCAGGTGACATTTTCTGGACAAGAACCCGTGGTGAGGAAAGGAAACATTGAGCCCATTGACATCAGCATTGCACAGAGATCATCAAACAAGAAGGTGAAAAAACACAATTAATTGAGCAGATGAGATCCCAGGTCCTGAGGGCAGCTTTGGCAATCATTATGAAACCCTCAGAATTGATATTTCCAGTCCTTACGAGTTTCCAATCATTATTTAATCCTTCAGCAGTGATGTTTCCAGTCATAATTAACCCCTTAGAAGTGATGTTTCCAAGCATTATTTAAATCTTCAGCAGTGATGTTTCCTATCATTATTAATCCCTCAGTAGTGACGTTTGCAATCATTATTAACCCTTCAGCAGTGATGTTTCCAATCATTATTAATCCCCACAGGTGACAATTGTCAAGAACCTTGAGCTGTATGGTCTGGACCCACAGTGTGTGGCCAACACTCTCCAACAGAAGGTCCAAGCCAGTGCCACCATCAGCCCAGCACCAGGAACAAAGGACAGAGTCCAGGTCCAGATCCAAGGCAACCAAATCCATCATCTTGCCAAGATGCTGCTCGGTAAGAAGATTCTGGAACTGGGCTGGTTGCAGCAAAACTGAGATGTTAATTCTTCTTTAACTCTTCCTTACCTGAAGTGAGCTCTTGGTTGTGTTGCAGAAGAATATCAGCTACCTCGGAAATACATCCAAGGCCTGGAGAAGGCTCCAAAGCTCGGCCGTAAGAAGTAGGAGAAAAATCCACTGCAAGGATTGCTCAGCTCTCATTATTTATAGAAGGATCATGCACAGGCCCTGCTCATTCCACAATGAGTCCTGGACGTTTACAAGCTCTGGAATTCACCCAAATAATAATAGTGCTCCAGGTGTTCATTTTTCATAAAAATAAAAAGCTCAGTGAACCCCTTGGCGTTATCCTCTTGTGATTGTTTAATGGAAATTGATACTGAAGCACTGGATGCTACAGTGGCTTTTGGGTAGTTCAGCATTCTTGCTTTGCATCTTTGATCAAGGATGTGGAATAAACCTCCTCTGAAATATGAGAAAAACACATTCCAACACACTCCTGGGGCAGTGCAGTGTGTTCTGCCATTGAATAAAACCCACTGTGGCTTAGATTTTATCCTTTTAAACATTGCCAGATACTGAATTCAGACACTTCCAACACTGAGAATTAACTGCATTAGCTGCACTTCTGTAGTTCATACTATTTTTATATATAAAAATACATTAAATACAATAAATATATTATTTTTATATATAAAAATACATTTTAATGTATGACATGAGCTGTAATTTATCACAGGTAACAGTTCTAACAGCCCCAGCTAAAAGATAAAATTAATGGAACACTTTGGGCAGGTCTTACAGGTGTGGATGTTCTTTAGCTCTTTAACAGCAGGTTAGGAAATTTAAATTCACTTCTAGGAAGGATTCCTGTATTTCCCTTTAGACTAAATTCATTAAAGTTCCATAGGAGGGCACCAGAAAAAGAAGGTCAAGAGATTTCTTTAATTACTGACGGTTTTATTGTTATTGTCTCTTACACTGTCTGTACATGAACAAATAGTTCCAGAACCTTCAAAAAAAGCTGAGAGTGAGACATTTTGTAAAAATGCCATAGAATCACTAGGGAGTAGTAAAAATAAATTACAGCATTGCAAAAATGCATTTCACTTTGCCATAGAAGCTCTACTATTCCATCCTATACACATTATTTTACAGGTTTTACAGTAGCCATGGTAAAGAAACTCACACGACCTAGGCGAGACAATTGCTAACCAAAGGCACTGCCAACAGGATTTGCGCTTAAAGAAGGGGCAAATACTCCTAAAACCAGCTCAACTGACCCATGAGAATTTGAGTTTCAACACCCACCAACTCTTCAAATGCCCCTCATATTGAAAAAAAAAAAAAAAAACAAACCCAAAAGAACGAGCCCTGCTGGTGGCAGGAGGTTTCAGCAGCATCCACAGTGATTGCATACGAAGCCATGCCTTCTACAAACTGTCAAAGACATGCTGGGGCCAGGAAGGGAGAGGGGACACTCACCAAAACAAAAACAACAAAAAAATGAAACCTGCACAACTTTCAGCCAGAAAGAAAAGGGATTTCAAACCAAGCGTGTGGCTCTTGCCTCTGAGCCACCGGCAGTTTTTACAGCGCTCTTCCCCACGGTGGAACTGAAGTATTTATAAGGTGCTGTCAAGGCTCAGAGCACCAGATAAACGGTATTTAAATGACTCCACAAGTGAAGAGTGAAGTGCTAAGTCTGCTTGTAGCTGGACAAACAGCCCCAGAGCATGGCAAGTGCTGCTCTGAGGCCTCCAGCACTTGTTAAAGGTCGTTGGGTGTAGAGTACAGTACAGCTGGAGGCTCCTCTGCACCAGAGCCCTGCGAGCAAACCCTCACTGCTGACCAGAACAGGAGCTGCAACTGAGCTTGGCAGAAAGTGGCTTTCACACCAGCCGAGGGCTCCAAGTGATGCAGTTACTCTCATAAGGTTTAGAAACAAACATACTCAAAATCTGGGAAAAAAAAAAAATCCCAAGCAATCACCTTCCAGAAAGAAACAAAGCAGTTCCTCATCCCTCCCTGTGGGGACAGGAGAGACAAGGCCTCTGCACAGCTTCCTCCTTAGCCCAAATGCAACGTTTTCACACTTAAGGGAAAAAAAAGGCACTGAGGTAAATTTGAACTCCTCCCTGTTCCCCAATAACCTGCTGGCTCCCCTCCCACGGGGTGTAGGTGGGATCCCAGCAGCCACAGTGAGCTCCGTGGAGCCCACACCAACCCCTGTCCCTGCTCCACCCCAACCCAGGGCTGGCATTCCCTGTTCCTGGGCTGTGACCAGAGGGAGGGCTGGCCCTGGTGTGTGCAGTGTGCTCAGCATGGAGCACTGAGGGTAAACATGGGGCCCATCCTCTCCCCGGGGATCCCTGGAGCATTCCCAGCCTGGCAGAGATCCCTGCATGGCCTCAGCACCAGAGCAAGGGCAGGGACCCAGCCTGCAGCTCGAGGACTTTGCTGAGGGATGCTCAGCGTGGCGTGGTGGCAGCCCTGAGACAGGCAGAGAGAGACTTGCTGTCCTCTCCTGGCTCCACGGAGAGAGCAAACCCTGGGAAGCTTCCTGCTTCAGCAGGACAGCACCAGTTGAGAGTGGGGAGGGAGAACAGGCCACAGGGACAGCAGGGCTGGGACAGCAGGAGCAGGAGGAAGCCCAGCTGAGGTGAGCAGAAAGCATCCAAGGACAGTAATTCTCTTCCTTGGTGCCACCTCCACACCCCAGCCCTGGATGGGGCTCCTCTCCCTCGGGGCCAGGCATGTTCACAGCTCAAAATCTGATTTGTGAAGGGGTTTTGAGCTTTCCTGGGTTCCTCTGATGGACACGTATTGCTAAACCTTCAACACTGAACCCTCAGCCTGTGCCCCAACCATCACCTTTACACTTTTCAAACAGAATTTCTGGAAAGAAAGGTCCCAGTTCCTACAGAGTAGATAACTGGTGAAACCCTGGCTAACTTGGCTAAGCATCAGGGACAGTCACTGTAATTCAGCTCTTTCCAAAATTAGAAGTCAAATAGAATCAAAATGAATGATTTTCCTGGGAATTACTACTACCAAGTTGCAATAATATTTACTAACAGACTGTTGGGGTGTTGCAGCTGCCTTGGTGTGCTAACCTGGCATTTCCCTGGCTGCCTCAGCCCTGAACAAGTCCAGGGCTTGCTTAGAGCTGCAACACCCACATGGTTTGGTGCAACAACCTCCTCCCCTTCTCCTGCTGCTTCCTGTGCTCTCCTTACAAAACCAGAACTGGGCCACGAGGCCACTGTGGGCCACAACACCTCCAAACAGGAACAAGCAGCTTGCTGGGAGGAGCAGGAACAGCAAGAGCTGCCCTGCTCCAAACTTCAGCCAGCACAGGGGTCCTGTTGGGTGTCACAGTGAGAATTTTCCACGCAGCCTCTCCAGCGGGTGGCACGGCTGGAAAGCCAACCAGCAGCTGTGTTTGCTTTGTTGAAGCTGTTTTAAAAACAGGCTTCCCGTTCTTGGACTGGCTCTGGTCCTGGGAGAAGAGGTTTCAGAAGAAGAAAATGCAATAGGATCATTTTAGGGGTGCTGGGAGCCAGTCCTTATGGAAGGTTGAAGAGGGAGAATGACTACTAAGGTGTCCTGAGAAGTCTTTTCATTAAAAACAGTCTCTAGGTTAGTCTAATGCCCAGTGCCTCCTGAAGGTTATCCAGGTTTGCCTCTGGCCTCTTTCAGGGTCTGTTGCAGTCTCTGTTTGAACCTCTCGTACTTCTTGTGCACTTGCTGGATTTTGTCCTTCTCCTCTTTCTCCAGGATCATCAGGAAGTTCTGCAGCTCTGGGATGGAGAAGGCTTCCCACTGCAAAACCAGCAAGAGGCAGAGTGAGCACTGGGCTTTGTGGGTTCTTACCTGAATCTGTGAGGAGGAGCAATAAAATACATTGAAATGTATCTGATCTCCAGGGATTTAACCTCGAGTGGTGAGAGGGATGGGATGAGGGGCTGCAGCAGGAAGGACCATCCCAATCCTCCCAGCCCACATGGGAAGCAGAGTCCTGCAGGATGCAGCAGCTCCCAGCATTCGCTTCACTGTGGTGGGGAGCAAGATTTCAACCAAAAACTGACTGTGAATTTATTACCTGAGTGTCCCTGGCTTTTACTTAAATTAGTGGATTACTTATAACAGTGCTCAACTAATCTAATTAGTGAGGATTAACCCTGGGGCGGCACTGCCGGGTTCCACAAACAGATTATGGAGTGGCCATCAAAACTGGCCTCAGCATTTTCACAGCTCAAGTCTGAATTGTTTTAAAAACCCAGATCATTTAGGAGCAATAAAAGACCTCTTAGAGGGAAGCAGCCCTTTTTGTGGTGCCTCTGTCCCACATCCCCCAGCTCTGCCATGTGCTCCATATTCGTGTGAAAACCAAGGAAAGGTCACCAAGGTACCTCAACTTCCCCGGTTTCGTTTTCCTTCAGCACAAAGCTCAGCACGTCGGTGTCAGGGCCTGCCAGCAGCCGCAGGTACAGTGGGTACTCGGTGAGAGGGAGCTTCTGGAACAGCACTGCAAGGACAGCAGACACCCCCCGTGAGATCAGGGCTGCCAGGGCAGAGGGAAGCTCAGGGGATCTGCTGGAGCATGGCAAGGATGCTCAGCATCACAGGGCTGAGTCTTTATCACAGATTTACCACGATCCCTGTGAGGTCCCAGGTGGTTTCACCCCTTCAGAAATCATAACTCCCTGTTAACCTAAGCAGCATCACCTCCTGTGCAGGTCTGGCCTTTGATTCACCTGGATTTAGGCTCTGCCTGCCTGACACCCCAGTGAGTCCTTCAGCACACCAACCAGAAGCCAAACTCCCCACCAGCTGCCAGGCCCTGAACTCACCTTGCCCATCTTTCCTCATCTCCTTGAAAAGTGCAAACTTCTGCGGGTTATCCACCACCATGAACTTCTTCAGCAGCGCCTGGATCACCTGGCCCACCGTGGTGGTGCTGCTGATGTGCAGCTGCTTGATGGCATCCAGGGGCAGGTAGAAGGAGGTCCTCCTGTGCGTCATCTCAGCCAGGTTCACCTCGTGGAGGGCATCGTAGATGGACTGGGGCCGGATCCCGGCTGGCACTGTCACCGGGCGCCGCAGCTTCAGGTGCACCTTGATGAACCCCGTGTAGGTCCCGTCGTCGTTCTGGGGCAAAGCACACAGGGATCAGGCTCCAGGCAGCTCTTCCAGCCCGTTTCCCACCACAAGAGGCTGGGGGGTGACAGCAGGAGCTGGCCCTGCTCCAGGAGTTCCAGCGTTCCTCGTTAATCATGTCAAAAATACCCAGTAATTTCAGGACAGTCACTGCTGGTTTTCTCTTGGTAATGACTCATCCCTTCCTCTCGCCTGTGGGATCTTGTTTTATTTCAAACCAGCCCTGCTACCAGGCAGTTATGGAAATTCCATTGCATGGAATTTGTAGTTGCACTTAATATGGATTTGAAACCCCTGGTTCAGCAGGATCTCCCAAACTTATTCCTTATGTTTTATTCCCCATTTAATGGATTCTAACATCTCCATGTACCAAATCATCCCTGAACATCAGCTGATCCCACCACAGGTCTCTTACCCCACCCTCAGCTCCACAAAAATGCAGGAATCAGGAGAAAAGCCTGGTTCTGCACAGTGCACCTGGAAGCCTGGCAGTGGTGAGGGCAGAGCTTCTCTCTCTAGAAAGGTTTTGTGCTCCTGAAGCCACTTCCAACAGCTCACAGCCCTGGTTCCACCCTGACTCATCCCCACTGGGGCTCATCCAGGGCTTTGTGGCAGCTCCTTGCCAGAGATCAGTGCCAGCAGGAAGGGATGGAGGCAGGGAAGGGTTACCTGGAGTGCCAGTGACACTGCAAAGGCCAGCAGGAGGAAAAGCAGCTTGGCAGCCCCCCTCACCCCAGTGACACCTTCCCCACAGGCTGGCCCCGTGCAGGGCCCACAGGAACCAGCAGCAGGCTGTGTGTGTGAGGGGAAGCCAGCCCAGGACGTACCAGTTTCATCACGAGGCAGTTGGTGACCTTTGCATTGTACTTTTCAATCTTCTGTTTGATCTCCTGGATGGTTGGAGGCTCAGGTTTTTCTTCTTCTACCGTTTGTGTCGCATTCTGCAATCAGAAGAGTGGGGCTTTAGCTGCTTTGAGTGTTGGGTAATGCTCCATCTGTTCAGCCCCTGAAAGCAGGAGCGGATCCTGCTCAGTCCTGAGCAGTGATGACGCAGGTGGGGACGGTCCCAAATGTGCAGGATGCCACATCCCAACCCCAAACCACCTCTGACACCAGTGACAGGCAGTGGAGGGCAACACAAAATGCACCAGTTGGTGGCACGGGGCAGTAAAACATCCCAGTACAAACCAGGGAAAAAAAATCCAACCTCTAAAACCCACTTTCAAAGCAAAGCCCCCTCCAGCTGCAAGCATTTATTTCCTTTTTGCAGTGCAAGAAAAAAAAATCCAATCCTATTTCCAGTATTCACAGCTCTGACTCCCCAAAACTCAAGCAGTGGGTTCACCCAGGCAGAACCTGGAGTTAAATCTCTCACTGCTCTTGCCCAAAGCTTGGGAAATTACAGCTCAGAGCAACAAAAGCACACGAGCAGCAGGCTGCCTGTGTGACTGATAATAAATCAGGCACTGCAGGGCCAGGCCAGGCATCCCAGCCATGGCAGGAGCTGCTCAGTGTCTGCCTGGGCTCCCCCAGAGGGACAGAGGCTGCTGCTTGCCCAGCTTTGGGGGAATTTCCTCCAAAACCAACGGGTCTGACCTGTAGGTGGGCTCTGCCTGAAATGTCACTAATGAATAATCACAGAATCATTGAGGTCAGAAAAGATCTCTGAGATGGAGTCCAGCTGTCAACACAGCACCACGAAGCCATGTCCCCAAGTGTCACATCCATGGCCTTTTGAACACTTCCAGGGATGGTGATTCCACCATTTCCCCCTTTCATGGAGAAATTTTCATTCTTATCCAGTCCAAAGCTCCCCTGGCTCCCCTCCAGCCAGGAGGGCAGGTCTGCTCCACAGCACTGCCTGCTTTATCTGCTCAATCTGCAGCAAACAAGCCTCTGTGTGTCTTGGGCAATGCTCAGCCCGCTGGATCTCCCTGCTCAGAGCTCTGCTGCCTCCCCAGAACTCACCACCTTCCCTGGTGACAGCCTGGAAATGCATTTTGCCCAGATTTTATGTGGGCTTGCTCAAAGTTGGCATTAGCAGGGAGCAGGAAGCGTGAAGGGATGTGCCATCAAGGCTGGGAAGGCTCAGAATGAAAACTGTAACCTCTGAGAAGGGAAAAAAAAAGGGGAAAAACGGGAAAAAAAGGGAAAAAAATGCAGCTTGAGGAGCAGAGCCTCTTCTCAGGCAGCCCCAGAGCACAGAGGACAAGGACAAAGCAAGCTGTGAACAAGCCAATATTGCCCAAGGCTACCCAAGGTATTTCTTTCAGGAGGAGATTCAAGCAGAGAACAATCTGAAACCCTGGCTGCAATCTGGCACGGCAGCAGCCCTGGATTCACCGAGGCCATTCCCCAGGGACAGCTCAGGATTTCTGCATTTCCACCCCACAGCAGCACACAGCTCAGGACCTCTGGGTCCCCTCTGTGGAGCAGGCACCCAGGGGTCAGCTGTGACACTGGGGTGGCACTCAGAGGACAGCAGTGACACTGGGGTGGCACCCAGGGGACAGCTGTGACACTGGGGTGGCACTCAGAGGACAGCAGTGACACTGGGGTGGCACCCAGGGGACAGCTGTGACACTGGGGTGACACCCAGGGGTCAGCTGTGACACTGGGGCAGCACCCAGGGGACAGCTGTGACACTGGGGTGCCACCCAGGGGTCAGCAGTGACACTGGGGTGCAGCCCAGGGGACAGCAGTGACACTGGGGTGGCACCCAGGGGACAGCAGTGACACTGGGGTGCAGCCCAGGGGACAGCAGTGACACTGGGGTGGCACTCAGAGGACAGCAGTGACACTGGGGTGGCACCCAGGGGACAGCAGTGACACTGGGGTGCAGCCCAGCCTCCTTGGTCAGTCCAGGAGAGGGGCTTTAAACAGGGGCATGGAGTGACAGGACAAGGGGTGGTGGCTTTGAACCAAAAGAGGGGAGATTTACATGAGATAGGGGCAGAAATCCTTCCCTGGCAGGGTGGCAGGCCCTGGCACAGGGTGCCCAGAGAAGCTGTGGCTGCCCCATCCCTGGCAGTGCCCAAGGCCAGGCTGGAGCACCCTGGGACAGTGGAGGGTGTCCCTGGGGCAGGGTGGGACTGGATGAGGTCCCTTCCCCAAAGCACTGAAGGTCCTTTCCAACCCAAAGCATTCTATGACAATGAAAGCAGAGCTTTCCTGGGTTATTTGAGAACTGCACATAAAGTTTTTTACAGGAAGGTGATAAAGATCTGGAATGGCTGCCCGGGGAGGTGGTGCAGTCACCATCCCTGGGGTGTTTAACAAAGCCTGGATGTGGCACTGGGGGCCAGGGTGCAGTTGAGGTGTTGGGGCTGGGTGGGACTTGATGATCTCTAAGGTCTCTTCCAACCCAGTAATTCTGTGAATTCTCTGAATTCTGTGAAATATCCTTTTATTAGAACTCCCCAGTCTGTCTGTTGGCTCACGCTGCACCAAGTCTTGGCCACACAAAGGTGCTGGGTTGGCACCTCTGATGTGGCCAAGATGATTTAAAAATCATCTTCAGAAACCATGCTGAGGGTTGAGATTTTGAAAGTAGCATGACGGAAAAGTTAAAAAAAAAAAAAAGAAAAGCAACAAAAAAACCACATCCCTTCCCTATAAGTTAACAGAAGATGAACTCTCAGAAAGCCTGCACTTCCTCATGTCACCCATGTCACAGCACTGAGCCAGGCACAGCTGTGCTGCCCCTCACAGCCCTGGCCCCATCCCAACCATGCAGGGAGGGAGGGCAGGGGACCCCCGGGATTGTCCCCTGCTGCACACAGAGAGCTGGAGCTGCAGAGAGGAGGGCACCACAGCATCATCCATGGCACAAACACAGCCCAGCACAGAGAGCATCCATCCATCCATCCATGGATCCATCATCCATCCATCCATCCATCCATCCATCCATCCATCCATCCATCATCCATCCATCCATCCATCCATCCATCCATGGATCCATCCATCCATCCATCCATCATCCATCCATCCATCCATCCATCCATCCATCCATCCATGGATCCATCCATCCATCCATCCATCCATCCATCATCCATCCATCCATCCATCCATCCATCCATGGATCCATCCATCCATCCATCCATCATCCATCCATCCATCCATCATCCATCCATCATCCATCCATCCATCCATCCATCCATCCATCCATCCATCCATCATCCATCCATCCATCCATCCATCCATCCATCCATCCATCCATCCATCATCCATCCATCCGTCCATCCATCCATCATCCATCCATCCATCATCCATCCATCCATCCATCCATCCATCCATCCATCCATCCATGTCCCTGTCACTGCAGATTTTCTCTCCCCAGGAGGATGGGTCCCTCTCCTGGTGACAATTCCCAGCCAAGGGACAGTGCCAGCAGTTAAAAGCAGCTCGGTTTCCATGGAGGTTTCCACAGCGGGGCAGGAGGAGCCCCAGGGCCTCACAGCAGGCACACAGCACATGAGGAGAGTTTTGGCTTCCAAGAAACCCAAAGCACTCCCAGAGGAGGGGCCTGGCTCAGCAGCATGTCATCGGTGTCACACGATGTCACCGATGTCACCACACACTCCAGCACTGCCCAGCTGTGCCATCCTGCCTTCCCCACCCTGGGCAGCTCACAGGGGTACCTGCAGCTCCCCCTCCTCCCACGCCAGGGAAAGAAAGTTCTGATCATTTCCTTCATGCATCCATCCCACCACGGGCACGGTGACAGGACAGTGTCCTGAGGACACCTGGGGACACACAGTGAAGTCATGGGAGAAAAATGAAGGCAAACTCCAGCCAGCTGTCCCAGAGGATCCAGAGTGGGGCCACCCCAGCTCCAGGAGCTGTTTAGGGATGGGGGAGCCCTGAAGGGCACTGGGGATCCAAGGGCTCAACCCTTCACCTCCTCTTGCCACTCAAGTGATGCTCAAGCCAGGCAACACCACGAGCCCCCAGGCAGGGACCACCCCTCCATCCCAGTCCTGCACACCTCAATATTCTGCTTTTCTGCTTCCAGACCCAAACCAGCCCATCACCAGTCTTGTGGTGCAGGAGCCCTGGGAAGAGCAGCCACAGGCTGGGCAGAGAAGCACTGAGTGCATGACCAGATCAGCTCCTCACAAACCAACCCCAGCCTCTGGTTGTGCAAAGTTTCTGGGGCACAATCTGCAACTCTGCCTAAAGGAAGAAAAACAGAAGCTTTTAACCATAAACCGTTGCTACATTTCCTGTTGTACAGGGACAGGATGAAACGAGCTGGTAACAAAACCTCATCTCTGCTCTGCACCTCAGCCCTGCTGGGCCTGCAGCTTTCCTGGAAAACAGCGGGGGGACCACCTGGACAGTGGCCTCAGCACAGGACATTGGTGTGGCAGCCAGAGGATGGGCACAGGACATTGGTGTGGCAGCCAGAGGAACCAGCACAGGACATTGGTGTGGCAGCCAGAGGATAGGCACAGGACATTGGTGTGGCAGCCAGAGGAAAGGGCACAGGACATTGGTGTGGCAGCCAGAGGATGGACACAGGACATTGGTGTGGCAGCCAGAGGATGGGCACAGGACATTGGTGTGGCAGCCAGAGGAACCAGCACAGGACATTGGTGTGGCAGCCAGAGGATAGGCACAGGACATTGGTGTGGCAGCCAGAGGATGGACACAGGACACTGGTGTGGCAGCCAGAACGGGGACATTCCCTGTGCCACCCTCCTGTGTGAGCAGCAGGAAAGGCACGGGCAGCCCGAGCTGCCAGGAGGGCCCACACCTGCCCATGGAAATCCTGCACACAGCACTCGGACAGGAGTGAAGCACTGGCAGCTCGCTGGCCTCGCCAGACTCCAGGTGGAGGCTTTGGCAGCCTGGGACACTGCCAGGAACCAGCTGGAGAGCAGTGGTGGCTGCAGTGACACAGGGACACACAGGCTGCCAGGACAGGCTGGGCACGGGCATTTGGGACATCCAGACCCGCTGTGCCCTGCAGAACCCACACTGCTGCTCAGCTGTGAGAAATCCCGACTGCAAGGAATGACTGCAGCCGCAGCTGGCACCTGGGCTAATGCTCCACGGGACAAAGGCTGCCCGGGAGCAGGGCAGGACCGTGGCACACACAGCCCATGGCCCGGGGCTGGGCAGGATTCACCACCGGGCCCCCTCCGTGCAAGCCAGCACTCAGCTAATGAGCTGTAAACTCCTGCCAGGATTTTATGGACAGCCCAGGGGCCATGGAGATGATGGTGACAGCTCTCAAAGGAGTTCTAAGCCAAGAGAGGCAACAAGGAAACCTCCTGTGACAGATATTGCCATTTACAAGGATGCCAGGAGAAACACACCCCACATCCAAAGAGCACACTCCCTACAACCTCTCACCTTTCAAGTCAACTCCCAACTTAAAAACCTTTAAAAACCTTTAAAGTACAGCAGCTCTGCAGCACGCTGGGCCCTGTTTTTGGGAATACCAGCTCCAGGTGGGACCCAGGAGCTGTCCCACCACACTCCCACTCCAGGGGCTGCTGTGTGATCCCAGCCTGGAGGACCAGCAGCTCAGGAACTGGGGCTTCACCAGCAAAGCAGGCATGGGAAAGCAGCAGAGGCAGAAAGTCTGAGTTTGGGGGACATTGCCTGGAGCCAGGGCCACCTCCCTGCAGCCCCGGGGCCACCATCCCTGCAGCCCCAGGGACACCATCCCTGCAGCCCCTGGAACACCATCCCTGCAGCCCCTGGAACACCATCCCTGCAGCCCCAGGAACACCATCCCTGCAGCCCCTGGAACACCATCCCTGCAGCCCCTGGAACACCATCCCTGCAGCCCCAGGAACACCATCCCTGCAGCCCCTGGAACACCATCCCTGCAGCCCCTGGAACACCATCCCTGCAGCCCAAAGCCACCATCCCTGCAGCCCCTGGAACACCATCCCTGCAGCCCAAAGCCACCATCCCTGCAGCCTCAGGGACACCATCCCTGCAGCCCCTGGAACACCATCCCTGCAGCCTCTGGAACACCATCCCTGCCCTTCACCCCCAGCCAGTTGTCCTCCCCAGCTCTCTCATTAATGAATTTGCAGAGCAGAGCTCTGGGGATGATCTGGCCCAGCACCACCACATTCTTGGCAGTCTGATCTCAGGCAGGAGTGGCCAAGTCCTCCCTGGTGTGTTGGGCACAGCTCCATCCCCATTTCCACCAGCCAGGCTGGGACAACTCGCATTCCCAAACCCAAGCTCTCCCTTTGGCTCCTTGTTCAGACTGCAGGAGCAATTCAGAGACCTCCTCTGAAGGGATTTTATGAGCTGGGCCATCAATCCTCCATTTTTCTGCTTATTAAGGAAAGATTTGTCTTAAAACACCAGAAAACAAAGCCTGGAGAAGCACATCTGAGTGTCCCTGGCTGTGGAGCTGCAGCTCAGAGCAGCATCACCTGTGACCACAAACACAGCACAAGGACTGGAAAGAAATGTGAATGCTCCAGATCTGAGTCAGAAATATGAGAATCAACAGCTCAGATCTGTAAATCCAGCTGCAGCAGGGAGTGGTGGCAGCTCGGGGACACTGGGGACAGGGCTGTCACCAGAGCTGGGACATCTGTGCTCTCACAGAGCTCTCCATCCCTGCACAACACCCAACACTTCCTTCAACACCCACTCCCAGGGTTCACAGCACTAAATTGGAAAAGGCTGCACTGCTCCAGCACAGACAGGCAGGGGGGAGGATCATACAGGAGATCTGGATTGAAAAAAAAACCAAAAACCTTAAATACCCCCAACATTTCCCTCCCGTTGAGAAATTCAGATGAGGTGCTGTGGTTTGCTTTGGGGTTCAGAGGAAAAGGCAGCAGACAGGGAAGAGGGATGGCTGCTGCATTTCAGAGAGGTTGCAGCAAGTGAAGACGGGCTCAGTGTTTTGATTGCCATGGAGATTTCACTTAGAAACCGATTTTCCTGCCACATCTCAGCTCAGCACTGAGAGCTGACAAGGTCCTCACGGGGAGCTGCATCTCAGGGGGCTCCAGGCTGGAGCTCCTCTGCATTGCAGCAGGCTGGCCATGCCCAGGCTGCCCACCCAGCCCCAGCTGGTTCCCTGCACCCCACAAACCCGCCCTGGGCACCAGCAGCTCTGGGACTGTGGGCAAGGCTGGGTGGCATCCTGGAGATCCCTTCATCCAGCCCTTGCTGGGTTCTGCCCCTCCTGTGCTTCCCAGCCCTGGGCATTCCCTTGCCCCCTTCCCTCTCTCTCATCAGCCACTGGTGAGGACTCCAAGAGCGATTCTGCAGAGTTTTAAGCAATCAGGCTTCAGGCAGGAGACACTGAAGCCATTCAGCTGGAGAGGCCCAAAAAATGCAAAGTAATGGATCTCCAGGGATGGGGTCACAACTGAGATCTAAACCAGCTCTCTGCTAATGAAGAGTGATTTCCCTGATGGTTCTGAAAATAAAAAGGAATTACAGCATTCCTAGAAAGAGGCTCTTCAGACTAATACAGTTGTTTCAATCACAAAAATGGTTTCTGTAATCCTACAGATCAAATCCCACTCCCTTAAGTGCCATGCAGTGGCCTGTGTGTCCCCTCCCTCCCACCCACACCTCGTTTCCTCCCCAGAGATGTTTCCTGTGTCTTTCAGGACATGTTATCCATATCCATCCCTAAGTTATTCATATTTATCTTCCTCCTGCCCAGAGCAGGCCCTGCCCTGGGCTCAGGAATCACTCCTGGCACCCCAGGATGGACAACCAGCACCACCCCAAACACATCCACCAGGAAAACTCACTCTGGGGTCTCAGCTGATGTTTCCACCCCGTGGCCAGGAGCAGGTGGTGAAAAACAGAGCCATTGTCACACACAGCTCTTGCAGGGGTGGAAACGTTCCACATTCAATAATTACCACTTTAATAAGGTGCCAAGTTGAAAAGAGAGGACAGGGAGTGAATCAAACCCAAGAGAGATGTCAACCACCCCCTCAGTGTCCACCCCTCTTCCTCCTGCAGAACCTGCACCACCACCAACCCCAAACAAGCCATGAACCCCCCCAAAACCTTCCTCCACCAAGGCCTGAGCATGGTTTCCACTCTGAGAATCCACCTCCTCATGCAGCCCCATTACACAACGCCAGCTGGGCTCAGGTTAGTGCGTGTGGGGTTGTTTTTCTCATGCACAGGAACCATTTCCTCCCCACAACACCAAACCCCTGAAAGGCTCCATCTTCTGTGGCAGCCCGAGCTCTGCCACCCACGCTGGTCACATCCAGGTGAGGGCAAAAAGGGGCTGCAGCAGCCCCTGACCCCTCTGGGAGGCAGAAATCCCAAGCAGCAACAGCCCCAGGCTGATTTCCAGAGGTGCCCCAGGATCTGCAGCGCCCTGGCTCAGACAGAGCAGCCCTGGCTGCACCAGCACCCCAATCTCCTCCATCTCCTACACAAATGAATCATCAAATGACATTTAAAAACCAGCAGTACGTGTCTGTTAATCATAGTGAGAGGGAGCTGCTGGCTAGCGGGGAATATCCCATCTTAAATCATTTCTGCAGAGAAATTCAATAAAATTCCCAGCTGACTGACTGAAGCAGCCCCCCCTGCCCAAGCAGAGCCCTCGGAGCTGCTGCAGGGAGCTGAACCCCAAAGTCCCTGCTGAGGGCTGCAGCTCTGCAGCCTCAGGTGCAAATACAGCAGGGGCTGAACGTCCGTGCTGGTGGTTTACAGGAGGATTTCAAGTGAAAAAGCTGCTCCCTGGGCCAGATTTGATCTCTGGGTGCTGCAGGGCTCTTGTTCCCGTGTGAAACTCCCACTTCTGCAGCAGCACCTTCTCCTTTTATGCTCAGCTCTAGTTGGGGCCCCAAAGTTCATGACAGGGATTTTTAATTTATTTTTTTTTTAAAACAGATATTTAAAAACTGTAAAGCAGCGTTGTTAATGTTGCTGAGACACAAATCTCATCCTGGATGAAACACTGCCCAGCCAAACCCTCTGTCCTTCCCCAAGGCAGGCACACACAGCCCCAGGCTCCAGAAATGGACCACATTCCCCACCGTGTTGATCAGTTCACAGATTAATTCACCTTGAACTTTCCTATCCACCCCACAGGTGCAATTTTCACCCACGGCGCAGATTCTGAGCCTGACCCGTGGCCGCCTAAAGAAGATTTCACCTAACGCTGAACCCACACACGAGAGCCGGCTCCTCCGGGAACCCCGGCGTGGAAAAGGCTGAGAAAAACCCTCAGCGGTGCAGACCCCGCAGAGGAGAGGGCAGGACCCCTTCCTGGCCGGCAGCTGAGCCCTGACCCCCGTCCCAGCTGCTTTTTGGCATCCCCGCAGCCAAACGTGCGGCAGCCCCGCATCCCCGGCCCTGCGCACGACTCGCGGTACCTTGGCAGGGACCTTGCTCTGCGCGCTGCGGAAGAAGGAGGTTTTGGCCGTGAAAAAGCAATCCTCGAGGTCTTCATCCAAGCTGCAGTAGCCGCTGCTCATGCTGCTGCCGATGGTCATGGGAGCCGGGCAGAGGCGAGGGGCTGCGGGCCAGCATCGAGCCCCGCGCTCACACCCCCGGCTCGCCGCTCACCCGCGGCAGCTCCCGCTGCTCGTCCCGCTCATCCTGCCCAGCTATTCCTGCTCGCCAGGCAGCCGTGCCGGGTAACCCTTCCCTCGCCTCGCCCCCCGCTCCCGCCTCCCTGCGCAGCGGCGCTGGGCCAGCATGGAAGGGGCAGAGCTCCCAGTCCGCTCCCAGTGCGCTCCCAGTGCGCTCCCAGTCCGCGCCGCTGCCGGGGGTGCCCGCGCAGCAGCAGCAGCAGCAGCAGCAGCATCGCCTCCCCTTCCTGCCCTCGCCTCGCACTGCCGCAGCCCGGCCACTTCCTCTTGCAGGGCTGGTGGCCCCGCTCGCAGCCGAGGTGCTGGGCTTGGCCCCGGCCCCGGGGAGCCCGGGCAGCACCTTGGAGAGCCGAAACGCGGGGCCACGGAGGGCTGCGGGGTGCTCCGTGCCCGCCCGAGCATCCCCAGGAGTGCCGCGGGGAATCGGGGTGGTGGGGATGCAGCTCGGGGTGCCAGAGCCCCCGGCCATCACAAGTGGGTGCCTCTCCATCCTGCAGCTGGTTTCAGAGCAATTCCAGCACCCAGCCTGGGGCAGCCCAGGAAAAAGCTTCAGCCCCTGGCTCCTGCTTTTACAGCAGCCGTGACCTTCCTGCTTGGTGGAGATCACAGGGGTTTGTGGGGCTGGGCAGGGGAAGGGCTCTGCTCCCCACAAGATGCCACGGGCAGGGACACTTCCACTGTCCAGCCTGGCCCTGGGCACTCACAGGGATCCAGGGGCAGCCCCAGCTGCTCTGGGCACCTGTGCCAGGGCCTCCCACCCTCACAGGGAGGAATTTCTTCCCAATATCTCAACTTGCTCCTCCAGGGCTCCAAGACCTTCCCACAAGCAGCACCAAAACCTCTCCTCCTGACAGACTGCAGATGTTGCTCCAAACCCTTCCAGCTGTATCTGCTGAAGAACTTCAATTGCTCCAAGGCTTTGAGAGCTCCGTGCCCACCCCAGCAGCATCCCCTGAATACCAGTGGGGATGTAGATGGAGAGACTGGCAACATCTGCATCTCAGAGGGAGGAAGGCGAGGATCCAAGGGCCTTATTTACACAGGGAATAAATAAGCCATGTTCTTATGGCAGCAGTGTGTCCCTGCAGCAGCACAGCCCCCTCTGCTCCACAGGGATAAATTTAGAGGAGAAAGAGGCTTAAATTGAGCATGTGCAACACCAGCAGAAAGTGAGGGTTGGGGGAAGCAGCACTGGGGTCTTCTATGAAGCCTCAGCCCAGAAGTTTCCCAGTGGAACCAGGGTGCAACCTCTGGACTCTCCAAGAATTCTCATTTATTCCCTGCAGTCCTGCTCGGGACAGCTCCATCAGAAATACAGCAAAGCCAAACAAACCCAATGACTCTGAGCCCTTTGTTCAGCAGCAGCTCCATGGGGTGGCTCCCTGCACATCAGCCCCCAAATCCCCACTGCCCCCAGCCCTGCACCAGCTCTGAGGGTCACAGCACCCACTGACCCTGCCAGACCCTGAGGAGGCTCCTGCTGCTCCTGAGACCAGCAGAGGCCTTGGGCAGCTTCAGCAGAGCCTGGGTGTCACCCTGGGAGGCTGATCTGGGACCCAAACATAAACCACTCCTAAGCACTCAACTGGATCAAGGCCCAAATTATTAATGCCTGGAATTACCTGGTAACAGTCTTTAAATAGGTGATATTAAAATAGTTATTTCTCTGATGCTTCCACTTTGCTTAATTTTGATAATATGATTTAATGACTTCCAATTATGCCAGCTATTTAATTTTTACAGGTGTTTTCAGGCCTCTTCCCCTCCTGCCAGTGTATTCAGGCATCCTGTTAGTCTCCTACTGGAATATTGACATTATTTTCCCTCCATCCTCCTCCTTTCCAGCAGCAAAACCTGCCCAACCAACAGAAACCCTCCAGGAATGTGGCTGTGTGCTCAGATCAAGCAAACCTGGCAATTTCCCCCTGGTTATCTATAAGGAATGATGGAGTTTCACTGCAGCCATTTACCCTCATTAACCCTCAAATCAGCCCCCACAGGCCAGGGACCCCAGGCAGGGCTTTGCTGCCCTGAGGATCCCGAGGTGCAATCCCCAGCCAGGCCTTTGGGATGGGCTGACGGATTTCTGTCTGCTGCTGGAATCCCAGAGGCACTTTTGTTTCCTTGGCCCAGGATGGCTCCCCCTGCCCAGGGGGACACCAGGGCCCTGGCAGGGTGATGGATGGCCACGAAGCACAGGCTCCCTGTTTACTATTAGGCCCATCAATAACCCTGGCTGGGCTGATGGCCCTGAAGATGAAACGAGCTTTTCTCATTTTTCCAAGAGCCCAGCATGGCTGGGGGAAGCCCAGTGACATCCAGAGGGGGTGGAACCACACACAAATTTAGCTTTAGACATCTGAGTGGAGAACCCACTCTGAGCCTTTTGTAATGCATTATTTAAGAAGATCAATCCCATCCCACTTCAGATCCCTCCTGATCATTTTATTTTGAGCAGCAGCTGCCCAGCAAAGGATGGATGGAAACCAAACCCCACACACCAAACAGAAACCCTATGTTTGCCTTTGGAAAAGTACAAATTGTTCCCATCTTCAGTTCTGCACGAGCGCATCAGGGTCCTCCACAAAGAGGGATAAAAACAGGGGGTTGTAACGAGGGAGAGAACACAGAACCACGAAATCACCAAGGCTGGAAAAGCCCTTTGACTGAATCCCACCACGCCCACCAAGGCAGGTCACAAAGAGCCACATCCACTCATGTTTTGAACCCCTGGAGGCACGGTGACTCCACCACGACCCTGCAGAGCTGTCCCAAACATTTCCCAAAAGCACAGAGAGCCTGCAAAGGCTCCATCCCAGCCACATCCACTCCAGACAGGTCTCCCAGCCGTGCCTTAAGCTTCTCCCATCCCTTCCTCCCTGGTGAGAGCCTCCCTGGCCCTGCAGCCCGTGCCACCCACGCAGGAGCCCCAGACACGGCAGGATTAAAGCAAAGCTGAGCCTTCCGGAGTAAGCCTGGGATTACTGCACGTCCTAACAGGGACTGAAGAGCCTCCATCCCCTGGGACTACTGAAACTCTCAAAGCAAGGCTGGCAGCCAGCACTCCTGCAGATGCACGCTCCTGCCCTGGGAGATGCATCTCTGCTGCCCACGTGTGCACCCGTGCTGGGACAGTCCCAGCCCCATCCCGGTACGGATCCTCCCTCGCAGGCACTGGTGGCACTGCCATTTTTTCTGGAAAAATCCCTTTGCCCAGGATTCTTCTCCTGGGAAGCTGAGAAGCCTCAGAGAAAAAGGAAAACAATAATTTTCTCATTTGCTTCTCCTGTGTTTTGCTGCTTTGGAATGGGTTTGGACATTGTTCACCCACAGGTGATTGTTTCATTGGTTTCATGTGAATTGTTGTGACTCCTTGGCCAATCAGGGCCAAGCTGTGTCGAGGCTCTGGAAAGAGTCACGAGTTTTCATTATTATCTTTTTAGCCTTCTGTAAGTATCCTTTCTGTATTCTTTAGCATAGTTTAGTTTAGTATTCTTTAATATAATATAGATCATAATTAATTAGACTTCTGAGAACACGGAGTCAGATTCATCATTCCTCCCTTCATCTGGGAACCCTGCAAATTCAATACCCTGGCACTTGGGCCATGTGGGGGTTGGTGTCCCTGCACAGCAGGTGACAGCAGCTCAGGTGACAGCAGCATTTTAAACACCACAGAGCTCCACACGCCCCTCTGCAGGGAGGAGGGAGGGCGATGCCCACATTCCCAACCTCCATCCTGCCACACCCAGGCAGGGCACGACACTCAGGGCTGCAGGTGACACCTCAGTGACACTCAGGGCTGCAGGTTGTGCAAACCCAGGGCACAGGGAATATTTCTCTGTCTGCTCTGGGGTGCCCTGACCCCCAGGGCAGCACTGACTGTGACCCTCATTCCTGGAGAAAGTTTCCCAGACTTCAGATAGACTGGAACCCACAAAAGTGTGAAATTATTATAGAGAGTGGTGTAGGTGTGTCACTTGTGAGAAATTAAGGGTTTGGGATTTTCAGTATGTTGTGGATGGAAGCAAGATGGAGGGCACAGGGTGCTGTCCTGGGTTTCTTCTTCATGCTGCTTCTTCCTTCCTCTTCTTGGGTTTGGGTGGCATTTTGTAACTGGGCAGAAAAGTCCTCATTGTGGGCTCTGTGGGATCAGTTATTGGGTTAAAAGGGAAAATAATCTAGGTGCCAGTTCTTAATTGGATAGTTTAGCTGTAAAAGACTTGTAACCAGAGACTGTTGGCCGTTTTTGTGGTGCTTTTCCAGTGCACTGAGCCTGGTGTGGACAGCGTGCAACACTCTAGATAAGATAATGATAAACAAGAGCCTGAAGACCAAAAAAATCCAGTGCATCTCTCTTTCCTGACACAAACCCACCCCAGGAGGGTCTGCCCTGACAGGGCAGCCCCAGGGAGGGCCCAGCCTGATCCCAGAAGTCGGGGAGTCACCAACAGGTACCTGGCAGCAGGTGACACCACGGTGACACTCCTGGACACCTCAGTGACACTCTTGGGCACCTCGGTGACACTCCTGGGCTGCAGGTGACACCGCAGTGACACTCCTGACACCTCAGTGACACTCCTGGGCACCTCGGTGACACTCCTGGGCTGCAGGTGACACCGCAGTGACACTCCTGACACCTCGGTGACACTCCTGGGCACCTCGGTGACACTCCTGGGCTGCAGGTGACACCGCAGTGACACTCCTGAGCACCTCGGTGACACTCCTGGGCCCTGAGGAGCCCTCCCTCCCCTTGGGAGCAGGCAGTCTCTCTCTGCAGGCCGCCAGGGGCTGTGCCCCCCCGAGCCCCCTCCCCACGTACCTGGCAGCAGGGTGGCACGAGGGTGCTCTCTGGGGACAGCTGGCTCTGGCACTGGCCCGGCCGGCGGCAGTCCAGCTGGATGAGGCTGCGGCACTCCTGGTGACACGTGTACCTGCAGTCTGCAGGGACAGAGGGGACAGCGTCAGGCACCCGGGCTGCCCTGGGGCTGGGGACACGGCGGGCAGCGGGAAGGGACGGGATTGCAGCAGAGGGATTGCAGCAGGGCCAGAGCTGGAGCGGGCACGTGGCCCTGCTCAGGCATGTGTCCCTTTTAACACACAGGTCCCATTTAACACATGTCCCTGTTCAGACTCATGTCCCTTTTAACACACGTGTCCCTGCTCAGGCACATGTCCCTTTTAACACACAGGCTCCTGTTCAAGCACATGTCCCTTTTAGCATACATGTCCCTTTAACACACATGTCCCTGTTCAGCCACATGTCCCCATTTAGGCACATGTCCCTTTTAACACATGTGCCTTTTAACACATATGTCCCTGCTCAGGAACACGTCCCTTTTAACATACAGGTCCCCTTTAACACACGTCCTATTTAACACATGTCCCTGTTCAGCCACAGGTCCCTTTTAACACACAGGCTCTTGTTCAGGCACATGTCCCTTTTAGCACACATGTCCCTTTTAGCACACATGTCCCTTTTAACACATGTCCCTGTTAACACACATGTTCCTTTTAGCACATGTCCCTTTTAACACACATATCCCCATTATTCAGGCACATGTCCCTTCTAACACACATGTCCCTTTTAGCACACATGTCCCTTTAACAACATATTCCTGTTCAGGCACATGTCCCATTTAACACACATGTCCCCATTATTCAGGCACTTGTTCCTTTTAACAGACATGTCCCATTTAACACACATGTCCCTTTAGCACACATGTCCCTGTTAACACACGTCCCTGTTAGCACACCTGTCCCATTTAACACACATGTCCCTTTTAGCACACGTCCCTGTTAGCACACGTCCCATTTAGCACACATGTCCCATTTAATACACATGTCCCCATTATTCAGGCACATGTCCTTTTTAACACACATGTCCCATTTAACACACATGTCCTTTTTAGCACACACGTCCCTTTAGCACACATGTCCCTGTTAGCACACCTGTCCCATTTAACACACATGTCCCTTTTAGCACACATGTCCCTTTTAACACACATGTCCCCATTATTCAGGCACATGTCCTTTTTAACACACATGTCCCTTTTAGCACACATGTCCCATTTAGCACACATGTCCCATTTAGCACACATGTCCCATTTAACACACATGTCCCATTTAGCACACATGTCCCATTTAACACACATGTCCCATTTAACACACATGTCCCATTTAACACACATGTCCCATTTAACACACATGTCCCATTTAACACACATGTCCTTTTTAGCACACATGTCCCATTTAACACACATGTCCCTTTTAGCACACCTGTCCCATTTAACACACATGTCCCTTTTGGCACACATGTCCCTGTTAACACACATGTCCCTTTTGGCACACACGTCCCCGTTTTTCAGGGACACTCCTGCAGGTGAGGAGAGGCCCCAGAACAGCTGACCCAGAGCAAACCCGGCTCCCACACGTGTGCCAGGTCTCTGCTCTGTTCCCCTGGGGCAGCACAGCCCGTTCCTGCTGCCTCGCTGACCTGTAACGGATGGAAGATCCCAAATCCCCCCAAACCCCAAACGGGAACCCCACGGCAGCTCTGCTCCTGGAGGTGCCACCTGCAGCAAAGCCTGCCCAGGGCACAGGGAAGGATCCTTCCCCTCCTGCCAGACAGTGCCCTTTGCTGACCCAGAGCTGGGCCACTGAGGGGAGGTTTAAAAGCTTTTATTGCATTTTCAGTCTCATGAGAAGGGTGAGACAATGCAGGTGTTACAATTCATGCCATCACAATCAGAAGTTAACTATTTCTTGATTACAAAGCACTATAAGCATTTCTTGGCCTATCAGCTTCTACACTATGTTATAAATATCTTAAAACTAATTATCTAAAATTACTCCTCATAAGTCTTACTACAATCATATCTCTGTTTCTGTAAAATATCCAGTCTTATTTGTAAAGCTATCCTTTGAAACGTAGTTCAATTTCTCTCCCAACAATGTCTGTCTTATTCTGTGGCATTTCTAAGTCAACATTTTTTATCTCAGAGTTTGCATACAGATACACACTATGTGAACTTTTGGTTAAACTTTAAAAATTTTCAATAAATCCATTTCCCACAACCTCCCGCCATTGGGAAGTACCTTTGCACTGGACAGACATCAGACTATTTAAGGTCACTGAATGTCACCCAAGGGTTTGGGAAGGGACATTAAAGATCAGCCAGTTCCACCATCCCAGGCTGCTCCAAGCCCTGTCCAGCCTGGCCTTGGACACTCCCAGGGATCCAGGGGCAGCCCCAGCTGCTAAACACGAAAACTTCAAGGGTCAGAGGTGGTGACAGATGTGGGGACGTGCCACCAGCAGCTCCAAACGCACTCTGGAGAGGGCAGGGACACGGTGCCACCACAGCCCCAAATCCAGCCTGGACGGACAGGGACATGGTGCCAGCACAACCCCAGATCCAGTCTGGACAGGCAGGGACACGGTGCCACCACAGCCCCAAATCCAGTCTGGAGAGGGCAAGGACACGGTGCCAGCACAACCCCAGATCCAGCCAGGACAGGCAGGGACACGGTGCCACCACAGCTCTAAATCCACCCTGGGCAGGCAGGGACACGGTGCCAGCACAGCCCCAAATCCAACCTGGAAAGGGCAGGGACACGGTGCCAGCACAGCCCCAAATCCAACCTGGAAAGGGCAGGGACACGGTGCCACCACAGCCCCAAATCCACCCCTGGACAGGGCAGGGACAGTCCCAGCCCAGCAGAGGCTCACACCTCCTGTCCCAGGTGCATCAAGGCACTTCTGGAGCTGTTTTCTCCCCACGCTGACCCAATGGCAGACATTAACCCATTCCTGCACGGGTGATCTGCACAGAGCAGCTTTAACCCTTCAGGCACAGGGCCCTGCCCACCCCCAGCTGCAGAGGGCACGGTTGGCACAGCCAGCTCCAGTTATCCCAAATTTGTGGCCATCACTCCTGCAACCCCCAGCTCCCCCGAACCCTCCTGGCTGCATGACCAACCTGCTTCCACTTTAAGGGCCCACCTGAGCCTTTTAATTTTTAACTGCCGTACAAACAGCCTTACATTTACTTTTTACACTGCCCAAAATTCCAGAGCGGTCACTGACCTGGAAAAAAATAATTATATCCTAAAAGGGATGCGAGTGCCTGTCCCTGCACCAGCCCCACGACCTTGCTAAGAGCCACTGAACTTTTATTTTAAATACACATCTTCTTTCTTTTTCCTTTTTCTTCTTTTTTTTTTTTTCTTCCCTTTAGCATTTGGGTCATTGGTTTTGAATGTCTGGGGCTTGCAGGAAATCAAAGGAATATCCCCTGTTTGCTCTGGGAACTGACTTCTGCTCAGCTCTGGTGAGTTCTGCAGTGCCTGAGAATGAATGAGAGGAGCTGAAGCACTGCTGGGAGCTGGTGCCTGAGGGGGGAAGCATCAATCTCCAGGGGAAACAGGGAAATCATTTATCATTTCACATTCATCTGGCGTGAGCTGTCTGTCATTCTCCTATTCCAGTTGTCTCAAGTAAGCCTGGGGGAAAAGCAGGGAGATTTGGCTTTTTTTTTTTTTTAATTAGAGATAAGCTGCAGTTACACAGTAATTTAATGCATGACCTTTCCAGCAACTGGAACAGCCTTTCAATGGGGAACACTGGCCAAGTCTTTGCTGGAGCTGCCAGCTGGAGAATGCTCCAGCTGTGGGCTCACCTGAGCATCTGCCACCACCACAGTGTCCCCTCTGCCCAGATTTTCACATTTGGGCAGCTCCAGCTTGAGGGGCAAAGGCAGCCAAAGGTGTGCCAGGGGTCATTTGCACCACAGAAATGCCAATTGCCAGGGACTTCCTCCGGATCAGGCCCGTTGTGGCATTTCTTTGTGGGATTAAAGTGTGACACCATCACCTATTAACAGGCCTAATCACTGGGGATCCGCTGGGGAACACTAATTTTAGAAACCCTGCACAGCTTTAGGAAGCAGCCACGTGACCGGTTTGCCAAGAGGAGCAGGATGCCTCCACTTAAGGCTTTAAGATAATTTCCATTCCAGTCAAACAATGGAACACTTAGAAATGGAGTTTCTTTAAAAAAAAAAAAGAGAGAAAGGTCATGGTGGCTGAAGGGAACTTCCCTTTGTGCACAGGTAAAGTCACTCAGAGGGGTAAAATGGGCAAATCAGTCCCAGAAAAATGCCTAAACATAAGATTGTAGTCACAGAATGGTTCGGGTGGGAAGGGACCTAAAGCTCCTCTGCCAAGGGGAACCTTCACCCATCCCAGGTGGCCCTGGGGACACCTCCAGGGATGGGGCAGCCACAGCTGCTCTGTGCCAGGGCCTCCCCATCCTCCTAGGGAAGAGCTTCTCCAAGTTTCTGCCCACCCCCAGGACACTACAGACCCCACGAGGCACCTCCCAGCCCCACCTGACCTCACATGGGGAATGGGCACAGAAGGAGAAGGAGGCTCCTCAGGTGGCACCATGTCCCTGCCAGGTGTCCGAGAGCTGGGACACGGTGGCAGGAGGGAGATCTCCTCCAGCCAGCCTCTGGGATGCTCCAGGGGCTCCCACAGCTCCAGGTGCAGGCGGGATTTTGCAAGCCTGAGAGCTCCTCCCGTGCCCGACGTCACGGGGGTGACCTCGGGGGTGGCAGCAGGATGTGGCCCTGTGTCACCAGGGCGGTGGCAGGCTCTGAAGGGATGGGGATCTGTGTCACCAGGGCGATGGCAGGCTCTGAAGGGATGGGGATCTGTGGCACCAGCACCCCAGGGAAGGTCTCTGTCCCCCTGCCACCCCCAGGGCACTGCCCCAGCCCTGGCCCTGCAGCTCCATCACTGCAGTGTCACCTTTTAGCTCCAAACGAGATGCTTTGGGTTCATTTATCTGCAAACACTGGTCAGCCCCAGGGGCTGTTTGGGTCTGCCCAGAGCAGACAGGGTCCCCTCGGTGCCAGCCACCCCTCTGTGAGGTCCCTGTGTCACTGCAGCCTCCGGCAGTGACAGACCTGTCACCCCAGCTGCTGGCAGGTGCTCCGGAGCCATCATTTAACAAACCCCAAATTCCTCTTTGGGGTGGCAGCTGGGACAGCAGCCCTGCCCTGTGCTCCTGCCACAGAAGCTGAAGCCAGCCGGTGCCACAGGGGTGGTGCCAGCCCCGTGCCCACCCAGGCAGGATCCCTGTGGCTCAGCAGCGCCAAGGCAAACCCCACACCCCAAAAATCAGCAGCAAACCCAGCCAAAAACCCCAAAGCCCAGCAGCACCTACCTGGAAGCAGCAGCACGTCCCTGCTGGGCCTCCGGGGTGGACACAGCGCTGTGAAGCAGGGCTTGCCCTTGGGGAAATGCCTGAAGATTTTAGGGATTCTCTTTGTTACAAGCCCGAAACAAGAGGCTGCCCCCTCCTTCCCCTCCGTCATCCTGGGCAGGGGAGGCCAGGAGCTCTCCAGGCACCTTCCAAGCCCAAATGCTCTGGGATGCAGCAGGCACTGGAGCGAGCTGTGTCTGCTCCCACCAGAGGCCTTTTCCCCCACGGAGATAAAGCCCTGACATTGGCCATTTACAACCTGCTGCCATCTGAAGGGTTATTTATTTATTTTTCTGAGCAGCTCAGGCCTTGTGCATCTCCTGTAAGCCATGGAAAACTTTCTATTTCTGGGGCTTTTTGCTTGATAAGATAAAATAACCCAAGGGAAGAGATTAGAGAGAGAAAGCACAGGCTCGGCCGTGCGCTGGGAGGTCTCTCCCTGACATCCCCTCTTCTCTCTTTTCTGCTTTTCACCACAGCCTTTTAAAGTTTAAAAGAGGGATAAAGTTTTAAAGAGGGACAAAACAGTGTTTAATCAGAGGTTAAAGGGATCCACTGAGATTAATTATATTTATAATATTGATTTAAACTCTGCACATAGTTAAGAGAGGCTCGTAGAGCCTTTCACAGCATCCATGAAAATCAGGATCAGAGTTTTAAAGAGGGAGAGTGACCTTTTAGTGATAGGACCAGAGAGATGGCTTTAAACTAAAAGAGAACAGATTTAGACGAGATATTGGGAAGAAATTGTTCCCTGTGAGGGTGGGCAGGCCCTGGCACAGCTGTGGCTGCCCATGGATCCCTGGCAGTGCCCAAGGCCAGGCTGGACAGGGCTGGGAGCAGCCTGGGACAGTGGAAGGTGTCCCTGCCATGGCAGGGCTGGGGTGGGATGAGTTTTGAGGTCCTTCCCACCCAAACCACTCCATGGTGGATCAGTTACAGCTGTACCAGGGGTCCAGTGACGGGGTGGGACACAAACACCAGTTTAACACTGCCCCTGAATCTGCCACTTTGTCCCTGCTCAGGACAAGCAGCACCCAGCACCACAGAGGGAGTGACAGAGATGGAATTCAGTCCAAACCCCACCTGAGCAGCAAAAGCACCGAGTTCTCTCTTCCTCAGCCACCCCCCTCCTTCCCACAGCCATTCCAGCAAACTCCACCGAGCTTCACCGGGCTGAAGCAGGGGGAGAAGCCCAAACACCAACCTGCAGGGTGAGAGCTGCAGCCTCGGCTGGCGTCTCTCTCCATAAACCCTTCCCAAGGCACCGAAGTGGAACGCAGCAGGAAACATGACCCTGGGAGACCTGGGGCACGCCAGGAGCCTGTCCCACGGCTCCGGGCAGGTCCCTGTCCCTCCCCACAGCTCACCTCCTCCCGGGGAGGAGCAGGGTGGGCGGGAGGCACCCCGGACCCCACCCTGCCCTCGGCCAACCTGCAGAGTCACCTGGCAGCAGGAATCTGCCCGGCTCAGCTAAATGGGACAGAAATGCCAAGTGCTGCGGGTCCTGTCGGCGATGGTGGTTTGCAGCGGCCAGACTGAGCGTGGGAGGAGAGACACAGAAGCCACAAGGGCAGCAGAGTGTGAGCAGAGTGTGAGCAGAGCCTGGGCCAGGCGAGGCTGGGCTCGCTGAAGGACTCGGTAAAGAACTCGGTAAAGAACTCGTTATCTTAAACAAACAGCTCCTGGAGAGCCAGCAGTGTTAAAACTGGAGTTTGCTCTATAAATCACAAAGAGAAATGGTGTTTTACCAGCTGGGGCTGATTCAGCACAGGGCCTGAGCAGAGCAGGAGCTGCTGGGGAGATCAGGGCGGCTCCAGAGCAGAGGCACAAACCCCATTGGGATGCTGAGTGCTTTGCTGAGCTGGGTCTGTGTGGCAAGACCTGCAGATCAAGAGCTGGCAGCAGGTTTGCAGAGGGGCTGGACACGCTCTGAGGTTTCCCTCCAGGGCTGCCCCACGCCAGCCCTGCCACAGGGAAGCACCTGGGGTGGGCTCCTTGCAAAGAAACCCTTCAGCCAGTCACGACTTTATCAACTCAAATATCAAAATAGTTGATTTTTGGTTATCAGAGACGCCAAGGGAAGCTCTTGGGTGTCCACCCAACCCTTCCCAGCAGGAACTGCCCCAGCTGAGCCCAGCCTGGTTCCTGGGCTGTCCCAAATGCCAGGGGAACACACAGAGGGCTCTGGAGCTGCCTGAGTCACCAGGACACCCAAAAACTGCACCCAGACACCCTCAGCACCTCTGCACCCTGCTCATCCAGCCCCTGCTGGGAGAAGCTGGCAGGACAAGCCGTGCCCCAGCCGCAGGACAGACATTCACACCCCACAAAGATGATTTCCTTCACAGCAGACAGCTCTGGGAGCTGCCAGCACTCACAAAGCCACACACATCAGCCAGGAGCTGCTCGAGGCACGGCTGCTCCTCCTGCCCAAACCATTCCCTCATTCCCTCCAAGGCTGGAAATGAGGATTTTCAGGGAATTCCAGCAGGATTTGCCCCCAAGCTCCCACCTCCCCATCCTTTCACGCTGACACCAGTGGGAGCAGGATGCTGGATGTGTGCCCTGCACAAATTCCAAATAAAAGCAGGGAAAAAAAGGCTCCCATGTCTCAGGCAGCATCACCCTCAGGTACAGCACCTGCAGACAGGACTGGGGTTAAAATCAGAAAAAGTCCCCCTGAGTCTCCTTTTCTCCAGAGTGAACTGTAAATAATCACAATAAATAAATAAATAAATAAATAAAATAAAGAAATGTCACTTTCCCATTTTACTAAATACAGCCAGATCTGACGTAAATAAAAATAGGCCAGAACTGTACAAACAAAAACCTGAGTATCCTCAGGCTGCGAGTCAAAAGCAAACAAGCAGCAACTCCGCATCAGAAAGAAAAAAAATAAATGTTCACCGAAGGGGGAGAGCACGCCCCGTCTGCAGCTCTCAGGCATTTTTAATGGGAATCACTATTGGGATGACAGGGAATGCAGATAGGAGTGTCCCTCCCCCCATCCCGGTGGTTTGGGGAGTTTTCGAGGCAGAACTACTCCCACAGTCTGCATAATTCTCCGAAATGAAAAGGGAAATGGAGTTATTTAAAATCTGTTTCAATATAAGTATGGAAAGCATCCTGCCAGAGGAGAAGTCTCCCAAAACAGCTATTTATGCAGCATTTCACAGCACCACACAATTCTGTGAGGTTCCACTTAAAGTCAGGATTTCAAAGCACAAAATCCAGGACCTCACCTCGCACCTGACCCCAGCTTCCAGGGGCTGATGAAAGAGCCTCAGCAAAGACTTTTCCCCTTAAATTAACCTTATTTCTCCTAAACTCGATATTTCTTTAAGCACACTCATTCATGCCAGCCCCGGGGGATCACCTGGCCCTGAGCAACTTTTGAGGGAATTAAACAGGAAAGATTAATCAGGAAAGATTTCTGCCAGGCAGAAAGCAAAGGTGCACCCTAAAAATCAGATTTACATCCAGCAAGGTGCCAGCCCCGTGTCACGTTGTGGCGGCGGCTGGGTGACATTTAATTATCAGCAGTCATTAGGGCTAAACCCTAATGAGCTGCAGCAGGGCCATATGGTGCTGCTACCGCCCTTCATCCCAAAGAGCACCGGGAGAGCCCCGCAAACCCCCCCAGAAACATGTGATGGGTTCGTGCTCTGAGCTGGGCACCAGAACGGGCTGAGCCAGGCACTGATTGCCCCGGTGGGGCTGGTGCCTGGCACAGCCCTCCCAAACAACCCCAAAAATGAGCAGCGACGCTTCCCCACCCCCAGCGGGACGCGGCTCAGCCCCAAATTAGCAGCGGCACCAGCTCGCTGCCCTCCACACCCACACCGGGCACCTTCACCTGATGCTGTGGGCACAACCCTGCAGGGAACGGCATCAGCATTGGCACCTTCTGCCAAAAATCGAGAGGCTCGGCCGACCCCGAGCAGGGAATTTTCAATCCCCCAAGCCCCAGCAGCTGCATCCCAAAAGTTTCCCCCAGCCTGAGGGGCCGGGCTGGGCAGGAGCGGTTTCACAGCTCAAATCCCAAAGTTATCAGCGACACAGCTCTGCTAAAACCTCTTCGTTTTCCCCCCCGCCACACCTAACACGGGTCAGGGAGCGGGAGCAGCACCCGGGACAGGGGACACGGCGCGGGTGTCACCGCACAGCCCCAGCCGGGTC